>NC_139680.1:8925363-9525363 GCF_964106915.1 Podarcis gaigeae | reverse complement strand
GGCAACTGCAGAGGAGACAGGTGTCCCACTGACAGGATCGTAGATGGGAGTCATGGTTTTGCTATAGAAGCCAGGGCTTGCTGAAATAGAGGAGATGAACAATTGAGTTTACAACAGCACAGCCAGTATCAAAACAAGGAAGGTGGCTTTTCCTAAAGCCTGGCTGATTTCAGAAGTGACCTTCTATAAAACAGGTATAGAGAACTCCGCTCTCTCCAGGCGATGCTGGACTCCAACTCCCATCAGCTCAAAGCAGAATGGCCAGTGGTTGGGGATCATGGGAGTTGTAGTGACATCTAGAGGGGTGCAGGTTTGTCCCATCCCTGATGGGAGCTGCTCATGGAAATTGAAGAAATCAAAGTCTATTTAAGGCTAAGAGCATACTGTGGTGAAGGAATGAGGAACGAGTTAGGTGCTCCCAGTTACTGACCGCATAATGTCTCTACATGTCTACTCAAAAGCAAGACCTATTTATTTCCATGGGGATTACCCTCACGTAAAGGGGTACAGAATGGCAGCCTTAATACCATTTTTTAAAAGGCTGTTCTGGGGTGGTTTGAGCAGACGACTTTCACGTGCCCGGTACCCCAGGACCGAATTCATATCAGCCAGAGCCTTGCTTTCCTGAGAAAGGCACTTTGAGACTCAGCTAGAGCAACAGCTCCCATGCGACTGTGTTTCATTAGCCAAGACTGCAAACTGTGTCCCTTCTTTCCCAGCCAGGTCCCTTCAGTGAATCTCCTTCGTTCCTCTTGATAGCTTTCCAGGGTAAGTGGCTTCTAAGGCAAGAGATAAGTGACGCAAGCCAGAAGACATTGCTGGGGTGAAGAGGAGCCCATTCCACCAAGGAAAACTCACTCCCTTTGACAACCAATCTATCATACTACAACTGTCCCCTTTTCAGCAGGCTGATCCTGAGGGGATTTGGTGGGAGACTGAAATGGGAGGATCAAACTAGAGCAGGGTCACCATTTCTCAGGAAACATTTTTCTGATAAACTTCCTGAGATTTTCCTTTGTCACGTTCCCCCACCCAAATAAAGAAGGCTACACTGCAGACTAATCTCCACTTTTTGCTTGGTTTTTGTGTTTTGCTCGCTTCGGCAGCCACTATTTCCTACCCTTCCAATAGCCCAGAAGGATGCTAGGCCTGAGGCACTGGTGTGGATTCAAAATGGCGGACACTTTGCCAACAGCAGCAGAATAAACAAAGCCAAACTTGGTGACAGAGGCTGCCAATGGTGAGCCCCCATCCCTGGGAAACTGTTGAAGAGCTTTCCATTTCCTTGGAGAAACAGGTCACAAGAATCCTGATAGCAGGATTCTGAGAGCATCCTTAACACACTACAGTTCCCAGAATTCTTTGGGGGAAGCCATGCGTTTTGAATATATGGTGTGGATGTAGCCTCAGTCTTTCCTTCTGCCCACAGAGGGGAGAATTTCAAGAGGCCATTTTGTGCACAGCTCCAGAGATAGCCTCCCACAGACAGATTGTTATCCCACCAGCTTCTCTCTCCATTTTCTCCTTGTTCAACAGACTGAAAGATGCTCAGAGGCCTTCACTGCCGTCATCCAGCACAGCTGGCAAGAATTGTTACTGCAGAGACCATTGATTCCCTCCAGAATGTATTGATGCCTTTTTGGACTTGGGTACCAGTTTTTATAGGGACGCGGGTGATGCTGTGGGTTAAACCACAGAGCCTAGGACTTGCTGATCAGAAGGTCAGCGGTTCGAATCCCCCTGACGGGGTGAGCTCCCATTGCTCAGTCCCTGCTCCTGCCCACCTAGCAGTTCGAAAGCATGTCAAAGTGCAAGTAGATAAATAGGTACTACTCTGGCAGGAAGGTAAACGGCGTTTCTGTGCGCCGCTCTGGTTCACCAGAACTTAGTCATGCTGGCCACATGACCCGGAAGCTGTACGCTGGCTCCCTCGGCCAATAAAGCGAGATGAGCGCTGCAACCCCAGAGTCGGTCATGACTGGACCTAATGGTCAGGGGTCCCTTTACCTTTACCTTTTACTGGCGGGAAGGTAAACGGCATTTCCGTGCACTGCTCTGGTTCACCAGAAGTGGCTTAGTCATGCTGGCCACATGACCCAGAAGCTGTACGCCAGCTCCCTCGGCCAATAAAGCGAGATGAGCGCCGCAACCCCAGAGTTGGCCACGACTTGACCTAATGGTCAGGGGTCCCTTTACCTTTATCAGTTTTATGGGTGTCACAATGCAGATGGTGGAGAATGGTTTTGCCCTTCTTCACCATAAAAAAGTTTGAAAAACCACCCAGAGATGGAAAGAAGAAAGAGGCCCCACCAGAGAGGAATGGGAAACTAAACTGTCAGACTATGCTAAGATGGCAAAATGGACTGGGAAACTCAGAGACCAAGAAGAAATTCAAGAAAGAATGGGGAAAGTTTATAATTTATTTAGGAGACCACTTTAAGCAGATGAAAACATTAGCAGGATTTTAATCTCACTTGTAATGCCACAAATACTATGGACAATATGGATGGTTATAAAACATAGATTATGAAATAATATGCAGTCAGAAATGTTGACAATAGGACCCACGGAGGGGATGGGGGGGGAGTCTCGAGATTCAGAGAAATCTCATTTTACGGATATGTATTTGGTATTGTAACTACGGTAATTTCCATTTGTAAAATCAAATAAAACATGATTTCAAAAGCTAAAAAAACAGTTTGAAAAACCAATTCAGGTTTTGGTACAACCCCCATAATGCTCACCCACTACTGAAAGTAAGCCTTCTTATGAAGTCAACACGTATTCCTTCCCTCTCTTTCCTCTGTTGCTTGTGACAAATTGAAAGATCACAAGTGCCTTACTTACCAAATAAGTAAGTAAATAAACTCAGTAGTGTCTGTTGGGTTATTTACCTGGCAATCCCAAACTCACAGGAGAGTTGTTCAGATTTAAAATATCTTCTATGACTGGTTCTTTGTCTTTGTCTTTTCTCTTTTTCTTTTTCGCGTCTTCCGATGGTCTCAGTAGAGAGAGTTCTTCTGGCCGTCGGATACCTGGGATGGAGTTTCAGAAGGTAAAAATGGAAACATCTTTGATGAGAACAGGCTGAAAAGGCTTCCCTCATTTGTGCTTCCTGAGCTTTGACAAATTTGGTTGAGCTCTTGCAGCCTTGCCTATGCTTACAATATTTCCTTTGCAATCCTCCCTGGACAAATTTATTATACCGAAGGGCAGCACGTAAACGTTATGTTTCTTTTCCTCAAATTTTCTATATTAATAAAAGTTATTTTTAGGGGAGGGGGAAACCTTGGAAATGAATAAAAATAAAATAAAAATGAACCTGACTACCTTCGAGCTGGCAATTCAAACAAGAAATATTGTGTGTTGTTTTCTTTCCTTTTCCCAGTGTATGGGAACATTCTCCTTGCTTGCTTGACCAGGGTGTAGGGATGAGACCAGCAGGGCTGCATGTGTAGAACAAACATGGTCTGATGTGTATGATTGACCCAATTTTATTTCTTAGTTAACTCAAGCAATAGAACCAACTGCTGATATTGTAGCAGAAGTACTGCAGTGTTCTGAAAACACAATCAATTGCATTAGGCGCTTCCTGCTTTCCCTTCTTCTTTAATTACGGTCTTATAGCCAAACAATGCTTTTATTCAGTTAATTTGGTCACACATATTCTCCGCAGGCTGAACTAATTTATCTGCTCTATAACTGTTATTTGTGGTTAGGAAGACTGAAGAGCCAAATTCCAGTTGAGCAATATCTGGGGCTTTCATCATAGTAATTGTGACACTCAAGACAGGTTTACAGTCATGCGCTAGGAATTTAGATAGTGAATTGCACAGCTGTTAATATGGCTCGGGGTGACAAATTCCATCCCTGGGGAGCGTGCGCGTTAATTCACATGCCACAGGAGATGTGAATGATATGCACTGCGGTCGTTCCGAAATTCATGACCTTAAAACAGCCTTATTGCGTTGAGGCAGCAACCTCAAGCTGCCGTGTCGATGCAAACGCCATTAACTCTGTGAGATTTGTACCAGTAGGAAGATGGTGTGTTATCACTGCCATTTTGACAGTTTCAGAACCACTCCTCCTCATCTCTCTCTAAAGATAGATACCGTATTTTTCGCTCTACAAGACGCACCAGACCACAAGACGCACTTAGTTTTTGGAGGAGGAAAACAAGGAAAAAAATATTCTGAATCTCAGAAGCCAGAACAGCAAGAGGGATCGCTGCGCAGTGAAAGCAGCAATCCCTCTTGCTGTTCTGGCTTCCTTGATAGCTGCGCAGCCTGCATTTGCTCCATAAGACGCACACACATTTCCCCTTACTTTTTAAAAGGGAAAAAGTGAGTTTTATAGAGCAAAAAATACGGTAAATAATTTTATTGCAATGGTGCATTCCATTTTTCTTCTCAAAAACAAATCCAAAGTTGCTCACCGGGGGTGGGTGTGTTGAAGTGTAAAGGGAGTGGGGTTGATTAAGTATGGGGAAGGATAGTTTGCAATGGGGTTGACAAGTAGGTGGGGCAGCGAAGCGAGCAGGGGCAGAAATCCTAGTGTGTGTCTGTGTATACTCTATCTGTCTGATATTCATCTCTGCTTCACATTAACCAAGGTATATATATATATGAGATTTTTTCTGGATATAATAGGTCCCTACCGTTTAGACTATATCCTCTTTCCTTTTTGAGAGAAAATGTTTCTATTCTTTCTTTCTTTCTTTTTTGGAATAACTTATTATTATTATTACGTTTTTACATCAAGTTTAAGGTACATAAAAATAAAACACATAGAACAATACCCGTAACAAATGAAACAAACAAGTGTGGGACAATCAAATGTTAAATCAACAACAAGGTGCTTCCGTATCCTTGCCAAATATAGTCCAAAATCTTCCCAGAGTTGTGGGAGGGTGAAAAATGCCTTTAGACTTAAGTTATATGCTCGCTAAATAAAGGTAAAGGGACCCCTGACCATTAGGTCCAGTCGTGGCCCACTCTGGGGTTGCGGCGCTCATCTCGCTTGATTGGCCGAGGGAGCCGGCAAACAGCTTCCGGGTCATGTGGCCAGCATGACTAAGCTGCTTCTGGTGAACCAGAGCAGAGCACAGGAACACTGTTTACCTTCCCGCCAGAGTGGTACCTATTTATCTACTTGCACTTTGACGTGCTTTCGAACTGCTAGGTTGGCAGGAGCAGGGACCGAGCAACAGGAGCTCACCCGTCGCGGGGATTCGAACCGCCGACCTTCTGATCGGCAAGTCCTAGGCTCTGTGGTTTAACCCACAGCGCCATCCGCGTCCCTTTTCTACAGATAGAACCTGTGATCTAAAGAAGTGCATACAGCAGCTCCTTCCATGCAACAAAGGATAACTGCCCCACAACATAAACCATAATTGAAATACCACCCAAAGCCGCCTGCAATGCAGCGTCGGGTGGAGAAAAGAGGAACACTGTTCAGAAAAGTAAAGAGGTTCCTGGGCTGTTTGAAAAGCTGATTGTAGATCACAACCAACCTTACATACGGTATTTTTCGTTCTATAAGATGCACCAGACCACAAGACGCACCTAGTTTTTGGAAGAGGAAAACAAGAAAAAAAATATTCTGAATCTCAGAAGCCAGAACAGCAGGAGGGATTGCTGCGCAGTGAAAGCAGCAATCCCTCTTGCTGTTCTGGCTTCTGGGATAGCTGCGCAGCCTGCATTCGCTCCATAAGACGCACACACGTTTCCCCTTACAGTGGTGCCTCGCAAGACGAAATTAATCCATTCCGCGAGTCTCTTCGTCTTGCGGTTTTTTCGTCTTGCGAAGCACGGCTATTAGCGGCTTAGCGGCTATTAGCGGCTTAAAGAAAAAGGAAACAAACTTGCCAGACCTCGCAAGACGTTTCGTCTTGCGAAGCAAGCCCATAGGGAAAATCGTCTAGCAAAGCGACGCAAAAACCGAAAAACCCGTTCGTCTTGCGCGTTTTTCGTTTTGCGAGGCATTCATCTTGCGCGCACCACTGTACTTTTAAGGAGGGAAAAGGTGAGTCTTATAGAGCAAAAAATACAGTATATGGGCAGAAAGTGCTTATATAGATTCAAATAATAATAATAATAATAATAATAATAATAATAATAATAATAATAATGCACAGGTGAGGACAGGGTGGATTTGATTTAAATCAATCGATTTGATTTAAATCAATCACGATTTAAATCACAAGTCAGTAAGACTTGATTTAAAACATTATTTTTTTTACAGAAAGACTCATTCTTGCTGGTATAATCTTAATATTTGCAATCAGATGAAGGTTTCATTTTTGGAATAATAAATTTTCACATTAGTTTTTACAGTTATATCAAAAATGACTTATTTGGTTATACTCTTAGAAATACGTTGACAGAAATTACGAAATGATTGTGAGGTTAACTGTTTATATTTGGAAAACTTTTCTGCTGTACTTTATTGGAAGGAGAAAAATAACCATTTCCTTAATAACAATTTAAACAATTTATTTAATTAAAGCAATAAAACATTATAGCATATGTATCCATGTTTGTTAACTGATGTGGTTAAATAATTTTTTTTTAAAAAAAAAACCCATTAGACTTAACACACATTAAACACACATTAAAAACTTAAAACAAATCCTTATTTCCTGATGATATAGCCTTTGGACTATAACGTAACTTAAATAGAAAAGTATCTTTAGAAAGATTTTTCCTCCAAAGGCATTTTATTTTAAAAATCCGATTTTTTTAAAAAATCGATTTAAATTTTTAAAATCCAATTTTTTTACTTGATTAAAAAAAAAAAATCTATGATTTTTATCCACCCTGGGTGAGGAGGACCATATTTCCTTCCTGTGACAGCTCCACATGGGGTGTTGCTCTGTAAAATTCCCCCTGACCCTGGCAACTTGGAAAAGGTTTTTCTGGAGCAATGAGAGTTGCAACTGAAAGGTGAATGGATGAAAAGCCTTGGAGAATGCAGAGGAGACAATGAATGATGGTAGCAACTCTGACAAGTACAGTGGCACCTCGGGTTAAGTACTTAATTCGTTCCGGAGGTCTGTTCTTAACCTGAAACTGTTCTTAACCTGAAGCACCACTTTAGCAATTGGGGCCTCCTGCTGCTGCCGCGCCTCTGGAGCATGATTTCTGTTCTCATTCTGAAGCAAAGTTCTTAACCCGAGGTACTATTTCTGGGTTAGCGGAGTCTGTAACCTGAAGCGTATGTAACCCGCGGTACCATTGTATTGGGCTTTCATCCAATTAGCTTGGGATTAACAAACAGTACAGTGGTACCTTGGTTGTCAAACTTATTCTGTTCTGGGAGTCCGTTTGACTCCCGAAACCTGCACTCAATTGGAAGCCATGGAAGTCGTGTTGGATGTTTGGCTTCTGAAAAATGTTTGCAAACCAGAACACTCACTTCCGGGTTTGCGGCGTTCAGGAGCCAATTTGTTCACGAGGCAAGGTACCAAGGTTCGGGTACCAAGGTACCACTGTATAGAATATCTATATATGGGTAACACTGATAACTGAGGAAGCAACTCTTTCTTTTAATCACAGAAGCAGAAAGCTCATTCTTAGATCATCAAACAGCCTTAGGAATTATAACCCACACCGAACAACATAGGGCGGAATTTACCAAAGCCAGATGTTGTTCTGTTTCCATCCTTTGCAAAGAGCGGTTTCATGGGAAGCCAACCACAAGGCAAAAGATATGGAAGGGTTTGCAATTGTGGGAAGGGACATAGGTCAATGGCAGAACACAGGCATTGGGAGGCAGCCCTGTCTGCAAACCTGCAGAACTGCTGCTAGTCACACTTCCGGTTTACCGCGGAGCCAATTTGCAAGAGGGATTCAGCCCTCTGGGGAGAATCCAGCTTTTCGGGGGGAAACAGGGGTTTTGCAAGGGTGCTTCAAGCCCCCAAAAGCTTCAAGAGGAAGATGCTGAGGACAGGATCCCTGCGAGCCATAGAGCGGTCTCTCTGCTGCCAAAAAAAGCACCTTTAAGGAGCAAAAAGAGGAGCGAGATTGAGACGTCGGTGCGGGACGCCATTTTCTACCCTTGAGAAGCGCAGCCTCAAGCTTGTTCGGCATAGCAGTAGACTCCAAAACACTAAAAAAATCCGGATTTAATTGGCGAAACAAATAAGAAATGCTTAAGAAGTGGTTAAAATGTGGATCATCAGAGGTGCTGATGGAAGTCTAAAAAGATTGTATAAGTGATACGTTTTGTGGTACATTTTATAATTTATATGTTAATATATCAATCAGCTGCTAGTCAGTTCAGGGAGTACTAAGTTAGAAGGAACAATTGACTCAGTATATAATGCATCTTTGTATACTTCTAATTGTGTTAGCAAAGAGCAGTCATGAAATTAAAAGACGCCTGCTTCTTGGGAGAAAGGCGATGGCAAACCTAGACAGCATCTTAAAAAGCAGAGACATCACCTTGCCAACAAAGGTCCGTATAGTTAAAGCTATGGTTTTCCCAGTAGCGATATATGGAAGTGAGAGCTGGACCATAAAGGTGGCTGATCGCCAAAGAATTGATGCTTTTGAATTCTGGTGCTGGAGGAGACTCTTGAGAGTCCCATGGACTGCAAGAAGATCAAACCTGTCCATTCTGAAGGAAATCAGCCCTGGGTGCTCACTGGAAGGACAGATCGTGAAGCTGAGGCTCCAATACTTTGGCCACCTCATGAGAAAAGAAGACTCCCTGGAAAAGACCCTGATGTTGGGAAAGATGGAGGGCACAAGGAGAAGGGGATGACAGAGGACGAGATGGTTGGACAGTGTTCTCGAAGCTACCAGCATGCATCTGACCAAACCTCGGGAGGCAGTGTAAGACAGGAGTGCCTGGCGTGCTCTGGTCCATGGGGTCACAAAGAGTCGGACACGACTAAACGACTAAACCACAACAACAATTGTGTTAGCAGCACATATTCAGGTCACCAAGTATAACTACCCAGAGTCTTGGAGAGTCCACACTTACCAAGGGTCCTGCAGATGTCTCCAACTACCTTGAAGACCACAGACGAGAAGCTAACGTTCAGCCTCACCGTTTTCATGCTCGGCAGGCGAAGGCGCAACATTTTGTGCTGAACAGTGAACAACAGCTTGGCATCTGCTTGAACCCCATATTTATCCAGCGTCCAGTGAGTTTTGAGAAGCCAGCACTGCTTCTGCTCCCACCAAAGGGCATAGTCTGACCAGTCCTGAGACACTCCTGGGAAAAACAACGAAACCAAGCACAAGTATTAACAACCTGCTCAAGGTTATTGGTCAGGGATGATGGGAGTTGTAGTGCGACAACATTTTTAGGGCTGCGGGTTTCTCATCCCAGAGTTGAAAGAACAGGTACCATTATAAGCCTTCTTATGTAAACATGTATCCACCTGGCTCTACTTTGCACCTAGGCTGGTGAGCCGGATCCTTATTTTTCCCAATTCCCCAAGTTTGATAGGTAGGTGCGGCTGCCTATCTGTCTATCCCATGATGTCACCTTGACCTCAAGTGATCTCTTTTCGCCACATGTGGGGCACAACAGTTGGAAGCCCCAACAATCAGCTGAAAGCCTAATTTGAAAGAAGGAAGAACAAGCCTTTGGTTGTTGCTCTTGTTAATCAACGAAAGCCGGAATCTCTTGACCGTCTACTGCAGTGATGGCCAAACTTGCCCCTCCAGCTGTTTTTCGACTACAACTCCCATCATCCCTAGCTAACAGGACCAGTGGTCAGGGATGATGGGAACTGTAGTGCTAAAACAGCTGGAGGGCCAAGTTTAGCCATCACTGGTCTACTGCAATCATCCAAGCATTACTATTAATTATATTTGTTTATCACTTGCTACAAATAGTTCTCTCTCTCCTTCTCTCACAAAGTGGCTTACAATTTAAAAGCATAACAAAACGTACAATACAAAATTAGAATGCAGCAAAAGATTAAAAGCATTGAGAGGAACGCAAGTGTTCCACTACTGAGTCATTCTGTCAGTGCAAACATTTCTGCTTGTCGCACAGAATAATCTCCCCTCTTCTCCCCATGCACACCATTCTGGGGGTTCTCCTGACACCCCCCACCCCTCACAGCCAATTTTGGGGGTAGCGGGAGCCCTGCTGCACTAATGGGACTTCTTGTACTAACTCCCACTAATGCAACTATTTAGTTGAATCTAGCCCTTTATTAACAAAAAGGGTTTATCCTGCAATTGCTTAAACAGGACACATCCTATCCCCTCCCCCCAAAAAACATGAACACCAATGAAGAGTTGTTGTATAGTGACACTTGAAGAAACTGCCCATATAAGGAAATTAACCAAAGTGTTCTGCTTTGGTGCATATACAGAAAAGTATATATCTTTGAACTCACTGATTTGTTCCACGAGCTTAAGCATCACTCCTCCAATGTGCAGATCTCCTGATACTTGGAGGGTGCTTTCCTTTTGCTCCCCTCCACACTGGTGATCGATAGCAACAATGAGCTCCCAGGAACTGGAACCATATTCATTTGACGAAGTCATATTGCTACTGAAAATCCCAGAGGCTCAAGAATGGAAGAAAAGTCAACATCTGTTCAGAAAGAAAGGAGGCGAAGGGAAAAAAGAGAGGCATTTTTTTTACCCGGCTGTGAAGGCCACTTCACCTAGTTTAGGACCAAGATGACTGAAGCCAACTAAAGATATTCCCATGAATGTTTGGCTGGTGCCTTCATTATATACTTCATTAATATTTTAATATTTTAATGTTCCATTATTTTAATGTTGTATTTTATTTTTGTTTTTAAGTTGTAATCATTCATCTTGTTTTTATTATTGCTTGTAAGCCGCTCTGAGCCCGGCCTTGGCTGGGGAGGGCGGGGTATAAATAAAAAATTATTATTATTATTATTATTATTATTATTATTATTATTATTATTATTATTATTATTATATTATTATATACCTTTAGGCTTCAGGCAAAAACATTCCTATTTAACCAGGCCTTTGGCTGATTGACGTCCAATCCCGTTTTAAAATGTGATGGGGGTGTGTGTTCTTGGGTTATTTTTGTTTCTGTTTTGATTATTTATTTTGTGTTTTTATATTGTGATTTTATGTTGTGAACCGCCCTGAAACCTGTGGGTATAGGGCGGCATGCAAATTTAATAAATAACAGTAATTATTTCTAAATAATCACTGGTTACAACCAAAAACATGGTTGTCATCAATTTGATTTGAATTAATTTTATAATTAAATAATTTTAGAATGTTGCATTATTTTATTGTTGTTAGCTGCCCTGAGCCCGGCTTCGGTTGGGGAGGGTGGGATATAAATAAAAATTATTATTATTATTATTAAATCATATTATATCCTGAAGTGCATTCAATAGTTTTCAATGGGGATGCCTTTTTTGGAGAGATTCTGTGGATACATGCCATTCAAAGCAATCCTTGGAATCTTCCCCCCACCAATAAACAGGAAGAACCACTAATTAAATTCCAATGAGCTTCTATGAACTATTATTTTCCTGAACTCTATGACCCAGCAACAACAAAAGAAAATACCCTGCTATCCATCAAACTCAATAAATATGCCAGATGTCTCTTGTTTTCAAGGTCTTGTCTTTTTCTTTAACACTCCCCTCCCTCCAAACACACACACACACACACACACACACACACACACTCCCCCCTCCCAATAGTTTATTCAAGACTTGAAAGTCCATTATATCTGCAATCTTTTAAGGTGCTCCTCTGGAAGGAAATTTTGGTGCAGGAAACCATGTTTGTCAGAGCAATCATCCTTATAGCTGTACATATTATTTAATCTGCTTAGAAGATTCATTCATCATCATCAATTATATTTGATGATTTGACTACCCCTCATCTGAACATGCTAGAGAGGCTGACAACAGAAAAATACAAATTGAGAACCAGTGGTGTAGCGTGCGGGTTGCAGGGGGGGGGGCGGCCGCACCGGGCGCAACACCTGGGGGTTAGGGTTAGGGGGTGCAAATCCACGGGTTAGGGGGCGCAAATCCATGGGTTAGGGGGTGCAAATTACTTGCCTTGCCCCGGGTGCTGACAACCCAGGCTACGCCACTGTTGAGAACACAAAATACGGAATAAAACAAAAACTTCTCACCTCCTTCTCACAAACACATTTAAAAAGCCATAGAGTGTTAATCAGCTGAACACCTGGTGGAGGAGAAGCACTTTCACCTGGCACATAAAGATATGTAATGATTGGCACCAGGTGAGTCACCACAAGAAGGGAGCCACCAGAGGAAAGGCCCAGTCTTGTGTTGTGGAGGAGACACACAAAGAAGGGCCTCAGAGATTGATCTCAGGGTCCTCTGGTTGGTTCATAAGAGGAGAGGTAGTCCTTGAGGTCCTGCGGTCCTGGGCCATTAGGGCTTTATAGGTCAAAACCAGCACTTTGAATTGGGACTAGAAGCTAATTGGCAGCCAGTGCAGTCAGGCTAGGATCAGTGCAATAAGCTCAAACCGTGAAGAAAAGAAGAAAAAGCTCTTCAGGCAGTGCACAAGCAATTATATCTATCTATCTATCATGGGATGCGGGTGGCGCTGTGGGTTAAACCACAGAGCCTAGGACTTGCTGGTCGGGGGTTTGAATCCCCGTGAAGGGGTGAGCTCCCGTTGCTCGGTCCCTGCTCCTGCCAACCTAGCAGTTCGAAAGTACGTCAAAGTGCAAGTAGATAAATAGGTACCGCTCCGGTGGGAAGGTAAACGGCATTTCCGTGCGCTGCTCTGGTTCGCCAGAAGCGGCTTAGTCATGCTGGCCACATGACCCGGAAGCTGTACGCCGGCTCCCTCGGCCAATAAAGCGAAAAGAGCGCTGCAACCCCAGAGTCGGCCACAACTGGACCTAATGGTCAGGGGTCCCTTTACCTATCTATCTATCTAGCGCTGGCTTCAGGGCAGCGTGGGTTGTTTCCCCGCACAGGGCGCTGAGCCAAGGAGGCACATAACAACAACAACAACAACTATATTTATATCAGTACCAGCTGAGAAGATCTGGAAAAAAGAAACTGTGCCTAAAGGAATTATTGTGAAACTAATAAATATTTAGTGGTGGCACCAAATTTTGTCCTTGCTCAAGGCATCATATTAAAGTCCAGCTCTGAGAGATATATATGCAAATGAATAAATCTTCTAAATAGATCAAATAATATGGATAGCATATCAGTGTGTGTATATATGTAAATATATGTGTGTGTGTGTGTGTGTGTGTGTGTGTATAAACACATGACCAAGACATTCTCTGATATGCTATACATATTTTTTGATCTGCTTGGAATATTTATTCATTTGAAAAGGAAAGAAAAGCTCTCCCAGCAGTTTACAAGCACCTACCTATATATGTGTTTGTGTGCTTTTAATGTTGTACATTGTCCTGGGATCGTTTGATAAAGGCGGTACATAAGTTGAAATACACACACACACACACACACACACACACACAGAGTATATGTATATATATACATATCTCTCTCTCACATATATATATATATATATATATATAAGCTGGGAGGGTCTACTAACTTCTGTGGGCCGTAAGCGTTAAGAACTATCTTTAAGAGAGGACTCCATTCAGATACTTTTTGTATTTGTTTTTTGTTTACATTAAGTTTTCTAGATCACGCAAAAAGCTTTAATAACAATCTAAACAGCAATACGTGCGCACGGCCTCCTCTAGTGCCTTCCTAAGGACTGGCAGACGTGCTGCTGCAACTCTCGAGTCGCCCGCTTCCCGCCCTCTGGAAGTAACCCGCGCGCTCCCCACTCCCCATAGCATAGCAACGGCGCAGGTGTTCCCACTGACTGAGCTGCTCCGAATCGCGGGCTCCCCTTCCGCAAGCAGCCTGGGAAATCGCGAGCGCGCTGGCACCAGCCCCGGCCACCCGGGCTGCCCCAGATCCCCACCCGATAAGTCTTTGATGGTGCCCAAATCCACGCGCTACTCACTCGCTCCTTCCCAAGGCGGGCGCCGTCTCTGCTGCTGCTGCTGCCGCCGCCACCGCCTCTTCCCGTCCCGGAGGAGCCGCTGGGTGCAGGTCCCGACAGCGCCAGCCCAGGAGGTGCCTCCCTCCTTCCCCGCCAGCCCCACCCTCCGAGGCGGCGGGGCCCCGAGGAGCCGGCGCAGATGCGCCGATGACCTGCGCTCTCGTCGGGCCCCGTGCGCAAAGACGCACGCCTGGCCCGGACGCGAGATTCCTCAGTCTCCTCCCTGTCTGGCACCGCCAGGCAGGCAGGTAAGAACAAGCGAGCGCGCCGGGCGGAGCTTCCTGCAGACGCCTCGGCGAAAGGCGCGCGGGTCTTTCCCAGCGTCTGGCTGGAGCGAAGAGGAACGTCGTCGAAGCCAAGGAATGCGCCTCCTGCAGTTCTCTGCGCGCTGACTCCGAAGGAAATTGCGCTGGGGTCAAGGAGTAGGCTTGTTGCTCCCCGGTAAGGATGCGCAGCATCTTAGACAGCATCTTAAAAAGCAGAGACATCACCTTGCCAACAAAGGTCCGTATAGTTAAAGCTATGGTTTTCCCAGTAATGATGTACGGAAGTGAGAGCTGGACCATAAAGAAGGCTGATCGCCGAAGAATGGATGCTTTTGAATTATGGTGCTGGAGGAGACTCTTGAGAGTCCCATGGACTGCAAGAAGATCCAACCTCTCCATTCTGAAGGAAATCAGCCCTGAGTGCTCACTGGAAGGACAGATCGTGAAGCTGAGGCTCCAATACTTAGCCACCTGATGAGAAGAGAAGACTCCCTGGAAAAGACTCTGATGTTGGGAAAGATGGAGGGCACAAGGAGAAGGGGACGACAGAGGACGGGATGGTTGGACAGTGTTCACAAAGCTACCAGCATGAGTTTGACCAAACTGCGGGAGGCAGTGGAAGACAGGAGTGCCTGGCGTGCTCTGGTCCATGGGGTGAAGAGTCGGACACAACTAAACGACTAAACAACAACAACAACAACAAAGGATGCGCATGGTGGAAGCGTCATGGTCTCCACTTCCCCATGTGCACATGTTGCGTGCAAGAAGAGCCCCTCTGTGGATCGGGCCAAGGCCTCGTCTGGTTCAGTTTCCCATCTCAAAAATGGCAAACTAGCAGAGGGAAACCCCCAAAGCAGGGGTGCAAACTTGAATAAAATATGGGGGGTGGCAGGTAAGCCCCTCCCTGCATAATCAATCACAAGATGTGGGGCACGCATACTATCAATCACATTGCCCACCGACTGGGGGGGCTGGCCCCCTCATATTTTATTGGGGGCCCTGAAATGAGCTCTGCATCTAGGAGTTGGCTCCTATGTCCCAAACACATACAGTGGTACCTCGGGTTAAGAACTTAATTCGTTCTGGAGGTCTGTTCTTAACCTGAAGC
Organism: Podarcis gaigeae; assembly: GCF_964106915.1. NCBI lineage: Eukaryota > Metazoa > Chordata > Lepidosauria > Squamata > Lacertidae > Podarcis > Podarcis gaigeae. Next base: position 9,509,989 of record NC_139680.1, on the reverse strand, counting down.
ACCACTTTAGCTAATGGGGCCTCCTGCTGCTGCTGCGCTGCTGCTGCACGATTTCTGTTCTCATCCTGAAGCAAAGTTCTTAACCCGAGGTAATATTTCTAGGTTAGCGGAGTCTGTAACCTGAAGCGTATGTAACCCGAGGTACCACTGTATATAGAATTATTAAAAAGTTATTCTTCTGTATTGTTGTTTTCGGCTAAACAGCACAGAAAATAAATACATCCTTCTATGAATTTCAAGAGCTGTGCTACTGCATTCTAAGCAGTGAGCTGCTGTGCAATTTCAATACATTCAGAACTTTCAAAATGTTTCCTCCCAGACTAAAACCATACATTCTAAACTGAGGAAACAGCATTTCCCGTAAGGATACTAAATAATCTGCTTGTTCCTATGATGATTGCAGAGGGAAAACAAATGTCTACCTAAAATATAAACATAGCTTTATTTAGAACCTATCATTTCAAATGTGTGCTGCCACAGGTTTTTGGTGTTCTACATGAATCCTGATCAAACAAGAGCCACACTAATTCGACAACAGTTGGTTCCCTTCTAATTTATGCTAATAATGGTCCAAGATGCTTAGCTAATGACTTCATATTCACATTATAAAAAATATTCATATTCACTATAAAAAAATGAAAGAGTTCCAGTGATAGGTCTATGGGAAGCTCAGGTGTATACAGTGGTACCTCGGGTTAAGTACTTAATTCGTTCCGGAGGTCCATTCTTAACCTGAAGCACCACTTTAGCTAATGGGGCCTCCTGCTGCCGCCACGCTGCCGGAGCCCGATTTCTGTTCTTATCCTGAAGCAAAGTTCTTAACCTGAAGCACTATTTCTAGGTTAGCAGAGTCTGTAACCTGAAGTGTATGTCACCTAAAGCGTATGTAACCCGAGGTACCACTTTACAGTGATAAATACAGATTTCTAAGTTCTGGTTGTTGCAACAAAAACAAATAGTTTTGTGGCAGCTTAAAAGCCCAGTAGGTTTATTGCGACACATAGGCTTTCTGGCTCTGTATGATCTACATTAACTGCCAGCATTCCTCAAGGAATTCATGCAGTTCTTTCTCCCAGTTGTACCTGGAGATAAGGTAGGGGAAAAAGAGAGGTAAAGGTAAGGTAAAGGACCCCTGGACAGACTGGCCACTATATCCTCACATGGATGTGTCCAACCAGAAGGAGAGACACAGCTGATGCTGAAGGAGAGAGAAACTGGCCAATGTAACAGTCCACAACTGTTGTTCACCTGAATAACAAGGAGACACTGCCCGGCACGCCAACACATTGCTCACCATGTTCATGAGAATTATGTCCTTTGCACCTTGGACTAAACTGGGGTTTCTTAACTTGCTTTTACTCTCCTGTTCCTGCATATTAGGTTCCCTTACCAGAGGTCTATAATAACAAGGTAATGAATCAACCACATTTATTTGTACACAAAAGGTAGGTAAAGGTAAAAGGTAAAGGACCCCTGGACGGTTAAGTCCAGTCAAAGGCGACCATGGGGTTGTGGTGTTCATCTCGCTTTCAGGCTGAGGGAGATGGCATTTATCCGCAGACGGCTTTCTGGGTCATGTGGCCAGCATGACTAAACAGCTTCTGGTGCAACTGAACACTGTGATGGAAGCCAGATCGCACAGAAATGCCCTTTACCTTCCGTTCACAGTGGTACCTATTTATCTGCTTGCACTGGCATGCTTTTGAACTGTTGGCAGGAGCTGGAACAGAGCAACAGGAGCTCACCCTGTCAAGTGGATTTGAACCACCAACCTTCTGATCAGCAAGCCCAAGAAGCTCAGTGGTTTAGACAGGATTGAGCCTGGCAACTTCTCTGCATGTCAGGAATATATCATTCCGCTGAGCCTTTTCCCACTGCCAACAGCTGACAGATATATCACACACTTATCTGGAGAAAAATACTACTGTAACAAGACTAAAACTTAACACTAAGCACACAGAACACCAAACCAGACAGAAAAGAGATAGAAAAAGAAAGAGAGTGAAACCCAGGCTCCTTCTGGCCTTACTATTATAGGCAGCATGACCTTGACTGAACACAAGCAGTTTCAGCCAGGTGTACTCAGCTTTCCATAAGGAATAACCCAAATACAGTGGTACCTCAGGTTAAGTACTTAATTCATTCCGGAGGTCCATACTTAACCTGAAACTGTTCTTAACCTGAAGCACCACTCTAGCTAATGGGGCCTCCCGCTGCTGCCGCATCACCGGAGCACAATTTCTGTTCTTATCCTGAAGCAAAGTTCTTAACCCGAGGTACTATTTCTGGGTTAGCAGAGTCTGTAACCTGAAGCGTTTGTAACCCGAGGTACCACTGTATCATGAAGCTTCTTTCACACAGAGAAGCTTCTAGAAGCTTCCAGAATTAAGTAGAATAGGAACAATATCTACACATCAGATTGATACTTTCTGTACTAAAAAACGCAAACTGACACTCCCCCCTTCCGTTCTCTGGTAGCCAAAGTACAACAATAATAAATTAAGCCAATACTTGCTACCCCAAATCTCTTGCTTGAGGTAGCCAACATGGTAGTGCCATGTTATGCCCTGACGCACAACAACACACAATAAATGATCATATGGCTGGATAACCAATGAAAATCCAGAAATGTCTGCATGAAGTCACCAGTGAGTAAACATGAGATGTGTGTGGCTGGACGGAATTCTTTCTCCGATTCAAAGGAGATCAGTAATACAAGCAAACGTATCACAACAATGTGGAGTTTCCTATGCAGTCTGGGTTAATGATTCAGGTCTTTGTCATGCTTCCTAACATGAACTCCCAAATCCGGACCCTGTTAGATGGTAATGGAATCATTTGTCATGCTCAGAAAGGTGTCTCGTTGATTCAGCTTCCTGCAGACCTTCCTGTGTCATGGATTGATAGCAGTGGCAAATACAGGCGTTCTCTCTATGGGCAGGAGTTCAATAGCGAACCAGATGCGTATTGGAGAAGACTGGAAAATAATCTGTGGATTTTTATATTCCAGCCATCTGATTGGGTTGTCCCAGCCACTCTGGGCAGCTTCCAACATACATAAAAATATAATAAAACATTCAGCATTTAAAAAATACACAACTTCCCTATACCGGGCTGCCTTCAGATGTCTTCTAAAGATTATATAGTTACTTATCTCCTTGGCTTAGGGTGGGTGTCACATAACTCCATATCCTACATAACTCCATATCCTCCAACATTTCTCCGATGAAAATGGGGGTGTCCTCAGGAAAAGCGGGACATTTCATATATATTTTTCCAAATTTTTTAATTCATTTTATAACAAACAGGAAAACAAACAATAGAAACAGATTCTTGTCTTATCCTTATTTTTTCTAAAGATTGTTAGGTGGGCTTCCCCAAGTCCCCCCTATCTGATTTTCATTTTACCTCATTAGCAGTAAAATCACACTTACTTTAACCAAAAAAATCTTCACATTTTATCACTTGCAAATAATACTATTTTAAAATACACTATCTTCTACTTCTAACCCTACAGCCTAAATCCACTTCCAAAGCTATTCTAAGATTTAAATATTAACATATTTTTTTCAAATATTCCTTAAACTTCTTCCAATCTTCTTCCACTGTCTCTTCTCTCTGGTCTCCGAGTCTCCTGGTCAGTTTGGCAAGTTCCATATAGTCCATCATCTTCATTTGCCATTCTTCTATAGTTGGTAAATCTTGTTTCTTCCAGTTCTTTGCTAGCAATATTCTCGCAGCTGTTGTGGCATACAGAAAAAAAGTAACATCCTTTTTGGGGATTTCACCCCCCACTATATCAAGTAAAAAGGCTTCTGGTTTTTTAATAAATGTGTTTTTCAACACTTTTTTCAGTTTATTATAAATCCTTTCCCAGCAGTCTTTTACCTTGGGGCACGTCCACCATATGTGGTAAAAGGTTCCTTCTTTTTCTCTGCATTTCCAGCATTTATTATCATGAGTATGATACATTTTTGCTAACTTCCCTGGTGTTAAATACCATCTATACATCATTTTCATCAAATTCTCTCTTAATACATTGTTGTTGTTGTTGTTGTTTAGTCGTTTAGTCGTGTCCGACTCTTCGTGACCCCATGGACCAGAGAACGCCAGGCACCTCTGTCCTCCACTGCCTCCCGCAGTTTGGTCAAACTCATGCTGGTAACCTCGAAAACACTTTCCAACCATCTCGTCCTCTGCCGTCCCCTTCTCCTTGTGCCCTCCATCTTTCCCAACATCAGGGTCTTCTCCAGGGAGTCTTCTCTTCTCATGAGGTGGCCAAAGTACTGAAGCCTCAGCTTCACAATCTGTCCTTCCAGTGAGCACTCAGGGCTGATTTCCTTCAGAATGGAGAGGTTTGATCTTCTTGCAGTCCATGGGACTCTCAAGAGTCTCCTCCAGCACCATAATTCAAAAGCATCAATTCTTTGGCGATCAGCCTTCTTTATGGTCCAGCTCTCACTTCCATACATCACTACATTACAAGCTGTAAATTTAATTCCTTTTTTTCCACAATTTCTCCCAATCCACCATCATGATATTGTGCCTGGCCCATTCAGTCATTACAGATTTCACTTGTTCATCTTTTGTATGCCATTCCAGCAATAAACTGTACATCTTAGATAGGTTTTTTGTTTTTGTATCTAATAATTCTGTTTCCAGTTTGGATTTTTTTGTTTGAAAACCGATTTTCTTATCCATTTTAAAGACTTCATTTATCATCCATTCTTAAGGAAATCAGCCCTGAGTGCTCCCTGGAAGGACAGATCCTGAAGCTGAGGCTCCAATACTTTAGCCACCTCATGAGAAGAGAAGACTCCCTGGAAAAGACCCTGATGTTGGGAAAGATGGAGGGCACAATGAGAAGGGGATGACAGAGGACGAGATGGTTGGACGGTGTTCTCGAGGCTACCAGCATGAGTTTGACCGAACTGCGGGAGGCAGTGGAAGACAGGAGTGCCTGGCGTGCTCTGGTCCATGGGGTCACGAAGAGTCGGACACGACTAAACGACTAAACAACAACAACAACTGGAAGCGGGACATTTCAGGATCAAATCAGAAACCAGGACGGCTTATGTAAATCCAGGACTGTACCCAGAAAATTGGGACACTTGGAAGGTCTGCAAATCTAGGTTTGAACTGGCCAGGACACTGGGGCAGCAACATCCCTTTCCAGAAAGCATCTTAACACCTGTTGTGATGGGGCTATGGGAGTGAGCAAAGGCCCAGGCATCTTCCTTTCCCAGGAGTTCTAAAATCACATCAAAACTTTCCTTGTTTGAGTAACCCCCAAACGTCAGTCAAGATACCTCTTCAGATTTGGATGCTCTCACCTGTGTTCTGCTTGGTTACTTGGAATGAAGATGTGTGCCAACAGTCGGAGACAAATGTATTTCCCCTCCAAGGCTATCTGTTCAGCTATTTGTTTCTGAAGGTGTTTCTTGGTGCTGGGGTAGTCATGCATATTATCTCATGGAAGTTACAGTGACTCAGAAGAACCTGTACAGGCAGCAAGGTTGCAACCCTATATACTGGGGGACTGTTGGCCCTCCAGATGTTGTTGGAGTACAACTCCCATCGTGCCTGAAAACTGGTCGTACTGACCAGGGCTGGGAATTGGTTATACTGACTGGGATCTTCCCAAGATGCCCATTCCAAATTCTCAAAAAAGTGATTTTTAGAGCAGCGGTTCTCAACCTGTGGGTCTCCATATGTCGTTGGACTACAACTCCCATGATCTCTGAGCTCTTGCCTTGCTAGCTAGGTGTGATGGGAGTTGTAGTTCAGCAACATCTGGGGAACCCACAGGTTGAGAAAGGCTGTTTTAGAGGATCATCTACACCAGGGATGGGGCACCTGTGGCTCTCCAGATGTTGGACTCCATCAGCTGCTGTCAGCACCACCAGTGGTCAGATGGAGCTACTGTCTACCAACATCTGGAGGCCCACAGGCTTCCTATCTATATGACTGGCAGAGGAGTTTATATCTCAAATAAGAAAATTCTCATCATCACCACTTTATTTACATCTTTAGGTGTCAAGCAAAAACGTTCCTCTTTAGCCAGGCCTTTGGCTGTTTGACATCCAATGCCTTTCTAAGGGGTGTGTGTGTGTGTGTGTGTGTGTGTGTGTGTGTGTGATTATTGGGTTGTTTTAGTTTATATTTTGATTATGTATTTTGCGCTTTGATATTGTGGTTTTATCTTGTGAACCACCCTGAGACCTCTGGGTATGGGGCAGTATATACATTTTAACAACAACAACAACATTTGTATGCTATTTTCTCAAAGCAGTTCACAAGCACTGGGAGTTTCCATAATAAAATATAACAACATTTCAAAAGAACTCACCAGGAACTATAAGACATATCAACCAACTCTCAATAGCCATACAAATATTGATGGGCTATAATAATAATAAAAAAACAATCAAAGAGATAAGTATACACTAATATTTTATATATGTAGATAGCTTCAATTCTATCTACATATGGTACATGTGCGTACTCACCGCTTGTGAGCCGCCATCCCAATCTGGGCTGTTCATGCATGCAGGCTACATCTCCTTGCAAACCATAGCTGTCAACTTACAGATTTGAAAATAAGGGACCAGCAGGCTCGAAAAAAAGGGATCAGCAGCCAAAATAAGGGATTTTGCTTAGCTTATGCACGTCAGGGCTGCCATCGTCCTGGCGCGAGGAGTTCCATCGACCCTTCCCCGCCCGAGAGAGAGGGAGGGAGGGAGGGAGACTCCCGCCCGCGAGTCCGGCATGAGGCGGTTGCAGCACCGCCGCAGCCACTGAAGCGCCGCCCTTCTGCATCCCCCCCCATCCCCTCCTCTTCCTCCTCCCTCAGGCTGCCTCCTCAGCCGCCACCACCTCTGGCTTCCCCTGGCAGCGCGGCGGAAGTATCGCAAGAGAGGGGCTGCCTGCCCACCCGCTGCCACCCGTCTCCTCACGACGTGCCCCTCAGGGGGGAAAGGGAGAGATGGAGATGCGGCAGCTCGTGCGCGCACACTCTCTCTCTCTTGTGGCGGAGGACCCTGAGCCGCTGCTTCCTTCCAAGCCAGTCGAGCATGAAACCCGGGAAATTTAAGGGACATCATCAATCCGGGACAGCAGCGGGACAAGGCGCTGGAATAAGGGAGTTTCCCGCCAAATAAGGGACGGCTGACAGCTATGCTGCAAACCCTCCTCTATCTGCAGCTAGCCCTGAGAAGCCTCTGGGTTATCCCCAGCTGCTGGCAACAACTTCCGCCAAGCCATCCTACCTGGCAAGCGGTGTTGCTATTTGCTGATCAAGGCTACAAGCTGAAACATGCCATGCACCAAGCGATGAGGCCAGCCAGAGGAGGAAGCCAGGGAAGGAGTCATTCTGGCTGGGCATGTGTGTGAGAGGCAGACGAAAGGATGCAAGGAGAAGCCAGGAAGGGATGCTTGTTGCCCAGGTTTGGAAAGAAGCATCTCATGGAGCCTCCTGTCTAAAAGGTCTTTTCCCATCACCCTCCTCCCCCACTTCTTGGTCTTGCCAAAGCAGCAGGGAGGCTTACATCCTGCTCCTCCATCATACCCAGGGGCAGGCAAAAAAAAGGAGGTGTGGGGAAATTGATTGCTCACTTTTGGGAAACAGATACACTTAGGCCAAAGCTAAGCTGTGCTTCCATGTAGCTTTGGGAAGGGTAATGTTTGATTCTGCAATGAATCCAGAATGCGGCAGCTAGACTGGTGACTGGGAGTGGCCACCGGGACCACATAACACCGGTCCTGAGAGATCTGCATTGGCTCCCAGAACATTTCCGAGCACAATTCAAAGTGTTGGTGCTGACCTTTAAATGGCTTCAGCCCAGTATACCTGAAGGAGCGTCTCCATCCCCAACGTTCAGCCCGGACACTGAGGTCCAGCGCCGAAGGCCTTCTGGCGGTTCCCTCATTGCGAGAAGTGAGGTTACAGGGAACCAGGCAGAGGGCCTTCTCGGTAGCGGCACCTGTCCTGTGGAACGCCCTCCCACCAGACGTCAAGGAAATAAGCAGCTATCTTCTCTTTAAAAGACATCTGAAGGCAGCCCTGTTTAGGGAAGTTTTTAATATTTAATGCTGTACTGTTTTTAACACTTGATTGGAAGCCACCCAGAGTGGCTGGGGAAACTCAGCCAGATGGGCAGGGTATAAATAATAAATTATTCTTATTATTATTCTTTCTCCTGTGCAAAAAAGAGATATGAAAGCCACTCTCAAATGCCCAGTTGCAGGGCTCTCATCAGAGGTGGGGAACCTCAGGTCCTGAGCTCAAATACAACACACTATCCGGCTTTAAATAATAAATAAATATGATGATGATGATGATGATAATGACAATGACAATGACGATGATGATGATGATGATAATAATAATAATAATAATAATAATAATAATAATAATAATATTTATACCCCAGGGTTTCCCCAGCCACTCTGGGCTGCTTATAGCATATAAAAAATGGTAAAACATTAGAAATTAAAAACTTCCCTTAAACAGGGATGCCTTCAGGTGTCTTCTAAAAGTCAGATAGTTATTTATTTCCTTGACATCTGATGGAAGGGCGTTCCACAGGGCGGGTGCCACTACCTAGAAGGCCCTCTGCCTGGTTCCCTGTAGCTTCACTTCTCGCAGGGAGGGAACCGCCAGAAGGCCCTTGGAGCTGGACCTCAGTGTCTGGGCTGAACGATGGGCGTGGAGACGCTCCTTCAGGTATACTGGGCCGAGGCCATTTAAGGCTTTAAAGGTCAGCACCATCAATCACGGAAAAGACAACAGAGAAGGAGCCTCTCTGGATAGCCTTGCGTGTGTCCTAACAGTTTGGCACAATCAAATAAGGGAGGAGAAAGGGATTCGTGGAATGAGAAACAAAAAAGAAAATAAATAAAACGGCATTCCCACATTATGGCCAGTAGATGTCACTGTGCCCATGTCAACCGTTTAGCCACGTATGCCAGTCGCTATCAGCTTGTGCCCAAAGGAAAATTCATCGATGCATTTTAATATCCCTTTGTTACTCAGCCTTCCCTCACAGCCGACTATGAGCTGATCCCGCAGAACTGTGTTTTGTTTGTGGGATGATATGAATGTTTGACCTGTGGCGTCTCATCTGTGGTGGTGAATTCATGCGTATAAGTCACTTTGACTGGGTGCCGCGTGAATCAGCCAGAAGACCTGAAGGGCTGTCAGTTTCTACAGACACAGACTTACATGGTCTTCCAGTCTTCAGTGGTGCTCAATGGCACATTCCACTGACAAGGAACATCTACAGTGGCCAGTTGCCAAAGAAGGCAGGGAAACTGATAGTTTTTTGGCTTTGGTCTACAGTGGTGCCTCGCTAGACGAAATTAATCCGTTCCGCAATTCTCTTCGTCTAGCGGTTTTTTCGTCTTGCGAAGCAAGCCCATTGACAGCTTAGCGGATTAGTGCTAGAGCTGTCAAGCGGCTTCCAGCGATCAGCTGTTAAGCGGCTTATCAGCGGAATAGCTGATAAGCGGCTTAGCGGCTTAGGAAAAGGGCAAAAACAAAAAAAAAAAAAAACGCTGGGGGATGCAAGATTTTTTCGTCTTGTGAAGCAACCCCATAGGGAAATTCGTTTTGCGAAGCGCCTCCAAAACAGAAAAACCCTTTCGTCTAGCAGGTTTTTCGTCTTGCGAGGCGTTCATCTTGCGGGGCACCACTGTATCCCTAATGACAAGTGAGGATTTCCCCCTGTCTCCTGTAGTGTCTTAATCATGCTATTTATTTTTGTCTAGCAGCCTTTGATTTAAAGTTGTTTCTACCAACCCAGCACACTCGGCCTCATCAGCACTACACACAGGCCCGGATTTAGGCCCTAAGCTACTGAAGGGACACAGGTGGCGCTGTGGTCTGAACCACAGAGCCTAGGGCTTGCCGATTGGAAGGTCAGCAGTTCAAATCCCCGCGACAGGGTGAGCTCCCATTGCTCGGTCCCTGCTCCTGCCAACCTAGCAGTTCGAAAGCACATTAAAGTGCAAGTAGATAAATAGGTACCACTCTGGCGGGAAGGTAAACGGTGTTTCTGTGCACTGCTCTGGTTCGCCAGAAGCGGCTTTGTCATGCTGGCCACATGACCCAGAAGCTGTCTGTGGACAAACGTTGGCTCCCTCGGTCTATAGAGTGAGATGAGTGCACAACTCCAGAGTCGTCCGTGACTGGACCTAACGGTCAGGGATACCTTTACCTTTAAGCTACTGAAAGTAATGGGGCCCTTTATATTGTCCCTGTTTGTGTTGAACATATGCTATATGGTAATTTATGGACCTAACAGGTATCTAAAGCCATTTGCACATAACAAATAGGAGCGTACACAACACAAAACACTGTTGCTGTATGTAGCTTTTATTTTATTTGTTTTTTATATTATATTTTGGAAATGTACATCCAGGTTTTTCTCTCTCTTTTTTGTGGGGTGGGGTCCTAAACTATAGCTTGTTTAGCTTATACGTAAATCTGGCACTGATACACATTTAGAGCGCTAGAATACCAGCCATGGTTTCCTCCCAAATAATTCTGGAAACCATAATTTGTTAAGGCTGCTGAGAGTTATACTGTAAGGGGACCCCCCTGTTCAGCTTCACACAGCTACAGTTCTCGGGGACCCCTGGGAACAGGGGTTGGCTGTTATAGCCACTCTCAGAATTGTAGGGCTGTGTGAAAAATAGGCTGGGCGCATGCATCTCTTAACAGCTCTCAGTATCCTTGCCAAACTACAGTTCACAGGACTCTCTGGTTGAAGCCATGGCTGTTTAAAGAGGCATGAAACTGCTTTTTTTAAAAAAGGGGGGGGTATTGGATTGTTCTTACTTTTATTTTTATTATGTATTTTGTGTTTTTATATTGTGAACCTCCCTGAGATCTGTGAGTATAGGGCGGCCTACTAATACTAATACAGTGGTACCTCGGCTTAAGTACTTAATTTGTTCCGGAGGTCCGTTCTTAACCTGAAACTGTTCTTAACCTGAAGCACCACTTTAGCTAAGGGGGCCTCCTGCTGCTGCTGCACCGCCGGAACACGATTTCTGTTCTCATCCTGAAGCAAAGTTCTTAACCTGAGGTAATATTTCTGGGTTAGCGGAGTCTGTATCCTGAAGCGTATGTAACCCGAGGTACTAATACTAATACTAATACTAATACTAATACTAATACTAATACTAATACTAATACTAATACTAATACTAATACTAATACTAATAGGGCCTCAGAGTGGATAGGTGGGGAAATTGGGAAATTGCTGTGGATAGGTGTGTGCAGTTGGTAGGTCACACATTTCAGCAAAGCCCTGATGTCATCTTTATTCGATGCCAAGAGATTAAGAGTTCAGAGGAACAGGAAATGTCTGCAGGACTCAGAAGTGGGTTGTGACTTCTATCAGATGACAGGTTTATTTGGACTCTCTGTGATAAGCGACCTGCTGGAAATTTCCTTTCTGAACAAGCAGTTTTTAATTCTCATTTGGAAGGTTTGTGTGCATGCGTGATAGAGAGGTTCCACCTGCAATATACGTTTAAAGCAGTATTATACCACTTTAAACAGTCCTGGCTCCCCCCCCCCCAAAAATCCTGGGATCTGTCATTTGTTAATAGTGTTGAGAGTTGCTAGGAGACCTCACAGAGATATAATTCACAGAGTCCCCTGGAAAGATGAATCAACTATTACATCACTCTGAAGTGGGGTAGGATGGGGAGAGGGGTCTCAATGAAACCCACCAGTGCAGCCATTTAATTCTCCTCCACTTTAGCCTACCTTCTTCTTTGGTGATCACTTGTAGCTGAGTACGATTGTCTTCCAGTGTGGTGTAGTGGTTAAGAGCGGTAGACTCGTAATCTGGTGAACCGGGTTCGCTTCCCTGCTCCTCCACATGCAGCTGCTGGGTGACCTTGGGCTAGTCACACATCTCTGAAGTCTCTCAGGCTCACTCACCTCACAGAGTGTTTGTTGTGGGGGAGGAAGGGAAAGGAGAATGTTAGCCGCTTTGAGACTCCTTCGGGTAGTGATTAAGTGGGATATCAAATCCAAACTCCTCCTCTTCTTCCTCCATAAACACAGTTTTAACAGTGGGTCCGTAAGTGACTGTGGAGGCCAATTCTGGATCCCCACGTCCTTCCACAGTGAAGACATATGTTTCCAGGCAGGAGTTGATCATGGTGAGGGTTTGCCAAGTGTACCTTCCTCTTAGCACATTTCTCCCTTTCGTCCCAAATTTGAGCATCTTCAAAACCCATGACACCTTTGGTAAAGGCTGTTCTCTGATTGGAGAGCTCACAGGCCAGTGTTTCCCAGTTATCAAGTGCTTATACTGCTTTTTCTTCTTCTAGATTTGCCCTGAGAGAGTCTTTAAACCTCTTTTGTTGACCACCAGGCATTACGCTTTCCATTTTTAAGTTTGGAATACAGTAGATCCTTTGGAAGACGATCATCAGGCACCCGCACAACATGACCAGTCCAATGAAGTTGATGTTGAAGAATCATTGCTTCAACAATGGTGATCCTTGCTTCTTCCAGTACACTGGTATTAGTTCGCCTGCCTTCCCAAGTGATGTGTAAAAATTTTCAGAAACACTGTTGATGGAATCTTTCGAGTCCATGTTTCATAAACATATGGTACAGTTGGTAGTACAATAGCTTTGTATTTTAGCCTATAGCCTTCTGAAAACAGTAGCTAATAGAAGTCATTTACAACAAGTAAACAGGTGGGGCTTCTCTCTGCATATTCAGTTCTAAGAGCAATGTAAAACTTCAGCAGGCAGTTTAAACGCTGACAGTGAGCTATGGCCAATGTTACAGGTCCAAAAACATCCCTACTTTGAAAACACCACCACAAAACTGGAAAATGTGGGCAATGATAAAGTTGGCATGAAGAGTTTCTTGCCTTTTGAAAACACCTCGTTATCTTAATTCTCTGGTGTTTTTTAAATCAGTGCATGTCCTTTCCTCAATTTCATGCCCAGACACTTAGCCAAATATATTTTTCCTCTTTTTTTAAATGCTGATTCACAATTCCCTTATTTGGTTTGGTTTCTGCTTCTTTTAACAAGTAATACAGTCATTCTGCAGGTGTCGGGGATTTCCCTCACTCGGACCTGCTTCAGAAAGGAAGGCAAATCTTTGCTGAACTGCTGCGCTGTACAAATATTTGCTGAGCCCTTTAGGATTTCTGGTAGAAACTATTCAAACTGAGATCACAGAACTGATCAGAATGGAGCCAGTTTCCTTCCTTCTGCCATAACTCAGGGTGATGACTTTTATTACACAAATGATATGCGCCTGAGAGCAACGGGATCCTACTGCCTTTCCCTACACTGGGAAATAAGCAAGCATTTCCACATCAATAATTGTCCTAAATTCCATGGAATGCATGGCTGAGATCCAAGGAACTGTGCAACTAATTCTACATGCCCAAGGAGTCTTTGGGCTGGAGTTTCAGAAACAGTAGCCTCCCAAGCCACAAAATCAAACCACTTCTGAAATAGAGGAGTTTGTGATCAGGACTGGCCCAAGACATTTGGGCGCCTGAGGCAGACTACAAAATGGCGACCTCCTGCTCACCAGGGAAAACAGGGTGAGGGAAGATCTGCGTCAGGAACAAGTGGGGAAGGAAGCTTGACATTGGGATCTGATGCCCTGGTGAATCCTGCTGCCTCAGGCAGTCACCTCACCTTGCCTCATGCTTGGGCCGGCTCTGTTTGTGATAAGGCAATGTGGAATGGGGGAGCTTTCCATTAAACAACTTCCTGCCATGAATATTTCTTTCTTTTTTTAAAAAAAAAATTGTATATATCCTTTTATTATCTGTCTAGACTTGCCCTTGGTTTTTTTTTTTTTAAATTTCAATGCAAAATTATAACAAAAATTACAAACGTTGAATCCAAAATAATACAGTGGTACCTTGGGTTACATACACTTCAGGTTACAGACTCCACTAACCCAGAAATAGTGCTTCAGGTTAAGAACTTTGCTTCAGGATAAGAACAGGAATCGGGCTCCGGTGGCGCGGCAGCAGCAGGAAGCCCCATTAACTAAAGTGGTGCTTCAGGTTAAGAACAGTTTCAGGTTAAGAACAGACCTCCAGAATGAATTAAGTACTTAACCCAAGGTACCACTGTAGCATACAAACAAAAAAAATCAGGACACAAAAAAGGAAAACAAAAAAAAGAACAAAAACACAAAAAACAAAAACACACACTTACAATAAAACCGTATCATTCTAATCTAGTCATTACATACATATACACATGCATGCATATTTCACTGCTTACCACATGTACAAAGGTAGCATTCTGAGGTTTTTTGTTTGATGAGGAATAAGAAATCAAAAGTAACAAAAATGGAGCAGTGAAGGTGTGCTGTTTGAACTGACCATGTTTCAAGATATTTCCTCTCCATCTCAGATAACATGTGGCACCAATGACTTCACTGGTTTTAATATATAAAAAAATTATATAAATTTATGTTTCATTTATTTACATGATGTTTGTATACCTGCTTTGTAGCAAATTGTTCACAAATTCAAATAGCTGCCAATACCTGATCATCTGTAAAAAGGCTGCAATTATTTCCAGTTTTCACATTGCTTGGTGCATGTTCTACCTTACAATCTTCACCCAAGGTGGAAGCATGTAAACCAGTGTGAAACCATTCCTTTTAAAAAATTCCAAATCAGCAAGCCCTAGGCTCTGTGGTTTAACCCACAGAGCCACCCGCGTCCCAGAGTTGGAAGAGTTGTTGCCAGCCAGCAAATACAATATTGTGCTAGTGGGAACAATGGGATGCTTCTAGACTGTTGATATCTTGTGGTGGGATTCAATCGCATGCCAGCAAATCCAGATTGCACAATCGAAGTTGTTTTGGAGTAATTTTGCAACAAACCTGCTCCCCCTGCCCCCAAATACTGGACCTTTTGTGGTGAGGAAATTGTTGTAGTGGTTAAAATTTGTATACTGCCCTATCACTGCAGAGTGGTTGCAACATAAAATCACAATATGAAAAAACAAAATACATCATAAAACAACCCAATATTCCTTCCCTTCCCCAACACATTTTAAAAGGGCATTGGATGTCAGTCAGCCAAAGATCTGGTTAAAGAGGAACATTTTTGCCTGGCGCCTAAAGGTACTGTATTTTTCGCTCTATAAGACGCACCAGACGACAAGACGCACCTAATTTTTGGAGGAGGAAAACAAGAAAAGAAATATTATGAATCTCAGAAACCAGAACAGCAAGAGGGATTGCTGTGCAGCGAAAGCAGTGATCCCTCTTGCTGTTCTGGCTTCTGCGATAGTGGCGCAGCCTGCATTCGCTCCATAAGACGCACACAAATTTCCCCTTACTTTTCAGGAGGGAAAAAGTGAGCCTTATAGAGCAAAAAATAGGTATATCATGAAGGCACCAGCCAAACCTCTCTGGGGAGAGCATTTAGTGGAAGATGCGGGAAAACACTTGCTTAACATCTTGTATTATCTTTAAACTTATTTTCTGGGGGTTTTTTGATACCATTTTTGGAAGTTTTTCTAGTTGCTTTTATGCTGTGTTTGCAAATTTTGCCTTAGTGTGCAGGTAAAACACAATGCATAAATTAATAACATAATGATAAATATAATGATTTATGAAGAGATAAAGAGATGGATAAAAGCCACATTTAGCAAGAAACCGGAAGAATTTTTACCAGGAATTGTTTCAGATAATATTCCCAATAATAAAACCAGGTTATTTATATATGTGATGTCAGCAGCAAGGGTTATAGTGTCAGAACACTGGAAAGATAAAAATACACCCACTAAAGACGAATTGGTGGTCAAATTGTGCGAGTACTTGGAGCTCACGAAGCTGACAGATGCAATAAGAGATAAATCTAAAAAGATGGTGAAAGAAGAATGGGAATATTTAAATAATTATCTAGGGGATAAGGGTTCATCAATAAAGACCTGGTTATATTTAGAATGATACTGCATAGGGAAATGTTCCCTGATACCAAGATGAGGGATTCTATGGAATGCAGATAGAGAGAATTGATAAGAATAATGATCTGTTGTGACCTTGACGGAAGCGTAAAATAGACGAGCCTTCTTGTGTTTTGGCTCATTTCCCCCTCCCCCTTTTTTTCTCCTTCTTTTTCCCTTCTTTCCTTTTTCTTTTTTCTTTCTCATAATGGCTTATTTTCTGTGCCATGTACTTTGATATTTTTTGTAGTTTTTTAGCCTTTCCCATTATTATTATTATTATTATTATTGTTAAGGATTTTTCTTTTGTAATTTTGGTTGTTTATATCTATCTGTATTTGTTTAAAGCAAAATAAAAATTAAATAATAACCTCCCTCTAAACAAAGCAGGATGAAGGCTGAATAAATAGTTGACACTAAGTTCTCCACAGACAAGTCAGCGTGAATGCTGAAGAAACAGGTCACGTGACCTGCGTATTAAGCAACTCCCTGTGTTCCTCATTCTCTGGTGACACAGCACTCCAAATATATTTAAGTCCTGTAGGCAAGTTCTCATGGCAGCTTACAACATTTAGGGTTGCAGAAGTGGATGAGAAGGTCCTGCCAACCCTGGGATACCTGCTTTTCTTCACTTTGCAAACGTGCATGAGAAATGTCATAGAGGGAAAAAAGTGTGCTGGGTGTCACCCAAGTCTAATTGCCAGTCCCATGATTGATTGCTAATGCAACATGCGTTGCATAATTAGAAGAGACACAGACTTTTACGGCACCATGTCATTGTCAGATTCATTTCCAGTTTTTCAGAAATGCTGATATAAATGTGTTAAATGGAAACAACAGCTAATTTAATTATATCGTGGGATAAAGAAAGAGGAATGAAATTAAAACAAATCAAATCAAGGCAAGTAAAGCCATCATTCTTTAGATGATTGCCATGTACAATGATCTGGGGGGGGGGGAATATGGAATAGTTTCACTCTAAAGGGCTAGTAATAACAACCTATGAGTTTTGCAAATCCCAAATTATAAAGGCTGAGACAGAGAGAGAGAAAGAAAACTTCAGGCTCCCTGAAGTTTCTCATAAATGCTTTCGTTTTATCTAGGACCACTTGCAATAAAATGCTTGCATGACATAAATGGCCAATTTCCCCTTGTACCACTTTCTTCGTCATTAGGAACAACGACTGGTTATTTTTTGATTCAGAAACACTATAATCTCTGTTAAACCAAAATTCTAAAGCCATCCTGCAAGGACATTAAGTCGCATAGAAATCAATTGGACCCACTTCTGTTTTGAGAGAAAAAACATCAAGCATCTTTGTGTCCAAAGACTGAAAACAGGAATTGTTGTTGTTTAGTTGTTTAGTCATATCCGACTCTTCGTGACCCCACGGACCAGAGCACACCAGGCACTTCTGTCTTCCACGGCCTCCCACAGTTTGGTCAAACTCATGCTGGTAGCTTCAAGAACACTATCCAATCATTTTGTCCTCTGTCGTCCCCTTCTCTTTGTGCCCTCCATTTCTCCCAACATCAGGCTCTTTTCCAGGGAGTCTTCTCTTCTCATGAGATGGCCAAAGTATTGGAGTCTCAGCTTCAGGATCTGTCCTTCCAGTGAGCACTCAGGGCTGATTTCCTTAAGAATGGAGAGATTTGATCTTCTTGCAGTCCATGGGACTCTCAAGAGTCTCCTCCAGCACCAGAATTCAACAGCATCAATTCTTCCGCGATCAGCCTTCTTTATGGTCCCGCTCCCACTTCCATACATCACTACTGGGAAAACCATAGCTTTAACTATACGGACCTTTGTTGGCAAGGTGATCTCTCTGCTTTTTAAGATGCTGTCTAGGAATATGTGTATTTTAAAAAACCACACCTTTGCATGTGACTGCTGTGTGTTTGCTCAGTCCGCTGTCCCAGGTACTAACTACTGAGGACCACCTCAAACTCCTGCTGTGATTTTTGATGGCTCCTTATCTGTGAACTGCTCTTGGATCAGACAGACTTCAGACAAAGGGCTGCCTTCAAATAGAGCAGTGTTTCCCAACCTTGTGCCTCCAGCTGTTTTTGAACTACAACTCCCATCATCCCTGACTAGCAAGACCAGTGGCAAGGGATGATGGGAATTGTAGTCCAAAAAAACAGCTGGAGGCACAAGGTTGGGAAACACTGAAATAGAGGACTGTCTTCTTTACAAACCATCCTCTGTAAAGTATAGCACAGAGCCAGACTAGATCCAAAATGATGCTGCCCGATCCCAGTTTACCAAGCTAAAAGCAAGGAGCACAAACAACTGCCAAACATTCTAATCTGACGAAAGGCTGTGTTCATAAAATAATATTTTATTCTTTCTCCCCAAACCAGTGTTAATACTTAGCTTGATTTTTGCAAGAGGCCACTTTCTCGGGTTAAATTTTGTTCATAGAGACCTTGATCTGAGCATGGACAACTCATTTCCATGCATGAATTGTTACCCTGATGATTTGTTTAAAGGTAAAGGGACCCCTGACCATTAGGTCCAGTCGTGGCCGACTCTGGGGTTGCAGCGCTCATCTCGCTTTATTGGCAGAGGGAGCCGGCGTACAGCTTCCAGGTCATGTGGCCAGCATGACTAAGCCACTTCTGGAGAAGCAGAGCAGCGCACGGAAATGCCATTTACCTTCTCGCCGGAGCGGTACCTATTTATCTACTTGCACTTTGATGTGCTTTCGAACTGCTAGGTTGGCAGGAGCAGGGACTGAGCAATGGGAGCTCACCCTGTCGCGGGGATTCGAACCGCCGACCTTCTGATCGGCAAGTCCTAGGCTTTGTGGTTTAACACACAGTGCCACCCACGCCCCTGATGATTTGTTTCGGGCAATGCAAATCTATGTCTTTATCTGTTCTAGCATGCCCACTGCCACTTAATGTTAATGCAAAAATCCTGACAGTGGACAGGACCCTAGGAATTAAGCAAGCCCTTTGCTTTTAGTTATTAGTATTATGTACATAAACTGAAGGTGTTGTACGTGGTTCTACCGTAAGGTAGGTTGGGCAGGTAGACAGTTAGTGGCCCAAGGTGAGCTTCATGTGGTTGAACTGGGGTTTGAACCCTCGTCTCCCAGGTCCTAGTCCGATATTCTTAACCACTATACCACACTCGCTCTAATCTATGAGCCAAGTACAAGCAAGAGTGTGTAGAGGAGCATTCTCGGCAACTGCTTTCCAATGGAGTTCCCTTTCCACTTGAAAGTTACCAAAGCGAAAACATTTTCTAGGACTAAGGTAAAGGTAAAGGACCCCTGACCATTAGGTCCAGTCGTGACCGACGCTGCGGCACTCATCTTGCTTTATTGGCAGAGGGAGCCGGCGTACAGCTTCCGGGCCATGTGGCCAGCATGACTAAGCCACTTCTGGCGAACCAGAGCAGCGCACAGAAACACCATTTACCTTCCCGCCAGAGCGGTACCTATTTATCTACTTGCACTTTGACGTGCTTTCGAACTGCTAGGTTGCCAGGAGCAGGGACTGAGGAACGGGAGCTCACCCCGTCACTGGGATCCGAACCGCCGACCTTCTGATCAGCAAGTCCTAGGCTCTGTGGTTTAACCCACAGCGACACCTGCGTCCCATTTTAAAAGGTAGTTACTCTGAAAAATAGTTACCCTAAATGCATGGGGCAGATTATACATTTAGCCTGGAATTGTTACGAGAGAGAGAGAGAGAGAGAGAGAGAGAGAGAGAGAGAGAGAGAGATCTCAGTTGGTTGGACTAAGTGACCCTCACTATCCCTCCCAACTCTACAATTCCATGATTATTGAAATATATAAAAAAATAAATTGTCCAGAGCACCTTAGAGACCAACTAAGTTTGTTCTTCGTATAAGCTTTCATGTGCATGCACACTTCTTCAGATTCCCGAACGCATGTACACAAAAGCTTATACCAAGAACAAACTTAGTTGGTCTCTAAGGTGCTACTGGGGCGCGGGTGGCGCTGTGGGTAAAAGCCTCAGCGCCTAGGGCTTGCCGATCAAAAGGTCGGCGGTTCGAATCCCCGCGGCGGGGTGCGCTCACGCTGCTCGGTCCCAGCGCCTGCCAACCTAGCAGTTCGAAAGTACCCCCGGGTGCAAGTAGATAAATAGGGACTGCTTACTGGCGGGAAGGTAAACGGCGTTTCCGTGTGCTGCGCTGGCTCGCCAGATGCAGCTTGTCACACTGGCCACGTGACCCGGAAGTGTCTCCGGACAGCGCTGGCCCCCGGCCTCTTGAGTGAGATGGGCGCACCAACCCCAGAGTCTGTCAAGACTGGCCCGTATGGGCAGGGGTACCTTTACCTTTTTAAGGTGCTACTAAAGGGACGTGGGTGGCAATCAGAAGGTCGGCGGTTCGAATCCCCGCAACGGGGTGAGTTCCTGTTGCTCGGTGCAAGTAGATAAATAGGTACCGCTCTGGCGGAAAGGTAAACGGCGTTTCCGTGTGCTGCTCTGGTTCGCCAGAAGCGGCTTAGTCATGCTGGCCACATGACCTGGAAGCTGTACGCCAGCTCCCTCGGCCAATAAAGCGAGATGAGCGCTGCAACCCCAGAGTCAGCCACGACTGGACCTAATGGTCAGGGGTCCCTTTACCCTTTACCTTTAAGGTGCTACTGGACATTTTTATATATATATATATTTAAACTGCATCAGACCAACACGGCTACCTACCTGAATCTAGTACCATTATGGGAAAAACTGGCAAAGTGGAGCATAGATAAAAGGCTGTTGTGGCTTATGATTAAATTACATGAAGGGACGGCTGCTAGGGTGAGGTTAACACCTGAGGGCGATCTCACAAACCCTGTAACAATAAATAAGGGGGTACGACAAGAGTGCATCCTTGCCCCCTATCTTTTTAACCTCTATATTAGTGACATGAGAACGCCCCTAGCTGAGGCCCAAACCTCCATTCATGCACCCAGGCTTGCAGACTACCGCTGCCCCTTATTATTGTACGCTGACGATGCGGTGATCCTCTCTTATTCTCGAATCGGTTTGAGGAGGGCCCTTAAGATTTTTGCGTTATACTGCCAAACAAATTTACTTACTATTAACCATTCCAAATCTAAAGTCCTAATTTTTTCCAGGAGTCGTAAACTGTATATATGGGAACTCGAGGGGAAGCCAATTGAACAAGTTTACAAATTTCAATATCTAGGAATTTACTTCCAGTATAATATGGGATGGAAAGCGCATATCACATATTTACAAAATAAGGTTAAAGCCCTTATCTACGCTCTATTACGCTTCTACTTTACTGAGGGGGCTATGCATGTTCCATCTGCCTTAAAGGTTTATAGTGCGAAAGTGGTTGCAACTATGGCCTATGTGGTCCCTTTATGGGGCGCCTTTGTAAACCTCTTGCCTCTGGTGACATTGCAAAATCTTTTTCTAAGACGCCTTTTGAAACTACCCTCCTGTGTAAGCAACTCTGCCATTCGCCTAGAACTTAAGATCCCCTCCCTAGAGATTCTGATGTGGAGACATGCCGTTAATTATTGGCTGTCCCTTTGGCATAAATTGCCAAACTACCATCTTATTCAGTGCCTTTGGAGAGATGAATTCACCAGCCCATGGGCAACAAAAATCCATTCCAAACTGTTGTCTTATGGAATCTCTCCTTCCGATATACTTAATTTAGATCTAATTACTGCTAAAAAGGTCATCAAACAAAGATTGGAGGAGGTAGATTTGCAACAAAATCTTACTACAGGTGGAGGTACATGTTCCCCGATAAATCAGGGCATTACATCTATGTCCCAGATACCTCGATATCTGTCTACTTTATCGGCTGCGTCGCATAGATTCGCATTTGTTAGAGCCAGATTTAATGTGTTCCCCTCAAATGTGCTGAGCAATAGGTTTTCTAACTGTAAAACCTCTGTTTTATGCGCATGTGACAACAAATCAATAGAATCCCTCTATCATATCTTGTTTAATTGCCCCTTATACATTGTTCCCCGATCAAGGATCCTGAGTTCAATCATTCTGGAAATTGCTGCTAAACCACCTGAATTACATCTAGCTTATCTACTCCAGGACATTGACTCTCATAGAACATTACAGGTTGCTAGATTCCTGATTTCAGTTCTTTCATATAAAAGACTTCATGGAATGCTGCATGACTATTAAAAATCCAGTAAACTCTATGCACCATCTTTATCTTCAAGGCCAATCACGGTACATCTAGAGATTGTAAGTAATGTGAAGGAGATTAGGCGTTGAAATATTTTAGTTGATATTTTAGATTGTAAAATGCTATTTTATCTATTGATTTGTTTTACCTTGTGGGCTTATAGCCGAATAAAGTATTATCTATCTAGAACCATGATTGAGTTAATCAGTTTTATTTTTTTGCACTGATATCCCACCTTTTCCTCCAAGGTGCCAAAAATGGTTCTCCGTCTCCTCATTTAATCCCCAACAACCACCCTGTGAGGTAGGCCTGAAACTCAGTGGCTGGCCCAAGGTCACCCAGGAGGTTTTGTTGCTGAATTGAGAATTTGAGCCCTGTTTATTTAGAACCCTGCCTATTTCAGAGAATCCAGACTCTTCATAGATACCTTGTTTTGTTACCATCCCACTTTCAGGTTTAGGAATCAGTAGCCATGTACGTAGAACTAAATGTACAGATTTATATAGTTATATATGAAAATGTCAGTGTTGAGGGGAATATTGGAAGCAGCTGTGATCCGAAAGGAGGCAAAAGCACCAAGAAGAAAGCCAAGCAATTAACGCAAGCATAGAGGAGTGCCATTAAATCGTAGCAAGCGGCACAGATTTTCTTTTGAGAGAAAAAAAAAGGAGCGCAGATTTTCTTCCCTTATTCCCACAACTTATGTTATTAATTCTCCTGGCATGTATCATAGTAGAATGATTGCATTTATGAGCTTGGCTACCTCTTTTAACATGATCCGATAGCTGCTTCCTAAAGCTCTTGTTTTTATATCCATTACATACCGTCATAAGCTGCACGGAGCTCAACCAGAGAGTGATTCAAAAAGGGGTTGCTCGTGTCAGATGAAGATTGCCAACTGCCTAGTGAAAAATGTGGATATAATTTTATAACATTATTTTATAACTAAAGTAATAAGTGGGGTTTCCTGCTATTGTTTAAAAATGTGTCATGATGCATTTAAATCACAGATAAAGACACCGAAAGAGCTGCTAAGTAATATGTTGGCAGCAAAGATGGTATAGAAGGGAGGGGAAGAAAGAGAGACATGTGCAAACAATTTCACCGGAATAGTTATGTTTATGGCATGTAGATTCTGTTTTAGGAACTCTAACCACTTAGAGAAAGTGTTTTCATTCATGCCAGAATGAGGTTAGCTTATTTGCTATTGTACATCTATGGACTGGTGTGTGTGCGTGTGTGTGTGTAACTGCCAAGGAAATTTAATCTGTCTTTTTTATGAGCGGACAATATTTTTAGCAAACTGTAAAACAGGGTCCTAAAAGAATGCGGAAGGTTAGTCGGTTTGAGTGCAATCGTGCGCCTAGATGCTCATGGATGAAAGGCTAGAATAAAGACAATGAACAGAATCCCATGAATCACACAATCAGCTCCATGCACACAAAACGGGGTTCTGGTCTTGTGGTTCCTCAAGAGCAGTCCGTGTCATCTTTCCCTCTCTCTCTGTCCCACATTGCATAGCAAATAGCTTTTGAGACGAAGGGCGCTTTTCAAAGGCAGTTTGGGTTAAAGTAGGGCAGAGGCTGATGTTCATTATAAGCAGGGAAAACCCCCTGAGCATGCCAAAAACCTCGGAAGCACTTAAAATAGCTCTTTGGATTCTGGCCAGTGGCCCCTTCCAAAGAAAAATTGCAGGTGGCCTCGTTGGGAGTGCTTTCCATCTGCTTGGGCACAGCTGCACCTATATCTGGACAGGGATAGCCTAACTTGCGCTGTCCATGTTCTGGGAACCTCTAGGTTAGATTACTGCAACACGTTCCACATGGGGCTGCCTCTGAAGATAGTTCGGAAAGTTCAGATGGTGCAGAAATCAGCAACCAAGTTGCTCACTGGGGCCATTTTACTCAGAACAAAGTCCCACTGAGGTCAATAGGATTTACTCTCCGGTACGTTCCTGATCATTCTCGTTGTTGTCGTCGTCGTCATTATCATTCTGTCTTTTCCCATGACAGGGACTCAAGGCAGTTTACAGCTAAAATTTCATTTCCTTCCATTTATCTGTGGAAGTTGGCATGCACAATCCCTTCTTTTGCACATCCCCCCCTTTACAACAATCCTGTGAGGTAGGCTTGGCGGAGAGGTTGGTATTGGCTCAAGGTGATCGGTGTCAATGTGAATACGATGTCTATGTGTGTGGTGAGATCCAGCGTGGGGGGGCCACTAGGGGGCGCATCGGAAGATGGCTGACAATAACATCTCTCCGACCCACACGAGGTAATTTGGAGGCTATGATGGGGGTAATTAGCCTCCTTAACCCCTCCAGGATTGTGGGGGGACGGGACGGCCCTTGCCTGCTGTGCCCTATATCACCCCCGAATTTGTGGGGATGGGGGCACTAGGCACAAAGCCCTCCTGTGGGATTCCGGCACTCCTCGATGCAGTCTCTGATTCGCGCCACTAGCTGCAAGAATCTTCAAAAGAAACAATTTGGACGAGATAAATTACACATACTTCAAGGAAAGAGGGGGAGTAAAGATTGCTGACAGAAGAGATCTCTGATAAAACAAGACAAGAATAAAATATGAGAAGATACGTCAAGATACGGTACGGCAAATGACTGAGGGGGGAAAACCTTCCTTTCTTTCTCTATGTGATTAAACAAGAATCCCCTCCCCTAATGAGTCAGAAATGTTTTAAGGACTTAAGCTGTGGATTTAAGGCTGTGTGGAGATAAACTTTCGAACCAAAGCAATGTTGCAAGACGAAGCTGGAAAGTTAAGAGTTTTGGAATGACGCAGTTAAAAATGCCGTCGCCATCTTGGGAGGCACTGTTGGAGGTCTTGAGTCTGGGAGGAGAAAGAGAGAAACAAAGCTGTTTACATATCATGAATTAACTCCTCAGTGGGACTTAAGAGAGACAACTGCCTAATTTATGATGGAAAGAGCGATGTTATCTACGAAGGAGATGATATATGGAAACCATCTGGACTTAGATTGGAAGAACGGGAAATTCACACAGGATTATTATATTTGTGTTTATCGGCTTAAGGAGACTAACAAAAGAGATTGTAAAGGAAAAAGAGAAATTATATGAACAAGATATGATGTGGAAACACCAAGATAAGACTGGATAGAACTATGAACTCTGTTTGGACTGATTGGGACTGATTTGGACATTAACGCAGTAACAAGAAGATGATTTGAATCCCCCTTTGGATCTTGAAGTATGGGTCCCCCCAACAAAATTTAAAAAATTGGCTTTGTAATTCGGAATTTATGTGATGCGATTTAATTTGATGTGATTGGTCAGTTAATAAAAATTATTTTTTTAAAAAAGAAAGAGATCCAGCGTGGGTGAAACTTCCCGATGTGGAACGATGTCCCTATTTTCATGAGAGAAATGTTGGAGGGTATGAAAAGGTTGTTTGGGTAGCTGACTGCTTGGAGTGTGTCTGGGGTGTGTGTGTGCTCCCTTCCCTCACACGCTCCTTTTGGCACACAAACACCCCACTTTATACATGAATGGAGCAGAGACATGAACATGGCTGCATTGTTCCATCTAGTTCCATCCTTAGAATGAAGCCAAACTTAATGGCAGGAGTCAAGAATGGATGTAAGTGGCAATCTTCACCTCTTCCCTTTCAACCCCATACATCTGAGCAACCACAAGATTCCCGTGGCCTGCTACTGCTGGTCATCACCACTACCCTTTGTTTTGCTATTAACAGAGTCCACTTAAATTCCTCGCCAGTCTTTCAGCAGAGAGGCTTCTGCTAAGAGCAGTTGTGTCATCTCTCTTGACCACAGATGGAATCAAAGACAGACTTGCCATCTTGAAATCCATGGCATGTTGTACGCTGAAAGAAAATTATAGGAAAATGATGTGCCAGTAGTATTTAACTCCTAGTAAGCTAGCAAATTTTTGAATTATGGTGCTGGATGAGACTCTTGAGTGTTCCATGGACTGCAAGAAGATAAAACCTATCTATTCTTAAGGAAATCAGCCCTGAGTGCTCACTGGAAGGACAGATCCTGAAGCTGAGGCTCCAATACTTTGGCCACCTCATGAGAAGAGAAGACTCCCTGGAAAAGACCCTGATGTTGGGAAAGATGGAGGGCACAAGGAGAAGGGGACGACAGAGGACGAGATGGCTGGACAGTGTTCTCGAAGCTACCAACATGAGTCTGACCAAACTGCAGGAGGCAGTGGAAGACAGGAGTGCCTGGCGTGCTCTGGTCCATGGGGTCACGAAGAGTCGGACACGACTAAATGACTAAACATCAACAAACTACCAAAAATACATAAAAGAAGTACAAATACCTACTACCATATGTCGTGGTCATGTAAGGTAATAAAGGCTTTCTGGGAAATGATATATAATGAAATGAAAAAATGTTTAAAATAACTTTTGTAAAAAAAAACCCAGAAGCTTTTTAATTAGGAGTTACAGGTACCGACATTCCAAAGGAACAGAAAAGACTTTTTATGTATGCGACAACAGCAGCAAGGATGCTACTAGCCCAGAGATGGGAAGAAGAAAGAGTCCCTACCAGAGAGGAATGGCAAACTAAGCTGTTAGACTACGCTGAAATGGCAAAACTGACAGGAAAGCTCAGGGACCAAGAAGACAAGGAATTCAAGCAAGAATGGGAAAAGTTTATAATTTATTTAGGTGACCACTGTAAGCAGATGAAAACATTAGCAGGATTTTAATCTCACTTGTAACAAACACTATGGACAATATGGATAGAAATAAAATACAAATTATGCAGCTGAAAATGTTGACAAAAGGACCCTTGGAGTGGATGGGAGGAAGTCCTGAGATTCAGAGTAATATCTTTATATGGATGTGTATTTGATGGTTATAAAGTTGTATTTGTAAAATAATTAAATGATTTCAAAGATAGACTTGCCGTGCTTTCAGTGGGACCAGACTTTTATTTCAAGTGGTCCTAATCTGATTGTGTGATGCAATCATCAAACTGCAAAATTTAAAAGGAAGAGAGATAGGGGTGGGACTTTTCATTTACCCTGTAATCTCTTCCTGCTACTGGAACTGCTGCAATTTCTTCAATTTTTGTTTTTCAAGAACCTAAACCTCTCTGCTTACCCGACACCTAATCTAATGAAAGAAAAGCACAGACAGGTTAATCCAGTTCACTTCCAGTATTTGCTATTCTAACTCGTTAATCTAGTTCGCTTCCACTATTTACTGTTCTAGTTAGTACAGGAAGGAAACAGATGCTTTGAATGTGCAATAAAACACCAAACTCACAAACGCAGCAAGCCCATCATAAGGAGAACCAATACTGAATGACCTCATCTTTGTAGGCAGGGTAATGAATTGGACTAGACATTCCTAACTTAAAACACAATATTCAACCATAGCATTAAGACCACAAAGTAAAAGATACAAAGAATGTTCAGTAAAGAGGAATTCAAGTGCTTATAAGGCTTGATTCTCTGGGGGAAAACATTCTTCTAAAGTTTAGCAGGCTCACCCCTCTTTGAAATGCTGTATTACGAGTGTTTACTGTTTGCTTTGCTCATTTTGTGATAAGAATCGGGGAGTTTGACCTATTACTGTGCTGTGATTTCAAATGATCCAAACGTTTGCAATTGCATTGATTGCAGCAAGAGAGACATGGAGTAGATTGAAATGGTATCTTTTATGTCATCAATTGTATATGAGTGTGTGGGTTTTAATCTTCTGACACAGATGTTTAAAGCAACCTGCCCCAACCTGGTGTGTGCTCGGTGTTTGGGACAGCAACTGCCCATCAACACCAGTGGCACATAACATCTTGAAGGCACCAGGTCCAGGAAAGATGGTTTGGAACAACAACAAACAGGCTCGGCCCAGTATACCTGAAGGAGCGTCTCCACCCCCATCGTTCAGCCTGGACACTGAGGTCCAGCTCTGAGGGCCATCTGGTGGTTCCCTCCCTGTGAGAAGTGAGGTTATAGCAGGCTTCCTCCAACTTGGCCCTCCAGATGTTTTGAACTACAATTCCCATCATCCCTGACCACTGGGTCCTGCTAGCTAGGGATCATGGGAGTTGTAGGCCAAAAACATCTGGAGGGATGAGCTTGAGGAAACCTGGACAGGGAACCAGGCAGAGGGCCTTCTTGGTGGTGGCACCCGCCCTGTGGAATGCCCTTCCATCAGATGTGGGTGGGTCTAGCTTGGGCCTTAACAGAAATAAAAAAGGCAAAGGGTATTCTGAAGGGCAGAAATGAATGCAGCTTGATATCCAATATTAGTTATAATTAGAGTAGACCCAATGAAATCGATGAATTTAAGTAACTTAAGTCTGATGATGTGAGAGGTCCTGTTCTGAGTAAGGCCCGTCTACACTAGACATTTAAAGCTGCACCATGTCACTTTAAACACTCGTGGTTCCCCCCAAAGAATCCTGGGAAATGTAGTTTGCTAAACAAGCCTCACAGAGTCTAGCTAATGCCTTCTGAGCCCCTGCTACTGCAACTGACAAAGTCAAGCTTTTCTGGCTTGGGGAAGGGATAGTGGTAGTAGGAAAAGGGCAGGAATGGCAAAATTTTGCATTTTCGATAGCCAGAAATGGGGGGTGGGCACCACAGAAATTTCCCATTGTCGGATTTTTAACATTAATGGTCACAGATTGCTCAGCTGAGCATTCATTTTCTCAGCTGAAGTATATTCATAATTCCAACAGAACAACTATGTAACAAGAAAGGCTGGATGCCTTTTTAATATTTTGTTGGAAGCCACCCAGAGTGGCTGGGGAAACCCAGCCAGATGGGTGGGGTATTATTATTATTATTATTAATAATAATAATAATATTTTTTATTATCTCTACCAAGCATAGACACCGATGCATTACCTAACATTAGTTTTGAGGATCTGATCAAACACTTTGAAATTAGGAGATTTAAAAAAATAATAAAGTGGAAGTATACAAAACCCCCAATTATTTTCCATCCTACTGTAGTTTTTGTTTCATTTCAAAAAATAAAATTTATTTTACAGTTTATTGTTGCTTATATTTTGAATTAGATATATATGGGGGAACCAAAATCTTTTATGTGCTTGGGGCCTCTAGAAGTTTTAATCTGGCCCTGTTACAGGGCCAACTTCATGTTATTGCTGAAAGCCCAGGTATTAGAGCTTCAAAACAGAAGTCCAAGGGCAGCAGTTTACTAGCCCCAAAGCAAGGTAAAGGACCCCTGGACGGTTAAATCCAGTCAGAGGAAACTATGAGCTTGTCTCACTTTTCAGACAGAGGGAGCTGGCGTTTGTCCACAGACAGCTTACCAGGTCATGTGGCCAGCATGACTAAATGCTTCTGGTACAATGGAACACTGTGACAGAATCAAGAGTGCATGGAAAGTCCAGTCAAAGGCAACTATGGAGTTGTGGCGCTTGTCTCGCTTTCAGGCTGAGGGAGCCGGCGTTTGTCCACAAACTACTTTCCGGGTCACATGGCCAGCAGGACTAAACTGCTTCTGGCGCAACGGAACACCGTGACTGAAACCAGAGTGCACAAAAATGCTGTTTAACTTACCGCCACAGCAGTACCTATTTATTTACTTGCACTGTGATTTCAAACTGCTCAGCTGGCCGGAGCTGGGACAGAGCAACAGGAGCTCACCCTGTTGCGAGGATTCAAACCAACCTTCTGACCGGTGAGCCCAAGAGGCTCAGTGGTTTAGACCACAGCACCACCCGCATCCCAGCCTAGCCCCCAAGGGAGATATACTGGCCTTGACTTCCAAGCAAATGTGATTCCAGCTGCAGTTATTACATGCGATGATCCTAACTGAAACAACAGGTGGCACTGCAGACTCACATTTGTTTTGCTGCTATAATCAGTACTGATGCGCTTTGCCCACTATGCAAGCATCTGCCTTTCCACAAACAGGGCCGGGGCTATTTCCAACTATTCCAGAAATATGCGCAAGTCAGTTTGCTCATTCCTAATCACATCTTTGCAAACGTTAAATATATTCTACGCAAAAACGGGCCACCAGGGAGCAAGGCATTTATAGGATTCCTAGCGTCATAGGAAGGAATTTCAGAAACAGAAAAGTGTATTAGGCTGCAGTCCAGAATCATCCTGTTAAAGTCAACCGGTTCACTGACTGATTGCATTTATAACTGGTCTCCTCAAAGCGGCTTAAAATAGGATTGAATATGTACAAAATAATAAACTGGAACACAGTGGTACCTCGGGTTACAGACTCCGCTAACCCAGAAATAGTACCTCAGGTTAAGAACTCTGCTTCAGGATGAGAATAGAAATCACGCAACAGCAGCACGGGAGTCCCCATTAGGTAAAGTGGTACCTCAGGTTAAGAACAGTTTCAGGTTAAGAACGGACCTCCAAAATGAATTAAGTTCTTAACCCAAGGTACCACTGTATTTAAACCAGAAAAGACTAGCAAGATAAAACAGCAGATGGCATTTTTTAAAAAACAAACAAAAGCAACAACAACTGGCTCTAGAAAAAAAAATTGTTCATAAAAACTTCCCTAAATACAATCAGGGCAGGAACGGGGTCAGCAGCTCAACCTCTTTCGGCAAGGTGCTCCCATAACAGAGGTCTATTTGCCTGGCTGCCACCCATGACACCTCTGGAGATGGAGGGTTCTCTCCTACACATGGGCAGCTGCTGGAATATGAATTACGATAGAGTGAAGGTAACCAAGATGGCAGCCTCTATGTGTTGTTGAACTCCAGCTCCCACCAGCTGCTGCCAGCATGTCCAATGGTTAGGTCAGATGGGGGTTGTAGTCCAGCAACAATAGCTGCCTCGCTGTGGGTTAAACCGCAGAGCCTAGGACTTGCCGATCAGAAGGTCGGCGGTTCGAATCCCCACGACGGGGTGAGCTCCTGTTGCTCGGTCCCTGCTCCTGCCAACCTAGCAGTTCGAAAGCATGTCAAAGTGCAAGTAGATAAATAGGTACCACTCTGGCGGGAAGGTAAATGTCGTTTCCGTGCGCTGCTCTGGTTCGCCAGAACTGGCTTAGTCATGCTGGCCACATGACCCGGAAGCTGTATGCTGGCTCCCTCGGCCAATAAAGCGAGATGAGCGCCGCAACCCCAGAGTTGGTCACGACTGGGCCTAATGGTCAGGGGTCTCTTTACCTTTACAACAGAGTCTATACCAGGCACCCCCAACCTTCGGCCCTCCAGATGTTTTGGCCTACAATTCCCATCATCCCTGACCACTGGTCCTGTTAGCTAGGGATCATGGGAGTTGTAGGCCAAAAGATTTAGAAGGCCACAGGTTGGGGATGCCTGGTCTATACATATTCAGCGTTGCAGTGGCGCAGAAAAAGACTTGGGCCAATGTGCATGCAGTGTCTTCCTGTAAGATGCCAGGCATCCTACAATGCTTGCTACAATCAAAAGGGTGTGAAGAATTGCATTGGTGGTGGTGCCAACCATGGCAGAGCTCAGTGGAGGGAGAAGCCAGCCAACCAGCCGAGTGTCAGGGAGGTACTTGCCTGGAGGCAGAGTCTGAATACAAGGTCCAGTCCAGTCCTAAGGTCAGGAGTATCTCGGGTTCACGTAGTCAGACCATCCGGGGGTCAAGAAAGCTGAAGGTCCAGGGTCACAAGAAGCAGCAAGGTCTGCTCAGGAATGACGAATGTTGTTTCCAGCAACTGATTGAGGCTGGAAACCCTTCTTAAGAAAACTGGAGCCAGCTGGTTCTCATCAGGAGCAAGAAGGCTGATCAACATCAGGTGTTGTCACTTCGCTTTCTGCTCCTTCAGGCTGCTGCTCAGCAGGTGAAGCTGACTTCTGGCCCATGACACTTAACTCCTTTTGGCCTCTTTTAATGGCTATGAATCACCTCTGCACCATATCTAGCAACAGTGGCCACTACTGAGAAAGAAAACAGTGCACCTAGAATGCTGCCTCAGGGTGTGGTATGGATGCATTCCATCCAAAGGTTTAATGCAATTGATATTGAATTAATACTGAAGCATGATTAAAATTAAAAACATACACCCAGGGTCTCTGGTTTTTACATCAAGGGCACCTGACTTTGAATCTAGCCAACTCTGTGTGGAGCTAAAAAGGTAAAGGGACCCCTGACCATTAGGTCAGGTCGTGGCCGACTCTGGAGTTGCGGCGCTGATCTCGCTTTACTGGCCGAGGGAGCTGGTGTACAGCTTCCGGGTCATGTGGCCAGCATGACTAAGCCGCTTCTGGCAAACCAGAGCAGCACACGGAAATGCCGTTTACCTTCCCGCCGGAGTGATAACTATTTATCTACTTGCACTTTGACGTCCTTTCAAATTGCTAGGTTGGCAGGAGCAGGGACCGAGCAACGGGAGCTCACCCCATTGCAGGGATTCGAACCGCCGACCTTCTGATCGGCAAGCCCTAGGCTCTGTGGTTTAGACCACAGCGCCACCCGCGCCCCTTGTGTGGAGCTAGATCCTACCTATTTTTAGTTAGGCTTTTACTCCGTACAGTATATGATTGCAACTTTATTAATCCAAAACACAGCCCATAGAAATGGACCATTGGTTTCTTGGTAGAAATAAATATCTGGGATAATTTTACTATCCCTCTTTAGCCTGGTGTAGAATTGCTGTGCTTGTTTCTCCAAGAGCCCATTTCTTTTCTACTGCGAGAAAAGCCCAATATTTTTTAGCAGTAAGTTCGAGGCAAACTTAACTGCTACATCTGACGTCAAGGGCAGACTTTGGTAATCTTTGGTAACATAGTGCCCTGAGTGAGCCCAAAATCTTCTCAGTTATGGATCTTCTCAATTTTGCACCCTCTCGGCTCAGCTCCCTAAATTCAGCCCTGCTGGTTTTCCTCTTTCTAGCAGAGAAAATATTTAAGATGTAAATTGAGTCAGATACCTTGATTTGAAACAACAACAACAACAACAACAACAACAACAACAACAACAACAATAATTTTTATTTATGCCCCGCCCCCCCAGCCAAGGCCGGGCTCAGGGCGGCTAACAAGCAATAATAAAAACAAGTTAATGAATACAACTTAAAAACAAGATTAAAATACAACATTGAAACATTGAAATATTAAAATGTAGCCTCATCACAGGAGGAGAAAGGAAAAAAGAAAGAGAGGGAGGGAGGGAATCAAATTGACTCCAAGTCAAAGGCCAGGCGGAATAACTCTGTCTTACAGGCCCTGTGGAAAGAAATCAGATCCCGCTGGGCCCTGGTTTCATGAGACAGAGTGTTCCACCAGGCCGGAGCCAGTGTTGAGAAGGCCCTGGCTCTGGTTGAGGCCAATCTAACTTCTTTAGGGCCCAGGACCTCTAGGGTGTTTCTATTTATGGACCTTAAGGTACTCCGTGGGGCATACCGGGAGAGGCGGTCCCGTAGGTATGAGGGTCCTAGGCCATGAAGGGCTTTAAAGGTCAAAACCAGCACCTTAAATCTGATCCTGTACTCCACCGGGAGCCAGTGCAAATGGAAAAGCACTGGGTGAATATGCTCCCATGGCAGAGACCCCGTGAGGAGCCTTGCTGCAGCATCCTGCACCCGCTGGAGTTTCTGGGACAGCTTCAAGGGCAGCCCCGCGTAGAGCGAATTACAGTAGTCAAGCCTGGAGGTGACCGTCGCATGGATATGAATAAGACAAATACAGTGGTACCTCGGGTTACAGATGCTTCAGGTTACAGACGCTTCAGGTTACAGAAATAGTACATTGGGTTAACAACTTTGCTTCAAGATGAGAACAGAAATCGGGCGGCGGCGGCGGGAGGCCCCATTAGCTAAAGTGGTACCTCAGGTTAAGAACAGTTTCAGGTTAAGAACGGACCTCCAAAATGAATTAAGTTCTTAACCCAAGGTACCACTGTATGATAAGTATATTTTGGGTGCTGGAAGAAAGGCAATTCAGAGAGTTTGACAAGCTTTAAAAAGCAATCCATAGGCTCCTATGTCACCCCAATTTACAACACTCCATATCTCAGGAAAGATACAAATGCTTCTGTTTTTGTTTGCATCCCCAATCCTCATAAAAAGAGACAAATGAAGCCCATACTCAGCTGGTTGTATCTTCAACTTCTCCATCCTGCCCCACACTGCTTCTTTTTTTGTAAAAAAGGATCTGTATGTGCATCTGGATAGCTCAGCTGGTAAGAGCATGATGATAATGTCAAGGTTGCAGGTTTGATCTTCATATGGGACTGTCAGTTTGCATTTCTTGGTACAGAAAGTATTATTCTGATGTGCAGAGATCCTTCCTATTCTAATTAATTCAAGAGGGTCTTGGAAGCTTCTCTGTGTGAAAGAAACAAGCAGAAAGGTCATGATGTTTGGGTTATTCCTTCAGAGAAGCTGAGTACAGTTGGTTTAAACTGGTTCTCTTATCTCTTTCAGTCAAAGAGGTCATGCTGACTTTAAAATTAAGGTCAGAAGGAGCCTGAGTTTCACTTTCTCTTTTCCTTCTGGTGTGGTGTTCTGTACATAATCTGCTTAGTGTTAAAAAAGTTTAGACTTATTATAAGTTATTGTAAGTTTAAGTTATGTCTACTGCAACTGGATTTCTTATGGACAGTGCCAATCCTGAATGTACTGGATTTGTGACCATGATGATCATTTGCCTTCAGTAGCAGTAAAGCTCTGCCGGATGAAATATTAATTGCCTCTGTTCTATTTTTTGGGACTCCTGCAACGTGTTTAAGTTGTTACTCTACCAACTATACATTGGATACAGAACAACAAACCCCTGTGTTGCAAACTTAACACAACAAACAACACAAGCAACGCGATGACCAGTATACTAGATAGCACTGCAATGCTTATTGCATAATATACATAATTTAGTACAACAAAAACAAAATGTGTACACTTGTAAATTCTCTAATATATTTGAAATCAAATGAACACACGTCTGTCAATCTTTGAAAGTCCGTAGAAGTATAAGAAGTCTATAGTTGAAACATATCCTTATGACCACTGCTCCTTGTGCATTTTTCTAATCTATGGGTTGTGCTGAAGAAGATTCCAGCGAAACAGTCAGATTATCCGGGATCACTGTCCTACGTTGCTTTTCGGCACCATGAACGCCTAAAAGGTTTTACCGCTTAGCCCACAGGATAGCATCTATTACTTTGTTTCAACTATAGACTTATTATACTTCTACAGACTTTCAAAGATTGACAGATGTGTGTTCAACTGATTTCAAATACATTAGAGAATTTACAAGTGTACACATTTTGTTTTTCTTATTGTTGTACGAAATTATGTATATTATGCAATAAGAATTGCAGTGCTATCTAGTATACTGGTCATCGTGTTGCTTGTGTTGTTTGTTGAACTTGACATCGGAATCAACTCTGGATCAATACAGTGGTACCACTGGATGCAAATGGGATCCATTCCGGAGCCCCGTTTGCATCCAGAAGCGAACACAACCCACGTCTGCACGTGCGCGGGTCGTGATTTGCTGCTTCTGCGCATGCACGTGATGTCATTTTGACCGTCTGCGCATGTGCGAGCAGTGAAACCCGGAAGTAACGAGCTCCGTTGCTTCCGGGTCGCTGCAGCACGCAACCCGAAAATACTTATCCCGAAGCTACTTCATTCCGAGGTATGACTGTATTGTGTAGAATTTTATGACAGGGACAGCTGCATATCCCTGAATTGCAGGGAGTTGAAATAGATGATCCTCAGGGTCACTTTCAACTTTACAGTTCTATGATTGGAGCTATTCTGCACTCCATGCAGATTCAGCTGCAGGTAGCCTCTATTTCCCCCTAACTGGGAATTTCCTGTGTGGAATTCATCACTATGTTTTGCAGAGAATTTTTAAGGAAAGTAAGAGAGTAAGACATATGCACATCTTTATCTCGTTCAGGAAATCCCAGAGAGCTAAACCATAGCTAGGGCACCTATTTACCTGTCTCTGTTTTGCTACAAAGAACTATGAATGAATGAGATCAAGGTGGGGAAAGGCAGGTGACAAAAAGTATACAAGACACAGGTTGTATGGATTATTTCAAGGTCGCTGAGGGTTAAACTGTCCTCCTCCTAACTAGGGATGCTGGTGGCACTGTGGTCTAAAACACTGAGCCTCTTGGGCTTGGCGATCAGAAGATTGGCGGTTTGAATCCCCGTGACGGGGTCAGCTCCCGTTGCTCTATCCCAGCTCCTGCCAACCAAGCAGTTCGAAAGCACACCAGTGCAAGTAAATAAATAGGTACCGCTGTGGTGGGAAGTTAAACAGCGTTTCCGTGCACTCTGGTTTCCATCATGGTGTTCCGTTGTGCCAGAAGCGGTTTAGTTATGCTGGCCACATGACACAGAAAGGCGTCTGCTGGACAAAGGCCGGCTCCCTCGGCCTGAAAGCGAGATGAGCGTTGCAACCCCATAGTTGCCTTTGACTGGACTTAACTCTCCAGGGGTCCTTTACCTTTTTACGGACGGTCTGGGAATCACCACATGGATTGTCGTGGATCTGATAGTTCGGGCTGTGCCAGCATGCGCATTCAGCAGCGCCTCCCCCTGGCTTCTCCCCTCTCTGCCTAGAGCTGAGAGGAAGGGGGCTGGGCTTTGTTGGTGCCAGCAACAGCAGCAGCATAAGCGCTTGAGTGACCGCCATTTTAAGCAGGCTCAATTCGGGCTTTGTTGCTGCCAGCCTCTCTCTGGAGCTCTTTTGCATGTGGTGTAGTGGTTAAGAGTGGTGGACTCGTAATCTGGTGAACCGGGTTCGCATCTCCGCTCCTCCACATGCAGCTGCTGGGTGATCTTGGGCTAGTCACACTTCTCTGAAGTCTCTCAGCCCCACTCACCTCACAGAGTGTTTGTTGTGGGGGAGGAAGGGAAAGGAGATTGTCAGCCGCTTTGAGACTCCTTCGGGTAGTGATAAAGCGGGATGCCAAGTCCAAACTCCTCCTCCTCCTCCTCCTCCTCCTCTTCTTCCATAAACATGGTTTTAACAGTGGGTCCGTAAGTGACTGGGGAGGCCAATTCTGGATCCATACGTCCTTCCACAGTGGAGACAAATGTTTCCAGGCAGGAGTTGATCATGGTGCCGCTGCCACCAGCCCCTGCTGCTCACAAGACACAGGTAAACAGCCACTGGGCTCGTCCGGTGCTGTGGAAAAGGGAGGGGAGAGTTGGGTGGCGGCGGTGGCGGCTTACCTGAATAGAATGTGTCCTTTTATTTAAAATGCATCTCTGGGTTATTTGAGGGGCCTGCTTAGTGCTCTTGCATAGAATGCTGTGTCCTTGTATTTAAGATGCATCTCTGGGTTATTTGTGGGAATTTGTTCATTTCCCCCCAAACAATATTGTCCGGGCCCCCACAAGGTCTGAGGGACAGTGGACCGGCCCCCTGCTGAAAAAGTTTGCTGACCCCTGTTCTAACTTGATGTTCTTGACCTACTTCATTTTCTCACCTGCCTTGTCCAAACTGTTAGCTTTCATTCCACTTAGCTGAACAGGGCCAGAGACTTACCCTTGGACATGAAGGCAGACTATGGCTGAACTAGAATTTACACCCATGTTTCCTGTGTTCAGTCCTATTCATATATGGCAGCTCTAAATAACTTGTAATTCTTCAAGCTGAATACAGGCCAACAGTCAGTCATTGGGGCCTCTGAGGTGCTAGACAATTATCCTGTTGCACAACCCCAGCCAGACAGGAAAAAGCAGGGTCACCGAATCCTCGGTGGGCTCACATATGGCAGTTGGGGGGCTGTGTTTGACTGAGGGGTCACCAACTGGACAGACCTGCTTATGTCACACAGCACATCTATATTGCAAAGGTCTGAGACATTTCCGTTCCACAGAATTAGCTTCCATCAGGCCGACAGGGAGAGCGAAAACTGGTCTCCAAATACCATTCCCCTTATTAGGCCGCAGAGCTCAATTTGGAGAGGGTTGGAATCCAGGTTTTGATTGCTTATGTTTGACAATGGTGCAGATTATTAAGAGAGAAAGGCTTGCCAGCACCTACTTAGTGGCACATTGGAAGTTACTTCACATAGCTGATGGCAAGGTTGCCAACTCTGGCAGCTTTTTGTGTGTGCGCCTCATTATTTTACTGCTCTTTAAAAGCCAACATTTGCAGGAATCTCAGTGTTCACATAAAAATAATAGCCCAGGCGATTGTGGCTGAAATGCAAAGGTTGAGTATGTCAATTTTAGATGCCTCCAAATCATTAAAAACAAAAGAAGAATGTGCAAGTTTTTAAAAGAACGTGCAATTTTAACGGGTTTTTTTTTGGATATGCCAATCCAGCTGTGCCTTATGAGACAACTGGAGTGTGTCCAGACTGTTGGGAGTGAGGAAGAAGACCCCCCTCATTGCATGCTCAAGGCACACTCCAGAATATGTGCCATACATTGGAAGCACATTCCCCAAGACACCTAGGAACTGTAGCTTATCCCACATAGAGCTACAATTCCAAACCCCCTTAACAAACCACAGTTTCCTGGATTCTTTGGGGGAAGCCATGACTCTCAGACCGCTATAAGAGTGCATTGGCCGTGACCAATGTCTCATGGCCCATTTCCCCTTTCATTCATAAAGATCCAAATCATACCCTTTTTGCTGAAAGTGCTATCATCTCACCCACTCCAAAAATGTCTCCAGAAGTGAGGGCCAAACTTCAAAATAGTCCTTATGGTGGTGCAATAATTAGGGTCCTAGTGCCTTACTGGTGAGGTTCCAAGCCTTGCAGTGGTTCAGGGAATAATAATAATAATAATAATAATAATAATAATAATAATAATATTAATATTTATACCCCGCCCTCCCCAGCCAAGACCAGGCTCAGGGTGGCTAACACCAGATATAAAAACAATTGATTAAAATACAACTTAAAAACAAGATTAAAATACAACATTAAAATGCAGACTGTATGTTGCAACCTCAGTGCTAAATTAGTAAGAACGTCCCTTCTCACAACCATAGTGGTGTTGTTGTTTTTTAATAGCAGGACACTGCTTCTCATGGCAAAGAAAAAACTCTGATAATGGAATGTGTCCGCTGCTTACTGTTACCCCCAACAACACTTCTCGGAAAAATGGTTCCTCAAAGAACAGCCAGTGACAGAAAACACCCTTGACCTTAACAGTGCCAGCAGAACGATTCAAAGAGGTTTCCATGACTAAGTAGCTGCCAGGCAGCCTTCCTTTTTGGCGTTGAGCAAATGGCAGGTCATCTGCCAAACCAAAGTTCTGCCTTTCCCATTGGCCATTTCATGTCCCCTTCCACGTTCTTCAGTGGGTAAGGTATGGGTCCCTCCTGGGTCACTGTCCACTTGCTGCAGCAATTCCAAGGATCATATAATCTCCTGCACTTATGTTAGCATAACTGATTCATATCCACTTTTCTAATGCGGGAAATTCCTGTGGTGTGTGTGTGTGTGTATCCTGTGTGTGTGTTGTGTGTTGTATGATAACCTGACAAGAGAAATGTTTTCTCCCACAGGAAAATGCTGCTTATCTGAATTATCCAGTCGACAGCTGCCTGGTTCAGAAGTTCCTTTAAAACAAGTTGTCTTTACAGCTCCAATCTATCCAACATAACACTGACTGTGATTAAGGCTAGCTTTATTCTGGGTAGACGGGGAATGCGATCTACAGCCACCTTTTCACACAATTCATTTAAAACACTATTGTACCACTTCAAGCAGTTGTGGCTTCTCCCAGTGAGTCCAGAGAAATGTAGCCGGTTAAGAATTATTAAGCGACCCTTATTCCTTTAACCTAGGGACGCGGGTGGCGCTGTGAGTTAAATCACAGAACCTTGGGCTTGCCGATCGGAAGGTTGGCGGTGTGAATCCCCACAATGGGGTGAGCCCCCGTTGCTCAGTCCCTGCTCCTGCCAACCTAGCAGTTTGAAAGCACGTCAAAGTGCAAGTAGATAAATAGGTACCACTCTGGCGGGAAGGTAAACGGCCGTGCGCTGCTCCGGTTCACCAGAAGCAGCTTAGTCATGCTGGCCACATGACCCGGAAGCTGTACACCGGCTCCCTCGGCCAATAAAGCGAGATGAGCACCACAACCCCAGAGTCGGCCACGACTGGACCTAATGGTCAGGGGTCCCTTTACCTTTACCTTTATTCCTTTAACACAGCTGCTGTTCCCAGAGTTCCTAGGGAAGAGATTCATTGTTAAACTATACAGTACCTCTGTGGCTTAATGGGTCAGTGGGTCAGTGTGTCTGTCTGTTAACCAGAAGGTTGGCGGTTTGAGCCCGCCCAGGGACAGGTATGGGCAGGGTGACATCCGGGGTCACTTCCAAGTCTACAATTCTATGATTATACTCTGGGAATTATAGCTCCCTGATGGGAATAGGGATCTCACAACACTCTTAACAAACCAGAGCTCTAGAATTCTTTGGGGGAAAGCCGTGACTGTTTAATGTGGTATCACAGTGCTTTAAATATATGTTGTGAATATGGCCTAGGAGCCCTAACCATATATAGAGACTCAGGCACACCAAACCCCATTGATTTCAATGGCCCAGAAGGGCAATTCTTATGTTCTTTGTAGAGCAGGTAGATTAGAAAACCCTAGAGGAAAAACTGCTAGGAGAGGCTGTTAATGAGATTAACAAAATTTTATGTGCATCTCAAGGCATGTGAGATGATTCTCGAAGGAAAGCGCACCAAGGCTGAGGGGATGCCTATGGTTGTGGGAAAGCGGGCCCTTGTCTTTGGGAGAAATCTGCTCTAGTAATTGCATGTGATAATTAAAGCTGATTCAATCTTTCTATCAGGCATTAATGCCATTAGTTGCCAACTATGCTCCGATTCCTAAGCACTGTCAGTCCTTTCTCCCCCCACTCCTCTCCCCCTCCCAGCTTTTAAAACAGCACAATAAGGGAAATGGACCATTTGGATCACTCTAAATGCAATTTGTTCAGTTCTTTTCAAGCATATAATCCTGGTACAAAGAAAGGATTTGGGGGGCATTTTCAGCTCCAAAGGAACAAAGGCTCGGGCCAGTCAGAAGGCAGAATTGTCACTTGCAGCTGCACTGATAAAAGAGCAGCCACTAAATGCCTCTACAGTTTTGGATGCTTCTTGGGGAAGCTGAACTCTCTCTCTCTCTGGTAGCAGGTGCTTTCACCACAACTCTGACCTCCCCCCAGGGCTGCTCTTCCCTCTTTCTAGGTCAGTGTGCAGAGCCAGTTCAGGAACAAGGGCGGATGTGGGAGCACATCACTGAACACTCAAAGCTGCCTCGTGCTCAGCCCAGCCATTGGGCCATCGACTACTAGATTATTAGGGTATGTTCACATGCAGCGAAGTCACCCCCCCCACCTACACAGCTGGATTTCAAGTCGCATTTGAACTGCGTTGTTTGCATGAGAGAGGTGGTGGGGATGTCTTTGCCAAATGCACATTTTTCTTTTTTGTTTCCCTGCCCCTACAACCACCCTGGAACTCCTATTCATGAAGCTGTCATCTGTGCATGTGCAGTCATCAGCGCATGCACATCTGCTGTCTCAGATGTTTGCTCATCCTCAGTGCCCCCTATCCTATAAAAAGCATTCTACAGAATAGCAGAGGTACTCTGCATAATGCAGAATAGGAAGGTAATAACACAACAGAATTCACAACACTAACAATAAATTGCAGATTAATGTTTTTTAAAAATCAAGTTAAAACTATTTTGTTTAATTACCATATTTTTCGCTCTACAAGATGCACCAGACCACAAGACGCACCTAGTTTTTGGAGGAGGAAAACAAGAAAAAAAATATTCTGAATCTCAGAAGCCAGAACAGCAAGAGGGATCACTGCAAGAGGGATCTCTCTTGCTTTTCTGGCTTCTGGGATAGCTGCACAGCCTGCATTCGCTCCATAAGATGCACACACACTTCCCCTTACTTTTTAGGAGAGAAAAAGTGAGTCTTATAGAGCAAAAAATATGGTAAATCAACAAAACCTATGAACATGGCCCAGTGAGACCAGCTTTGCAAAGTCTGATAGTCATTTACACATCCAGGGGCCCTCTGCTGTCCCCTTGCCCCCTAGCGCCCCTCTACGTCATCCCTCCAGCCACCAGAGGGTGGTACCACCCACTTTGAGAACCACTACTTTCAAGGAACCTAGTAGATACCTACTCAGACCACAGGTCCACCTAGCTCAGTATTGTTCACAGTGACTGGCAACAGCTCTCTATGGATCCTTTATTGTTGTCGTTTAGTCATTTCGTCCTGTCCGACTCTTCATGACTCCATGGACCAGAGCACGCCAGGCACTCCTGTCTTTCACTGCCTCCTGCAGTTTGGTCAAACTCATGCTGGTAGCTTCGAGAACACTGTCCAACCATCTCATCCTCTGTCACCCCCTTCTCCTTGTGCCCTCCATCTTTCCCAACATCAGGGTCTTTTCCAGGGAGTCTTCTCTTCTCATGAGGTGGCCAAAGTATTGGAGCCTCAGCTTCAGGATCTGTCCTTTCAGTGAGCACTCAGGGCTGATTTCCTTCAGAATGGATAGGTGTGATCTTCTTGCAGTCCATGGGACTCTCAAGAGTCTCCTCCAGCACCATAATTCAAAAGCATCAATTCTTCAGCGATCAGCCTTCTTTATGGTCCAGCTCTCACTTCCCTATGGATCCTAGCAGGAGAAATTCCCAGCCTAGCTGAAAAGTCACAGATTGAACTTGGGGTGTCCCACACACAATGCAACTGCTCTACCACAGAGCAACAGCCTCCCCCCCCCCAAGCAGAGAGCACCCCTTTTCCTGTTCCATTCCCATCCCCGCATCTCTCCCTGCTGACAGCCACTATCTGCATCGGGATGTGAGCAAACACCAGTGCCACTTTGTGAGTCAAGTGTCTGGACATGGCATGGCCTGATACTGTCTGAAGTTGCTCCCTTGGCCCCCAGAGATAGCAAAGGCAGGTGCTCTTGAGAGCGAAAGTTCAATTCCTGTGTGCCTCCCATTTAGAACTAGAAACTGCAAAGGAGGAACAGTGGCAAGTTACCTGGTGTTGACAAGTCGGATGAGGGAAGGGTCATGCACCCATCAGTGAATTCCTCAGCAAGCAGAGTGGGAGGCAGCTGATCTTTGTCTATAGTTGAATGCTGAGCTTAAGCCCAAGAACAGATTTCATCAAATGACAATATGGGAT
Organism: Podarcis gaigeae; assembly: GCF_964106915.1. Taxonomy (NCBI): domain Eukaryota; kingdom Metazoa; phylum Chordata; class Lepidosauria; order Squamata; family Lacertidae; genus Podarcis; species Podarcis gaigeae. Next base: position 9,466,785 of record NC_139680.1, on the reverse strand, counting down.
TCTCCACCATGGCCATCGGCCCCAACTGCACCCATGAGACTTAAATTATTATTGATGGCATTGATGGGAGAGCGTTCCACAGGACGAGCACCACTACCAAGAAGGCCCTCTGCCTGGTTCCCTGTAGCTTGCAGGGAGGGAACCACCAGAAGGCCTTTGGAGCTGGACCACAGCTGAATGATGAGGATGGAGATGCTCCTTCAGGTATACAAGGCCAAGGCCATTTAGGGCTTTAAGGTCAACGCTAACACTTTGAATTGTGCTCAGAAATGTACTGGGAGCCACTGTAGGTCTTTCAGGACCAGTGTTATATGGTCTCGGTGGCCGTTCTCAGTCACCAGTCTGGATTTTTGGATTAGTTGTAGTTTCTGGTTCAACTTCAAAGGTAGCCCCACGTAGAGTGCATTGCAGTAGTCCAAGCGGGAGATAACCAGAGCATGCACTGCTCTGGTGAGACAGCCTGCGGGCAGGTAGGGTCTCAGCCTGTGTACCAGATGGAGCTGGAGGACAGCTGCCCTGGACAGCTGTCCATTTCTAAATCGGCATCACATGTTGGCACATGCAAATTGCATGCAAATCTATGTCCTCTTTGGTCCTCTGTCTTGATGATGCGTTTCTTCTCAGGTGACCACATTATTGACTGTCCTTTGTCATATGTGTAACAACTCATATAAAAGGACAGAAAAAGGAAAGGACTTGTTCACACAGTTCAGCCATGGAACTCACGCCCAGAGGAGGCCGTGATGGTCACAAACCTAGATGGCTTTCAAAGAGGATTAGACAAATTCATGGAGGAGAGGGCTATTGAAAGCTACTAGCCACGATACCTAGGATCTGCTGTCACAGTTGGAGGGAGCAATGCGTCTGAATACCAGTTGCTGGAAATGGCAGGAGGGCAGAGGGCTCTTATACTTGAATTCTGCTTCTGGTTTTCTCCCCATGCATCTGGTTGGCTACTATGAGAATAGCTTACATGACCAGACGAGCCATTGGCCGAATCCAGTAAGCTCTTCTTATGTTTTTAGGTCGGTCATCAGCATCTGCATCTCTGCTGGAACTATTTTTAACTGCTTTCATTGTTTTTATATGTGGATTTGTTTATGAATATTGGGACAGAGTGATTTTTGCAGCTGCTGTTAAAGTTGCGAAACAGCAAAGCAATGGATAAATTTCTGAAACAACAATGGGATATCAGCTTTGCCCAAGGCATGATGGATAACAGCAACAACCGGGGGAAAGAAAGACATAACATCTTACAAGGACAGAAAGAAACATCACAGACAGAATAATTGCCACACACAGGAAGAACAAAGATAAACTTGTAGTTTTATAAATCATTTAATGTGTCAACACGAATAGAAGTTATTAACATTGCAGTTGTTGTATAAGGAATTATGATGATGACCGGAATGCAATGGAAATTAATAAGATTTTGGAATGCAGAAATAAAGCAAATAATCAAGTCATCAATTCTAGCATGTAGGGGGGGCACCTTATCTAAATTATATAATTTGGTATTTGAGCTATTGGTATTAATAACTGTATTATAAATTGGTATTGTTATAATGAGACTATTATTGGATTTTAATTGAAAACTAATAAAAATTATTATATAAAAAAAGATTTGTTTATGAATGGAAATGCTTTTACACTTTTCTTGTATTAGGGTTGAACCAGTTTTGTTTTGTTGTGTAATTGTATTTTGTATTGTTGTAACCTGCCCTGGGTCTTTACCGGTAAAGGGCAGATAAGAAGTAGAATAAAACAAATAAATAAAATAAACACCTCCATGTTAAATGTGAGAAACAGAGAATGAAAAGCTCCTCTTCTCTCTATCCCAAAGATACGCAAAGATTCTTTTGGTGAGCATGGATGTGAACTCATGGCTTCTTCATGTGAAAATGGTTTTGGATGGGGAATCAATGCACAAATACAGAAAGGGAGAGTTGGGTTTTCTATATTTGCAGATATCACTAATGTTCAAAGTATACGGCTTGCACATCCCTGCAAAGCATGCCCCGACATTAAAAGTGCCTTCAATGCAAACACTAGTTATGTGCACCTACAGAACAACATGACTAAATTTCCTAAATTTACACATATGATTTACAGCCCCAAATACTCGCTACTTCCACACTGGGCATTTATAGTATAATATCCAATAGCCATGCTTTGGCCATACACTTTTAAGGAGACAACATCATGAATAAAACATCTTCCTCCCATATTATCTTCTTCAACTCCTCATTCACCTCCAGGTCTCAGAAAATAATAATAAAACACTTACAATAGAATGGCTCTGCAATGTCTCTAGAGAACTGAGATGTGGTCGTTTCTAAATCCTACATGCTTGTGGTAATCTGCTCCAGAGAGTTAGAAGAAAACCCACCACAGATTTAAGGGGGTGTATTTCAGTTGGGCTCCCAGTCAGAAATGGAACTGCCATTCAGTAAGCCAAGGGGTGGTCTACTGGCCAGATATGACCAGCAAACCAACTATATGAGGCTACTCCATTTTAAGCCAGGTGTGGCAAAATGGCCGAGCCTCGTAACAGTCATAAAGCCACTGTTCCCTTTCCCAAGAACAATTTTCCAAATGTAACAAAAACCAAACGTGCATCTTTAAAAGATGCCAGACAAATGTTTACTCAAGGTAAATAGCTGAGAGAAAGATGGACAGCCTGACTCAAAGAGGAAGAGGAGAGATTAACAACGGGTTTCAAGAAAAGTATTTGTGTGCTCTTTGAGGAGCGTAAAGAGGGGAAACCCAGCTCACCACAGAGCAGGGGAAAAAACAGGACTGGTGGCCCTGATTATAATCTGGCAATCTTTGCGGCTTCCCTAAGTTTTCTTTCGTTTTCTCTGGTTTTGAGGATGGTGTCATGAATATTTTTTTGTGAGCTGCATAGACCTCTTTGAAGAAAAACAAATGTGATAGGCGGAAAGATACCACTATAATCTGCAAGGCTGAATTCTACCAGCTGAAGAACTGGCTCGTGCATTGGTATGAATAATTCTGCCCCAATCCGCAAATATTCATGAATATCTTCCTCCTATTAGGCAGCCCACACATCAGACCTCTTCTTTGTATATTCACTTCCTGTGATGTTATTTTCATTTTTAAAAAGAGTCAAACACAAAGTTGCTAGGCTACTGGTTAAGTTCCCTTAGAATTTCTTCAGTAGGCTTCATACTGAGCATATACGCTGCAGGCCTATCTTGTTGACAAGGGATGTTGAAAGATTGTTGGACGAGCCATCCTCCTCAGGCTGAGAGAGAGAAGCTGAGGGAGGAGATGAAAGAAGTGGGAAACAAATTGACTTCAGCTCTGAAGCTCTGCGCTGTCTCTTAACAATAGTTGAAACAGACTTCAGAGGACATTTCCCTGCCCCATTTTCTGCTTCTGAGTAGTAGTCATTGGTGTGTGGGTGTGTGGAGAACAGCAAGAGTCCCTTGATCTCATTTTTCTTCCATATTGGCTGTGGTCTTCACTGCCATTTTTCACTGCTGGAGCAGATGATTCTGAAGTCTCTTTTTGGTATAGGTGATGAAAGAACGCCTAAGTCAACTTGCTGGCCTTCAGATGTGATCCGCCCCAGCCAGCAATGGCCAATGGCCAGGGATGATGGGTCGTGGTCCAGCAATATCTGAAGGACTAAGGGGAACCACCCTGGGTGCAAGTGGCTGCCCCAAGGTCAACTCAATGAGCTTTGCAGACAAGCATGTATTTATAGCCAGCTTTCCATCATAATCCGACATTTTAACCATTCCCCCATACTAGCCCTCTCATTCCTAAACCTAAGCACATTGGATTGTATCCAACATGGCGCTGAGCAAGGCTCCCATCAGCACAAGCAATTCCAGTTGCATAATGGGACTCCCTCCTCTCTTCCCTCTACGTCCCCCCTAAAACTATTATGGGGGTCCCCCCACACTCTGAAGGGACACGGGTGGTGCTGTGGGTTAAACCACAGAGTCTAGGGCTTGCCGATCAGAAGGTCGGCAGTTCAAATGCCTGCGACGGGGTGAGCTCCCGTTGCTCGGTTCCTGCTCTTGCCAACCTAGCAGTTTGAAAGCACATCAAAGTGCAAGTAGATAAATAGATATCACTCCAGTGGGAAGGTAAATGGCATTCCCGTGTGTTCACCAGAATCGGCTTAGTCATGCTGGCCACATGACCCGGAAGCTGTATGCCAGCTGCCTCGGCCAATAAAGCAAGATGAGCGTCGCAACCCCAGAGTTGGTCACAACTGGACCTATTGATCAGGAGTCCCTTTACCTTTACCTTTTACCATTCTCTGAAGCAGATTTGGGGAGGGTATGGAGCACATGCCAAAGGGAGGGAAAAATCCTGTTGACACAAGTGGAAATCTTGTTGAATGCCACCCAATGACCTGCAAATAAGTTCACCTGGTCCCATTCATGACTTGTTTCCAAGGAAAGGCATGAAAGATGGGCATGATGGGTGTGTGTCTTGCAGCAATCCTTGGAAAATCTACGCACATCCTTTCAGGTGTCTGTTTTGATTTTCAGAGCCTGATAAGAAGGGGTTGATTCACACTTAACACTGACACTGATAGTTCCTACAGAAGCAGAAATGGTGGGGCTATTTCGGAAAACAGTGTTTAAGGCTTATAATCCCTCACTTCCCCAGCTTTGGGAAGGCTGCCTTTCTTCTCTGCCATGGCAGTCGTTTGTGGCCTCTGATGGGAATCATTCTCCCCTTCTTATGAAAGAGAGGGGCAATGCTTTTGTTGGCAAAAGCTTCACACAGCATGCTGAATTTATTAAAATAGGCAAAGAAGAGAGGTGGTCTTCTGAGTTACAAGAAAAACACACACGCATTGAACATAGGAATATTAACTATATAAGACTGTTTAAAATAGCACTTAATTGACTCCTTCCAGTGCAGCTCAGTAGCAAATAGTTATAGAACTGTGCTGAGCAGGGATCTTGTCTGGGCCAGCAGAAAGGGTGGGTGGGAGCGGCGGTGGGAGTGAGGGAGAAGCTATAAAAGGTGGGCTGAAATTTATTATATGAACAAAGTCTTCCTTAAACCTTTTATTTAAGCCTCCAGCACCTAAGCTGTTGGCTTCTCGCAGGTCAACCTCAACTACTTTAGCATAGTGAAGTATGAGAAAAGGCTGAATATCATTACATTCGAGCAGTGCCTATTTTCTCCCCACATGAAATGTAAAACATCTCGACTCAAGGGGGCCTGGGAACACTTAAAAGGCATCTATGTTTTTCGTTCTATTTTTAAGCAGCTAAAACCTCTGGAAAAAATGTTCCCCCTAAATGGTTTAAGCTGTCCATCTTGAAAGAAATTCTTAAAAACACACACACAACCCCCCCCCCCAATATTTGAGTATTAAATTTATTCTAGATCCTCAACGTTGACTCAGCTAACATCTCGACATGTTGACATGGATTCTCATGGCCTAGTCATACTGGGTGCATGGCAGCTACAGGAGAAGACCAAAAGGGTAGCATGTCTCAATTCCTGTATTGCAGGCATGTCCAACTTTCAAGAGACTGCGATTTACTCCCACTATAAAAAAAAAAACTGGCAGTGATCTACCAAAGTTGTTGAGTGCTTTTTTTAGGGAGACAATCGACCATGCCACAATCGACCATGGATTGACCAGTAGATCATGACTCAAAACAGAGTGATCTTAATCCCTGACTTCCCATGGCTCAGGAAGCAGTGGAGGTGTCACTACATCTCTGCTAAGGTGGGTGGAGAGTTGGTCACCATGGAAAGTTGGTCACCGTGGAGAGTTGGTCACCTGGTGAAACTGTGGGCAGGTAGAAGCTACTACAAGTAGTCTCTCCACCAGAGGAACCCCCTAACTGGGGGTTCCTCTTCTTCCTCTTCTTATGTTTCAATGCTGAATGGTAATTTAAAGTCTTTCTTAATCTATTCTACTCTGAATTGGCCATCTGCATCTTGCAAAACCTTAGAGTGCATCTCTCTATCAGCTCAGGTTTATCACTTTTTTATAAAAAGGTTTATCATCTTATCTTTTCTCAGAAGCCCCTGAGATCTTGTCTGCTTGGTTATGGCAGTAAATGACTGCAAAGGAAAATAATTCTTTTGCCTTAGCTTTTCAGGGGTGGAAAATAGATTGACCCCAATCCAGGGAACCATAAATAGAGCTGAAGATTGTTTACTGACAGGGCTTTATTATTACTCCTACAAAGATGTGGTCAACGCTATCAGTTCTGTCAGTCATCAATAATCTGCTTGGTGGTGTTTACACATAGTGCAGGAGTTCCCTAGAAATGGATCTTGGGCAGCTACAGTGGTACCTCAGGTTACATACGCTTCAGGTTACAGACTCCGCTAACCCAGAAATAGTGCTTCAGGTTAAGAACTTTGCTTCAGGATGAGAACAGAAATCATAGTCCAGCGGCGCAGTGGCAGCAGGAGGCCCCATTAGCTAAAGTGGTGCTTCAGGTTAAGAACAGTTTCAGGTTCCCCTCCAGAGGGGATTTGACGATAGATTTGGGTAGCATGCATATCTATGGTATGAAAAGAGAAAAATTCATAAAGGTTTTGAAAACCACATCTTTTGAAGATCACTGATAGAGGTGTGGGAGAGGTATAAAAATCTGTTGGAACCAAGACTCCCCCACTGGATTTCACCATTGGAAGTGATGAGTGTGAAAAAGATAAACATGAGGGGGAGGTGGATAACCTATGGAGAATTGATAGTAAGAGAGGGGGGGAAATGGTAAATGAAAACTTATGAAGAGGTGAAAGAATTTGTTCATGATTGGTTGCATTACTATCGGGTTAATGAAATGTTTAAAAAAGATTGTAAAATGTGTGGATATGAAGGAAAAGAATCAAAATTTCAAATAGAGGTACTGAATAATGAGTATAAAAAATTGCCTAAAATGTATAAAATGTTGCTGGAATGGCATACAAAAGATGAAGAGGTAAAATCGGTAATGATACATTGGGCCAGAGATTTCAGTTATAATATACAATACGACGACTGGATGAAACTATGGAATGAAAGGTTAAAATTTACGGTGTGTACAGTGGTGCCCCGCAAGACGAATGCCTCGCAAAATGAAAAACTCGCAAGACGAAAGAGTTTTCCGTTTTTGAGTCGTTCCGCAAGACGAATTTCCCTATGGGCTTGCTTCGCAAGAAGAAAGCCCATAGGGAAATCTCCGGGGACCTCTTTTAAATGCTGGCGGTGGGGAGCAAAGCCTTTCGCCCCCCTCTGGCCTTCAGAAGAGGTCCAGGAAGGCCAGCGGGGGCCGAAAGGCTTTGCTCCCCACCGCCAGCATTTTAAAAGCGGTCCGGGATAGCAGGGAATTGCGCTGCGCTTTCCAGGACCGCTTTTAAAATGCTGGCCGTCGGGAGCAAAGACTTTCGCCCCCCGCCGGCCTTCAGAAGAGGTCCTGGACCTCTTCTGAAGGCCGGCGGGGGGCAAAAGTCTTTGCTCCCCCCGCCTGCCTTCCCGGGATAGCGGAGAAGCGCAGCGCGTTTCTCCGCTATCCCGACGGCTTTTGAAGGCAGGCGGGGGGGGGGTTTCGCCCACTGCCGGCCTTCCTGGACCTCTTCTGAAGGCCGGCGGGGGCGAAAGTCTTTGCTCCCCCCCCGCCTGCCTTCCCGGGATAGCGGAGAAGCGCAGCACGTTTCTCCGCTATCCCGACGGCTTTTGAAGGCAGGCGGGGGGGGGGAGCAAAGACTTTCGCCCACTGCCGGCCTTCCTGGACCTCTTCTGAAGGCCGGCGGGGGGGCGAAAGTCTTTGCTCTCCCTGCCTGCCTTCCCGGGACAGCGGAGACTTCTCCGCTGTCCCGAGGCGATCTTAAAATGCTGGCGGGCGGCAGCGAAGGCTTCGCTGCCTACCCCCAGCATTTTAAAAGCGATCTTAAAATGCTGGCGGGCGGCAGCAAACCCCTCCTGTCCCCAGAGCTTGCGGGGCGGGAGGTGGGGAGAAGGGCTTTTCTTCCCACCACCAGCCTTCAGAACAGCCTTCTGAAGGCTGGCAGTGGGAAGAAAAGCCCTTGCCCCCCCAGCCTTCAGAAGAGGCCGGGGGACAGACTGTCCCCGGACCTGGTCTGAAGGCAGTTTCCATAGGAACGCATTGATTGATTTTCAATGCATTCCTATGGGAAACCGTGCTTCGCAAGACGAAAAACTCGCAAGAAGAAAAAACTTGCGGAACGAATTAATTTCGTCTTGCGAGGCACCACTGTACTGCGTTGAAAGAAAATGTAATGAAAATGGTTTATAGATGGTACATAACGCCAGTTAAATTGGCTAAAATGTATAAAACATGTAACAAGTGTTGGAAATGTAAAGAAAAAGAAGGAACTTTCTATCATATGTGGTGGGAGTGCAAAAGGGTGAAAGGCTTCTGGGAAATTATATATAATGAATTGAAAAATGATATATAATTGAATTGAAAAAGATGTTGAGATATACGTTTGTTAAAAAACCAGAGGCCTTCCTATTAGGATTGGTAGGTAATGAAATTAACAAGAAAGACTGTAAACAGAAATTAACAAGAAAGACTGCAGTAACAGCAGCAAAAATACTTCTGGCGCAAAGATGGAAGCAGGAAGAAATTCCAACAGTGGAAGAATGGAGAATGAAATTGACTGAATACGCAGAATTGGATAAACTGACTGGGAAGATTCGATATCAGAAAGACCAAAAGTTTATTGAGGACTGGGGGAGATTTACAGAATATCTGAAAAACATATGTGATGTACAGACGCTTGTTGGTTTTGAAGAGACTCTGTGAAAAATTAAGAAATATTGTAAAAAAGAAAGTAGGAGAAAGGAAGAGGAATGGCTAAAGGCAATAATAAGTTTAGAAATGCATTAACAATAGAAATTTTAACGAAAGATTGGCAGAGAAACTGAGGGAAGTCAAAAATTGATGAATGAGTGATTAAATATGAGCTGATTGTATAAAAATGTTCGGAAAATGAATAAAAATTATTATTAAAAAAAGAACAGTTTCAGGTTAAGTACGGACCTCCGGAATGAATTAAGTACTTAACCTGAGGTACCACTGTATTTCGGAGTTAGAGGGGCTGCTATGAGCATAGAAAGCTGTTTCTGTGTTCAGATTGTTTATCTGGATTGGAACAATTGCATTTGTAGTATCATTAATTTAAAGTCCATAAAATGTAATCTGTTCGAAAGGCCAGGATTGCGTTCTAGCAGTCCCTCTGTGTTTATGGTATTTTATCTAGCTTTCAGCAGAAGAATTCCTGTGGCCAATTACTGAGCGAAAAGGCCAAACAACTCAAACAAATGGCTGGATGAGGCAGCAAAACTCATGATAAGTGTCAGCATAAGATTATGTTTTAATGACAATATTTTGATGTCAGGTCACAAGAGTCTACTTTGGTCTTTGTAAACAACCATATTAAGACAAACAGGACAAGTTAATGAGGAGCTATCTCTCTCTCTCTGTGCGCACACACAGGCACATATGCAAAGCCAAAGATTACAGTGGTACCTCAGGTTAAGTACTTAAATTATTCCAGAGGTCTGTTCTTAACCTGAAACTGTTCTTAACCTGAAGCACCACTTTAGCTTCTGCTGCCACTGCGCCACCAGAGCACGATTTCTGTTCTCATCCTGAAGCAAAGTTCTTAACCTATTATTTCTGGGTTAGCAGAGTTTGTGACCTGAAGCGTATGTAACCCGAGGTACCACTGTACTTGTAAAACCTGAACATTTAAGTGCTATTAACAGTCTATCAGTTCATCTCAACTAACTGTCATTCACCTGACAGCTGTACTGCATTCTGACTACAGTTTCCATAGGCCAATAAGGAGCCATGCAGAAATGTTGGATTTTGAGGTCCAGATTCAAAACTGCACCTAGCTACAAAGCTCATTGCAACCTTCAGCAAATAAAATCACATATCTCTCTTTGCCATTTTGAATAGAGGCGGTTTTAGGGCAGTGCGACTGGTTCCTACGCACTGACCACCAAACCGGGGGGCGGCGGGCGTGGTAAGCACTTGCCTGGTGACATATACTCGAAGTCAAGAGTGGATTTCATGCCCTTTATTCAGCTCATAGTGGTGAGGAGGAATGGAAGTTTCCCCAGAATGTCTGCCTTATATACATTATTTACACAATGGGCCCCACGTGATTGGCTAATTCCGGGATTCTCCTGTAGGCCAATCAGGTCGCGGATTCCCTTCCACCTGGAGCTGGATTGGGTGGCTCCTGTGGACCAATCAAACTGCTGCATTCTGGATCCTATTGTTCTAGGACCAATCAGACTGCATTCTGAATCCTATTGTTCTAGGACCAATCAGACTGCTGCATTCTGGACCCTATTGTTCTAGGAGCAATCAGACTGCTGCCTTTTGGATCCTATTCAACTCAGTACATAACACCTGGCTATGGGAAGGAGGCGTGAAGGTTCTGAAAGGGTCCTAGTGTCCGCCCCCCCCTTCCCAAAGCCTAGTCAACTGATTCTCAATTTTGGGAGGAAATGGGAGGGCTCTAAGACTCTGTTAGAGTCCTCACACCTTCTTCCCAAAGCCCAGTTTGAAGGCAGGGATCAAATTTTGGCCTAGCTCAAGGCACCATATTACCAAACCCACCCTTGTTTTGAACATGAAAAGGTGCTACAGAAAGGATCAATTACACAATGGATATGGTTAGGCATGACTGCTGCAGTCACGAAATTAAAAGACGCCTGCTCCTTGGGAGAAAAGCAATGACAAACCTAGACAGCATCTTAAAAAGTAGAGACATCACCTTGCCAACAAAGGTCCGTATAGTTAAAGCTATGGTTTTCCCAGTAGTGATGTATAGAAGTGAGAGCTGGACCATAAAGAAGGCTGATCGCTGAAGAATTGATGCTTTTGAATTATGGTGCTGGAGGAGACTCTTGAGAGTCCCATGGACTGCAAGAAGATCAAACCTATCCATTCTGAAGGAAATCAGCCCTGAGTGCTCACTGGAAGGACAGACCGTGAAACTGAGGCTCCAATACTTTGGCCACCTCATGAGAAGACAAGACTCCCTGGAAAAGACCCTGATGTTGGGAAAGATGGAGGGCACAAGGAGAAGGGGACGGCAGAGGACGAGGTGGTTGGATGGTGTTCTTGAAGCTACCAGCATGAGTTTGATCAAACTGCGGGAGGCAGTGGAGGACAGAAGTGCCTGGCGTGCTCTGGTCCATGGGGTCACGAAGAGTCGGACACGACTAAACGACTAAACAACAACAACAACAACAATGGTAAGGCATTAGGAAAATTAGATTCAGAAGTTCTAAAAATCTGGTGGAGATACGAGAGGAAAGAAGGCCTCTCTCAGTCTTCATTTTTCTCAGTCTTTTTAAAATTTTTTTGAAGAGAGCTTTAATTATCAACAAATGGCAATTAATTTCCTGTCATGTAAGGGTTGTACGGTATTAGCCCATCACCCATTAGAAACAATGTTGACAGTATATAGCTCCTTTCAAAGATGAGAACTCGCTTAGTTATATACAGTTGTCATTGCAATTAACTTGGGCCTTTAATTATAACCAGATGGATTAATTGTTTTAATCGCAGCTATATATCTCGAGTTCTCAACATCTTTACAGTAGCTTGTACATTTGACACGAAAGTCAAGAACATCAAACAGACGTTAAAAGCTAGCGCAGGAAACTTGCCAGCCTCTAAGGGAAGCTGCTGATCACAACCTGTCATTTTAAAAGGTTCGAAAATGCCAAGCAAACACTCGGGATTAGTGTCCTAAATACGGTTTTATCAAGCCAGCTTTCTCTTGCCTGATAATTCATCGGTATCATTTGTCTAAATACTCTGCACTACACAGCTCCAGCTCTATAATTATACAGCTTCAGGTATTCCCTTCTTCCTGCCTTTGAAATATTTGCTTTGAGGCTCTTCAGAAAAGAAGATATGATGCTTATTAGCGTGCTATTTGATGAGCGGTACAAAAAAAGGCAAGCTATAAAACTATCCATCTTAAGTGCTCTGCCAAGAGTGAAGGGAGTTCAGAATGGCCACCAAGGAGAAGCTGGTTTTTATTTTTTATGATTGTCACTTTTGCAATTTGCACATGGAATATTTTTCAGATTGCAGGAGTGCCTTGACTGACATTTCCAAGTTAAGGGAGTGACTGTCAATTTCAGTTCCTCTCAGTTTCCCATTTTTACACTATTAAGTTATCCACATTTCCACATCAGTTTGTGGTTTTTGTTTTTTAAGTCCTCTTGAACATTAATCAGCAGTTTGGTGTGAATTTTTCCTAACAAACACATTTTTCTATGCTGTTTTGCCCAGTGGCATAGTGTGGGGGTGCAGGGGGGCCCGGCCACACCGGACGCAACATCTGGGGGGTAGGGTTAGGGGGCGCAAATCCACGGGTTAGGGGGTGCAAATTACTTGCCTTGCCCCGGGTGCTGACAACCCACGCTACGCCACTGGTTTTGCCCCATTTGCATATATGTTACTATTCACTGGGTGACCAGCCCTAAATTTAATCTACCTCACAGGAGTTGTTGAAAGGAGAATAAAGCGAGTATGACAACCATGCCTGCCATATTGTGATGCTTGAAGGAAAAAGAAGAGTTTGGATTTGATATCCCGCTTTATCACTACCCTAAGAAGTCTCAAAGCGGCTAAAAATCTCCTTTCCTTTCCTCCCCCACAACAAACACTCTGTGAGGTGAGTGGGCTGAGAGACTTCAGAGAAGTGTGACTAGCCCAAGATCACCCAGCAGCTGCATGTGGAGGAACGGGGAAGCGAACCCAGTTCCCCAGATTACGAGTCTACCGCTCTTAACCACTACACCACACTGGCCCGAAAGGGCAGCATGTCTCAGTTCCTGTATTGCAGGCATGTCTAACTTTCAAGAGACTGCGATTTACTCCCACTATAAAAAAAAAACTGGCAGTGATCTACCAAAGTTGTTGAGGGCTTTTTTTTAGGGAGACATAGTTGTTGAGCTAAAAATCTCCTTTCCCTTCCTCCTCCACAACAAACACTCTGTGAGGTGAGTGGGGCTGAGAGACTTCAAAGAAGTGTGACTAGCCCAAGATCACCCAGCAGCTGCATGTGGAGGAGCGGGGAAGCGAACCCGGTTCACCAGATTACGAGTCCACCGCTCTTAACCACTACACCACACTGGTGTAACTTGTTTACTGAAGAAGTAAATATAAATCACACACACACACACACACACACACACACACACACACATATATATATATATATATATATATATATATTCTACTCTAGGAAAATAAAATCAAGATGTTGGTGGCTCTTTGAGATCTAGAACCATGACATTGATTTAACTGTATCGCTTTGCGGCTGTGCCACAATTCTCTTGAGCAGTGAAAACTGCCGTTTTTTGTCCAGGGTTTCGATTTCCTTAGAATGAGATCACTGGAGACTTTAGGCCATCTTGTAGCATATGAGGGCCAGGCTAGGCAGGTTGCATATGCAGCTTTGTCTTCCAACAGCGGGGCATGACTAAGGTGGGCGAGGTGCGTTTCAGAGGATCAGCCAGAGGGCTGCTATAGATCTGGTTTAAATTAGAGATAGGGCTTGATTTGTGCCCAATTTATATGTGGCAAGTCTTGGCGTGAGAGCACCAAGCAAATCCAAGCAAATCACATGGATTCATGTGGCATTGGGACCAATGTATTAAAAGAATCACATTCAGTTCCTGCGATGGGTAGCGAAAACCTCCTTGCAGGGGTGAATTTAACAACCTTGGGGTTCTGAATCTCTACCTTGAGCAAAATTTGAAAGTAGTTGTGTATCTGTCAGGGGCTGGACTGAGGAGGAACGGTGGGGGGCGTCCCCTGTTCTCCTATCCTTCCCGAGAATGGGAGGACAGTATAGATTTAGAACAGTGGTTTGCAGATGGGCATAGTTCAGAGGCTGCAGAGGGGAGAAGCTGGGAAATATTGGAAGAGGAACAGCAGGAAGAAGAAGTGCCAGGGGAGAGACAGCTGACAGACTCAGTGTCCTTGGGAAGCATCCCTGCCCCCCTTCCCCGGGCCAGGCAAGCGTTGAGGGTATTTGAACAGAAGGCTCAGAGGCAGAAAGCTCAGATTAGCCGATGTAAGGGTGACATAGAACAGGAGAGATGTAGGGGGTGGGACTTTACTTGGAGTAACACCATTATCTAGGGGAGACTGCATTCAGTCACCTCTCGCTGTGAATATTGAATAACTCAATTGGTAAGAACTTTTATTGTCTATCTGCTTCTTGGCTGCCACCATGGGAGGGATTGCATTCCCCCAAAGCCTGGCAATATCTTTGATCAGGTGGCAAAGTTTGCTTTTCGGGTTCTTTATTGGCTGTTGCTGCTGCCACCCACACGGTCTGCTCCCTTTAATTCATTATACGATGCACTGCAATGCTTGTCTCTGTGCCTGCTCTGCTCTGCTCGCCAACCTCATCCTTTTCCCTTGTCCCCGGTCCCTGTTCTCCCCCATGCCCCCATAACCCATTAGACCTTTCTGTTTCCACTTCATGTCACTTCTTGGGGCCTTCCTGCCCCCACGCCACTCCCCCTCCTCCTGCTTTTCTAAAAAGTGTTTTTATTCAAAATTAAAGCAAAACATATTATCCAAAAACATATCATCCTTGTTTCCCCCCCATTTTTCCTCCCTCCCCCCACCCTCCCCCCAAAAGCCCACCCACCCCCCGACTTCCCTCAGTTTCAGTCTTTGGTTTCTCTGAGACTCCTGTTTTCTGCATGTTACAAAGTTGTATAGATCCTCAAACTATTTAGCTGATTATTATCAATAAAAAGTTTGTGAATGTTTATTCAAAACCTGCCAAGGAGTCCAGTTCACTTTGTTGCATCTTCAAATACTTTGTAAAGGGTTCCCATTCATCTTTAAAGTCACAGTTATCCTTGCCCTGTAGCTCATATGTCAGTTTTGCCAGTTCTGCATAGTCCGTCAATTTTTCTTGGCATGATTCTTTAGTTGAGGTTTCTTCAGTCTTCCATCCTTGTGCTAACAGAACTCTCGCGGCCGTTGTCAAATACATGAAGATGTTTTTCAGCTTTTTTCG
The DNA here is from genome assembly GCF_964106915.1 of Podarcis gaigeae. Lineage (NCBI taxonomy): Eukaryota > Metazoa > Chordata > Lepidosauria > Squamata > Lacertidae > Podarcis > Podarcis gaigeae. The sequence goes on along the minus strand of NC_139680.1, from coordinate 9,451,737 downwards.
CAGGTCTTTCCCTACAATCCCCAACAAAAATGCCTCGGTTTTTTTAACAAATGTTAAATGGAACATTTTCTTCAATTCATTGTATATCATTTCCCAAATTTTTAAAATTACATTACAATCCCACCACTTATAATAAAATGTCCCTTCCTTTTCCTTACACTTCCAACATATATTTGAACTAGTTTTGTACATTTTCCCTAACTGCACTGGTGTTGTGTACCGTCTGTACATCATCTTCATGTAATTCTCCTTCAGTAGGGAACAATCTGTAAATTTTAAATCAGTTTTCCATTAGACCTTTCCCTTTCCACTTCATGTCACTTCTTGGGGCCTTCCTGCCCTGACGCCACTCCTCCTCCTGCTTTTCATGCTAATTGGCAACAACAGCAGAGGATCTCAAGGTCTCCTGGCTGCTACATCTGGATGCTTTCCTCCTCATCCTATATCGTTGTGGCAGGATAACTGAATGCTTTGCTCCGTGCGCTGGGCAAATCAAATAAATAAATAAGTCCAAAATAAGACCTCTATTCATGGGACGAAGAATGATGAAAGACAGAGGGGAGAGAAGACACAGAGCTGACAGCTGAAGCTTGTGTCTGCTCTCTTAGCCAGCAAAGCTGACAAGTAGATTGCCCAGGACAGGCACTTACAGGTTACCCTGTCAGCTACTTGAATGCCCTGTTTTTTATCTGCCACCTTCATGGAGGACTTTAAAGAGAGAGAGAGAGAGAGAGAGAGAGAGAGAGAGAGAGAGAGAAGGGAATCAGTGCCCATCTGATCAGCTGGCTCACACTGGCATGTCATCAGCTTTTGCAGCGCAAGAACACAGAGGGGGGCAAATTGACAATGGGATCTTTCATATACTTGTCAGATTTTGTACCATTGCTGGATAACACAAAAATCTTTGATGTTTGCAGATAAATGCATAGCATGAGGTTGCAGAAGCAATATAGGCACCATGCATCTTGTCGTACGTATGGTAGTGAAGAGTAAGTAAATGATAGGCCCCAAAATACAAATTATTCTGTCTGGTTTTACCTTCTGTGATTACATTAGGCATGGGGAGATGTTGATGGACACCAACTCCCCTCAGGCCTAGCCATCAAGATTGATAGTCAGGAATGATGGGAGTTGTAGTCCAACGTCAAGCTCTATAGGTTCCCACTTCTGGGACTATTCAACCCACCCCCGCCAAGTAATTCTAAGCAAAATACTAGACTTTTTGATAGGTTGATGAAAATGTTGGTGGCCTTGCTGCTATGCCACCAAAACTGGGGTATATGAAAGAAGGGAAACACCATTTTGGGAAACAAATGTTTGTTTAAAGAGACTTGAAGCTTCAAATAATTCACCATTGACCAAAATGGTTCATTACAAAGTAAAACAAATGCCTGTGAAGCCATTTTGGTCATGGTACAGCCAGTAGCTTGTTGTCTTTGTCCATGGAGTTTTCTTGGCAGGGATACTGGAGTGGCTTGCCGGTTCCTTTTGAATTATGGTGCTGGAGGAGACTCTTGAGAGTCCCATGGACTACAAGAAGATCAAACCTCTCCATTCTGAAGGAAATCAGCCCTGAGTGCTCACTGGAAGGACAGATCCTGAAGCCTAAGGCTCCAATACTTTGGCCACCTCATGAGAAGAAGAAGACTCCCTTGAAAAGACCCTGATGCTGGGAAAGATGGAGGGCACAAGGAGAAGGGGACGACAGAGGACGAGATGGTTGGACACTGTTCTCGAAGCTACCAGCATGAGTTTGACCAAACTGCGGGAGGCAGTGGAAGACAGAAGTGCCTGGCATGCTCTGGTCCACGGGGTCATGAAGAGTCTGACACGACTAAACGACTAAACAACAACAACAACAACACAGCCAGTAGCATTTTCATCTACTGTAGGGTTTGCCTAAACAGATGAGAATTTTCAAGTTGGAAGAAGATAATGCTGTCAAAAGCCAAATGCATCATCCAAGGCCATTTTAGCCTTCTCCACCATGGTGCCTTCCAGATCTTTAACCCGTGCTTTACCTAAGTTCACTGAATGGATGCAGAACTGACTAGTGCGCCTCAGAAATTTAACTTCCCCTAAGACAAAATAGCACTTTGAGCCTAGATATTAAAGGAATTTGATTTCTTCCTTTGTGAAATGGGTGTGTGTTTCCCAACGGGTTAGTCAACTTTACGAAGGTTCTAAAGCAGATCCCATTGTTTTATCTGGGCACCTCCCAAATCAGCACAAGCTAGTCAACTCTAGCCAATAGGAAATCTAATTAGCAACTGAGCTGGTATTTTTATGCAGAAACAATCCCTGGCTTCTGTCAAATGGGCCCTTAAAAGTTTGTTCTGCTATTCTTTTTTTTTGGGAAAAAAATATTGCACCATAAATTTATGAAGACTTCCATGAAAGTCAAAAACTCCCAACATCTTTAAAGGTGCAGGTTGGGTTGAACAGAAGATATCATCTCAATAGTTCCATGTCTTGATTTCAACAAGTTGCACAGAACAAAAAAAATAAAAAAATAAAAAGTGCCCCACCTTAATGTTTCTGTAAATGTAGTTTTGAAGGAAAATTCCTCCCTAAGGACAGTGTACTCAGTGTTTATATATTATGTCAGCAAAGATGAGCAAGATACAAGGCTTTGCAGATTAATTAGTGGATGGTTATAAGGCACTTTGAAGTTAGAAAGTGCTATATAAACTTTAAGTATGATTACAGTGGTGATGTATTTGTGGTCCATAATCTACTCCTGGTATTGCTGTAATTACTGATAACTCCTTTAAAGCCTCAATAGCTGCTTTATAATTAATCTCTCTGAACCAACTTATCTACCACAGAATCAAACAATTTTCTTAGGCAAGGTTTACGCAAGTCTTTGCCATTACAAATAATTTGAGATGATAGTGGTATATGTAATACCATGTCTTAATTTTAATTGACTTGGATAGAACTTCAGTTGATTTAAGCCTTTAAGTTTTGCAGCAGTGTGTGGAGATGTGGTGTTTATACCACACTTGCTTGGTTTTCTTCTAGCTGGGAGAGAATTCCTTTTAACAAGGGGGTGAGTGTAGGGCTCTCCAGTTGGATTTGAACTCCCATCAACCTCTGCTTGCATGGCCAATGGTCAGGGATGATGGGAGTTGTATCCAGGAGGTTCCCTGCTCCTGACTTATAAGAACCTAAAAAGAACCTCACTGGATCCAATAAAATGTCCGTCTAGTCCACTGTTTCCAACAGTGGCCGGACACATACTTTAAAGAAGCGCTAAATTAGGCAAGGAAGGCAAGTCTTTGTTCCCCATAGCAAGTGGTATTCGCAGGCTTACAAAACTGAACATGGAGAGCCCATGATTTTATGAAAATGGGAGGAATCAGGTGGGGACTGTCAGAGGGATGTTAAAGAATTCTAATGAAAACAGAAATAGTAATAATAAATAATAATTTATTATTTATACCCTACCCATCTGACTGGGTTTCCCCGGCCACTCTGGGTGGCTCCTAGCAGAATATTAAAAACACGATAAAACATCAAACATTAAATACTTCCCTAAACAGGGCTGCCTTCAGATGTCTTCTAAAAGTCAGATAGTTGTTTATTTCCTTGATGTGTGATGGGAGGGCATTCCACAGGGCGGGTGCCACTACTGAGAAGGCCCTCTGCCTGGTTCCCTGGTTCTCGCAGTGAGGGAACCACCAGAAGGCCCTTGGAGCTGGACCTCAGTGTCTGGGCTGAATGATGGGGGTGGAGATGCTCCTTCAGATATACTGGGCCAAGGCTGTTTCGGGTTTTAAAGGTCAGCACCAACACTTTGAATTGTGCTTGGAAATGTGTTGGGAGTCAATGTAAGCAGGGCCAGATTTAGATGAAGAGAGGCCCTAGGCTACTCCACTTGTGAGGCCCCTCCCCACCCCCACCCTCACAACTAAAAGAAAATGGAAGAATGTTATACAGTGGTACCTCGGGTTAAGTACTTAATTCGTTCCGGAGGTCCATTCTTAACCTGAAACTGTTCTTAACCTGAAGCACCACTTTAGCTAATGGGGCCTCCCACTGCTGCCGCGCCGCCAGAGCACGATTTCTGTTCTTATCCTAAAGCAAAGTTCTTAACCTGAAGCACTATTTCTGGGTTAGCAGAGTCTGTAACCTGAAGCGTATGTAACCAGAGGTACCACTGTAAACAAAACCCAAGGATGATTATGGGTACTTAAAATTCTACAGTTCACAATTTCTCCTCTAAAGGACATAAGATTTAGAGGCCCTAGTTTCCCTGCCCTCGCATGAAGTCTTGGGTTTGCAATTTTGGGAGAGGGGAGACCGCCAGCTGGGGAGCGGGAGGGCTGGCAAGGCCCCCTAGATTTAGAGACCCTTAGCTTCAGCCTACTTAGCCTATACAGTGGTACCTCGGGTTACAGACGCTTCAGGTTACAGACTCCGCTAACCCAGAAATAGTACCTTGGGTTAAGAACTTTGCTTCAGGATGCGAACAGAAATTATGCGGTGGGAGCGCGGCGGCAGTGGGAGGCCCCATTGGATAAAGTGGTGCTTCATGTTAAGAACAGTTTCATCGGAAAGCTTTTGAATGTTTAATGTTTTATTATGTTTTTATATATGTTGGAATGGGACAATGGGTGGCGCTGTGGGTTAAACCACAGATCTTAGGGCTTGCCGATCAGAAGGTCGGTGGTTCGAATCCCCGTAATGGGGTAAGCTCCCGTTGCTCAGTCCCTGCTCCTGCCAACCTTGCAGTTCAAAAACACGTCAAAGTGCAAGTAGATAAATAGGTACCGCTCCGGCGGGAAGGTAAAAGGTGTTTCCGTGTGCTGCTCTGGTTCGCCAGAAGCGGCTTAGTCATACTGGCCACATGACCCGGAAGCTGTATGCTGGCTCCCTTGGCCAATAAAGCGAGATGAGCGCCGCAACCCCAGAGTCGGCCACGACTGGACCTAATGGTCAGGAGTTCCTTTACCTTTATATATGTTGGAAGCCACCCAGAGTGGCTGGGGCAACCCAGTCAGATGGGCAGGGTATTATTATTATTATTATTATTATTATTATTATTATTATTATTCCCAGGTCTGGAATGGAAATCAACCCAGCAATCCAGACGCAATGCACATGTGTTATTTCCATACGATCTTGGCGAAGGAACGCATGGAAGAGAGAATGAAAGAAAGCAGCCCCATTCTTGTTCTCCCTTTGATGAGATCCTGACTAGATACCGCTGATAAGGGCTAAACCACCCAAAGTGAGAGGAATGGCTGTTGTGTTAGTAGCATTGCTCGCTGGGCTGAACGACGCATTGTTACCATTTGAAAAGAAGTGAAACCTGGAGGCATGGGCCTTCCTGAATTTATGGGGAAAGCCTGTTTGTTTTTCATGCGCTGGAGAAACTGTCTAAAAATAGTTCATCTTTGTGAAAACATTACTGCTGGAATGTTACCAAGGGCAACAACAGCCTGAATTATCAGCCTTGTTAATGCTCACATAAATTCAAGCTGTCAAGTATTAACTTGTTCAGCTGAGATTTTATAAAAAGGCCTTCCTTTTCCTGCGCTTTCGGAAATTCCCCTCCGCTTTTGAGAAGCATGGATATTCCAGTGCGCAGGGAGCAAGCAATCTGTGGACTGAGCTCTAGGTCCACACATATATTATTAAAGCAATTGGCTATTTTCTTAATCACAAGTCAGACCAAGCTGAAACATCTGTAAAAAGAATTGAAAAAGCTTGCTTCAGTTCTGAAAATCAAATGCAACTTTGAGGCACACTGAAGAACTGTATTGAACCGCGGGTAATTTTCAGCGGTTTCCCAGATAAAAAACCATCAGTGCAATCCCATAATGATGGTGCTGACTCCCTTAGGTAAGTTTGTATAGAATTTCAACCTAAATTAAGCCACACAGTCCCAAGGCAACTTCTCCCCACCACATTTTAATTAATTAACCCAGAATCAAATCTATATCCTGGTGTAATCCACTCAATGTGGGTAGAAATAATCAATCCATATAAAACATACTTTGGGGAAAAAGTGTTCACAAGTAAAACCTCACAGGACAAATGGAAGTGTGGCTGTGTGTTATACTACGACTGCTACTAATTTTATAAGTTATACCACACCCATCTGACTGGGTTGCCCCCCACAGTCTTGGAGAGCTATAGTGCTTTCAGGAAACACCCACACATTAAACGGGTAAGATTTTACTGTGGGATGTGAAACACAGAGCAGTCAAGTACAGCACCCCTAGAATGGACATAAAAAGGGGATGTCTGGACCAGCCAGTCAGAACTTCCTGTTTCCTCCTAGGCTGGGACAGACTTTCTCTACATGTGACCAGAGGTGGGCGTGGCCTCACCTGTGCAGGTAACAAAAGGATAGGACTGGTTGCCATCTCTCTCTCTCTGACTACATTCATCGAAGAAGCAACATCTGCTTAGCCTAAGATGCTCTCTTGGCTTCCACGAGGGAGGGTGTTCAAAAATGAGTGAGGGGCTGCTGGCTCTGCAAGCAATGAGTGACCTAACTGGACTTCTGAGGCTACCACAGGGGAGCTGCAGAAAAAAAGTGTTGGTCAAGGGAGCCGTGTACTCAAAAAGGTTGAAAACCTCTGAGTTAAAGTATTGGTGCTTGTTGTTGTTTAGTCGTTTAGTCATGTCCTACTCTTCGTGACCCCATGGACCAGAGCATGCCAGGCACTCCTGTCATCCACTGCCTCCCGCAGTTTGGTCAAACTCATGTTTGGTCAAACTTCGAGAACACTGTCTAGCCATCTTGTCCTCTGTCGTCCCCTTCTCCTTGTGCCCTCCATCTTTCCCAACATCAGGTTCTTTTCCAGGGAGTCTTCTCTTCTCATGAGGTGGTCAAAGTATTGGAACCTCAGCTTCAGGATCTGTCCTTCCAGTGAGCACTCAGGGCTGATTTCCTTCAGAATGGAGAGGTTTGATCTTCTTGCAGTCCATGCGACTCTCAAGAGTCTCCTCCGACACCATAATTCAAAGCATTGTTGTGTTGTATTGTATTGGTGCTACACAGCTGTTAATTGTCTGCTGGGAACAACTTTGACCAGTGCTGGTGGGATTAATCTTCCGGCTAAGTACCGAATGGAATTGCTACGGGAACTTTCTTTCAATTTCACTGATCTGGACTTTCATCCAAAGCAGTGCTGGATGTCTGTAGAATCTACAGGACAGATAAATGTTTCTAGAGTCGTGTGCTAACAGATGCTGAGCAATAATTGCGGTTTTTGGTATTTGCATTAACTATGGAAACGCTCACTGTTTCCATTTTTGCCTTAAGCGGTTATGGGGTGTGTAGCAAATTTACTAATGCGCTGCATAGTCTTTTTATGAATGGCTTTATATTCTCAGGGCTTTGGCATCTCAGATATCAGAGTGCAAACCAACTGTTTGGATGCCATTGTATTGAGACAGATTCTATTATTGTTTTAAGTCCGGTGGTTAGGAGAGCTTAACTCTAACATGAAGTGGGGGCAGGGAATGAACCTTCCTTCTGCAAGTCTGAAATCTCCAAAGGCTCATAAGCCAGCATGACATATTGACTTAATGGAGCAGTATATTTTTTGATTCAGGAATGAATCCCCCAATCCTCTGATTAGACTGATACATAGATTTTCCAGAGATTAGCAAAATCTGAAATGCATTAAAATAAGCCAGTGTGACAAAACAGTTTTGGCAGCATAAATAAAACCTTACCCTAAAGTAAAACATAATTATTGTAACTTTTTAAGTGGCCCTGCACTATGTAGTGCCTCCCCCACAATTTCTCTTGGAAGTAGCTTGCCTTCATTCCTATTCTTTGTGTTAAGTCATGTTTGGAACTGGCGGTTTCCCCGGTTATTTCCCCTTTTCCCCCACCACCATGCCCCAATTTAAAACCTTTTGGAACTCTTTAGACCCCAGACATTTCTGCACACTTTGTAGCAAAAAGGTAAAGCAAGATGGTTGCCAAAAATGGGAAGGGAAAAAAGGAAATTCCAGTTTTCTCCGTAAATGATGTGGGCCTAGTTCCCAAAGAACCATGAATAATAAAGTGGTACCTTGGTTCTCAAACTTAATCCACTTCAGGAATTCCATTCCAAAACCAAAGCGTTTCAAAACCAAGGCACGTTTTCCCATTGAAAGTCATGCAAAATGGATTAATCCGTTCCAGACTTTTAAAAACAACCCCTAAAACAGCAATTTAACCTGAATTTTACTATCTAACGAAACCATTGATCCATAAAATGAAAGCAATAAACAATGTACTGCAGTCACACAATCAATCCGTCAGTAGCTGAACTGGATTTCATACAGTCATAAAAACAAAACAAAAAAGCAGCAAAAACACAAAAAAGCAAAATTAATAGCAACAACAGACAGACCTCAGTGTAACACTCAAAACGGAAGTGTGGCACTCAAAAATGGAGAACGTTCGGCTTCTGAAAAAAGTTCACAAACCGGAACACTTACTTCTGGGTTTGCAGTGTTTGGGTTCCTAGTTGTCTGAGTACCAAGAAGTTTGAGAACCAAGGTACCACTGTATACATATGAATAATACATACAAACAACCTTACACAGAGCTTGGTCACTGGACTATTTAGAATGGGCCTAGCCTTCTTTTCTCTGAACTGTGTGCTGTGTTAGCCCTACTCAGAGTAGAACCATGGAAATCAATGATGTTAGGTCCATTCATATCAGTGCCTCTACTCTGAGTATTGGGTACAACCCTTCAACTGGTGGCTACAACCCAAGGCCTCTGACGCAGATGTTTACTAGCTCTGCTTGCTTTCGGAGGTCCTTCAGTTGGGGACTAAACCTTGATTCTCCTGCATGTGGAACATGTGCTCTTCCACCTCTGAGTGATGGCCTTTCCTTTTGCGCTCAAAGTGGCGTTAGACTTAGACCCCATCTTCTCTTAAAGAAACACCATACTACTTTGAACAGCCATGGTTTCCACCAAGGAATCCTGGGAAGTGTAGTTTATTAACTCAGAGATGTTAGAAGACCCCTATATCCTACATAAAGCTGCAATTCTTAGAGTGGTTTAACAGCCAATGCCTCTATCCTGTGAACTCTGGAAATTGTAGCCTCTTCAGATCAGGTACTGTGGCTTATAAATTGGCACTTCCACCTGTAAGTTCTAGACAAGGCTGTTATTGGTCCCCGTGGTATGTCTTGCCAAATAAGATCAAACAGGGCTGTTTGCACTCCCTGTTGTATGAAACGCCTTACTAAGTAAGTTCATCATTCAGTTGCCACAATAGAATTTTCCTGGGCAAAGGGTGGGATTCTGAGAATTTTATCTATAGAATCTGACTCATCTATTTCTTCCTCCTTTATTACCATTGTAACTGTTATGTACTGAGTTGAATAGGATCCAAAATGCAGCAGTCTGATTGGTACTAGAACAATAGGATTCAGAATGCAGCAGTCTGATTGGTCCTAGAACAATGCAGCAGTATGATTGGTCCACAGGAGCCACCCAATCCAGCTCCAGGTGAAAGTGAATCCACAACCTGATTGGCCTACAGGAGAATCCCGGAATTAGCCAATCACGTGCAGCCCATTGTGTAAATAATGTATATAAAGCAGATATTGTGGGGGAACTTCCATTCCTCCTCACCACTATGAGCTGAATAAAGAGCATGAAATCCACTCTCGACTCCAAGTATATTTCAGTAACTAATTTCAAAAAGAGGGTTCCCAAGTTTTCTTTTCTTCACACTGTGCCCCCCCCCCCCCCGTGAGTCCACACCCATATTACTCTGTCTGAGGGTTGGGTGAATATGTCAATTTCTCTCTCCCTCTCTCTCTGTTTCTGTTTTTTCCCAGTCTTAAATTCAGTTCTTCACATTTCCACATCAATTTGCAATTTTTTGAAAGGAAGTCCTCATGAAAATTCACCAGCAAGTTAGTGCTAATTACTCCTAATTTTTGGTATGCAATTTTGCTGGAATTTCACTGATATCAGGAGTTTTATGCACGCTTTATGCTAATTACTCCTAATTTTTGGTATGCAATTTTGCTGGAATTTCACTGATATCAGGAGTTTTATGCACGCTTTATGTTAGCTTATGCCGTTTTGTACACATAACTCGGCTGGGAAACAGCACCACAAAATGCGAATTTCAAAGAATGGCAGTGTTTTGGTTCTCATGTTGTTTCAGAAAGCGCAAACTGGGAAAATTCACCCTTAAACGCAAATGGACCCCAACTGCTCCCCAGTCCCTACTCAGACATTGTCTCTGAGCTTTTTTTTGAGGGGGGGGGGGAATTGCCCAAAAAGTTGTTGAGCTTTTTTTCCAGAATCCCCCGGAAAGAGCAAAGAGTGATAAACAGACACTTCCTAGTTCTGTTGCCAAGATCTTAGACATTTTGATGATTATTCAAAATTCCCCCTGGACGCTAATTTCACTACGTCCTAAACCATTTGGGCCATACTACCGTATCTTATTCCGTTATAAATGGTTGGAAGTGTTAGACATTGCAGTATTAAATATAAGAAACATTTTGCACGATGGACTTTCCTGTAATAGCTGCATGAAGGGGAGATGTGTGCCTTCTCCCTTTACCCCAAGGATGGGTACTTTTCGATATTCTTGGACTTTCACTAGTCCCAGTCATCCTGGCCAATAGTCAGGCATGATGGGAGATGACTGTGTGCTACCCTTCCTCTCCAAGGAGCCCAGGGAGGAAAAACAGATGTTGTTGTTTAGTTGTTAAGTCGTGTCCGACTCTTCGTGACCCCGTGGACCAGAGCATGCCAGGCACTCCTGTCTTCCACTGCCTCCCACAGTTTGGTCAAACTCATGCTGGTAGCTTCGAGAACAGTGTCCAACCATCTCGTCCTCTGTCGTCCCCTTCTCCTTGTGCCCTCCATCTTTCCCAGCATCAGGGTCTTTTCAAGGGAGTCTTCTTCTTCTCATGAGGTGGCCAAAGTATTGGAGCCTTAGGCTTCAGGATCTGTCCTTCCAGTGAGCACTCAGGGCTGATTTCCTTCAGAATGGAGAGGTTTGATCTTCTTGCAGTCCATGGGACTCTCAAGAGTCTCCTCCAGCACCATAATTCAAAAGCATCAATTCTTCGGCCTTCAGCCTTCTTTATGGCCCAGCTCTCACTGGTGTATCTCTCACAGGTACACAATTAAAAAAAAAAAAGCTAAAACCAGTTTAAGCATTCTAAAAAGAAGTGGTAAAAAAACAACCCCTTCTAAAAGCAGTTCCAATTGAAAATCTAATTCCATCCAGTGAGCCTGAACAGTATTCTCCAGCACACTAAATGACAAGCGCTAATGTTTTCAAATTCCTCCAAAAGTTAATGACAGAGATAAGACACACCTCACTAGGGAGGGTATTCCTCAGCAGGGGAACCACCCCGAGAAAAGCCCTGTTGTGGTTCAGCACCAACCAAGCAGCTACCTAAAGGACCACAAGTCCCTCCCAGCCCTGCTTTGCTTTAAGACTGCAATAGGATAATTTCCTTGTGACAAATTTCCCCCTGCCATACAGCCAGAAAAGGAATAGAAAGATGGATGTATAACAGTAGTGACAACAAACAAGGGACACAATCCAGTTATGTGCATTTGGATCCCATAGGTTTAGCATACACCCATTCTGCAGTGGTCAGTGAAGATGTGAAATCTATTTATAATGAGTGGATTTTCTTTTTTGTTTGTGGGAAACACTAAATGAGCTCAAAGATGATCTGAGCTCAACCATAAATGCCAGTAGTCACAGTCTCTCCTCTCTCTCTCTCTCTCTCTCTCTCTCTCTCTCTCTCACACACACACACACACACACACACACAGACACAGATATGTATGGTGTCAATACATGGTTTAAGCCCCTTGGAATAATGGATTTTAGATTTGATAATCTCTAGAAAATCTGTGTGTCACTTTAATCAGAGGATTTTGGCTTCTTTAATAAATCAAAAGCACACTGCTCAATTAAGCCAGTGTTTCACACCAGCTTACAAGCCTTTGGAGATTTGGAACCTCCACAAAAGGGAAAAGCTTTGTGTAGGATTTACACTTTTGTAACAATAACAGTGGCTCAAAGGAAAGGCAAGATAACAAGCAAAATAATTAAATCAACAGATAAAACAGGCCGCTTCCTACAGCATGGCAAGTATGCTGTCCCTACTGATAAGGCGCAAGATAGTCACAACAGTTGTATTCTATACTACAAGAAAGGAGGACACCCCTCTGTCATGTAAAACATAGCTTTGTGAAAGTGAAACAAATCTACATGAACTAAAATCAGTGCATATTTTTGGGTAGCGGAGAAGGGGACATGAGGAAGCCAATTTGTGTATCTAATTCAGGCTTCCTCAACCTCGGTCCTCCAGATGTTTTGAGATTACAATTCCCATCATCCCTGACCACTGGTCCTGCTAGCTAGGGATCATGGGAGTTCTAGGCCAAAAACATCTGGAGGACCGAGGTTGAGGAAGCCTGATATAATTATTATGTGGGTAATTTTGGATTTTGTGTGTGTGGCACTTTTGACTTCTTCATTTGCAGACCCTCCAAGTGTCCCTGTTTTCCGGAGACAGTTGCAGATTTACAGAAGCTGTCCTGGTTTCTGATTTGATCCTGGAATGCACTGCTTTTCCTTAGGATGTCCCTATTTTTATCAGAGAAATGTTGGAGGGTATGGTAATGTAACCCCTGAGCCAAGGAGATAAGTAACTATTCAACCTTTAGAAGACATTTGAAGGCAGCCCTGTATAGGGAAGTTTTTTTAAAAAAAGTTTAATGTTTTCTTATGTTTTTATATATGTTGGAAACCACCCAGCATGGCTGTGGCAACCCTGTCAGATTGGTGGGGTATAAATATAGTAGTAGTAGTAGTAGTAGGTCCAGTCATGACCAACTCTGGGGTTGCGGTGCTCATCTCGCTTTATTGGCCGAGGGAGCCCACGTACAGCTTCTGGGTCATGTGGCCAGCATGACTAAGCCGTTTCTGGCGAACCAGAGCAGCGCATGGCCGTTTACCTTCCCACCAGAGTGGTACCTATTTATCTACTTGCACTTTGACGTGATTTCGAACTGCTAGGTTGGCAGGAGCAGGGACCGAGCAATGGGAGCCCACCTCGTCACGGGGATTCGAACCGCCGACTTTCTGATCGGCAAGTCCTAAGCTCTGTGGTTTAACCCACAGCACCACCCGCGTCCCTAGTAGTTGAATAGGACATCCATATTTTCATCAGAGAAATGTTGGAGGGCATGCATCTGAAGCTAGTGGCAGATAAGGCCAGAGCCAAAATGGATGGAACTACCCAATTTTCTGCTGCCCATTCTCTCCTTTTCTGCTGCCCATTCTCTCTCTCTCTCTCTCTCTCTCTCTCTCTCTCTCTCTCTCTCTCTCTCTCCCCCTTCCCTTCCCTTCCCTTCCCTTCCCTTCCCTTCCCTTCCCTTCCCTTCCCTCTTCCATCCCACTTATAGTATACCAGGGAAGATATAGATCCCGCTTGCCAGAAGTCTGAACTCTCTGTTTGCAGAAGGCTCTTGAATTTAGGTTGGGGGGGGGCACATAAGATTAGACTGAGGGCCACTCATTAGTGTGTGCTTAGTAAGGCTGAGAAGCTAGAGTATTGTAAACTGCAACTTCATCCACACGCCAAAAGCTTGACCACACAGCAGTTTGTATGTGAGGGCAGGTCTGCACAACTGAATAACAATTGCACAGTGGTACCTCAGGTTAAGTACTTAATTCATTCAGGAGGTCCGTACTTAACCTGAAACTGTTCTTAACCTGAAGCACCACTTTAGCTAATGGGGCCTCCCACTGCTGCCGCACCGCCAGAGCACGATTTCTGTTCCCATCCTGAAGCAAAGTTCTTAACCTGAAGCACTATTTCTGGGTTAGCGGAGTCTGTAACGTGAAGCGCATGTAACCTGAGGTACCACTGTACATTTATTTAATTTTTTAAAAATATCCAAAATCTCTCTGTTCTAGAAAGGGGAGGTGTGTGTTTGGAAAAGACTCTGTTGTGTAAGAACAAAAAAAAATTCCTTCCAGTAGCACCTTAAAGACCAACTAAGTTAGTTCTTGGTATGAGCTTTCGTGTGCATGCAGTTATCTGAAGAAGTGTGCATGCACACGAAAGCTCATACCAAGAACTAACTTAGTTGGTCTTTAAGGTGCTACTGGAAGGAATTTTTTTTGTTTTGACTATGGCAGACCAACACGGCTACCTATCTGTATCTGTTGTGTAAGGTTAGAGAAACTAAATTCCAAAAAACAGAAGACTAAAATGAGGAATTATTGCCCTCTGCCATCATTGCAGTAACTCAGTGTTGCAAAATGCACATAGTCCAACATTTCTCATGTGGATATCCTATTCCATAAGAATAATAATTTGACTATTTATACCCTAGCCATCTGACCGGGTTGCCCCAGCCACTCTGAGTGGCTTCCAACAGGTATAAAAACATAACAAAACATTAAACATTAAAAAACTTCCCTCTACAGGGCTGCCTTCAGATGTCTTCTAAAGGTTGTATAGTTACTTATCTCCTTGGCTCGGAGGTCGCATAACTCAATACTCTCCAACATTTCTCTGATGGAGATAGGGATGTCCTAAGGAAAAGCAGGACATTCCAGGATTTAACCAGAACTGGGATGGCTTCTGTAAATCTGGGACTGTTCCTGGAAAGTAGGGACATGTGAAGTAATAAGGACATTGATATGAAAAAAAAAAAGTTGCCCACGTGTTTTAATCAGAGATGTCAGGAACTGAATTTCCATGCAACACATGTGCCGCACCACCACTGCGCTGTGGCCTCTCTCACTTTTTTCCAATATCTCTTTTCATTTATTTTAGCCTCTTTTCCTCCAGATACTTACCCCCCCTTTTCTGCAGGCTGTTTAAACAAAGCCATCACTACCCTCCTGTGAGACCTCAGTGAGTAGCTTCATATCACATCTGTAGAGGGGAGTGGTTGGCATTTAATATATAGATTTTAAATAAACATACCCCCCCCAAACAAAACAAAACAAAAACTCCACCATGTTTGGCGTGGAATCTCTGAACTCATACGAGTATTTCAATCTAACAGCTTCAAACTGGTTTGCTGTTTTCAGCCCTCCAGGATGAAAAGAAACAAAGTTCATCTGTTAAGAGTCCTGAGGTATATGGAATTTGAAGAGTTGTGGTTACAGCAACTTTGTTCCAGGACGTTCAAATATTCAGCAGCTCATAGCAACTGCAGATGGAAAATGTTAGAAATGGAACTTCCAAGAGGAGAGGGGCTGGGCATGGCTGAGGAACAAGAGACCCTCTCACTGGACTAATCTGAACTTCTTGAAAAATCTCCCATTGCAATGTGACATAGAGGAGAGATCTGATGGGCAAATCTGAGGGACCAAATCTGACTCTTCTAAGGAAACCCATGGTTGTTGTGAGAAAATGTGCATACATTACTCTCTCCCTGCTCTCCGTATGCTGGATAATAATAATAATAATAATAATAATAGTAATAATAATACTAATTTATTATTTATACCCCAACCATCTGGCTGAGTTTCCCCAGCCACTCTGGCCGGCTTCCAATCAAGTGCTAAAAACAATACAGCGTTAAATATTAAAAACTTCCCTGAACAGGACTGCCTTCAGATGTCTTTTAAAGATAGGATAGCTGCTTATTTCCTTCACATCTGAAGGGAGGGTGTTCCACAGGGTGGGTGCCACTACCGAGAAGGCCCTCTGTCTGGTTCCCTGTAGCTTTGCTTCTCACAATGAGGGAACTGCCAGAAGGCCCTTGGCGCTGGATCTCAGTGTCCAGGCTGAACGATGGGGGTGGAGAGGCTCCTTCAGGTATACAGGACCAAGGCTGTTTAGGGCTTTAAAGGTCAGCACCAACACTTTGAATTGTGCTTGGAAACGGGAGGGTTCTTCTTCCTTTTGTTTCCCTCTCCTTTCTTCTAAAACACATGCCTTGGTTTTGAGGAAGAGAGAGAAAAAATGCAGAAGGTCAAAGCAATGAGCTTTGGGGCCAAACTACACATTACACAGTAGATTTGTGATTGGATACACCAAGTTTACTATGCTCTCTCCCTGTGCCAATCTCATTGGGAAGTAATGTTGTGTGTGAACCCTTTTATACCCATGCCATTTTCCTGATTTATTCTTTTAAACATATGTTTGTTGATTTTTCAAAAAAAGGCAGCATACAAGTGAAATAACAATCTGCAGAACAAGCAGCAACTGTGTGGAAGACTCATTACAGATGTAATAATACAAATAAGAAAGGCATGACTCAAGGCTGTATCTGGTTCGCACCTTTGGCACCTGAGATGTGTGTTTTCAAGACTCAACCCATTTTTGTGAAGGTAGTATATTTTCACTGTTTGTACAGTGGTAGCTCGGGTTACATATGCTTCAGGTTACAGACGCTTCAGGTTACAGACTCCGCTAACCCAGAAATTGAACCTCGGGTTAAGAACTTTGCTTCAGGATGAGAACAGAAATCATGCTCCAGCAGCGTGGCGGCAGCAGGAGGCCCCATTAGCTAAAGTGGTGCTTCAGGTTAAGAACAGCTTCAGATTAAGAATGGACCTCCGGAACGAATTAAGTACTTAACCCAAGGTACCACTGTACAATACAATACAATACAATACACTACACTACACTACAATACAATACAGTAGGGAGGTCTATGAAGGTAGCCATATTGCAAATGCCAAATGCAACAGCAAAAGGGGGAAATCAAGTAGTTTCTCCACAGTGCAGCATGTGGTGCTATGATTCTATAGAACAGTTTTTACCAGTGGCCAAGCTGGCTAGGGGTGATGGGAGTTTAACAAACACTTGGAGGGCCACAGGTAAAAGGCCATCTGCCTAACCTCAATAGATGATGTTTGCAAAGGGGGACTCAAATAAATAGAATCATAGCTCATTTTATGTGGCTGATTTTGTTTCTGTCCATTTAGAGTCGGAAACTGCCAGGAGAAGCTCTGTAATTCTTCTCCATGCACATTTACTGTGATCACATCAATTTGAGATCTAAGAAGCAAGATCTTCAGGTTTCTCTGAAACAGTGAGGTGCTGATTCAGTCTTGACCATCCACCGCTTTTGCATCTACAAATATTTTTTCTAGGATACGCTGAAATGGTTAAAATGGGTTGAGTTTGCCTTCCACATCCCACAGAAGATAGGCCCCATAATAAGAGGTCCAATCAAGACAGAAAGAGGGCTCATTTTGTTCCCCGTAGATCTTTGTGCGTAGCTGGGAATAAGGGTGTCCGGCTACAATAGCATACGGTACAACAGTGAAATGATTGTTGTAAAACCTTATGGCAGTCGGAAACTATAATCAACTAATTCTGAGAACACTGGTACAGTGGCCCAACTGGGGCCTAATTCTAGCCAATGGTCCAGCTTCTACAGAAAAAGCTTAGCAAAACCCATGAAGGCAACACATTGCCAATACCATGCAGAAAATACAATTTTCTAAGGAAACCCTCTATGTTTGCATTGTAATAATGTATTTAAACTGTTTGACTCTGAAAAGCGTGTCTGTGCGTCCTTATAAACTGCAGAGAATAGGGTAAAAGGTAAAGGACCCCTGGACAGTTAAGTCCAATCAAAGGCAACTATCGGGTTGGAGCGTTCATCTCACTTCAGGCTGAGGGAGCCGGTGTTTGTCCACAGACAGCTTTCTGGGTCATGTGGCCAGCAGGACTAAATCACTTCTGGCGCAACAGGACACTGTGACGGAAACCAGAGTGCATGGAAATGCCGTTTATGGTACCTATTTATCTACTTGCACTGGTGTGTTTTTGAACTGCTAGGTTGGCAGGAGCTGGGACAGAGCAATGGGAGCTCACCCCCTTGCGTGGACTTGAACTGCTGACCTCGTGATCAGCAAGCACAAGAGGCTCGGGGGTTTGACCACAGCGCCACCCGTGTCCACTTCTTGTAGGTAGAGAGGCCCTGTAATAGATGGATTGTCTACTTGCTTTCTCTTTGCCTTGCCTGCTGCTTCTCTGTCCGCATGCTGCTGCCCATTTAAGTGAGATGACCACTACACTCATACTTCTGCTGACCACCTCACTAAGAGAAGAACATACAGGGTCCACCATCTGTTCCCAACTAAGCCCACCTCACTGAGAAAGAGATTGTGCTGACATGTACCTGCTTTTGGCAGCTTACGCAAGAGAAATAAATATTCTGCCCACATGTTACTGCCTGCCTGAGTGGAAGAGGAATGAAGACAAATGAATGCCTCTCCCCACAAGATGATGCTCCCTGCCTGAAGGACAGGGGCTGCCCACTGTGGCCCATGCTAGCCACCCGAGGGAGAAAAACTGGCCACTATGATCTCATGCTGGTGCTGCCTGTTTCACAGACTGGCCACTGTGTTCTCACATGGATGGGTCCAACCAGAAGGAGAGACACAGGCCATTGTGATGTCATGCTGATGCTGAAGGAGAGGGAAACTGGCCAGTGTACCAGCCTACAACTGCTGTTCACCTGAATAACAAGGAGACACTGCTCACCATGTTCATGAGAATTATGCCCTTTGCACCTTGGACCAGACTGGGGTTTCTTAACTTGCTTTTACTCTCCTGTTCCTTCATATTAGGTTCTCTTACCAGAGGTCTATAATAACAAGGTAATGAATCAACCACATTTATTTGTACACAAAAGGTAGGTAAAGGTAAAAGGTGAAGGACCCCTGGACGGTTAAGTCCAGTCAAAGGCGACTATGGAGTTGTGGCACTTATCTCGCTTTCAGACCGAGGAAGCTGGTGTTTGTTCACAACACACAGCTTCCTGGGACATGTGGCCAGCATGACTAAACTGCTTTTGGTGCAACGGGACACCGTGACGGAAGCCAGAGCGCATGGAAACGCCGTTTGCCTTCCTGCCGCAGCGGTACCTATTTATCTACTTGCACTGGCGTGCTTTCGAACTGCTAGGTTGGCAGGAGCTGGGACAGAGCAACAGGAGTTCACCACGTTGCGGGGATTCGAACCACTGACCTTCCAATCAACAAGCCGAAGAGGCTCAGTGGTTTAGACCACATCACCACCCACTCTTCTGCACTGCAGAGAATATATCTACCCCAGCTCTTCTTTTACTCTTGCAAAACTGCATGTGTACATTTTGAATGCAATCTACTGGGACGTTCTCCTGTGCATGCTACATCACAATGAATCAGAGCTGTACAACCCCCATTTCATTGGGGTTTTGTGCAGGAGACCTTCCAGATGAAGTGGGCCCTTTGTTGGCTGTAAAACCACAGACCTGCTTCCCTGTGCATCTTAAAGGCACACGGGTTGCTGTATGCGAAACCTTTGGCTACATTCTCTGGGATTTGAGGGATGGAGCGAATAATTATCTGCTGTGAGTTTTTAGTCATTACTGGGTCGTTAATGCCTTGATACTGATAACATGTAGCAGTTCACAAGGCAATATCAAATGTTTTCTTTCAGACCTTCAACAAGCTTTGCAGATAATATGACAGCCTAATATAGAGTTTGATGTATGTGTCTGGAGAGAAAAAAAGGCCAAGGCTCTTTAGTTAGTGCACTGTCCTTAATGGATTCTCTAGATTAAAGTAATCCCTATGGGAATCCACTATGACAACAATTCTTACACAGATTTTCCAGTCACTGCTTCTATGCCATAACTGTTCTTTGAAAGTGTTTATAGTAGGCCACAGTCTAGATTTTTTTAAAGGGAAAAAAAAACTTATGCTTTAATTCTATTAAGGATATAAGAGGGTACATTTGCCTCAGAATAATAGTGTGCCCAATGAGTCCCACATTCTCATATTGTTGACAATGTGCAGAAATGTCTAGCAGTCTTCTAGCTAAAGGGTGAGCTTAACGTTTATATTTAAATAATAATTATTTATAACACAGGGGACGTTATGCTAGGGATGTAAGATGCCAGTCAACCTGTATTTGTCACCGTCAGTGCTGTTTCTGTTCCGCTGCAGTTCAGTTTCCACCAAATACTATGTTATTTGCCTCCATGCTAACTATTTAATATAAGGTACCTAACATACCTAACTTACATAACTTACATTTGTTTCTGCGTAAAAATATAATCATGATGCATCTCCTGGACTGAAGTTTGCTTAAATGATGCAAAAACCTTAAATACAGTCATACCTTGGATCCTGAACACCTGGAACTTGGACATTTTAGCTCCCGAACGCGAAAAACCTGGAAGTGATTGTTCTGGTTCGTAAACATTCTTTTGGAACCTGAATGTCCAATGGGGCTTCTGCAGCTTCCGGCAGCCAATCAGAAGCCACAATTTGGTTTTTGAATGTTTTGGAAGTCAAACGGACTTACGGAATGGATTCTGTTCAACTTCCAAGGTACAACTGTACTCAATAGGGAGGGTACAGCATCCCCCCCCCCATTTTTCATGAAAATGCATCTGCCTATTTACATAGCACTGACTCAGATGTTTAGGGAGCAGTCCCAGCTCAGGGATGGTGAACTTGCTTTGCGCAGACACACACAGGATTATCTAATTTTGATACTGCTTAATATATTTAAAATATCTCTAAGTGGTGTACGGAAAACTGAGCGACAACAGACAACTGAAACAAAATATTGCAAAACACAGTTACATATAAGAATGTTGCATAAATGAGAAGGTCCTAATATGTATAAATCAATATGCATTCATTTTCCTTTGTTAATAATAATAATAATAATAATAATAATAATAATAATACCCCACCCATCTGGCTGGGTTTCCCCAGCCACTCTGGGTGGCTTCCAACAGAATATTAAAATACAATAACCTATTAAACATTAAAAGCTTCCCTAAACATACTCTCCCTCTCAGCCTCTGGGTTCTCACTCAGGGTCCAAACAAACTCTCAGCTCACCCATCAAAGTCTCACGATGAGAAAAGTTCCTGGAAACAGTGGACATCACACTCATCAGTCATATATATATATATATAGAGAGAGAGAGAGAGAGAGAGAGAGAGAGAATATTCATAAAAATTCATGTGTGTGTGTGACAACAGGTTATATGTGAATTTTCCACTGGAGAGCCAAAGCCACTAGACAGAGCTGGACTTAGCTAAGGGAGCTTCATATGTTCCTGATGGTCATTGGTGAAGATAGGAATTTGTATTTCCTTTCAATTGTCTCAAAGTGATGGCTGGCCACTCCTGCTAGCCAACTGGAGACAATATAGAAGCACACACAAAAAAGCAAACTGTTATAGGTTTAGGGGGAGTCAGTCCAGATGATGTCTGTGGATCCCTTCCAGACCTGTGATTCTGAATCTGGACTCAGCTACATTAGTCAAGAAACAGCATTTTGAATTCGTTCTAAACATGCAACACCAGATGGCGCTAGAGAGCAAAACAATTCTAAGCAATTTTCCATAGCGTTTTTTTCTTTTGATACAACGATTTAATTTCTGGCTTATTTATAGCACCCTCCCGTGTGTAGATCCACCCTCTGTGAATTAGGATCTATAAAAGAAAACCTGTCAAACCAGTTCCATTGTTAAGTACTGCTCAGCTAAGTACTTCCATTTGCATGTCCGACGCGGCTGTCCTGCTGCCATAGAGATAAGCATCATAGAGATCAATCATGTGGTATCCAGGCTTGTCTTGCTCTGTGCCAGACCCCAAAGCTCTAGTTTGGGGATTCCCTGGGAAACTAATGGGGAACTAAGATCTGTTGGAGTGTTAATGCTGTGAGCCCTTCCATTCTGTGCTCAGATTGTATATATGTGTAAATAAACCATATACCCAAAAGACACCACAGTCTCCATAGACCTTCATTCCAAAGAAACTGAACCCTGGATAACCATTGGAACCCCTGGAGTCTTTTGCCACTTGGAGACTAGGGTAAAACAATATTATAAACATGCAACTGCTTTCCAAACAGATTAAACGTTGCTAATGCAGTGCATCTTAAAAAGCAGAGACATCACCTTGCCAACAAAGGCCCGTATAGTTAAAGCTACGGTTTTCCCAGTAGTGGATTTGGATTTGATACCCCGCTTTATCACTACCTGAAGAAGTCTCAAAGTGGCTAATATTCTCCTTTCTGCTCCTCCCCCACAACAAACACTCTGTGAGGTGAGTGGGGCTGAGAGACTTCAAAGAAGTGTGACTAGCCCAAGGTCGCCCAGCAGCTGCATGTGGAGGAGCGGAGACGCGAACCTGGTTCACTAGATTACGAGTCTCCTGCTCTTAACCCCTACACCACACTGGCTCTCAATGTATAGTGATGTATTGAAGTGAGAGCTGGACCATAAAGAAGGCTGATCGCCGAAGAATTGATGCTTTTGAATTATGGTGCTGGAGGAAACTCTTGAGAGTCCCATGGACTGCAAGAAGATCAAACCTCTCCATTCTTAGGGAAATCAGCCCTGAGTGCTCACTGGAAGGACAGATCCTGAAGCTGAGGCTCCAATACTTTGGCCACCTCATGAGAAGAGAAGACTCCCTGGAAAAGACCCTGATGGGCCCTGATGATGGAGGGCACAAGGAGAAGGGGACGACAGACGACGAGATAGTTAGACAGTGTTCTCGAAGCAACCAGCATGAGTTTGACCAAACTGCGGGAGGCAGTGGAAGACAGGAGTGCCTGGCGTGCTCTGGTCCATGGGGTCACGAAGAGTCGGACAAAACAACAACAACAACAACAACAATGCAGTGCCATCCTTCAAGTGCTACTCTACTCCCATCTTATGAATGTGGCAGGGTGTGTAGGCATGGAGGAAGGGGTAGGGAGGAGGGAGAGGAGGAAGCCAGTGGTCAACATAAAAGTGGAAATGGACTCTTGCATCATTCATTATCTGCCTTCTGTCAAACTTAATTAGCATCTGTGCTTGCTGACTCATTCACAAGAATCCCGTGTGCTGGCAAAGACAGGTGTGTGAAGTGGAGCCAGCAGTGGAGGGTTAGGCTGTTTTGTCATTAGCAGAAACAAAGTCAAAGTTAGCAAAACAGTGTTTAATCAAAACGCAAGTCAAAGACATTTTGGCATGCAGGGAGCTCCCTCTGCCCTCTCCCGCCTTGCAAACTCAAAGCTAAACAATATATCCTGGTCAAAGTGCAACTGTATAGCTATCTGGTTTCAGAACTTTTGTTTTAATATGCTCAATTGCAAAAACATTTTGGAGCCCTTTCTCCAGCTGGAGCAAACCTTCACCGTTCAATTTGTTTTCAAGAGCTCAAAACGTCAACATCTCGGGTTCTTTTTCTCAACGACAGAGTTGTCAAAGGCGCAGCCCCTTTCCACAAGTCCCACAAACTTGGATTTCAGCTTCTCAGTTTGTCTTTCCTGTTTCCCACACACTGCAGTCACAAACCTTTGACCAGGGCAAAAAGTGACCACTAATTAGCTCGAATGTCTCCAGGTCTGCTTATAACCCCGTGGACACAATGGCAAAGAGAACAGCGCGCTGTGACCCGTTTCCATATTTAGACAAAGAGGAGAAAATGACAGGGGTGGGGAAGTAGTAGTTTTGGAACCGTGCAAGTCAAAAAAGTAATTACTTTTGGAAATCTGTTCTTGAGATTCTTGATGTCATCACTAACACTCAAAAAATTGGGATAAAGTGATGCATTTATAAATGGCTCGGGGTTAACAGACACAATGGTTTCTTACTGGTGTTTTTCACATGTATGAACTTAGGCATCAGTCACACCATAACCGATCACGACAAACCCAACTTGTTTGGCACTTTTCTGTAAGAGGGCAATTGCAATTACATTCTTGTGGAGGAATCATGTCTGGGCTCAGCAGAGAGCATGGGATTCTTTGCCCAAGGCTTCAGAATCAGGTGTCGGACAAACGGAACACCTAACTTTCCATAGCCTCATGTCAGGGAACTGCCATCGGAAGGGCAGGTGGTGGAAGGGCTCACGGAGGCTAGGAGAGACTTAGCAGCAGAGGAGGGAACCAGCAGGGGGAGAGAAGGAGCTCCGAGGGAAAGTGAGTCGGAGGGATGGCTCAGGGACACTTCCAGCGAAAACAGTGGGGAAGTTTCAGGACCTTCTATAGGGACACCCACCCCTCGCCGGAAACTGTCGCGCCGAGAATCCCGAAGACGCGTTTCCGTTAAGGAGCTTTTATGTTGGAAGAGATTCCGCAAACGCCCACTGTCGGATTCTGCCAGCGATTGAGGGAGCCATGCTTAAGGGGCTCCGCTGTAGACAGAGCTTTGATAATCAGGCCAAACTCTGAGGGACTAAGCTTTACGCACAAGCAGCTCATCATCCCATCACACCTCATCTCTGGCCCTGATTCCAGGCCAACAGCTATGCATGACACAACCAGTCCTCATGACACTAGCCCTTCCATGCTGCAGAACACAGTGCCCAAAAATAGAGTGAATCTTCCCAGGAGCAGGAGCGCAGTATAGATTTGGAACAGTGGTTTGGAGAGGGACATAGTCCAGAAGGCAGAAGCTGGGAAATACTGGATGGCGAACAGCTAGGAGAAGAAACACTGGAAGAGAGAGGGTTAACAGATTCACTGTCTTGGGAAAGCATTCGGGTATAGGGCAGTATAGAAATTAAATAAATAATAATAATAATAAAATAATAATTCCTCCACTCTCCCCAAGGGCAATAAGAGCTCAGAAAGTGGCAGAACAGAAAGCACACAAAGCACAGACAAGGTCCCCTGGCCAGAACCCCTCTGACATGATTTTATATCTCCTCACAGACACAGATAAGTATGTGACCTGGCGTGTAGCACTCTTTGCAACTGCTGCTATGAAAATTAGAGCAAATTATATAGCGAAGGTAGCCATCAACTGTAAAGAAGATGAATTTATTTGACCCTATCTATCTATATCAGGCTATGCTCTATCTTTGTCACCAAACTCCAGTATAAATTGCACATTGTATTAATTGACATTGTTTTTTGATATATTAGTGGCCATGTGATGATTTTAGCTTATGAATTTTATTGTTTAATGTCCTGATTTGTATATTGGGGTACTTTTATAGCTCTGTTTAGAGTACGTAATGTTTTGAAAATATAAATGTTTTAAGTCTTTTGTATCAATCCAGTATATTTTCTTTTAATTGTCGAATGATTCTGTGTACATTGCGGCAGCCTTTGGCTATGTGCAATAAAATTGACTGACTGACTGACACAAAGCACCAATTGGAGCGCTCGCAGGCCAGTGTTCCCCAATTGTTGGTGTTTATACTACATTTTTTTAGCTTTCCCTTGAGACAGTCTTTAAACCTCTTTTGTTGACCACCAGGCATTACGCTTTCCATTTTTAAGTTTGGAATAGAGTAGTTGCTTTGGAAGATGATCACCAGGCATCCGCACAACATGACCAGTCCAACAAAGTTGATCCTGAAGAATCATTGCTTTGATACTGATGATCTTTGCTTCTTCCAGTACACTGGAAGGTATTAGCTCGCCTGTCTTCCCAAGCACACACACATTAAATCTGGACAACTTTACAACTCACAGAATCTAGCTTTCCTTGAAGTAGAAATTAAAAAAACACACAATCTATCCTCTAGATGAAAAACCAGTATACAAAACCCTAACTCTGTTCCTGTGCTCCGACTGACAAGAAGGATATAGTTCAATATGAGTAAGACACTGGAAGATGGACAAGTAAATGAGGCCCTATTAGCAGGAAAGATGGTAGTTAAGTTCCTGTAACTGTATTGTCACTGCAGAAGCAAGGCCAGAGTTGGTAAGGGGGTGGGGAGCCTGTTGCAGAACTTGGTTTCATATTATCAGCAATTAAGATACCACAGATTCTTTGGTATTACAGGAAACAGTGTCTTGACAGCAGACTTCTTCAAGGAGAGGATTATCTACCTAGATACAGGGCTCTCTAATAGTTATCTCCACATTACTCAGGGCACCTTTGAACATTCCACACAAAGCTGGCTAAGGCTCTGGCTCAACGGAATGTCTCTAAATGTTTAAAGGGCTCTTTTCACCCTGTGGATAGAAGCAGTGTTAATTTCCTGAACCAAACCATTTTTTGACTCCAAAAACAAATAGAGAAATTAAATTCACTCGTTGGGCCCAGTTTGGCCTTTGCTTTCTCCTTTCTGTGAAACCGCCCGCAATGCGGTCCAAACATTTTCAGGGTGCTGGTGAGGTTTTGATCAGGACTGCAGTGGGGAAGGAACACAGCTATTCTGATTAAAATGCACACAGGGAACCTCCTATTAACTGAGTTTAATTTATTTATTTTAACAAACTGTTATGTACTGAGTTGAATAGGATCCAAAATGCGGCAGTCTGATTGGTCCTAGAACAATAGGATCCAAAATGCAGCAGTCTGATTGGTCCTAGAACAATAGGATTCAGAATGCAGCAGTCTGATTGGTCTGCAGGAGCCACCCAATCCAGCTCCAGATGGGAGTGAATCCACAACCTGATTGGCCTACAGGAGAATTCTGGAATTAGCCAATCACGTGCAGTCCATTGTGTAAATAATGTATATAAAGCAGATACTTTGGGGGAACTTTCATTCCTCCTCCCACTATGAGCTGAATAAAGAGCTTGAAATCCACTCGTCTCTGAGTACCGGTATATTTCACAAACCAAAGGAATGGCAAGTGCCATGCCCGCTTCTGGTATCAGATCTGAGTTGTTGGCAGAAACCAAAGGCCTCTGTGGTAGGGTAAGAGAACCTGTTTGCCACTGAGGGGCACATTTCCTACTGGGCAATTTTCTGGGGGTGGGGTGGAAAGGGCCACTGCAAAACCAAGAATGCAATTTTTACCTCTGTACAGTAGCAAAAGCATGATCAGTGTTGAAGGACACTAACATGGGGGAATGCAGAGGCTGTAAAGTAGGGCTGGTAAGGGATATGGCCTGGCTAGAGTCCTGAGGACCAGGCAGAAAGGACGGGAGAGTCACATTTGGCCTCCTGAGATTTCCTACCAATAACCTATGGGAAGGATCACAAGGAGGTAAAACGATGGTTCGGCTCTCCTCATCTATGTGTCCCCTAAGATATTGAAATTAGACACTTCCTACCTGATATGGGTAAACCACAGAGCCTAGAACTTGCCGATCAGAAGGTCGGCGGTTCGAATCCCCGTGAAGGGGTGAGCTCCCATTGCTCGGTCCCTGCTCCTGCCAACCTGGCAGTTCGAAAGCTCGTCAAAGTGCAAGTAGATAAATAGGTACCGCTCTGGCGGGAAGGTAAACGGCGTTTCCATGCGCTGCTCTGGTTCGCCAGAAACGGCTTAGTCATGCTGGCCACATGACCTGGAAGCTGTATCGGCCAATAAAGCGAGATGAGCGCCGCAACCCCAGAGTTGGCCACGACTGGACCTAATGGACCTTTTAAGAAGCACCATCGCTCCCACCTGCATTCACTAAGGTGGGTATGTCTCAGGACCAAGGATTGGATGTGGCCCTTAAAGCCTCTCTCACTGGTCGCTGGGACTCTCTCCCAAACCATACCCCCTTCCCCAACCTCATAGACTGGAACGTATCGTAGAACTGTGAAAATGATGGTGGTTTTTGTTGTTTTTGTAATCTCCGGGACTCGTACAATCAAGGCTGCTGGCGGAACAGCACAGTGGAATAGGGTAAGCCCAATAGCCATTGTGACTACAGGAGAAACATTGCAGCCCTCACATATTGGGGCTATGGCATGGCTGAACATATAATCAAGAAAGAAAGAGCTTTTCCTAAATTACCCTTAATAATTAGGGGAAGGATCATAGCTTGGTGGTATGTCATTTAGAGTTGGGAATGTCCCCTGTCTTGTCTGACACTCCAGAGTGCCATTGCTAGCCTGTATAGACCAGGGTTTCCCAAGCTTGGGTCTTCAGCTGGTTTTGGACTACATTTCCCATCATCCATGACCACTGGCCTTGCTGGCTATGGATTATGGGAGTTGTAGTCCAGAAACAGCTGGAGACCCAAGTTTGGGGAATACTGAGCTATTGGCCTAACTTGGTAACAACCTAAAATTTAGGAACCTGGGGTTTTCTGAGATAGTACACTCTACCGATTGCCATGAGAAACCACTTTTCCAAAGTCCCGGGCAAATCCCTATTGTTCTTGGGAAAAAATAATAATCTGGCACATGCATACATTTAATACTATACAACACAATGCCTTCTGGCCTAGATTTATTTTTATTTTTTTAAAGAAAATACAGTTTTATTGTTGTGGAAAGGCCTTAATGAGGAAGAAAAAAATATTTAATAAAACGGATCAAGTGCCTTTGGGAAAAATTAGCAAACAATGCCTTCTTGTGAAGCCAGTTGAAACAGCAGACTGATGCTGCGATCCGACCTTACAGGAAGTATTTAAAAAGCACAGATGGCTCAGGTTTACATGTTTACAAAAAGCTGGAAAGGCAGTTAAAGTCTTCAAGTGTGGTATAATTTACTAGAAGGTCATATACTCAGTGGTTAAAAAAGAGAGGAAAGAACCCGAAGACTATTGTAAACACACTTATTAGGGTTTCTGAAGGTTTAATCCCGGTATTTTTAATTCTTCTCGGCAATATTAGAGGTAACTATGTTCCATTTCTTAGTAAGAAGAAATCCCTCGAGCATGGAAAAAAATGTAACTTTTCATTGAAGGCTTTGGAAGCAAGTTGTTGCCATGTGCAGGAGACTGTTATGCAACTGCTACTGTTACTATATAATTAGAATACTTTTGACACTAATTTCACAAAATGGCTCATGATGTGACCGAAATAAAAATTCCCAGGAGGCAAGAGAAAGAGAAAGAGAGAGAGAGAGAGATTAGAAACACCGTAATAGCAAGCAGCAGTCAGAAAAAGAGGGAACAGCCATTTCTGCTCTGAGATTCTACAGAACACAAAAATGGAAGGGCACTTTGTAGGCCCTGGAATAACTGACTTCAGGCTCCTAACTAGTTTCCTGCTGCCTTCCACATCCAGGTGTGTTAAGGCAGGTACACTGGTGCTAGACTTTGAAGCAACCTTCAGCATCCTTGGGTCCCCAGATAGTGTTGGACGTCAATTGTCAACATCCCTGACCATGAACCAGGCTGGCTGGAGAGAGATGGGGACTGCAGTCTATTAACCAGCAGTCACAAAATTAAAAGACGCCTGCTTCTTGGGAGAAAAGCAATGACAACCCTAGACAGCATCTTAAAAAGCAGAGACATCACCTTGCCAACAAAGGTCCCTATAGTTAAAGCTATGGTTTTCCCAGTAGTGATGTATTGAAGTGAGAGCTGGACCATAAAGAAGGCTGATCGCCGAAGAATTGATGCTTTTGAATTACTGGAGGAGACTCTTGAGAGTCCCATGGACTGCAAGAAGATCAAACTTATCCATTCTGAAGGAAATCAGCCCTGAGTGCTCACTGGAAGGACAGATCCTGAAGCTGAGGCTCCAATACTTTGGCCACCTCATGAGAAGAGAAGACTCTCTCGAAAAGACCCTGATATGGGAAAGATGTAGGGCACAAGGAGAAGGGGACGGCAGAGGACGAGATGGTTGGACAGTGTTCTCTACCAGCATGTTTGACCAAACTGCGGGAGGGAGTGGAAGATAGGAGTGCCTGGTGTGCTCTGGTCCATGGGGTCACGAAGAGTCAGACACGACTAAACAACAACAAAACGTTTTTGGGGAGAGGGTACACCAGGCCACAATAGGAATGCCAGGCAGCATGTACACAGAAGTGATGCTGCCCGTTGTATTACTCAGGAGCAACTAACTTAGAGAGGCAAAGTTTTATTGGCACAACAAACTGCATTCATTTTAACGTCTCTCTTCTCACTGAAGTAGGGGGCAGCATAAGGAAATGGGGGTCATAGAAGATGAGCCCTTCCCCACTGCCAAGCTCATATATCAAAGTTCAGCTCTCCCCTTACTCATGAAGCTCTGTGGGTGGTCCTTGAGAGGTAACAAACTCCCAGGTGAGGTCTCCTGACACAATCTCCTTTTCAAGTTAGCCTCCCCTCCACACATTATAAGTCCCATCTGCACAAGGCTGTACAAGTATCTAGGTGCATATAGCCCAAGGCATATAGCAGCCACATGCCCTTGGAAAACTGAAAGCACAGAGCCTGCATTCAGAAGCTTATCCATGTAAAACTCCAGACAGAGACGCTGGTGGAGACCCCATCACCAACTCATGCAAACTGGAGCTACATGAAGGAAAACTCTGTCTTGAACTTCTTGTAGCAATGGTGGGATACAGAAGTACAATGGTACCTCAGGTTACATACGCTTCAGGTTACATATGCTTCAGGTTACAGACTCCGCTAACCCAGAAATAGTGCTTCAGGTTAAGAACTTTGCTTCAGGATGAGATCAGAAATTGTGCTCCGGTGGCACGGCAGCAGCAGGAGGCCCCATTAGCTAAAGTGGTGCTTCGGGTTAAGAACAGCTTCAGGTTAAGAATGGACCTCCGGAACAAATTAAGTACTTAACCCGAGGTACCACTGTAATAAGTCCATTGCCAGGTGGCATAACCCCACTGTTCTCAAGGTGTTGGCTGCTGTTTCCTACAGGGGAAAAAAATAATTTCTTATCTCTCTATAGAGAAGGGTGGGGAAGCTATTGTTCAGGTGCAGTTTTGATTATCCATATAATCTCAGTGTTGTGGAAAGCTGCACCTGGTGAACTTCTTCCTGTCTTGCTGCTGTTTAAGACAGTGCTCTGTTGGGGAAAAGTTGGCAACCTTAACTGGGAATGGAATGCAGGGTTTTGTCAGGGATCACAGCATCTTTGCATGTGATGAACCCATTGGCTCATCTTGATGGGCAGATCAGATGTGAACTTTCCATGAATGTACCGCATGCCATTTCAGATTTCTGGAATCTGGGTGAGTGGGATGTTTCTCCTTTGCTTCTATCACTGCAGAAACCTAGGTCTGCAAGTGTCCTTGTGCCACCACCAATGAAATACGACCGAGGTGTTAATGGAGGTGTTGTGGCACTGACCTATCAGGTTTCTCTCCTGCTTAAATAGTATTTACGAAGCGTGACTCACCACAGAAAAATCCTAACAAAGCGATGATGAGCTCATATACAAGAAAGTGCAGTTACTATAGCATTTCAACTATAGCTTCAACAACTACTGACAAGTGTGAAGCATCTGGGGGAAATATCCTCCCTTTATAATCTCTAGGGCAAGAAGTCCCCATTACAAGGAGGAGGTTGAGTCCCACATCTTCTTAATCTGGCTGCAATGTTGAATGCCCATACACCTTAAATATGATGCCTCAACATTCAGATGAAGGTCACTGCACAGCTTAGCATTTCATCTGGGTCTTATGATTAAGCAGGGTGATCTGTCTTCAATCTATCTTAGAGCATCAAGGTGTTTTGCAGCTACGGTATGCATCAGGTTGCGGGAATTGTTAATGTTTCAGAACAAAGGTGAATGTGGATGGAAACAGAACAAATGGAGGGATAAATCCTGCTCTCAGGTATGGATGCCATGAGTCCAATAGTGCCAAGAACTCTGGGATGCTGTAGGAGTTGTGGTCAATGAAAATACCACCCATTTGATAAAATAGGAGGTCTCCAGGATATTGATCAGCTTTTATACTCAATGGTTTTCCCTAAAAAAAAAAAAATCTTCTCATGTTCCATGATGCTTTTATCTTTATTGAAGCTGTCCACCAAGGTAAGGAGATCGTTTCTGTTCAGTTTCATTAGCTTATGAACCCCTTTTCTGTATTATTTCAAGCTGCAGATATGGGGTCACTTCATAACACTCCCCAGCATCAATACTAAAAACCACAGACTTCCAACAGATAACTAGCAAAGCAGGGAGAGAGTTGGGCAAGGCATGTTCTACTTGATCTGCTCCTTCTACTTCCAGGTGACCAAAGCAGTAAGGTAAAGGGACCCCTGACCGTTAGGTCCAGTCATGACCAACTCTGGGGTTGCAGCGCTCATCTCGCTTTATTGGTCGAGGGAGCTGGCGTACAGCTTCCGGGTCATGTGGCCAGCATGACTAAGCCGCTTCTGGCGATCCAGAGCAGTGCACGGAAACGCTGTTTACCTTCCCACTGGAGCGGTACCTATTTATCTACTTGTACATTGATGTGCTTTCGAACTGCTAGGTTGGCAGGAGCAGGGAGTGAGCAACGGGAGCTCACCCTGTTGCGGGGATTCGAACTGCCGACCTTCTGATCGGCAAGTCCTAGGCTCTGTGGTTTAACCCACAGCGCCACCCGCGTCTCTCCACCCACAACCAAAGCAGTATCTGGGCCTCTTCAGAGGCATATGGCCTTTTACTGTGCAGGTGAAACACAACCATCATGGCTAATGTAGCCATTGATAGCCTTGTCCTCCATTAATTTGTCTAATCCTCATTTAAAGCTATCCAAATTGGTGACCATCACTACATCTTTTGGGAATCTGGACCCATAAAGAATATTGTGAGGTAGTCCGAGTGTTCAGTGTTCCCTCTTTAAAATGGCAAAACCAGCTGCAAAAAATATTTGCTAAAAAGTCAAAGCCTAACTCCAGAAAGAGGTTGGGCTGTTAATATTGCTGTCATTAATATCTGAGCAGATACTATACAGTGGTACCTCGGGTTAAGTACTTAATTCGTTCCGGAGGTCCGTTCTTAACCTGAAACTGTTCTTAACCTGAAGCACCACTTTAGCTAATGGGGCCTCCCGCTGCTGCCACGTGATTTCTGTTCTTATCCTGAAGCAAAGTTCTTAACCTGAAGCACTATTTCTGGGTTACTGGAGTCTGTAACCTGAAGCGTATGTAACCTGAAGCATATGTAACCCGTGGTACCACTGTAATTTTTATTTCCCATCTCTGTTCATCCTCATTGCTAAAACATTAATAATAATAATAATAATAATAATATATTACTTATACCTCGTCCATCTGGCTTTGTTTCCCACACCACGGAAGCTTTTAATATTGTTACTACAGGGAGCTTGAAATACCCCATTCAAAAATCACATTTGACAAACACTGTTTCAAGCCAGCAAATGTTGGCCTGATGCTAACCTTGCTAAACTGTCAATTCACGAGACAAGCAAAGGTTCTGAATCAAAAAGCACTGAAACATGGGAGCTTTCTGTCTTCATTTTGACAAAATGCCAAAGAAATCACTTCTGCCTTGTTACCGCCAGTACCAAATCCATCACAGTGAAATTAAAAAAAAAAAGTTATTAGACTGACTGAATCATCATTAAATTGTTCTGAAAGGAGTTTTCCCCACCCAAGAACTCATATAATAATGGTGGGTGGTAGAAAACTGGTAAAAACAGGGAAACTGTGGCCCTTTATCAAAAGTGACTGTACTAACAGCAAACAATAGCCTGCCTTTTCCATACCTCACAAGTCGAATTTGCATTGCAATGTTTTTCAGCTCTTGAGTTCAAAGCTCAATACTCAAGGTGAAGAGATGTTGAAGGTGCCAATATGATTTCTGGAGCCTAGACTGTTGTAAAATCATGGGTGAATCTGAGAATGGGTGGAGGTGAGGAGAAGCAATGCTCACGGCACAGTGAAGTCAGACTCCTTTAACTCACTTCCATATCTAACAGAATAATAATAATAATAATAATAATAATAATAATAATAATAATAATTTATTATTTGTACCCCGCCCATCTGGCTGGGTTTCCCCAGACACTCTGGGCGGCTTCCAACAAAGACCAAAAATACACTAAAATGTCACACATTAAAAACTTCCCTTAACAGGGCTGCCTTCTGGATGTCTTCTGGATGTCAGGTAGTTATTTTTCTCTTTGACATCTGATGGGAGGGCGTTCCACAGGGGGGGCACCACTACCGAGAAGGCCCTCTGCCTGGTTCCCTGTAGCTTTGCTTCTCGCAGTGAGGGAACCGCCAGAAGGCCCTTGGTGCTGGACCTCAGTGTCAGGGCAGAACGATGGGGGTGGAGATGCTCCTTCAGGTATACTGGGCTGAGGCCGTTTAGGGCTCTAAAGGTCAACACCAACACTTTGAATTGTGCTCGGAAAGCTACATAATACCTGCTGCACTGGCCTGCGATTCACTTAGGTGATCTCAGACAAACCTTCCCCAACCTTTTGGCATTGGTGGATGTTGCTGTCATTAATATCTGAGCAGATACTATACAGTGGTACCTTGGGTTAAGTACTTAATTCGTTCCGGAGGTCTGTTCTTAACCTGAAACTGTTCTTAACCTGAAGTACCACTTTAAGTAATGGGGCCTCCTGCTGCTGCCGCGTGATTTCTGTTCTTATCCTGAAGCAAAGTTCTTAACCTGAAGCACTATTTCTGGGTTACTGGAGTCTGTAACCTGAAGTGTATGTAACCTGAAGCATATGTAACCCGTGGTACCACTGTAATTTTTATTTCCCATCTCTGTTCATCCTCATTGCTAAAACATAAATAATAATGATGATGATAATAATAATAATAATAATAATAATAATAATAATAATAATAATAATATAATATTACTTATACCTTGCCCATCTGGCTTTTAATATTGTTACTACAGGGAGCTTGAAATACCCCATTCAAAAATCACATTCAAGCCAGCAAATGTTGGCCTGATGCTAACCTTGCTAAACTCCCTTGTGGCCATCATCCTTGATAGACTAACTTGGCCCATCTCTTCCGATGGTAATGTGTATTACTTCCGTCACGTACTTCAGAATGTGGTAAGCCAATCTTGTCGCTTTTGGGGGAACTGCTGCTCATTCTTCTGCTCCTAAGACCTACCTTGACACCATCACTGCCATTGTTATTTGACAAAGGCAGATCTAGGAGAGCGCGACAGGTTTGGCTGCACTGGGTGTGAACCTTCTGCTGCAGCATGGACTGCAACTATGAAGTCCAATGGAAGGCAAGTGGGGAGGGGCGTGCCGGATTTTAGCATCACACTGGCTAAACCTGGTCTACTTGGATAGCCAATGGCTATCAAGATCTTAACCTGAGATCTTTTCCAGCCCTGATTCTATAGATCCATTTAGCTGAACATAGCCAGGAATCAACCCGGGATCTTCTGCATACAGTGTTCTGCCACTGAGCTACTCGTGTTAGGTTATGATCACTAAAGCAACTAGATCAGTGCTGACATGATGTTTAAGGGTATGTCTGAAATCACTGTTAATAGCATCTGCATTCAATCAGTTGCTTTGTGGATAAACTACTGGTGTCTAGACAGGGGTAGCCAACAAGGTGCCCTGCAGATGTTGGACTACAACTCCCATCAGCCCTAGCCAGTCTAGCCAATAGTCAGGGACAATGGGAGTTGTAGTTCACAGCATCTGGAGTCTACCACATTGGCTCCGCTTGCCTAGACTGCCAAGATGTAAAGAATGGCCAAAATGGCAGAAACTGCACCAGCGTGTCCCCAAAAATTTTGCAGAAAGTTCTGCTCTGAAAAAATTTGACCCCACTCTAAAAAAAATGCAGCTCCCTCTATCCACTTCCCCTAAAACATGCCTAAAATGACACACCGATGCTCCATTCCTCCTGTGTTTTTTTTTTTTTTAAATGGAAGTAATTAAACAGCTTCTCTAATGTTTCTTGCAGAGATGTGGACAGATTCTGGAGTAATTCTTCAAAAAAATATGTGTTGGAGGACCATTGCTGTTAACTCCCCATCTCTTCTCCCTTCCTTCACCCGAGTTGGCTACAGGAAGAATTTGATTATCTATAAGCTTTTAAGTACTTACGTTCTTTCCTGTCCACAACATCCGTGTCCCGAGGGGATTCTAAATGAATCAGGCAAGGCCCTATAAATCATGATCAAATGCATCGTCACCACAGTGTGCAATTCATTTTGAGCCGGGGGAGGGAAGCAGAAGAAATCTGAGGAACGACCGGGATAAAAGCACCTTCCTGAAAGATTGAGGGCAGATCAGAGATTACTTGTCAACTTGAGCTGCTGGCGCGTTATCTCATGTACACAGGCAACAGCTAGCAGTCCCGTGAAACTGCTTTATTCATAATGCTTAGATGTCTCCTCTAAGGACTTTTTTTTTAATGTGCCTTGTTTCTATTTATCTGAGAAGGGGTGGGTGGGTGGGGGGGAAGTAACACACAGCGAACCCTAAGGGTGATTATGTCTATTTCCATAAAGTTCTTACTGAACACTTGCCTTGAATTAAAACGTTCCTGGGATGAAAGCAATTAGAGTGATTTGAAGAGAGGTGTCTGTGCTTTAGGTCTTTAGAAATTCTATACCTGACGTTTGCAAAAAGTATGTCGGGGAAACAACTAAAGCCTTCAGATTTTTGTCAAAGGAGGAAAAGAGGGAAATGACACAGGAGCGGAAGCCTGTCTTTATGCTTTGTCCGTCTGCAGAACTTTCTTGCTTATGTCAGGCCTGGTTTTTGATATGAGAGAATTCACAGTTCAAAGAGAACAATTTATGAAACATACATCAAAGACTCTCTATCCCAAGTATCAGACCGTAAGCTTATTACCCATAATTGTGAGCCGCTAAGATTGGAGTAGAAAGACATCAATATCTTACATACACTGTTTTATAATCTTACAGCGTTTGGGCTAACTACGCTGCAAAACAGATTGTTTCCATTTCACAGCTGAGAAACTGAGGCATGGTCAGATAACTGCTGCATGTCTGAGCAGGAATCTGAACCCAAACCCAAGCAAAGCTCTTTGTCTGGTTCAGCCTGTAGCTTCTCATGAGCGTAAGTTGTGTCTCTTCTCAGACACTTTGCACTGAGTGTCAAAACAATTTTAGAAGAATTTCAGGTTAAGAACGGACCTCCGGAGCGAATTAAGTACGTAACCAGAGGTACCACTGTAATTTCTTCATTAACAGAAAATAAAATATTCAAACGATGACCTGCACATGCATAACAACAACTTCAAATAGCGTAGAGATTATAAACTGTAACATAAAAAAAGTTACGTACCCAATCTTTTTTCGAATAGATAAAATGAAAAATACTCTGGAACAGTGCTCATGCGATTATGTAGTCACTGTTACTAACAACATTTTTTGAAAAATAAATATAGCCAACCCCAGGTGATACTGATAACAAGGAGACCGAGTTTAAAGACACAGTACAAAGTAACAGATTTGGGAAGGTGGCAGGAGGGCTTCAGGAGCCCATTGGAGCCCCACACTTCCTTCCCCCAAGCTGGGAAGCACCCCTTCACAATAAAAGGAGCTGCCTCTGTGAGCCCCACCCACAGGCAGAGCAAAATCAGGGTACCCAAGGACAAAGGCAGAGCCTGATTTGGAACTGCAAAGCCACTTCCAAGCTCGAGAGGAGGTGGGGTTGCGGCCCCCCCTCCCACACACGCGGGGGCTGATTTTAGCCCCCGCGAGAAGAGGGAATCCCCGGGCGTGTCTGCGACCTGGCCCGCCAATCGGTGGGCAGGGGAGGCGTGGCCTAGCCCATTTAAGGCCGGCACGCCCGGGGACCGCCCTCTTTGCCCCGTTCCAGCGGCCCAACTTGCCGCACTTCCAGCCTTTTGGTTTTTTCGCCTACCTCGTAGCAAACGTCACAACTTCTTCGGTATTGGCGGTTAGGCATTGGCAGGGGTTAATTGTTATGCAAATGAAGGGGGAAGGAAGCGCCATCACCTTCCCCCAATGGAAAGGGTAGTCCGGTAGAGGATTCTGGGGGGCGTTGCCCTGTCCGAATCCTAGGGAGGTGAGGTACTCCGGCACGCCCCCGAGTGGTGACACCTGTGGGATCCTAGTTGGCGTACTTCAACAGGACTCCCATGGCTGGTGAATAACCCTTCCCGGTCTCCATGCCAGGTAGTCGATAGGAGCCAATGCCTAAGGCCAATTCCAATTCCTGTAATCAATAAAGTTGTGGCCTTTTTATGCCCATTAACCTTAAATAATGTGTCCAGGTGCTACACTCAATATGCCAGCAAGTTTGGAAAACTCAGCAGTGGCCAGAAGATTGGAGAAGATCAGTCTACATCCCAATCCCAAAGAAGGGCAGTGCCAAAGAATGCTCCAACTACCGCACAATTGCACTCATTTCACACGCTAGCAAGGTTATGCTTAAAATTCTACAAGGAAGGCTCAAGCAGTATGTGGACCGAGAACTCCCAGAAGTGCAAGCTGGATTTAGAAGAGGCAGAGGAACCAGAGACCAAATTGCAAACATGCGCTGGATTATGGAGAAAGCTAGAGAGTTCCAGAAAGACATCTACTTCTGCTTCATTGACTATGCAAAAGCCTTTGACTGTGTCGACCACGGCAAACTATGGCAAGTTCTTAAAGAAATGGGAGTGCCAGATCACCTCATCTGTCTCCTGAGAAATCTTTATGTGGGACAAGAAGCTACAGTTAGAACTGGATATGGAACAACTGATTGGTTCAAAATTGGGAAAGGAGTACGACAAGGCTGTATTTTGTCTCCCTGCTAATTTAACTTATATGCAGAATTCGTCATGCGAAAGGCTGGGCTGGATGAATCCCTAGCCGGAATTAAGATTGCCGGAAGAAATATCAACAACCTCAGATATGCAGATGACACAACCTTGATGGCAGAAAGTGAGGAGGAATTAAAGAACCTTTTAATGAGGGTGAAAGAGGAGAGCGCAAAATATGGTCTGAAGCTCAAAATCAAAAAAACGAAGATCATGGCCACTGGTCCCATCACCTCCTGGCAAATAGAAGGGGAAGAAATGGAGGCAGTGAGAGATTTTACTTTCTTGGGCTCAATGATCACTGCAGATGGTGACAGCAGCCACGAAATTAAAAGACGCCTGCTTCTTGGGAGTAGGGCAATGACAGGCCTAGACAGTATCGTGAGAAGTAGAGACATCACCTTGCCAACAAAGGTTTGTATAGTTAAAGCTATGGTTTTCCCAGTAGTGATGTATGGAAGTGAGAGCTGGACCATAAAGAAGGCTGATCGCCGAAGAATTGATGCTTTTGAATTATGGTGCTGGAGGAGACTCTTGAGAGTCCCATGGCTTCCAAGAAGATCAAACCTCTCCTTTCTTAAGGAAATCAGCCCTGAGTGCTCACTGGAAGGACAGATTGTGAAGCTGAGGCTCCAGT
Organism: Podarcis gaigeae; assembly: GCF_964106915.1. Classification (NCBI taxonomy): domain Eukaryota; kingdom Metazoa; phylum Chordata; class Lepidosauria; order Squamata; family Lacertidae; genus Podarcis; species Podarcis gaigeae. Next base: position 9,412,827 of record NC_139680.1, on the reverse strand, counting down.
ACTTTGGCCACCTTATGAGAAGAGAAGACTCCCTGGAAAAGAACCTGATGTTGGGAAAGATGGAGGGCACAAGGAGAAGGGGACGGCAGAGGATGAGATGGTTGGACAGTGTTCTCGAAGCTACTAACATGAGTTTGACCAAACTGCGGGAGGCAGTGGAAGGCAGAAGTGCCTGGCGTTCTCTGGTCCATGGGGTCACGAAGAGTCAGACACGACTAAACGACTAAACAACAACAACAATGTGTCCAGTGTCTTCATTTCACTTGGGGGGAGGGGACTCGCCACGCAAACAGCCACAAGTCAATATGGCTCCCTACTTCAGACCTTCATCCTCATGCTTGTTTAGGGCTCTCAGCTGGGTAGCAATGATGATCAGGAAGAAGAAGAAGAGAAGAAGAGTTTGGATTTGATATTCCGCTTTATCACTACCCGAAGGAGTCTCAAAGCGGCTAACATTCTCTTTTCCCTTCCTCCCCCACAACAAACACTCTGTGAGGTGAGTGGGGCTGAGAGACTTCAAAGAAGTGTGACCAGCCCAAGGTCACCCAGCAGCTGCATGTGGAGGAGCAGGGAAGTGAACTTGGTTCACCAGATTATGAGTCCACTGCTCTTAACCACTACACCACCCTGGCCATACACCACCCTCGGGAGGTTGGGACTTCTCCTTGCTTCTCTTCACAAGAAGACCTAGCACCTCAACAAGGCTAGATCTAAGATTGCAACAGACCAGAGGCCCGTGCTTACATTTCATTTTTGCAAGTGATTCCCCCCCCCTCACGCATTGTTGATATAACAGCATATGAAAACATGCCGTTACAAAACATTATAGAGAAATCCTCCAAACGCCTCAAGGTGAACCCCAAACATACAAGGTGCGCATGGAAGACAAACTGTATTACATGGGCAACGCACACCCAAAACGATCTTCAATACAGCCCTGTTCTATGAAGGAACTTATTTGAGAAAGTTCTGAAGAAGCAGGGAGGGGAGAAGGGGGAAACATTGGAATAACCTCGACGTTATTAACCCACATAAAGAGCAATCAATATAGCACAAAATGAGCAATGTTGATGTTGGCATCTACCAGAAAGAAACAGATCAAAGGCCTTTTGGCTACTCTGCTGAAAATGTTTCTTATTAGTTTGTTTGCCGAGCTTTAATGTAAGATTACATTTACCAGCTTACTACTGAAGCAATATTGTTGCCCTGGTCAGTAGGCCTTTTATAGCATGCTCTCATTTATTTAGCTGCTACTTTGGAACTTTGAGGCAATCGTTTCCTGCAGAAATGAGGAAGTTCTCTCCTTCCTTAAGGAGTTGATATTTTAAGGAAAGTGGGAGGTGGGGGGGGCGGTTTAGGGTTATTTATTGATTTGTACACTTTCCAGTTCAGGATGACTGGGAGAGACCGTGTAATTGTAAAATCTGCAGAAAGGATGTAGTCAGCAAATACATTTTAGAGAAAAACAAACACCATAATGAAGAGAAAACCTTTTGATACTTTCCAAGGCACACTGACCTCTCACATTCATGCCACAGTGTTGCTGACCACCCTGCGGGGAAATTGATAATCGGATGTAGAGACCATCTTGCAGCAATGCTTTTCAATAATATGCCCTAACACTTTTCGACCAAGCGAAAAAGCACAAATGTCGCACTTATGTCAGTCAACTTTTGGCAGACATTTAATTTCTGGTTCATGATGAAGTCAAATAAAAGATCGGCCAAAATCGGAAACCTTTCTAAAGAGGTGATGCTAAACACACTTACTAGAGAGCAAATCACAATGAACTCAGTGGGACTTACCTCTGGGTAACATGCTCAGAAGTGCACTGCAACTCTGAGGTTTTCAGTCTCATTTTTGGAACAATATCACTTATATAGTGCCTCTAAGTCTTAAAAAAAAAGGGATGCGGGTGGCACTGTGGGTTAAACCACAGAGCCTAGGACTTGCTGATCAGAAGGTCGGCGGTTCGAATGCCCATGACGGGGTGAGCTCCCGTTGCTCGGTCTCTGCTCCTGCCAGCCTAGCAGTTCAAAAGCACGTCAAAGTGCAAGTAGATAAATAGGTACCACTCAGGCGGGAAGGTAAACGGCATTTCCGTGCATTGCTCTGGTTCACCAGAAGCAGCTTAGTCATGCTGGCCACATGACCCGGAAGCTGTATGCCAGCTCCCTCGGCCAATAAAGCAAGATGAGCACCGCAACCCCAGAGTCGGTCACGACTGGACCTCATGGTGAGGGGTCCCTTTACCTTTACCTTTTTACCACTGTATAGTGTGGATTTGCCCTCTGGCACCCTGGTGCAACAAATCCACTTTTTAAAAAGAGGGGACTTTTTTGCTATTTAGCCGTACCCTACATTGAATGCAACTCCTACTCTGTGAGGGACACAGGGAGCCACTATAATATCAAGAGTCCTTCCTTCTCTCACAGAGAAGCAGTCTTCAAACCCTTTGTTGTTGTTTAGTCGTTTAGTCGTGTCTGACTCTTCGTGACCCCATGGACCAGAGCACGCCAGGCACTCCTGCCTTCCACTGCCTCCCGCAGTTTGGTCAAACTCATGTTAGTAGCTTCGAGAACACTGTCCAACTTCCATACATCACTATTAAACTCTTTAAGTACCATCAATTTGCAATGGAGACTAATGAATGGAACTGGTGAACTAGTAGACATCTTTGCACAGTCCAGGACTGGGTTTTGCAAGTGAGTTGGTGGGAAGGAACTGAGCCAGGCAAGAGGTTTGCAGGTGTGTGTGAAACAGATGTGAAAGGAAGAGGGGGGAGCACTTAAAGGACCTCAAGTACCTCTTTGCCCAAATCCAGATGTGCAGCTGCAGATTGCAGGCAGGCAGCTAAACGCAAATATTTCCGTATGCTCAGCCATCAAACGGATGGCTGGCAATGTGTTGTGGGGAGGAGAGAATGAAAAGTAGAGTTTGTCTAGGGCCAGCATATACATATATATATGCTTCTGCATGTGGCCATTTTGTCAACTGGTTGCTCACACATAATAATTATTTTTTGCGCGTCTGCCCCTGGGATCCCTGTGCTCTCGTGCGGAATGTGACACTCCTAGCAATAGGTTTAATAAGGAAATGAATTAAGGCAAACAAAAGGGCAGCGATCATTTGCAAGTATTTGCCTCTGGTCGGCAGGGTTTTGGAAAGCATTATCCAGCCGGCCTCTTGCTTTGACGTCTGATGTTATTACAGTGTCCAACATGAAGCCTCCGTTTCTAAAGTACACTAGATTAATAGGACCTTAAATTGAAACCATGTTGGCTCTCAGTGGTAATAAAGCTTGTCGGAGGCCAATGCTTCACTGTGAAATGAAAGCATTCTTCATGCAGCAATCGACAATTCAGTGCAGACTGGGCCTTGTTCCTTGGACTACTTTGCCTTCCTAGAAAGCAATTGTGGTCACAAAAAGCTCTCTTTAAGCCTCTGAGGTCTGCATACTCTCCAACATTTCTCTGATGAAAATAGAAATGTCCCATTTAATAATAATAATAATAATAATAATAATAATAATAATAATACTCCATCCATCTAACTGGGTTGCCCCATTTAATCTGGGCAGCTTCCAACATATATGGAAACATTAAAATTAAAAATTAAAAAAAATCCCTATACAGGGCTGCCTTCAGATTTCTTCTAAAGGTTGTATTGTTACTTATCTCCTTGGCTTGAGGGTTGCATAACTCCATAGCCTCCAACATTTCTCAAATGAAAATAGGGACGTCCTAAGGAAATGCGGGACATTCCAGGTGTTATGTACTGAGTTGAATAGGATCCAAACTGCAGCAGTCTGATTGGTCCTAGAACAATAGACTCCAAAAGGCAGCAGTCTGATTGGTCCTAGAACAATAGGATTCAGAATGCAGCAGTCTGATTGGTCCTAGAACAATGCAGCAGTATGATTGGTTAGCAGGAACCACCCAATCATGCTCCAGATAGCAGTGAATCCACAACCTGATTGGCTTACAGTAGAATTCCGGAATTAGCCAATCATGTGCAGCCTATTGTGTAAATAATGTATATAAAGCAGATACTTTGAGGGGACATTCATTCATTCCTCCTCACCACTATGAGCTGAATAAAGAGCATGAAATCACTTTGCGACTCTGAGTATATTTCCCTGGCGACGAAGGTGGGATCCCGCTGAGCTGACGGCCACACACAGCACTGCAGCACCGCCACCTGCCGCACCGCTGCCTCGCACCGTGTATCCAGGCTTCAGCTCCGGGACACAAGGAACTCAGAATGGCAACTGACAGCAGCTTCTCCCCGTTCAACCCAGCATCTGGAGACTGGGAAGCGTACGCCTCCCGTTTCACCTTCCTCCTAGAAGCCAAAGGGGTCACCGATGAAGAAGACGCCAAGAAGAGGGCAATATTCTTCAGCGTCTGCGGAGAGGAGACGTTTGAAATCGCCCGGGCTCTCCTTGCACCTGAAGACGTCGCTACTGTTCCATACAAAACAATAATGGAACAGCTGAAGGGGCACTTTTCGCCACAGCCCTCAGTGGTGGCTCGTCGAAATGCCTTCTACGCAAAGCGGCAAGCCCCTGGGGAAACCATAACTGGGTTTGTGACCTCTCTCCACCAAGCTGCCCGGTTCTGCAACTTCTCAGAGCTGGAGAACATGCTTCGTGACCGCCTCATCGGTGGCCTGAAGGATGAGAAGCTGCAACGACGCCTCTACGCTAAGAAGAACCTAACGTTCCAGGTCGCTCTGGAGGAGGCCCTGGCAACGGGAGCTGCCGAGAGGTCGACGCAAGAGGCACGGCCGAGCCAGCCGCCCCAACCGAGGGTCCACCACAAAGACCTCACCGACGACTCAGGATCCAACAGGGAGGAGGTGCACCGAGTACAGCAGCGCACTCAAGCAGCCCACATACCACAGCTGCCTCGACGAGAAGGAGGGAACTGCGCAAGCTGTGGAGAAAGTCACGAGAGGAGGACCTGCCGTTTCCGCAACGCAGAGTGCAGGCAGTGCAGTAAATTGGGACACATCGCCTGGGTGTGTCGGGCTCGGCCCACCCGACGCCAGGCATCAGATGACCAATCCAAGAGCCCAAGGTCCCGGGGCCCAACGCACCAAGGCAACTCGACGGAGCTCACGGACTTTCAGGTATACCAGTTGCCCCACCCCAATGTAGAGAAAATTTATGTAGAGGTACAGATAGAGGGGGCCCCATGCCGCATGGAGCTTGACACGGGTTCAACTCTATCCATAATCTCGGCAAGGACCTTAAGGAAACTGTGTCCTACTGGGGGTCCCAAACTCAGGCCGGCCCCATTCCCCCTCCGGGACTTCCAGAAACGTAAGGTCCCCACAATGGGGGTGGGGACCTTCAGGGTGCAATACCGAGGGCGGATGCGGCAACTGGACTTGCTTGTGGTCAAGGGCCCCTACATTAGCTTACTGGGATTGGCATGGTTTGGACCACTGGGGCTAGCCGTCACCGGGGTGAACCACATGAGCTTACAAGTGGACGTGGACGCCATATGCAAGGAATTTCCGGGGGTTTTCGATGGGAAATTGGGACAGTATACGGGGCTCCCCATTGCTCTACAGCTTGACCCCGCAGTAAGACCGGTCAGGCTCAAGGCCCGCCGGGTCCCGTTCGCCCTGAAACCCCATATAGACGAGGAATTGGACCGACTCGTGGAGCAAGGAGTGCTGGAGCCGGTGCCTAATGCCCCCTGGGAAACCCCAATCGTCACACCCGTCAAGCCTAATGGTTCGGTCCGCATCTGCACAGACTACAAATGTACCATAAACAAGGCCCTCACGGCCCATGCATACCCAGTGCCAGTGGTCAGCCATGTCCTTGCCACCCTGGCTGGGTCGAAAAATTTTGGCAAGCTGGACTTGGCCCAAGCATATCAACAGCTGCCAGTAGATGAGGCTACAGCAGAGGCACAGACGATTGTGACGCACAGAGGAGCGTTCAGGGTAAAGCGGCTGCAATTCGGTGTCAGCGTGGCATATTCCAGAATCTAATGGACTCTCTCCTTAAAGGGATTCCTGGTGTCACCCCCTTCTTCGATGATGTGTTGATTGCCGGGCCCACACCAGAGGAGTTTGAGGACCGCCTCTGCACCGTTTCCAGATGGCGGGTCTCAAGGTGAAGCGGGAAAAATGTCTACTAGGAGGGCCTCAGGTGGACTTTCTGGGATTTATGGTGGACGCAGAAGGGGTCCACCCGACTGGGGACAAGGTACGGGCCATTTGTGATGCCCCAGCGCCCAAGAGCAAGACTGAACTTCAGGCCTTCTTGGGACTATTGAACTTTTACCATTCCTTCCTTCCCCACAAGGCGGCGGTAGCGGAGCCCCTACACAGACTCCTGGACAAGCGGGCCCCTTGGGTGTGGGGCCAGCGCCAGGAGGCCGCATTCCAGGCAGTCAAGGACTTGCTTGTCTCAAACTCGGTCTTGGCACACTTCGACGAGAGGCTGCCGGTGGTGCTAGCATGCGATGTCTCGCCCTATGGCATCGGTGCTGTCCTGGGACACCAACTCCCAGATGGAAGAGAGGTACCGGTGGCATACTTTTCCCAGACACTCAACGAAACCGAGCGGAACTACTCGCAAATAGACAAGGAGGGTCTGGCAATTGTGAAGGGAGTAAAAAATTTCCATGATTTCTTGTACAGGCGGCCCTTCACCGTGGTGACTGACCACAAGCCGTTGCTTGGCTTGTTTGCCCCCGAAAAGCAGACCCCCCAAGTGCTGTCTCCTCGCGTCCTCAGGTGGTCAATTTTCCTTGCCAGCTACCAGTATGCACTGATTCACCGCCCTGGAAAGGCGATGGGCCATGCAGACGCCCTCAGCAGGCTACCACTACCGGAAACAGGCCCCGACCCAGCACCTGCACAAGAGGCTATGAGCCTGGAGCTACTTCCCGACCGCCCCATTCAGGCACAAGAAGTTGCACACCATTCCAAGAAAGATAGGGTCATCTCCTGGGTCCTGGACTGGGTGTGGAGGGGATGGCCCAGCAGCAGCCCCGGGCCAGAATTCGCCGGCTACACAACCCACAAACATGAACTGTCAGCCCACAAGGGGTGCCTGTTATGGGGAAGCAGGGTCGTTGTTCCCCAGCCCCTCCGCAAAAGGGTCCTCACAGCCCTACACGAGACACACCCAGGGGTGGTAAGAATGAAGGCCCTTGCCAGGAGTTATGTGTGGTGGCTGGGGATCGACGGAGAGATAGAGGCCTGGGTCAAACACTGCCAGGCCTGCCAAGAATCCCGCCCAGATCCCCCAAGGGCCCCAGTCCAGTCCTGGGAGTCCGCCCGAGCACCAAGGTCATGCCTGCATGTGGACTTCGCTGGCCCCTTTCAGGGGAAAAAATTCTTCATAGTGGTGGACTCCTACACCAAATGGCTGGAAGTCGCACTGGTACCGTCCACTTCTATGTCCGCAGCCATCCGGGTACTACGCAGGCTGTTTGCAACCCACGGGCTCCCTGACACTCTCGTCTCAGACAACGGGACTGCATTTACGTCAGGAGAATTTCAAACCTTCACAGTGCAGAACGCCATCCGCCACATCCGTTCGGCGCCATTCCACCCGGCAACCAATGGCCAAGCAGAAAGCATGGTGCGGACCACCAAGGACACCCTTCGCCGCATGACGCAAGGGGATTGGGAGTACCGCCTTGCCACATTCCTTCTAGCAGAGCACAGCACCCCCAGCTCAACGACTGGCCGGAGCCCTGCTGAACTACTAATGGGTCGGCGCCTTGCAATCAGATTGGACCGCCTTCACCCCGATAGAGCTCAGGAGGCGGTAGTGGTGGGGGAAGGCAGGAACCCCCGGACCTTCGAGGCCCAGGACCCAGTGTACGCAAAGAATTTTGGGGCAGGCCCTGCATGGGTACCCGCCACAGTCACCAGGGTCACTGGCCCCGTGTCGTACGAGGTGCTAACAGATGGGGGGCAATGCTGGCGCCGCCACTGCGACCAGATACGGCGACGATTCCCAGGAGAAGACCAGGAGGAGGAGGACAGGTCAGAGGAGTCCCAGGGGAACAGTGGGGCAGTGAGGCCCATAGAGCTGCAGGGGCAAGCAGGAGAGGCAGAATCAGTAAATACAGAGAGGACCCGTGAGGCCGAAAGGACACCGGAACCAGAACCACGACTGAGTGAGCCGGTTGCGCCAGACCAAACAGCCCCATCACAGCCAGCATCCTTAGAACACGAGCCAGAACCTGAACCCCGGACCAGGGAACACCCCAGGCCGCAACGCACACGTAGGCCGCCGGCGTACCTTGAGGACTATGAATGCGACCTCCCGGGCAGGACTGGAACTTAGAGGGGAGGGGTGTTATGTACTGAGTTGAATAGGATCCAAACTGCAGCAGTCTGATTGGTCCTAGAATAATAGGCTCCAAAAGGCAGCAGTCTGGTTGGTCCTAGAACAATAGGATTCAGAATGCAGCAGTCTGATTGGTCCTAGAACAATGCAGCAGTATGATTGGTTAGCAGGAACCACCCAATCATGCTCCAGATAGCAGTGAATCCACAACCTGATTGGCTTACAGTAGAATTCCGGAATTAGCCAATCATGTGCAGCCTATTGTGTAAATAATGTATATAAAGCAGATACTTTGAGGGGACATTCATTCATTCCTCCTCACCACTATGAGCTGAATAAAGAGTCTGAGTATATTTCACCAGGATAAAATCGGAAACCGGGACAGGTTCTGTAAATCCGGGACTGTCCTTGGAAAACAGGGACACTTGGAAGGGTCTGGGTCTGAATGACATTCAGAAGGTTGCTTCCATTAACAGTCCTTGAGAAACAACACTACATCATTCAGTGATAGGAAAACTACCATCAAAACTATTGGTCTTATGGAGTATGTGTGTACCCCACATGGTCAATAAATGATCAGACCTGAAGATCTCAAACACACACACTGACCAACGATATCTGAGACCATTGTATGATTTTTCATGGTTTTGATGGCCTTTCCCTCATCCAATCAACTTACATTCAGTCTCCTTCACTGGACTAATCAGGTCTTCAGCCCTTTGGGGGAAGGCTGCGGTGGTAGGCCACAAGGTCCAAGGATCAATGCCAGAGACAAACTCAAATCAAGAGATCCACCCATCCCGACCTTCTAATCACTTTCACTCCAGGAATTAGGTGCAATGGAAAAAGAAGGCAGCTCCTGGTCCTGCTTTTTGATGATGCTTTTCTGGTTAGCTGGAAGTAATGATGAGATAAATGTGGAGCTTGAGAAACTCTGCAGTTCAAAAAGTATCACTCCTTTAATTTGGGTGCAGCACAAAACACAGTTCGTCTCTCCTGCCAGGACTAATCCATTCCCTCAATCATAATAAAACAAACTTGCATTCAAGAAGGGGGAGGGGGTAAATGCCACTAAAAGGGGCTTGCTAGACACAAAATGAGGGGCATGGGTGGCACTGTGGGTTAAACCACAGAGCCTAGGGCTTGCCGATCAGAAGGTTGGCAGTTCAAATCCTCGCGACGGAGTGAGCTCCCATTGCTTGGTCCCTGCTCCTGCCAACCCAGCAGTTTGAAAACACGAAGTGCAAGTAGATAAATAGGTACCACTCCGGTGGGAAGGTAAACAGCGTTTCTGTGCGCTGCTCTGGTTTAGTCATGCTGGGCACATGACCCGGAAGCTGTACGCCGGCTACCTCGGCCATTAAAGCGAGATGAGTGTCGCAATCCCAGAGTCGTCCATGACTGGACCTAATGATAAGGGTTCCTTTACCTTTACCTAGACACAAAATAGTTTTTTTCTGGTCTCACCATAATTTGAATTTTACACATTTCCCATGTATTCCTGCAGTAAAATGTGCTTGTGTGTGTGTTTCAATTTATGTCCTCCTGAAAGATGCCATTTTTTAACCAACACTGCATCACAAAAAATCAGAGTCATACATAATCCAACAGATAGCTGCATATAAGCCTGAGATCGAGAAATCAGGTTGGTCTACACAAATGTTCTTCTCCATCCCTCATCTAAACTGAGGCTTTTAAAAATTTGTGTCAGAACTCATGGGGATGAAACTTAATGCCTGCATACTTGCATCTGTCCATATGCTGGTGATTTTCACTACTAGTCAATGTCCCATTCACAAAACACTGACAGCCATCAGACAAGAGGGGAATAAATGTACCTCAAAAGGTCATGGTGCACTCATACCGACAAGATCAGATCTCAAACACACAGCCCTCCTTGCTGGACTACATGCCCCTTCCTGATTACTTGAGTTGCCACAGAACTGGCTCCTGAAATGGTCACATGGAGAAGCAAGCTTCTGCAGACACTTGAGAAAATGACATGCCAGAAGACTGTTGACATGCCGAAGACCAGTGAAGAGAACAGTCATGTCCTTTACTAATCAGACACTCCATAACACATCCTCGCAGAGAATGAAATCAGCGAATGGCATCTGAGAGACACTTTGAACATACCACCACACTTCAGAGATCAAAGCAAATGTACCATGTGTGAAGCACCAGAAGGAAGTAGCAGCCAAGTCTACAAGGCATGCTGGAACCTGCCCACAGACAACCTGTAGCTGGAGACAACAACTTTGTCCATAGATAGAAAGGACTGAATTGGGGGTGGGTACTAAGGGATGCAGTAGGGACGCGGGTGGCGCTGTGGGTAAAAGCCTCAGCGCCTAGGGCTTGCTGATCAAAAGGTCGGCGGTTTGAATCCCCGCGGCGGGGTGCGCTCCCGTTGCTCGGTCCCAGCGCCTGCCAACCTAGCAGTTCGAAAGCACCCCCGGGTGCAAGTAGATAAATAGGGACCGCTTACTAGCGGGAAGGTAAACGGCGTTTCCGTGTGCGGCTCTGGCTCGCCAGATGCAGCTTGTCACGCTGGCCACGTGACCCGGAAGTGTCTTCGGACAGCGCTGGCCCCTGGCCTCTTGAGTGAGATGGGCGCACAACCCCAGAGTCTGGCAAGACTGGCCCGTACGGGCAGGGGTACCTTTACCTTTACCTTTTTACTAAGGGATGCATCTGATGAACAAGGTTCTCACCTACAAGGCTGATACTACTATTTTAAAAACTCCCTCCATCTGTATTACAAAATCAAGCTGTTTCAAGTTCTTGGCCAGAATTTTGAAGCAACCACACTTTTAAATAGCTTCCTTTTCTGAAGATCTGGATGAGCCCACAGGTCACCTGGTGACAGTCTTCTCTGCTGCGTTGAGAACTATTTGTAGTTCTATTTAAATTATGGTAGTTACATCTGAATTAGCACATAAATGTGTTAATTAGCATATGCAAATTTCATGCAAATCTGGGTAGTTTTCTTCCCTTTTTTTAGGTTGATCCATTTCCTTTTTTATTATGATGATGTATAAATAGCCATCCTGGAAGTACAGGTGTCATTATAAATCTGCAAAGATTTCTAGCAGTTTGCAAATATGACATGGGAAGAGGGGCTACTATTCAAATGTAGGGAGGAGTTATACAAACTGTTGGGTATGCACAGAGAATTAGAATTGCCTCGATGAGCTCTCTGTATTGTGTGTGGGGTTTGGAAATGACTGTTAAAATGGATACCAAATAAAAGCAACTTATAACTTATTGTTGTTGACACATGCAGCACTCATCATGAATATATGCAGCTTTAAAAAATAGCACAGTCAAACAGTTTGGTAAATGAGAACTCTGATCACAGGCTTTCTGCTTTCTTTTTCTTTAGACAGCCAGCACTGGTCCCGAATCTCGTGATCTTTGTCTACAGAAATATGAGCTCGTTTGAAGAAAGGCAAGGTTGTTACACAATATGACATCCCCTGTCAGCCTTCCTCCTCAGCCTGAAGACCTCACATCTACCTCAGCCCTGTGCTAAAGCTTTACCCCAGGATGGCAGACTTGCTGAAAATGCTTTTCTCCTTGCCAGAACGAAAGAAACAATGCCAAAGATCTAATCAGGTGGTAACACAAAAGACTCTTAAGAGATGTTATGTACACGGGAAAGGGTAATTCTGGGGCCTTTCGTGCCAACTGGCTCTTTAGCAACAGAAATGCAAGGCTGGAAGGCGACTGGATGTTCAGCTAAGCTCAGTCATTCTACCCTAAAGCTGCAATCCTGCGCACACATACTCGAGAGTAAAATGGCATTTCCAGACAGCCTCTTAACTGCCTTCTTTTTCTTGTCCCCTGGAGCAGGAGATATGGGGAACAATGATGACAAAGAGGTGCATTTTTTAAAAAAGTGTGAAAGAGTGGGTGATTTGTGTATCTGTGTGAAAATACAGCAGACTGGAACTTTTACAACACAGAAAAAGCACCACACGGAATTTTGATGGAATGCTCTGTGCCTCAAATGGACCCAGTGTGGTGTAGTGGTTAAGAGTGGTAGACTCATAATCTGGTGAACTGGGTTCGTGTCTCCGCTCCTCCACATGCAGCTGCTGGGTGACCTTGGGCCAGTCACACTTCTCTGAAGTCTCTCAGCCCCACTCACCTCACAGAGTGTTTGTTGTGGGGGAGGAAGGGAAAGGAGAATGTTAGCCGCTTTGAGACTCCTTCGGGTAGTGATAAAGCGGGATATCAAATCCAAATGTCTCAATGCCCAACTTTGATAGGTCAATCAAGTGAACTAAGGCACACAATATTTACGGAAAAGGGGAAAAGCAAAAACAACACAACTACACCTACTGTAACTAGGCTATCAGTTCTTTCCTCACATCAAATAAGCCCTTGACATGCTTCCAGCGACAGCAGTCTCAGGGCCAAGAAGAAAACGTGATACAAGGTGGTGGCGGGGAGGCAGAGAGAGAAATCTTGCCTCTGCCATGAACTCAGCAGGTCGCTCTTAGGTATCTGAGCCCCTCCACCAACAACACAGGGATGGTGAGATCAACTTGTACCTTGAAGCATTGCTGCAAGGAGGGCTAAAACAATATCGCTTTCAACCACTAGAACTCAAGCGCTCTATAAATTTGAATGATCATCGCCATTACATGATGCTTGTAATGCAGTGCCCTCAAGGTTTCAAATCCACAAGGTTCTTTGTGTGACTGTTCGGCATTTTTATACTCCTCTTAAGTTGGAAGCTTTCTGATCTCTATTCCAAATGCCTTTAACAACATGGACCCTGGCAGGGCAGAACACAAGAACCAGACCACACTGTTTTATGGCCTTGCCATGCTGGCAGCCAGATTATGCCAACACAATGTTACACCAAGGTATCCTTGGGCGGCCGGCCAGCCAGCCTGTGTCAGGGACTGAGCAGAGGAGGAATGGTGGAGACCACCTCCTCAGCCTGACCCTTCCAGAGAAGAAGAAGACAATTGAGAATTACAACAGGGGTTTGAGGGAGATCACAGTCCAGAGGCAGATGAGGGGAAAAGTTGGGAAATAATGAGAGAGGAGGAAGAAGAAGCACCAGAGGGATACAGCTGACCGACACAGTGTCTTTAGAAAGCATTCCAGACCCCCCTCCCAAAACCCGGCGAGCATTGAAAGTAGGAGAGTAAAGAGCTCAAAGGCAGAGGGCACTTCTCAGCACCTGTAATGATGACACATGAAGGGAGAGAGGGAGGGGGTGGAAACTCACTCAGAGCAACACCATTATTCCAGGGGGCTGCATTTCTAAGCCTCTCTCTGTGAATATTGAATAAAAGGCAGTTGGTAAGAACTTTTCCTTGTCTTATCCATTCCTGGCAACCTGCCATGGAGGTTGGATTCTCTGCCGCCTTCCTTCCTTCTTTCCTATCCCACCCTCCCTCCAAAGGAGCCCAGGGGAATAAACACACAAGCAATAAAACGATTCATTTAAAAACACCGGTAGTTACTAGCTGCAATGGGTATGTTCTAGCTCCACTGTCAGAGGCATTATTCATCTGGATCCCAGTTGCTGGGAATTGCAAGAGGGCAGAATGCTGTTGTGCTTGTTAGAATTCCTGCATCATGATTGCAGTCATGGGGTTGTTGTCTTTCACATGATGGTGTATGTTTTGATACATGGGAAGTGACGGAGACAGGATGTGTGTGTTACTGGGTTCCATGAAGTGGAACTATTGCCATTTGTTCCTTTTCTCTTTGCTGTCTGATGCTAGAGAGAGAGGGAGCCATGTTGCAGTGCTCCGCATGTGTTTATATGTAAATAAAGTAGATTAGCCAAAATGCTGAGTCACTGGGGTTCTGTCACACAATGCTGCAAAACTCTGCAGATCCCTAAGTGTGCCGGTGTCGGTTGGCATCGGTTGCTGTGATGTTCGGGCTGAATAAAGCTTATGAAGCTCCTGAACGATCGACCAGGAGGGAGTCCCACACAGTGACACATCTCCAATATGTGCCAGTATAAAGAATGGTTCAGGGTGGGGAATTTACAAAGGATCCTCGAAGGCTCAAGCTGAGTTCTTTTTGGCATAATGTTGACCGTTCTTTTCCCTGTTTCCCACCTCTTTTCTTCCTCCCGCTAATATGGCAAGAACTTTGTTAACCCTTTTGCCACCACATTTCCCCCCCAATGATGCAGCTGGAATTTATTTATTTATGCATTCATTCGTTTCATTTCTGAATGATCTTTCTTCCCAAAAGAGCCCGGGGGCAACATAACAGCAAAATTGAGCAACGAAATACATCAGATAAATAAAACACATAAAAATTACTGTAAATAACTGTAAAATATCAGGGCAACACCATGTCCAATTGCAGCTGATATCACACTGCAGTGCCTCCATTCAGAGCAGGTATTGTGGGAAAGACATGGTTGCCAGGGTGACGATGCTGACAGAAAAAGGAGAGGAAATAGGTGGATAAACCTCTGTTGTTGCCACTTTTCAGGGACATCTCCCTGCGATTCTGAAAAAATTGCAATTTTTAATCCTGTCCCCTGAAGATGCATTGCCTTTACAACACCCCCAGTACCTGCAGAATGCTATGAAAACTTTCCCAGAAGAACATTAGACCCAGGCTTTAGTTTCAATACAGGGACTACCTTTTCCTAGCGCAGACTAACTCTGCCCACTGCCAGATAGAATGTGCGCCAACCTGCTTTTCTGGGGGAAGGCTGCTAATTACAAGTTTAATTCTGCTTTGTTTTGAAAGTCCCAGGTGTCCAATCCTTTTATGACGAACACAACAGGCCTCAATCCAGGTGTGTGCTGGCGGACAACGATGGCTCACTTGGCAAGCTGCCCATCAGATGATTCAGTTCTGATATTGAATAATGACTTGGAGCAACGTGAGAGGAATTTGCTGGGGTCAACACTGAGATTTCCAAAACATGTGTAAAGTTGAGCCTTGTGTGGCTGGATGGGAGGCGGGGTGAGGAGCAGAGTACATACCAGTGACTATCCCGCTCTTATTGGATGACTCAATTCTGTAATGAAGAAATCAGGGATAGCAGAGAGGGTACTCATACAATGCATAGCCAACTGAGTCCTGTTGCATCCAATTTGACTGATTTTCCAAAGAGATGAAGTTTGACGAAGTCAGAAATGAGCTTCATGCACTTGCAATGCTGGCTGAGAAAGAGGAGGGGGTAGTTGAAGTTCCTGGAGTTTAATTTGGATTAAAATCTGGGCTAGAGACCACGCCCTTTGAATATAAGGGCTGGGAGGAACCCTTGGTGGTCCTTGGTGGCCAACTTCTGGTGGGGATTAAAACATTTCCCAATGGCCACAGAGCTTCTCCATTCACTGCTTGTGATGACTATGCCCAAGAGAGTAGGGAGGGAGAGGAGAAGGAAGAGAGACCAGAGTTTATTCTGTCCCCTAATTGTATCAAGAATAGCTTCTGCCCCAAACAGGTAATCTGTGCTGGGAGGGAAGGGAGGAATGGTTGGAAGGTCAAATGAGCAGGTAGGTGACTTATGAACATTGGTGCGAGATGAGGATATTTATAGCAAGAGTAATAAAAGTAAATTGTTATTTAGGGGAATTTAATTTAATTCTAAATTACCGGTATATTCTGGAAACGTGGGAGATTTCAAGGGGTCAAAAAAAATGGATGTACCATGCTATATTAGAAGTTAAAAAACCTTGTTTTGATGAATTGGAAGAGCCACAAAAAGATTCCATTGAGCACATGGATTGATAATATGGACAGACTAGCTACATACAAACGACTTTCATGTTGACGCAAAATAAGAATGGATAAATATGAAGAAATCTGGAATGAATATTTAAGCAATAAGGCGGATAGTGGTGGGAAGTAGGGGGAGGAGAGGGAGGTGGGAAAATATTGTTTAAAAAGGTGGAGTCATAGGTATATCAGTGTATTCAAATTTGAATTGTCAAATTGCGCCGTTATTATTATTATGGTTTTTGTTGTATGTGTCTTTTGCGGTTCTTGTTTGTATAAAAAAAATGATTAAATAAATTGAAAACAAAACAAAACATTGGTCTGACCTGGGAAATAAACAGAGCTGCTCCAGATTACATTGGAAGTAACTCAGTTTATTTTCTGAGCCAGTCCAACACAAGCGGTTGGGAGCTAACCCATCTCTTGACCAGGGAGGGCTGGTGTGATGATGTCCCATTTCAAAACAAACAAAGTCGATTGCAGCTTTTGATTGGAAGGAGGTGGAGTTAACCTTTACCCTGCGCCATTTCCCTGATTAAAATCTCCCCAGCTGCTATTTGCCTGGTGGGGAAACACAGAGGGACCGTACACTGGTGGAGGAATGGGGCGTGTGCGCGGGGGGAGCGCACCACCCCCAGCACCATCGGGGAGGGGGGGTACCATAATGGCCATCCCCCCGGACATGCGCCACACCCCCCCACTGCGCCAGGGCCCCGCCTGCTCTCCGACCCCGGTGCAGGAGCATGCAGCTTTGCCACTGGTACCATAACTAATTCCAAAGTGTGAGCACACCACTGTAAGCTGTGAAAGTGCCTAAGTGTGCTGCATTGCTATCTGGGACAACAATGTACCAGTCTAAGATAGGAACCTACCCCCCCACCCCATTTTATTCTACTGGTGGTCTCAATGACAGGTGTTTCACAAAAGCACACCACAATCTTTTCCCTTCCCAGAATAAGAATGTCGTATAGTAATATGGATTTAAGCCAATAAGAAAAAAGACGAAGATAGTAAATTGCAGGAGTTAATTTTATTAGAAAGATGATCTTGGAGAACGGTTACAAAGGTGTCACAATGAAATTCAGTTAGGGGGGAAGTCAGATAACAATGAAAGTTAATTTGGATTTTAGACGTAATAAGTGTTTTTCTTTTTCTTTCTTTTTTCTTTTAGCATTGTAATATGTTTAGTTTTGTGTCTTTTATATGTTATATTTGTCACAAATGTGGAAAATCAATAGATTTTTTTTTTTTTGGGGGGGAAATATCTTTTCCCTTCCCCTGCCAAAACCTTGGCAACACAACAACGGGGGGGGGGGGGGGAGCTAATCTCTGCTTCTCATAAACAGGCTCTTTTGTACTAAGTGCAGGAATTGAGATTACAGGAACGATCTTTTAAAGTAAGCAGCGAATACTCAGAAAAGGGTGGACGTGAGCCTGGTGTGTGTGGGGTTTTGTGTGTGTTTGTGGGGTGGGGTGGGGGGAAGAAGGGTGCTGCTGGATGGTTACAGGGCTGATGGAGGTGGCAAGGAGAAGAAGGAAGACATGGTAGCTGTAAACACTCCTGTTTCCTTGACAAAACACTACAGCCTGCCCGCAGCCTGTTTGGCTAAGGAACTTCAGATACCTGCATGAGGAACCACCCAATCAGAGCCTGTGTGGGGCTGGCTTGCCTCCCTCTCCCCTTGGCTTCCTACCTCTTAAGCTACTCATGAGGCTTGTCTTTGTGTTCCTCAACTAGCCTTTCCTCTCCACCCCAGGCGGCTCTAGCTACCTGAGAGAAAGCAGTTGCTCATGTTTGCAAAATTTAGCTTTCTTGCAGCTGGGAATTCTCTGATTTCAGTCATATATTTTGGACAGGTGAGAGTGTTGGCTATTTGCAGTATGGTAGCGCTGCAGAGAGCTTGCTGGGGAGACCATGCATTAAAAAGGGACTCAAAAATAACTTAAACGAGGTTTTAATAAGAAAAACAAAAACTCCTTATACACTAAATACATCAACAACAAACCAGACCCAACCACCAACCCATCCCCCAGGGTAATGGGAGAGCTAGGCGCTGCTCCTTATATACTACACCCAATTGCTGACATAGCTTAATCAATACAACTCAGCAGCACCTGCTATGTTTCACAGCTGTAAAGCTGGGTCTCGTTATCTTGCTCTGGCCCCTTAAAGACATACACATCAAGTGGAACAATGATGAACCTTTACATTTAAAGAAGCCATTCAACAGAGAGATGGGGTAGTTGTGCGTCGAGGTCCCCAAGCCACCCCCCAATAACCCACACATCACACATCAATTTTTGTTTAAGGTTTTTGGCATGATTTTGACCACAACTTTATTTAAATACACACATGGGAGTGGTTGCTTAGGCTTTGGTTACGACTATCTGTCCTTGCCCCAGGGACAGAACTGACTTCCGGATTCCAGCGGACGCCAGTCAGGGAAACAATTTTGGGGAGAAATGAAGCTGGGCATCAGTCCCTCACTTCTCACCCGCATGCTCCTGGGGGATTGCATGGTCCAAGTCCGATGCCAGGGACAAGGACGAAAAGGATGGCAAGCCCCTGGATTCGTTTAACGGAATTCCCTTTCCGCACCACCATTGGAGGGGTAGGCACTTACCCTTCCACCAACCAATTTTAACCAATGCCTAACCGCTAACCTTACAAGTTGTGACGATTTGCTACGCAGTGGGCAAAAACCAAATGGCACCAGCCAATCAGCCAGATGGACAAAATTCCTACCAGGCCCCTGCCTCAAAGCAGACGAGCCCATGACAGGCATAGCAAGGTCAAGCAAACACCCCCCCCCATTACAGGGAGGGTGGGCGGGTGATCCAGTGCAAGCAGCCAAGAGGACGCCCAAAGCTGGGCGTCCAGCATTTAAAACCTCTGACCCCTCCTTCAAAATTGGCAACAAGCAAATCTCCCCAGCGACCCAATTAACCAATTCACTGCCTGGGTCTCTCCAGACATCCGCCCAGCAACCATGGGGTGGCCTGTATCCCCCACCACAACATGTGCTCTCTGCTAGGGAGAACACGCTTTGTTGTTCTTTTGAGTCCCTGCAAACGCAGTAAAGATGGTCAGGAGAAACCGGGAGGTATCTGCTACCAGAACAACAGAATTTACAGACTTTTGGACTCAGACATAATCAAAGAGAATAAGCCTCCATTGTGAAGGCCCAGCTCAGCTCTCTCCTTTGTTCCTTCCTCCCCACCTCTCCCCCCACTTCAGCACTGCAGTAATATCATCTTGTCAATCCTGAGACTTGCTGGCCTAGTTCACAGCCACTGATGGATATTCAGCCTGTGAACATGCTAAAATGGCTTGTTTCTGTTGATATATGTCTTTCTAGGATCCTGTAATGGAAGAGCAAATAAAAGGAAACCTTCAGGAGCCCAGATTGTCAGCAAAGTCCTGGTTTAACTCCTAAATGTCCAGAGCTGGTACTTAACATTTTCTTTCTCGTTTTTCTTGCAACTCACTCAAAGGGAAAGGACACATATTTTTATACACCATAGTTTGCACACTTGTTCTTTGATGTGTTCATGGTCAAATGATGCAAAAAAAAACCTCCCCCAAAGGAGTGGGTTTAAAGAGTATTTGTTGCTGTTCTTTCAAATAAGCATATACCGTATTTTTTGCTCTATAAGACGCACCAGACCACAAGACGCACCTAGTTTTTGGAGGAGGAAAACAAGGAAAAAAATATTCTGAATCTCAGAAGCCAGAACAGCAAAAGGGATCACTGCGCAGTGAAAGCAGCAATCCCTCTTGCTGTTCTGGCTTCTGGGATAGCTGCGCAGCCTGCATTCGCTCCATAAGACGCACACACGTTTCCCCTTACTTTTCAGAAGGGAAAAAGTGAGACTTATAGAGCAAAAAATACTGTGCTCCAGCAAAATAACCATATACATTCAGAAACATAGGAGGAGATGTCGTCCCTATATAGTGCTCCTGACCACCACCCTCCTATTCCCCCCCCCCTCAAACATGGAGGTATAAACCTGCAATGATGTATTGCAGAGATCATTGAGAACTCAATAGACTTTACTTGTTTTCTGCCCATGGACTTATTTTTGGGGGCATGTTAGGACAGCAGAATGGCAGCAGACCACATGCTTTGCATGGAAAGTCTCCTGATTAAATCTCTTGAACCCCCCTATTAAAAAGTCTCTTTGGTGAGTAGATAGTACATGCTTACATGGAGTTCTCTGACTCAATAAGAGGCAGTTCATGGCAAAGGAGGACTGCGCAGGCTGAAGTTAAGTGAGCATAGAGATGTCAGAGAATTCCTGTGAAAATGGAAATGGGAATGGAAGTTATCAGCGCTCACTTATTTTCCAGTGCAGCCTTTGTCAACCTGTGGGTCCCCAGATGTTGTTGAACTACAACTCCCATCACCCCTAGCTAGCAAGGCCAGAGCTCAGGGATGATGAGAGTTGTAGTTCAACAACATCTGGGGACCCACAGGTTGAAAACCGCTGGTCCCTGGGATGCTGTTGTTTTCAGCCTGCAATCAATATGTAACATGGCATAACTGATATCTTCCTCCCTCTCCCCAGTATGCATTGCATTTCATTTGCACTGAATTGAATTGTATGGAACAATTACACAATTAATAATGCAAAATAATGCAGACAGCAAGACGAATAGCACAGAAGCTGAACTGCAGCGGACTGGTAACAGTGCTGCATTCAACGAATATGGAGTAGAACAGAAATCAATGCCTTCTTATGGCCGTTAAGTGAGCATCATAATAATGTGCCTGGTGAGCAGGTCCTCACTCACACTGTTAAGACAACGGAAGCTCAGCACCACTCACAGGAGAAATGGTTATCCTCAACCTTAGTATGAGTGGAAAACAAAAGGGGAACACTATTGAATAACTATTGATTGATGGTTGAGAATCATCATAATCTGCTTTATAACTCCAAATGTATCTCAAAGTGGTTTAAAAGAAAATGTTCTCAAAATAAAATCGCACTCAAATCTGGTATAAAGGGACCCCTGACTGGTAGGTCCAGTCGTGGCCAACTCTGGGGCTTGCAGCTTTACTGGCCAAGGGAGCCGGCGTACAGCTTCCGGGTCATGTGGCCAGATGACTAAGCCGCTTCTGGTGAACCAGAGCAGCGCATGGAAACACCGTTTACCTTCCCGCCAGAGTGGTACCTAGTTATCTACTTGCACTTTGATGTGCTTTCGAACTGCTAGGTTGGCAGGAGCAGGGACCGAGCAATGGGAGCTCACCCCGTGGTGGGGATTTGAACCGCTGACCTTCTGATGGGCAAGTCCTAGGCTCTGTGGTTTAGACCACAGCGCCACCCATGTCCCTTCTCAAATCTGGTACAGGAACAAAGAAGGGCATGGCATCACAGCAGAGATATGCCTGAGCCCTCAACATCTCTCTACTGTGGTAAGAAACATAAAGAAGTCTGAATTCTAGCCAAACTGATGAGGCCGCAGGACTTACTTTTATTCTTTGGGCATCAAGCTCTAGACATCCAGCATTGACAGATTACATTCTAAATCTGTTTTTATGATTATTACAGTAGAGAAAAGGGCTCTTGTGCTGTACTGTACAAGCAAGGCCTGCCCCAAAGACCTTGTAGTATAGGCAGACTCCATAGACAAAGGACTTATTGTCACCCTTATTTTATAGAAGGTGAGCTGAGGCCCCAGAGCATCGAGATGAAGAATTCCAAGATGATTCTGCCAGGCCCCTAAGTCTACGAAGCGTGCTTTGAATGAGGGGAGGCCACGTAGATGCTGAAGGATAAAATGGTCTCCCTGTCAAGCCTGAGCGATCAGAAATATACTGCAACCAAAGACTGGTCCATGGCTGCTGATAAATACAAATTAATATGAAGGTGCACTAGACAGAGAGGAACTTCCTTAATGAATTGCCAAGTCATAGGGGCAGTTTACACATCACTCTCGTGAATCAGTCTTGATGACTAGGAGATGAGGCACCAGAGACATCGCGGTACTGAGTCCTCAAGCATTAGGGATGGAAGAGTCTGTAATTTTAAGTTCTCTAAGTTTCTCATTTCCCCCATCTGAAATTCAGTTTGCCACATTTCCAAAGCAGCGAAAGGTAATTAGTCTTTTAGCGCAGCCTTTTCCTAGCAATCATAATTTTGTGTGTCGTTTTGACTACAATCTTTCCAGGCACTTCCCCTAATATGCATTTTTGTATGTTGTTTTCACTAATTTTAATGCACATTTCCCCTCTAATCTATGCATTTTTTTGTACATATTGTTTGTTGGAGAACTTCACTACAAAATTCAGAGGCGTGCAGATTTCAAAGGATAGCTGTGTTTCGGTTTATATACTGGTTGGGGGAGCACAAATCAGGTTGCATCTCATTAAAATGCAAACAAAATTGAACTACCACATTCTAGGTACTAGCATCACAAATGCAGATACATAATCTCTGCAAACTCTGCAAGCTGGCCCTACCAATAGGCAGAGGGAAGCAGCTGCCTCAGCCAGCAGGTGCTGAGGGAAGGGAGGTGTTGAAGGACAAGGTGCTATGAACCCTGCCTTCTACACCCCTAAGCCACCCCTAAGCTACAGCCTTTGGGTACAGCAGAGGATTCTTTCCCAGTGTTGAAATAAGTCATCTGCCAGTTTGGTCATCTTCTGCATATTGAATGAAGGATGCTACCTTCATATTGAATGAAGGATGCAACAAAAAATTATTGTGCCAACCCAATGGGATTGGGCAGTCTATGTGGATTCTCTGGGCTTGTGAGCTGTCTTACATACTCTTATTTCTGGTGGGATTGTTTTCATTCCTCAAGTGGGAAATGGAGGGGAGATTGCTCCAGGCATGCAAGGAGTTTGGGAAGAGTTAGCTCCCACCAGATGCCTACAAAGGCCACAATTTCGTTATCTTTGGCTTTGAGTTTAGAACACCTGATGCGCTGTAAGACCTGGCTTCTTTCGTGTGGTGTTCACAAGATCTTTACTGGTTGAGAAGTCCATTCCATCAAAGGAGGCCTGCTACAAGGTTATGAAACAATCTCAGGAGGAGAGTGTTTAGCCAGGGTAGTTTTAAAAAAAAAGTTTGAGAAAGGGATTTGAGTTGTTATGATTAAGAGTTTGGTTAGATGGGGCTGATCAACTGTTCTAAGCAGAACAGCTTATTAGGAATATGCCCTCACATATCTTCTTCCCCCCCTGTGAACCACACATAGAACCAGGACAATCAACCAAACTTTTGTGTTAATATATTTTTTTCATAACACAGGGAAGAAGCATATGTACACCTGGTGGTAGAGAGGAATGTTAATGGCAGCAGGAAGATAACAACAGGTGTGGGACGTGGGAGGAGGGAGAGGCTATGACTCAGGTGCAGGTGTCATGGAGGAGCAGGCCCTAAAGCAAAAGTGAGGAGGTATTGATCTTTTTCCTTATGAGTAAAGTCAGTGCTATGAAAAGAAGTAAAGGGTTTAAGGGGGTTAGTCTCCCTCTAAAATCATGGAATGGAGGGCTTAGGGCAGTGTTTCTCAAACTTGGGTCCCCAGCTGTTGTTGGACTACAACTCCCATCATCCCTGACCACTGGTCCTGCTAGCTAGGGATGATGGGTGTTGCAGTCTAACAGCAACTGGGGACCCAGGTTTGATAAACACTGGTGGTGGTGGGGTTAAAGGGGATAGTAAAGTAAAGGTAAAGGGGACCCCTGACCTTTAGGTCCAGTCATGGCCGACTCTGGGGTTGCGGCACTCATCTCGCTTTATTGGCTGAGGGTACAGCTTCCGGGTCATGTGGCCAGCATGACTGAGCTGCTTCTGGCAAACCAGAGCAGCGCACGGAAACGCCGTTTACCTTCCCGCCGGAGTGGTACCTATTTATCTACTTGTGCTTTCGAACTGCTAGGTTGGCAGGAGCGGGGACCGAGCAACAGGAGCTCACCCCGTCGTGGGGATTCGAACCGCCGAACCTTCTGATCGGCAAGTCCTAGGCTCTGTGGTTCAACCCACAGCGCCACCCGCGTCCCTCCCCTCTAAAATCAAGGGGGAAGGGAGTCTTGCCCTTGCTTCTTGTTTCATACATTCAGAGGACCAGAACAAGTAGTAAGTTATTGGATGTGTAGTTGCTACTAGACCCCTTGATATGTTTGTTGAAATATGTTAAAATGATATCATCAGAATGGTCACAAGAGTCCTTTTTACTAGCCATGGTAACTGGAAGATTAATACTGGCTAATGACAAGAACAGAACCAAGTAAGAATACACTTAACAGCCTGTTGAAAGATCAAGGAGTGTGTGAGTGTTTGGAGATCATTTGTAGGTTATATATTAGTGGGGGTCTTATTCTAATGTAGAATTTATATATTTATAATTTTAAAAACAGAGATGTTTTGTAATTATTGTTTTCACATAAAGTTTGTTTTTATTAAATGAAGATATGACGTGGGGGAAACTGGAAGTATTTGAGATTGCCCTCTGGCCATGGGACATTTTCATATGAATGCATACTTTAATCAATGCTGATGACTCGTCCGCAGGCTCAGACAGTTTAGAACTGCACCATCCAACAAGTTGAAAGATTAACATATATGGGAGGAGAACGTTCAAGAGGATTTTGATTTAATGTATTATTTGAGGGTAACTCTTACTTTCCCCGTCTTGTGTTCAGCCCTGCTTTCCCTGTATCTACTGTTCTCTTCTAGGATACATCTGATATGTCTGCACAGGTTGTTGATTTAAACATGCATTTAAAACATTTACACACACCCTTTCCACCCCCTAAGGCCTTCAAGCTGGCTGAAATGTTTTAGAAGGTGACTTGAAGTGGATCTAATACCCGTCTCACTGCCACAGTTACAGTGGTACCTCGGGTTAAGTACTTAATTCGTTCCAGAGGTCCGTACTTAACCTGAAACTGTTCTTAACCTGAAGCACCATTCTAGCTAATGGGGCCTCCCACTGCTGCCGCACCGCCGGAGCATGATTTCTGTTCTCATCCTGAAGCAAAGTTCTTAACCTGAAGCACTATTTCTGGGTTAGCGGAGTCTGTAACCTGTAGCATATGTAACCTGAGGCGTATGTAACCCGAGGTACCACTGTATTCTTATTTTATTTGTACCCTGTCCATTTGACTTGGTTGCCCCAAGCCACTCTGGGTGGCTTCCAACACACACACACACACACACACACACACACACACACACACACATATATAACATTTAAAAAACTTCCTTATACAGGGCTGCCTTCAGATGTCTTCTAAATGGAGAATAGTTACTTATCTCCTTCACATCAGATGGGAGGGTGTTCCACAAGGGGGGCGCCACTACCAAGAAGGCCCTCTGCCTGGTTCCCTGTAACCTCACCTCTTGCAGCAAGGGAACCGCCAGAAGGCCCTTGGAGCTGGACCTCAGTGTCTGGGCTGAATGATGGGGGTGGAGATGCTCCTTCAGGTATATGGGGCCGAGGCCATTTAGGGCTTTAAAGCTTAGCACCAGCATGCACTTAGGTCTTTAAACCTACAACAGTTTTCCTCCCCTCCACCACCATCGATGGGATAAAATTCAGTGCTAATTTGTCCATGATGTTATGTTGGCACCTTTGGGCTACGGAAGTGATCTATGTTTGCATTCATGTTTTTTAATACAAATTGGAGGGTACACCATGTGGGAAGGTACTTCTTTGTACAACCCTTAAAAAGGTAAAGGTAAAGAGACCCCTGACCGTGAAGTCCAGTCATGGATGACTCTGGGGTTGTGGCGCTCATCTCGCTTTACTGGCCGAGGGAGCTGACATTTGTCCGCAGACAGCTTCCGGGTCATGTGACCAGCATGACTAAGCCTCTTCTGGCGAACCAGAGCAGCACACGGAAATGCTGTTTACCTTCCCACCAGAGTGGTACCTATTTATCTACTTGCACTTTGGCATGCTTTCGAACTGCTAGGTTGGCAGGAGCAAGCAACGGGAGCTCACTCTGTCGTGGGGATTCGAACTGCCGACCTTCCAATTGACAAGTCCTAGGCTCAGTGGTTTAGATCACAGCGAAACTCTTAAGTGACCTTGATGGGTAGCATTTAGTTGTGTGACCCCTTGCACAGAACACCTTTCAGCGCATGCAAACACATGCCTAATAGCATCTTCTTTGGGGTATCAGCATTCCGTCAACCAATTAATCACACTTCCAGTATGCTGCAATCTCGCAGTTCAATTACCTTCTAGCTAAGTAGTGCTATTCAACTGGTCCTCTTGCCCCTGGAGATAGGGCATATCTTGAGATTAGCCAAGATCTGCAGTAGGCCCTCATTTAGCATGAGGGGCTAAGAATAGTTTGGCCGCCTGGAAGGGAACTGACACAGGCTCAGAAATATTTTATCGCCAGGCACAGGAACAGAAGGAAATCTTGTCATCTGCCACCTGGTTCCTTTTAGCTCACTGTCTCAGGTTGAGACGATCTGACAATTTACCATTTGTGGATGGAGGGTTCAATAGTCCACTGTCAGCAGGGCACCGATGACAGACGGTAGCTGGTGTTCTTTGATAGCTTGCCTTGGGAAGGAACCATACAATGGCTGGCCAATGGGAATAGGCTGGGGAACTGCAGAGGAACGAGACTGATTAACGCCTTATTGTTTTCTTGCGGCCGCTCACTTGATGAGGAATTACTTGCTGTCCACTTAGCTCAAAGCTTTGCAACAACTACCAAAAAAATAAAGACGGGAGAAGGTGCTAACAAGGGCATTCGCCAGAGCCTGCTTGTCTTATTTGTTCAGTCGGACTAGTTCTCTGAAATTTTCCTTCTTATTCTCTAACCACCAGGTGGGGAATTTCAAGCCTGGGTGCTAAACATGACCCCTCAAGGCTTCAGGTTCTGGTTCTCATGAAGTCTCTCAGCCCCACTCACCTCACAGAGTGTTTGTTGTGGGGGAGGAAGGGAAAGGAGAATGTTAGCCGCTTTGAGACTCCTTCGGGTAGTGATTAAGCGGGATATCAAATCCAAACTCTTCTTCTTCTTCTCTCATCAGGCTGGAATATGCCCTTGACACACACCTTTTGCTCGCCTGGATGGAGAACAGAGAGAGGTGCAGAAAGTAGTTTACTGTGAAAAACTAAAAAAATCACGCTAATTTTTCCATCCACTTTTCCCTCTGCCTAGCAGGCTGCCTAGGAGGGAACACAGTCGTCTGTCTGGAAAAAGATCCCCTGCCACTGTTTTATCAGCACAACCTCAGGAAAACCCAAAGGGCTTGCTATGTTCCATCTCTCTCCCCTGCTACTCCTGTAGGAATCCCATGCCTTTGACAGGTCCCCCACTTTTATCTCTTATACTTTTATCAAAGAAATTCGCCCATGAAGCCTAAGGCAGCAAAGACGGTTCTTCCCTCAATTTTATCCTCATGGCAACTCTGTGAGAAATGTTCACTTCCTCTTAGACTAACCCAGGGTTTCCCAAACTTGGGTCTCCAACTGTTTTTGGACTACAACTCCCATCAACCCTTGTTAGCAGGACCAGTGGTCAGGGATGGTGGGAAATGTAGTCCAAAAACAGCTGAAGACCCAAGTATGGGAAACCCTGGTCTACCCTAAGAACGCTAGAAGAGCCTTCTTAGGTCAGACCAAAGGCCTGTTTAATTCAGCATCCTGCATCCCTCTGTGACTTTATTGGATGACTCCAGATTCCATTACTAAGAGAGGGACAGAAACTTCTCCCTGTCTGCTTTCTCTGCACAATGCATCATTTCATATCATTCTATCGTGTTCCTCTGAACTAAAAAGCCCCAAATGTCTGTTATCCGTCTAGATTAGAAAGGGCAAGGGCAAATCTTCCAAACTGTGCTGCTCTTTTGTTCTTTTATGCTCGCCCTCTTCCAAAGAAGCCATTATAAAGAAATTACTGTATATATGTGCCAACTTTGAAACAATGCCACTTCAAAAGCATGACTCCATGCTGACATGTTTCCATTATTTTTATACTCATGGCAGCTAGAATTCCATTGCACCTTTGCTCTCCCACCCAAATAACAAGGGTAATTTGTTCCCTTCATTGAGATGCAATTTTTCAAAAGGAGCCTAATTGGAAAGGACGGGTAAGGTTTTTCAAGTGGAAAAGTAAACAGAAATTACCTCTATAGCAATGGTTATAAAAACACAGGGGCTTCCCAACGGCGGAAGGGCTTTTAAAGATGGCATCTTCCAATAGGGTTTAAAGTCAAGCTGATTAGCATGTCTAAAAGTCTTAGATAAAGGGTTTCCCTTCAAGGACCTATCTGAATAGGATTTTCCTCTACGCACATTTTTAGGACCTGCAGCAAAGTGGCTAGAAGATGGAGGTGCCAGGGTCAATCCCTCTTATCTCCAGGCAGGGCTGGGGGCATCCCCAGTCTGAAACCCTGCTGCCATTCAGTGTAGCCCATTCTGAGTTAGATGAGCCAGCAATCTGACTTGGTGTAAGGCAACCTCTTATGTACATTTTCTATTATCCAATATTTCTATGCCACAGTTGGTTTCTGGGATGATTTTCAAAAACTTATCTGACAGAAAAATAGCCAATGCAATTCTGGGCTGCATCAATAGGAGTATAGCATCTAGATCAAGGGAAGTAATAGTGCCACTGTATTCTGCTCTGGTCAGACCTCACCTGGAGTACTGTGTCCAGTTCTGGGCACCACAGTTCAAGAAGGACACTGACAAACTGGAACGTGTCCAGAGGAGGGCAACCAAAATGGTCAAAGGCCTGGAAACGATGCCTTAAGAGGAACGGCTAAGGGAGCTGGGCATGTTTAGCCTGGAGAAGAGGAGGTTAAGGGGTGATATGATAGCCATGTTCAAATATATAAAAGGATGTCACATAGAGGAGGGAGAAAGGTTGTTTTCTGCTGCTCCAGAGAAGCGGACCCGGAGCAATGGTTCCAAACTACAAGAAAGAAGATTCCACCTAAACATTAGGAAGAACTTCCTGACAGTAAGAGCTGTTCGACAGTGGGATTTGCTGCCAAGGAGTGTGGTGGAGTCTCCTTCTTTGGAGGTCTTTAAGCAGAGGCTTGACAACCATATGTCAGGAGTGCTCTGGTGGTGTTTCCTGCTTGGCAGGGGGTTGGACTCGATGGCCCTTGCGGTCTCTTCCAACTCTATGATTCTATGATTCACATCAATTCCCAGGTTACAAAAGCATGCAGCTTCCATGTCCCCCACTCCATCCAAACACAAGCTGACTTGTGTCAGATTTTACTATGAAACAGCAAAAAAACAAAAACAAAAACAAAATTCTTGGGAGAAGAAAAGTTGTCAATTAATCCATTAACAGAAATGAGCATGTTCAAGAGAGAGTCTCTCCACACAGGTATGAACAGTGGTTGTAGTTCATTATTACATTTCTTTTGCAAATGAAGTCAAGCAACAGATGGTTTTAAAAATATTCTGCTTCATTTCTGTCCTTTGATCAAGTATTGGGGGGACCAACAGCCCTGCAGGCCGGATCAGACCCACAGAACTTTGCAATCTGTCCCTTCCTCCAGCACCCCTCCATTGTACCTAATTTCCCTACAGCGGCAGGACAGACTTTCGGTCTGTCTTCAGAAGCGTGTTTCCGCAGGCCTTCTCTTACCTCTGCCCATTCCTTCTCTTCTTCCCAGAGAGGTCAGGCTGAAAGAGAAGAGGGGAAGAGGCCTGGGAAAAGGCAAAAGAGGTAGAGAGACAGAGGCTGGAAGAACACAGAGGGAAGGGCTTCTTAAACAGGCCATGGTTTGTGTGGCAGTGGGGGACTGTGAGGAGGAATGAGAGTGAATGGGGTATGCACATTGCCTTGGCCTGACTACTTTGGGTTCTGGGCCAGTCGGCATCTGGCAAACCGTCCCCAGAAAGTTATCACAGGATAACTGTTGCCCTGGGAAAAGCCTCCCATCCTTTGCTTTAGAAGCACACAGTAATTTCAAGGAACATTTTACCACCTTTGGTGGACGTGCCCAAGGATTAAGGCTTTCTGGGAAAAGATCTATAATGAACTTAAAAAGGTACTTAAGTACACGTTCTCTAAAAAACCAGAGGCCTTTCTCCTGGGCATGGTTGGCCAATTGGTGTCTAAGAAGGATAGAACATTTTTTATGTATGCTACAACAGCGGCAAGAATGCTCATCGCAAAGTACTGGAAGACACAAGATTTACCAACCGTGGAAGAATGGCAGATGAAGGTGATCGACTATATGGGTTTGGCTGAGATGACGAGCAGAATCCGAGACCAGGGAAGAGAAACGGCGGAGGAAGATTGGAGAAAATTTAAGGACTATTTAAAGAAATATAGCAAAATTAATGAGTGCTAAAATGATGTTGGATTAGAGACTAAGTGGTTAGTAGCGGTAACGGTTAATTTAAGGAGAATAAGCAATATTAAAAGTAAGTTAAAAATAAGGGAAGGATTTGCTGAAAATAAATTTGAAATTGGAATACAGAAAGGGGAGGTATGAGGAAGTCGGGAAAGTAAGCTATAAGAAATTAAGAATTGAACTTATATGTGTTTTATGTTTTATTATGTTTTGTGTTGTGTTTTTTATGTTTTGTTTTGTTATGACAAAATTTGCTGAAACCTTAATAAAAAATATTTTTTTAAAAAAAATAGAAGCACACAGTAATTTTGTCCATGTCTTGGGTTGCTTCCAGATGTTCTGTGTATTGAGTATTTGTCTTGATTCATTTGGGGGGAGGTTATACAATACTGGCTGTTCACTGAGCATTAATTCTGATTTATTTGTCAGGGGGAGGATATCATTGTCGTGTCAAGCCATGGTTATCCTTCACCCTTTCCCAGTGCTTTTCCTGTCGCCTTTAGTACTGCCAATATCAGTTTTGTTATGGGTGTGGGTTCGTTGCACAAAAGGGCAACCAAATCCACTTTAATTACACAACCTGATTTTGCCGGCATGTGATTGAATCCCACTCACAAAACAGCAAGTCCTGAAAGTGCCTTTGGTCAGTGCTATGGTCTATAGCTATTGGTACTAATGGTCCACTGAGAATTTGAGGGCACTGTTGAAGTTTGCCAATGGATACCCCATCACTAAGGGACGTGGATGGCACTGTGGGTTAAACCACAGAGCCTAGGACTTGCTGATCAGAAGGTCGGCGGTTCGAATCCCCGCGATGGGGTGAGCTCCCATTGCTCGGTCCCTGCTCCTGCCAACCTAGCAGTTTGAAAGCAGGTCAAAGTGCAAGTAGATAAATAGGTACCGCTCCAGCGGGAAGGTAAACGGCGTTTTCCGTGCACTGCTCTGGTTCGCCAGAAGTGGCTTAGTCATGCTGGCCACATGACCCAGAAGCTGTATGCCAGCTCCCTCAGTCAATAAAGCGAGATGAGCACTGCAACCCCAGAGTCGGCCACAACCGGACCTAATGGTCAGGGGTCCCTTTACCTTTACCCCATCACTAAGTATCCTAAACATACTTTTAAGAACGCAAAAGTAATATGTCAACTGGCTAGGTGAAAAAGGCCAAGGATTCAAGGTTTTAGAAAGAGAGCACAGCTTTGTTAATTAAAGTGTTGCTGTTATTGTTGTTTTTAAAGAGATACAGAGAAAGTGTGCCTTTTTAGAAACAAGTTCTGCTTTCACTGAAACCTTTAACTGCCTTTGCAAGGTAGTTTTAAAAATTAAAGACAGAAAAACCCCTCCCCTTGCCCTTATATGAAGCCTGATTAATTTTCCATGTTTTCAATAGGAATGAATTTGTCATTTATATAAATATTTTGTAGGAAGACAAATCTCTTTAGGCAGGCAAAATCTCCCAGCGATTCTAGGATCCTCATCCATCATCTTGAGGTTTTTCAGCCCAGAGGCAAAGTATGCCGCCAAAAGGGTGTATTTGCTCTGGGCTGGCTCCCAAAGGCTTATGGCACACCAGTCATGTCCCAAGATTTACCCTCCTAAGGCAGGGGCGGCGAAGTTCCCTCGCAACTCACAACAAGAAAACACAGATCTTTGTAGTAGTGCTGGGGAAATGAAAGAGAAGAAGCTAGACAGTGACACATTCAGTTCAGAAAGTGTGCTGAGGGTTGTTGCTTCATAAGAAAAGCCCTGCTGGATTCGACCATGGGCTCATAATCATAATAATAATTTTTATTATTTATACCCCACTCATCTAGTCCAGCCTCCTGTTCTCACAGTGGTTAGCCAGATGGCTATGGCAAACCTGAATGCTGGAGTCTTACACAACATGCACAGCTAACTTGCACAATTTGCTGCTGTGGAAAGCGTTGGCCTACAGCTGTTATGCCTTTAAGAACAGATTCTTAGACAAATCTGTTTCCATTGTGGTCCTCTGCCTTTACCAATTGCTGGCAAAGAGTTGCTGTAAGTTGTTTTGACTTTTGAGGGTACCCCACTCAGATAACCATGCTTTTCTATTTGGTTCCAAGGGATGGCCACAATGGTACAGTGGTACCTCAGGTTACATACACTTCAGGTTACATACGCTTCAGGTTACAGACTCCGCAAAGCCAGAAATAGTACCTTGGGTTAAGAACTTTGCTTCAGGATGAGAACAGAAATTGTACTCAGTGGTGGTGCGGCAGCAGCAGGAGGTCCCATTAGCTAAAGTGGTGCTTCAGGTTAAGAACAGTTTCAGGTTAAGAACAGACCTCCAGAATGAATTAAGTACTTAACCCGTTGTACCACTGTATATGAATTTGGACCCAAGTAGTGGGTTTCCAAAAAGAGTTTAGGCGTTGCTAAGCAGATGAAGTTCAGGTTTCTGCAAGATGGAACAGGGTTAGGTTAGGCAAGGCAAGGCATGGCAAAGCAAAGGCCAGAAAATATAAGGCAAAACAGAAATCCAATATTAAGGAGCACCCTGGACAGCTCCACAGGAGCTCAACCTGGAGACTCATAGGAGCAGTGCTCAAATGTTGCTTCAGCAACAAGCAACTTCATGCTGAGCCTGATCTGGAGCTGCAGTTCAATCCAATTAGCTCCATCTTCAACGAGAGAAGCCTATTCAGTTAAAGGGGCATATTAGGCTTTGTTACCGACTCTGATTCATTCTTTAAGAGTCCCAATAAGGATGTGGATACGAGTGATCCAGTTGACCACATAGACTTTCAAATTAGATTTTGATATTGTGCTTCACCAAAGACTTCAGAGTAAGCTTAGCAGTCATGGGATAAGGAGACAGGTCTTCGGTTAATTGGTTAAACAAAAGGAAGCAGAGGGAAGGAATAGATAGAGAATTGTCACAATACAGAGCTGTAAGAAGTGGAGTCCTCCAAGCATGTTTGTTGGAACTGGTGCTTTTTAACTTGTTTATAAATGATCTGGAGTTAGAGGGAACAGTGAGATGGCCAGGTTTGCTGATGACACCAAATTGTTGTGGGGCAGAAACAAAAAAGACTTATGAAGAGCTCCAGAGGGATATCGCCAAACTGTGTGAATGGTCATTAAAATGGCAAATATTATTCCATGCAAGCAAGTGATAAGTAATGCACATTGGGGCAAGAAATCTTAACTTCAAAGGTACCTTCTATCATATGTGGTGGGATTGTGAGAAGGTAAAATCCTTTTTTTAAAAATAATTTTTATTAACTGGCCAATCACATCAGATTAAATCACATCGTATAAATTCCAAATTACAAAGCCAAATTTTTAAATTTTGTTGGGGGAACCCATACTTCAAGATCCAAAGGGGGATTCAGATCATCTTCTTATTACTGCGTTAATGTCCAAATCAGTCCCAATCAGTCCAAACAAAGTTCATAATTCTATCCAGTCTTATCTTGGTGTTGCCACATCATATCTTGTTCATATAATTTCTCTTTTTCCTTTACGATCTCTTCTGTTAGTCTCTTTAAGCCGATAGCAAGTATAATATTCCTGTGTGGATTTCCCATTCCTCCACTAAGTCCAGATGGTTTCCATATATCTCCTTCGTAGATAACATCACTCTTTCCATCGTAAATTTTGGCATTTGTCGCTCTTAAGTCCCACCGAGAAGTTGATTCACGATATGTAAACAACTCTATTTCTCTCTTTCTCCTCCCAGACCCAAGAGCTCCAACAATGCCTCCCAAAATGGCGATGGCATTTTGACTGCGTCACTCCAAATCTCTTAGCTTTCCAGCTTCATCTTGAAACATTGCTTTGGATCTAAAGTTTATCTCCACACAGCCTTAAATCCACAGCTTAAGTCCTTAATTTCTGACTCATTAGGGGAGGGGATTCTTGTTAAATCACATAGAAAAAGGAAAGGCAGGTTTTCCCCCCCTCCCCCCTCAGTCATTTGTTGTACCGTATCTTGACGTATCTTCTCATATTTTATTCTTGTCTTGTTATCAGAGATCTCTTCTGTCAGCAGTCTTTACTCCCCCTTTTTCCTTGATGTATGTGCAATTAATCTCGTCCAAATTGTTTCTTTTAAAGATCATTGCAACCAGCGGCGCGAATCAGGGACGGCGTCAAGGAGTGCCGAAAATCCCACAGGAAGGCTTTGTGCCTAGTGCCCCCACCCCCACAAATTCGGGGGTGGTATAGGGCACAGCAGGCAGGGGCCGCCCCCCCCAATCCTGGGGGGGGGTTAAGGAGGCTAATTACCCCCATCATAGCCTCCAAATTACCTCGTGTGGGTCGGAGAGATGTTATTGTCAGCCATCTTCTGATGCGCCACCTAGTGGCCCCCCGAGAAGGTAAAATCCTAGTGGGAAATGATATATAATGAATTGAAGAAAATGTTAAAAATAACTTTTGTAAAAAATCCCAGAAGCCTTTTTATTAGGTATTTTAGGTTAAGACATACCAAAAGAAATGAGGACTTTATTTATGTATGCCACTACAGCAGCAAGAATGTTGATTGCACAAAACTGGAAGACTGGAGAAATACCAACTAAAGAACAATGGCAAGAGAAGTTGATGAACTATGCAGAACTGGCAAAAATGACAGAAACACTAAGAGAAAAAGACAATAGAGACTTTGAAAAAGAGTGGGAACCATTCATATTATATTTGCAGAAACAAAAATAGGCAATAGAGTTGATGGCAGGATTTAAGTAAACATTCACATTATAAGCATCAGAAAATATTTGAAAGATAGTGAAATAAGATGATGTATTTAATTGAATTTTTATGTTTTTAAGGTCTGATGTTATGTTATTAATAACTTTTTCTGTTGAGAGATAGCAAAGCAGGTGTAAATAGAAACAAACCAGAAATGCAAGTTGGCGGAAGTCTTGGAGGGAGGGAGGGAGGGAGGGAGGAATATATAGCAAATATATATAGGAATATATAGCAAATATTAAGAATCTGAGATGTATGTAATGAATGAAAATGAAAAACGAATAAAAATGCCTTTTAAAAAAGGGAAAAAAAGAAAGCTTAACTGCACAGAGGGGAAGAGGTGCTTCAGAAAGTTGTTTGGGATACCACTCTCTGAAATGCCTCCCCCCTCCCTTAAACACAGCTGAAGTGAGGTTTAATGGTGGGAAGATGTGCTTCTGAGAGTGGTTTGGGGTGAGCTGAGAAGGGAAAAGATGCGGAGGTTTGGATGAGCTGTGATGGGATAGGCAAGCGGGTGGGTGACATGGAAAAGGAGGGCAGCTGGTCAAGTATGGGGAAGGGAGGTTGGCAAATTATTATTATTATTTACAGTGGTACCTCGCGTTAAGTACTTAATTCGTTCTGGAGGTCCGTTCTTAACCTCAAACTGTTCTTAACCTGAAGCACCACTTTAGCTAATGGGGGCCTCCTGCTGGCGCCGTGCCGCCGGAGCCCCATTTCTGTTCTCATCCTGAAGCAAAGTTCTTAACCTGAAGCACTATTTCTGGGTTAGCGGAGTCTGTAACCTGAAGCGTATGTAACCTAAAGCATATGTAACCTGAGGTACCACTGTATTAGATTTATATGCAACCCTTCATCATAAGATCTCAGAGTGGTTCACAGAATAAAATAGGTTGGCAAAATGCGTTGAAAGGTGACGGCCAGGTTGACAAGTGGAGCAAGAATAGGTAGCAGCTCCTAGTCGTAATACAGTCCTCACAAACTTTCTCTTGATGCTGCTTTGCTTGGAAGAAGCTATTAATAGAAGGTATTTATTTTCTAGGTGAGACCCAAAGGAGAGGGGTGAAAGATGAATGGTTACAGAGCCCATGTGTGCATGCTATTTTTTATTTTAAAAGGGCATCCCTCCCTCAACACCTTCCTAGCATTTCACTAGGTAGAGGTACTAGAAAATAGGGAATGTACTTCCCAGGACGCATCTGGAGCACATGATGTCACTGTCTGTGATGTCATTACCTGACTACAGAGCGAAAACCTGAAATGTCCTCACATACTACTCTTGAATTGAGCAGCATTAAGGTGCCACTTTCTGTGTCTGAAATCCAGGAAGCTCTGTCCGAGCTGCACCACACACCCCTGCCCTGTGTTTTGCCTCTCCCCTGACAAATCATCCCATGTGAGCCCTGTGACAGTCGGCCAGTGTCAGAGTAATGATGAAGGATATTCAAAGCAGTGATGGCTGCAAAGAAGTATTCTAATATAACTGGTCGAGGTTTATTAAAAGCCTGTAAGCAAACATCTGTCTGTTTGCTTTCTTGGTGTGCCAAACTGCTTAGCCCATCTCCCAATGGCTTTCCATAACCACCTTTAGCTCTGTAAATAGATTCAGTAAAGCTGCCTACTTCGAACTGCAAAGGGGGCTCTGTTGTGGGACTATGAATTGATTGACTGGAGCCAACATGCTTCTCGCAGTCGGGCTCAACATTGGGGCAGAGAACCGTTTAAAACAGGGGTAGGGGTCACTGAGGTAAAGGGTCACAGGGAAAGGGCTGCCATCTTGAATAAAATATTGGGGTCTAGGTAAGCCCTGCCTCACAAAATCAATCACATGACATGGCACACGCACACAATTTGAATAGCAATGCCCATTAACTGGGGAGGGGAGGGGAGCGGAGTGCTGGTCCCTCAAATATTTTATTGGTGGGGCTGAAGAGAACCTTAATATTCCCAGAAGAGGCCTCTCACCTCACCAGGTATGCTTCATTCAACATCTGTCAAGATGCTGTCAGTGGCTCCCGGCTGGTTGCGCAAGAAATAATAAAGACAAGGAAAAGTTTCTTCTTATTTCAGTCTTCACAGAGAGAGGCTACAGAACCCAGCCTCTTGGATAATGGTGTTGTCCCGAGTGAATCTCCACCCTCCGTCTCTCCCACTTCCTCATTCAACACTTCTACGGGTGCTGCTACGTGCCCTCTGTCTTTGAGCTCTTTGCTCTCCTACTTTTAAGACTCGCCGGGTTCTGGGAGATAGAGGGTCTGGGATGCTTTCTAATGACAACGTGTCAGCTAGGTGTTGCTCTGGCTCTCCTATGATTTCCCAACTTCACCCCTCATCTGCCTCTGAGCTGTGACCTCCCTCAAACCCCTGTTGTAAATCTATATTGTCTTCCTCTCTCTGGAAGGGTCAGGATGGGGAGGCAGTCTCCACCATTCCTCCTCTGCCCAGGCCCTGACAACATCTGATGGCCTTGCTCTGACGGCCACTGGTGAATGAGGTTGGGTGGTGTGGGTGGGATCCACTAGGAGCAGGGTCTTTTCAGTAGCAGCACCAGCTTTATGTGGGTGCAACCGGCCCCTACACCATCTTATTTTAGGTGTGATACCAAGACATGGTCCTTCTATAAAGCTTTCGGTATTCCTGAGTTTGGCTGGTGCTGCTGTGTGGAGTCGTCCCCCCACATCCTTGCCACTGCTTTGGGAAGTGAGTGGTTGTTATTTTTCTCATGGTTTTGGAATTTCATAATTCCAATAATTAAGAACAGTAATTGCTCAGAGACCCTTCTTTTTTTAAAATAAAATAAAATCTTGTGGGACTCAAAGTTGTGCAATCACATTTCTGTTTTAGTCTCCCCCAAGAAGCATGCCTTAAAGCAGACATCTCCAAACTCAGACCTCCGATGTTTTGGGCCTACAATTCCCATAATCCTTGACCACTGGTCCTGTTAGCTAGGGGTGATGGGAGTTGTAGTCCCAAAACATCTGGAGGGATGAGCTTGGGGATGCCTGCCTTAAAGAATATTTTTGTTTTGTTTTCTGAAGAGTTTGAGCACGAGTGTCTGCCTGATATGCAGAGGTGTAACATTTCTGCTAGGGACGCAGGTGGCGCTGTGGGTTAAAGCCTCAGCGCCTAGGACTTGCCGATCGAAAGGTCGGCGGTTCGAATCCCTGCGGCGGGGTGCGCTCCCGCTGCTCGGTCCCAGCGCCTGCCAACCTAGCAGTTCGAAAGCACCTCCGGGTGCAAGTAGATAAATAGGGACCGCTTACCAGCGGGAAGGTAAACGGCGTTTCCGTGTGCGGCTCTGGCTCGCCAGAGCAGCGATGTCACGCTGGCCACGTGACCCGGAAGTGTCTCCGGACAGCGCTGGCCCCTGGCCTCTTGAGTGAGATGGGCGCACAACCCCAGAGTCTGTCAAGACTGGCCCGTACTGGCACGGGTACCTTTACCTTTACCTTTAACATTTCTGCTTTCTTTTTCAATTATTTCATGGCTGTACTTGAGTACTTAATTTAAAAGACAATTAATAGATACAGAACATGATGAAAATGAACACCCTCACACACCCACACCCCAGCTTACTTAAGAGACAGAAGATGTCCTGGAGAGCTCAGTTGGTTAGAGCGTGGTGCTGATAATGCCAAGGTTGCAGGTTCAATTCCCATATGGGACAGCTGCGTTGCAGGGGGTGGACTAGATGACCCACAGAATCCCTTCCAAATCCAGAATTCTATGGTTCTATTATTTATATTTCACCCTTCCTCTAAAGAGGCCTCCCCCATTTTTCTCTCCCAGCAACTCTGCAAGGCGGGTAAAGCAGAGAAACACTGTGGCTTGCCCCTGGGGAGAACTTTGTGGCTGAGTGGAGATTTGAATCTGAGCCTACCGTCAAGCTAACAGCTACACTATGTTGGCCATAACACCCTT
The DNA here is from genome assembly GCF_964106915.1 of Podarcis gaigeae. Taxonomy (NCBI): domain Eukaryota; kingdom Metazoa; phylum Chordata; class Lepidosauria; order Squamata; family Lacertidae; genus Podarcis; species Podarcis gaigeae. Next base: position 9,373,847 of record NC_139680.1, on the reverse strand, counting down.
GGGGACCCTCCCAACTCTACAATTCTGGATTTTGGGACTAAGTCCTGCTAAACTCAATGTGGTTTACTTCTGGCTATTGGCTTGCACAGTTAGTTACTAGAGTCCCAAATACAGTGGTACCTCAGGTTAAGTACTTAATTCGTTCTGGAGGTCCGTTCTTAACCTCAAACTGTTCTTAACCTGAAGCACCACTTTAGCTAATGGGGTCTCCTGCTGCCGGCGCGCCACCGGAGCCCGATTTCTGTTCTCATTCTGAAGCAAAATTCTTAACCTGAAGCACTATTTCTGGGTTAGCCGAGTCTGTAACCTGAAGCGTATGTAACCTGAGGTACCACTGTAAATTATTCATTGAGATTTATTTATTTGTATAATTTATATACCACTTAGTGCCATTGTTTGTGAGAGGTGTACAGCAGGGATACAGCGCACATAATAAAAACTAAAAATGCCAGCTGATTCTTTTTTTAAAATGTCTTCACTAAGTGCTGGAAGTTCAACAGAGAGGGGGCCTGTATCATAGAAGCCAACTCCTAGGGGCCATAGGAGCTTTGGCCCCTGCAATAAAATATTTGAGGAGGCCGGGCCCCCGCAAAGTTGATGGGCACTGCCATTCAAATGATGTGTGTGCACCGTATCATGTGATCGATTATGTGGGGCGGGGCTTACCTGGGCCCCCACAATATTGCATTCAAGTTGGCACCCCTGGCTGTATGATCTTAGCTGGGAGGGAGTTCTACAGAACTAGGCCCTCAATAAGGTAAAGGTAAGGGACCCCTGGACAATTAAGTCCTGTCAAAGGTGCTCATCTCACTTTCAGGCAAAAGGGAGCCGGCGTTTGTCCACAGACAGCTTTTTGGGTCATGTGGCCAGCATGACTAAACTGCTTCTGGCACAATGGAACACTGTGACAGAAACCAGAGCGCATGGAAACACTGTTTACCTTCCTGCTGCAGTGGTACCTATTTATCTACTTGCACTGGTCTGCTTTTGAACTGCTAGGTTGGCAGGAGCTGGGAAAGAGCAGCAGGAGTTCACCCATTGCAGGGATTTGAACTGCCGACCTTCCGATCGGCAAGTCCAAGAGGCTCAGTGGTTTAGACCACAACACCACCCGTGGCCCTCAATACTGAACACATGACTCCTGATGGATAAGAGCTACGTCTCTGAGCCATGGGGGACCTTATGATTTAAAGTAGGCAACATTTCACTCAGTCAGAGCAAAGCAAGCTGTCACGCACACCTCTAAGTACTGTCAAAGTCAAGAAAAATCCACATCTGGCAGCAGCGGGAGCTCCCAGATTTAGGCACATCTAGTAACTTCATGAGTTAAATTGCTAAAGTGTCAATAAAAAGCAATTTTATTCCAGCTGGGAGTCAGGAAAAAGGAGATATACAGGTGCGCTCCAGAATTTTCCAACAGTATCTAGTCTGCCAGGAACATGCATTTGAACAGAATAATGATCAAAGAACTAGTTGTAAATGACTTCCCATAAATATTCCAGGGGAACAATTTTCTCAGTCTTAAACCTTAACCTTTGGCTATAACAGGCCTGGGATTACAGAAAAAACATCTATACTTTGGTCAAGGGAGATACCAAAGTTAACACACAGAACAACCTCTATAATAATATACTAATTAACTAGCCACCTTATTAAAAGTCTAACTAAACAAGTATCTGTTTGTTTTCACGGTTTGCCAAGTCGCTTAGGCCATCTACCCAAGCTTTCCAAAACTGGCGTCAGCACTGAAAATAGATTCAGCGACACACTAAACGCAAACGCAAGTCTTGCTTATTAATAGGAATGGGTGCTTAAGTGTACTTAAGAGTTGCAGTTGAATAGGATGCATGCAGAAGTGGTGAGACTGGAGTAGGAAGTTGGACTTAACCTTTCTGCTAGCCGAGCAGGAGAAAAGGCAGTAAAAAGACAACCTCTTCTTCAGGTCAGAAGGCATGGCCAGAAAACTGGATGTCCCTTTCGGAGATTTTTGCCCATTCTGGGGCACGGTTTCAGCTCAAGGTGCTTCTGGAATCAGGCCTTTGTGAATTATGATTAATAAACTTACATGAACTGAATTCTCTGGACAGATCAGACCTGAAGACTATTTTACTGGCTTTTGCTCTTCCCAAATGGTCCTATGCAGTACAGTGGTACCTTAGGTTACATACGCTTCAGGTTACATACGCTTCAGGTTACAGACTCCGCTAACCCGGAAATAGTGCTTCAGGTTAAGAACTTTGCTTCAGGATGAGAACAGAAATCGTTCTCCGGCGGTGTGGCAGCAGCGGGAGGCCCCATTAGCTAAAGTGGTGCTTCAGGTTAAGAACAGTTTCAGGTTAAGAACGGACCTCCGGAATGAATTAAGTACTTAACTCGAGGTACCACTGTACTCCACTCAAAAACTGTATCAAAAACATGTTATAGATTGCATATTTGGAGTAAATGATACATCTGGAAATATGTATTTAAACGCTGTCTCCAGCATACACATTTCTTCATATCTGTAGTATTTGTACATTATTCAATGTGACAAGTTTTTCTTCCAGATAAAAGCTACTAAGATATCCTAGCAGCTTTTAATAAAAGCAATGGAGATGAGAAATTCCTGGAGTCTGTTCCTAAGTGATATGAGTGCAAAACCCACACAGAGGACAAGACGTTTGTTTCCAACCCGCTTGTGAAGATTATCAGAGATCGCAAAGAAAGGATTATATGATAACAACAAGAAGATGAAGAAAGTAATAAAGAGACTATCTGGACAGAACTGGATAGAACTGTTTAATTAAAGCAGCAACATAAGTGATGCTTGGACCCCCGTTTGGAGCTTGAAGTATGGGTACCCCCAACAAAATTTAAAAATTTGGCTGTATAATTTGGAACTGATGTGATTTGGAAATAATGTGATTTGATTGGCCTGTTAATAAAAATTATTATAAAAAAAGAGAAATTCCTGGAGATTGCAGAGTAAAGCGGTGCATGCTATTGCACAAGAAAAGTAAGTCAATCAGTTTTTACAAACAGGATCAATTGGGGGGGGGGTAGGCTGGTCTCTTGGGGTCTCAAAATCAAAGAGGGCATCACATTTACATACCTTCCAATATGAAGCACCCCAAAACTGGAACACCATCATCTGGGGTAACACTCCCATGTGAGTCACATGACCCACATGAAATTGGGGGGGGGGCCATGAAAGCGCTTTTAAGTGCACAGTGCCCCAAAACACATGTTTTTGGGTGATGTGTAACATTGCTGCCCCCAAAGCACATTATGGGGCGCCATGCCTGAAAAAAGTACAGCCCCAAATCATGTGAGATCACGGTGGCCATTTTGCTCATTTTCCTCTTGCAAGAAAAAACAGGGTGTCCCATTTTCCCCCAAGGGCGGTTGTCAGGTATGCATTTAGACACCTGTTATTGTTTTTGACATTTGGTTATTTTCGCACCCCTTCATGGATCACTGCCTTGCCGTGGCGAAGGGGCTTGAAGAACTCAGAGAAGCTATGAACTATGCCGAGCAGGGCACCCAAGATGAACAGGTCATAGTGGAGAGTTTGACCAAACGTGATCCACCTGGAGGAGGAACCGGCAAGCCACTCCAGTATCCCTGCCAAGAAAACTCCATGGACAAAGACAACAGGCATATAAAAGATATGACGCTGGAAGATGAGCCCCTCAGGTCGGAAGGCGTCCAACATGCTACTGGGGAAGAGCGGAGGGCAAGTACAAGTAGATCCAGAGCTGATGAAGCGGCTGGGCCAAAGCCGAAAGGACGCTCAGTTGCGGATATGCCTGGAAGCGAAAGGAAAGTCCAATGCTGTAAAGAAAAATATTGCATAGGAACCTGGAATGTAAGAACCATGAACCTGGGTAAGTTGGAGGTGGTCAAAAATGAGATGGCAAGAATAAATATTGACATCCTGGGCATCAGTGAACTAAAATGGACGGGAATAGGTGAATTCAGTTCGGATGACCATCATATCTACTACTGTGGGCAAGAAACCCGTAAAAGAAATGGAGTGGCCCTCATAGTCAACAAAAGAGTGGTGAAAGCTGTACTGGGATGCAATCTCAAAAATGATAGAATGATCTCGATACGAATCCAAGGCAGACCTTTTAACATCACAGTAATCCAAGTTTATGCACCAACTACTTGTGCTGAAGAAACTGAAATTGACCAATTCTATGAAGACTTACAAGACCTTATAGAAGTGACACCAAAGAAGGATGTTCTTCTCATTATAGGGGATTGGAATGCTAAAGTAGGGAGTCAAGAGATAAAAGGAACAACTGGCAAGTTTGGCCTTGGAGATCAAAACGAAGCAGGGCAAAGGCTAATAGAGTTCTGTCAAGAGAACAAGCTGGTCATCACAAACACGCTTTTCCAACAACACAAGAGACGACTCTACACATGGACATCACCAGATGGGCAGCATCGAAATCAGATTGATTATATTCTCTGCAGCCAAAGATGGAGAAGCTCTATACAGTCAGCAAAAACAAGACCTGGAGCTGACTGTGGCTCAGATCATCAGCTTCTTATAGCAAAATTCAAGCTTAAACTGAAGAAAGTAGGAAAAACCACTGGGCCGGTAAGATACAATCTAAGTCAAATCCCTTATGAATACACAGTGGAAGTGAGGAACAGGTTTAAGGATTTAGATTTGGTGGACAGAATGCCTGAAGAACTATGGATGGAGGCTCGTAACATTATACAGGAGGCAGCAACGAAAACCATCCCAATGAAAAGGAAATGCAAGAAAGCAAAGTGGCTGTCCAATGAGGCCTTACAAATAGCGGGGGAGAGAAGGCAAGCAAAATGCGAGGGAGATGGTGAAAGATACAGGAAATTGAATGCAGATTTCCAAAGAATAGCAAGGAGAGACAAGAAGACCTTCTTAAACGAGCAATGCAAAGAAATAGAGGAAAGCAATAGAATGGGAAGAACCAGAGATCTGTTCAAGAAAATTGGAGATATGAAAGGAACATTTCGTACAAAGATTTCTATAATAAAGGACAAAAGTGGAAAGGACCTAATAGAAGCAGAAGACATCAAGAAGAGGTGGCAAGAATACACAGAGGAATTATACCAGAAAGAAATGGATGTCTCGTATACCCCAGGTAGCGTGGTGGCTGACCTTGAGCCAGACATCCTGGAAAGTGAAGTCAAATGGGCCTTAGAAAGCACTGCAAATAACAAGGCCAGTGGAAGTGATGGTATTCCAGCTGAATTATTTAAAATTTTAAAAGATGATGCTGTTAAGGTGCTACACTCAATATGCCAGCAAGTTTGGAAAACTCAGCAGTGGCCAGAAGATTGGAGAAGATCAGTCTACATCCCAATCCCAAAGAAGGGCAGTGCCAAAGAATGCTCCAACTACCGCACAATTGCACTCATTTCACACGCTAGCAAGGTTATGCTTAAAATTCTACAAGGAAGGCTCAAGCAGTATGTGGACCGAGAACTCCCAGAAGTGCAAGCTGGATTTAGAAGAGGCAGAGGAACCAGAGACCAAATTGCAAACATGCGCTGGATTATGGAGAAAGCTAGAGAGTTCCAGAAAGACATCTACTTCTGCTTCATTGACTATGCAAAAGCCTTTGACTGTGTCGACCACAGCAAACTATGGCAAGTTCTTAAAGAAATGGGAGTGCCAGATCACCTCATCTGTCTCCTGAGAAATCTCTATGTGGGACAAGAAGCTACAGTTAGAACTGGATATGGAACAACTGATTGGTTCAAAATTGGGAAAGGAGTACGACAAGGCTGTATTTTGTCTCCCTGCTTATTTAACTTATATGCAGAATTCATCATGCGAAAGGCTGGGCTGGATGAATCCCTAGCCGGAATTAAGATTGCCGGAAGAAATATCAACAACCTCAGATATGCAGATGACACAACCTTGATGGCAGAAAGTGAGGAGGAATTAAAGAACCTTTTAATGAGGGTGAAAGAGGAGAGCGCAAAATATGGTCTGAAGCTCAACATCAAAAAAACGAAGATCATGGCCACTGGTCCCATCACCTCCTGGCAAATAGAAGGGGAAGAAATGGAGGTAGTGAGAGATTTTACTTTCTTGGGCTCAATGATCACTGCAGATGGTGACAGCAGCCACGAAATTAAAAGACGCCTGCTTCTTGGGAGAAGGGCAATGACAAGCCTAGACAGCATCTTGAGAAGTAGAGACATCACCTTGCCAACAAAGGTTCGTATAGTTAAAGCTATGGTTTTCCCAGTGGTGATGTATGGAAGTGAGAGCTGGACCATAAAGAAGGCTGATCGCCGAAGAATTGATGCTTTTGAATTATGGTGCTGGAGGAGACTCTTGAGAGTCCCATGGACTGCAAGAAGATCAAACCTCTCCATACTGAAGGAAATCAACCCGGAGTGCTCACTGGAAGGACAGATTGTGAAGCTGAGACTCCAGTACTTTGGCCACCTCATGAGAAGAGAAGACTCCCTGGAAAAGACCCTGATGTTGGGAAAGATGGAGGGCACAAGGAGAAGGGGACGACAGAGGACGAGATGGTTGGATAGTGTTTTTGAGGTTACCAGCATGAGTTTGACCAAACTGCGGGAGGCAGTGGAGGACAGAGGTGCCTGGCGTTCTCTGGTCCATGGGGTCACGAAGAGTCGGACACGACTAAACGACTAAACAACAACAACAACTATTTTCGCAACTTGTTTTTGTGTGCATTGGATCAGATTGTGGCACAGCCTCTCAGCTCGGAGCTGCAAATGTAAGCAAATACGATGTGCGATAAAGTAAAAAAAAAGTATTTTTTGTCAACTGATACAGATTTTGTCATCGGCTTAACATCAACGGTGACTTTGCACAAAAACGAGGTTTTTCCTCTATACGTAGAGCATTTCACAGGGACGGGGGGGAAACAAAACACATTTGTGTGTGTGTGTTTTAAAAAATACAGTGGTGCCTCGCAAGACGAAATTAATTCATTCCGCGAGTTGTTTCGCATTGCAATTTTTTCGTCTTGCGGAGCGCGGATTCACTGGGTATTAACGGCTTTAAGAAAAAGGAAGCAAACTCGCAAGACGTTTTCGTCTTGCAAAGCAAGCCCATAGGGGAAATTGTCTTGCGAAGCAACGCAAAAAACGAAAAACCCTTTCATCTTGCGCGTTTTTCGTCTTGCGAGGCATTCGTCTTGCAAAGTACCACTGTAGAGCTATGTATCACTCCACACCACCTTTTTGCTGCTATATTTTGCTTGCATATGTTGTTGTTGCTCTGCTTTTCTTTTGTGCTGCATTATTATGGCAAAGCCAGAAGTGGCCTGAGCCTTCATAGGCTGTCGTGAGGCACTGCTTACAAACAGCAGGTGAGGTAGTCTACCTGTTGCGTGGCGAGTTCCCGCCTCCCCCAGAAAGAAATAAAGACAGAGGACACCAAGTATTAAGGTTAATGGGCGAAATAGGCCACAACTTTATTGATTACAGGAATGAGCGGCATTGGCTTAGGCATTGGCCCTATCGACTAGCCAGCTTCAGCCCGATTGCATGAAGACCGGCAAGGGTTAACCACCAGTAGAGGGAGTCCTGCTGAGGGACATCAACTAGGATCTCCCCCGGGGTCAAGGCTCGGGGGCGTGCCTTAGGCCCACACCTACATAGGCTTCGGACAGGGCATCGCCCCCCAGAGTCCTTTATCGGGCTACCCTTTGCTGTGGGGGGATGCGATGGCGCTTCCTCCCCCCCCACATACACTTAACCCTCCCTTACCAATGCCTGACCGCCAATGCCGAAGAGTTGTGACAAGTTGCTACGAGGTAGGCGAAAAGCCAATTGGCTGGAGCCAATTACCAATTGGAAAAAATTCCTACCAGGCCCCTTGCGGCGACCTACTGAAGTCCATAGCAAAGTCAAGGAGCCTACCTAAAGGGTGGGAGGGTGGGAAACTCAATCAGCTGGCTGGCGCGGCAAAAAGAGGGGGAGCCCTGGCCGCGCCGGCCCTAAATAGGACGGGCCATGCACCCCCAGGCAGCCGATTGGCTGGCTGGGTGGATGACGTGGCCGAGGATTCCTCTGATCTCGCAGGGGCTGGGAACAGCCCCCGCACACGTGGGGGTGGGCATGAAGCCCACAACCCCACCTCCTCCCAAGCTCGGAAGTGGCTTTTCTGGACACTGTAAGCAGCTGCAGATTTACTTGGCTGAATGCTCCTTGGTTTGTGTGAGAAACGATCCCTGTACATAGACAGAGAAGTGCCAGTTACAAAGCTGTGCTACAACCCTTCTCCCGGGTTGTTCATGCACCAGTCCCTCCTCCTGCTGTGGAACATTCAGCCCACCCACAATAGTGTGAAGTGCTAGATGCTAGAGACACATCAACCAACTCATATACTGTTTGTGTGATCTGGGCTGGAGAGAAAAACAGCTGTTTATTTTTCTGCATACCTTGCACTTCAGAAGAGCAGTCCCCAGCCCTACCCTTCTTGTTCCTGACCTCTTACCCCTGCGTGATCCCGCGTCTTTGCAAGAAAACTGAAGTCTGCTTTCATGAGCAAAAATGTTAAGAAAATATTGGCATTTATTATGATTTGCCTCTGAGGCATTTGGCTTCGAAGAACCAAGAAAAACTTCACATCACCACTGTATAAAGTTACATCATCTCGAGATCACAGATGCCAAACACCAGAGGTTGTAGTGTTTTTAAGGAACCTTTATGAGCTTCTCAAGAAGCAACCCGGCTTACCCTCAACTTAATGAAGCAGCCGCTGGTTAACCATTGCTGGGTTTAGAGAGGTAACTGTCAGTACATTATATTTAATGTTTGCTGCCCAATCATTCTTAGTACAGACTGAAACAGAACAAGTGTTTAATTGGGCCAGGAAACTACAACCGGGTATCACGTTTCTGTTATTACGAAATACTCTTTTGCATGGTTGTTTGATATGCTGTGGGACGCGGGTGGCGCTGTGGGTTAAACCACAGAGCCTAGGACTTGCTGATCAGAAGGTCGGCAGTTCGAATCCCTGCGACGGGGTGAGCTCCTGTTGTTCGGTCCCTGCTCCTGCCAACCTAGCAGTTCAAAAGCACGTCAAAGTGCAAGTAGATAAATAGGTACCACTCCGGCGGGAAGGTAAACGGCGTTTCCGTGCACTGCTCTGGTTCCCCAGAAGCGGCTCAGTCATGCTGGCCACATGACCCGGAAGCTGTACGCCGGCTCCCTCGGCCAATAAAGCGAGATGAGCGCCACAACCCCAGAGTCGGCCACGACTGGACCTAATGGTCAGGAGTCCCTTTACCTTTACCTTGATATGCTGTTGCTGTGCATGCTTCATTTTTCTAAATGCAGTGCAGCACAAAACAGCACAAACTCAAGGCAGGATCCTCAAAGTCTCTGCCATCGCTTGCCCTTGAAAGAGGGAATTGCTGGTCTTGCCAGCCAGCCAAAGCCGTTGATCGATTGCCAATTAACAATTGCAATGCGACTGGTCTATCACTGTGCAGAATGCATTCTGCTGGTGAAAGGCAGAGGTGCTTTCTTTTAGTTCATACAAGACGGGGTTGATATCGTTGTGGAAATGTGGCTGGAAACAAGAGAGACAACTCCTGGACAACATCATCATCAACAACAAGAGATACACCAGGGGTATGTAATGCAGCGTTCCTTCTTATATGTCTACAGATGAAAAGAGGTTTGCTACTGCTTAGGTAGAAAAGTAACATGTGGTTCAGTCCTACCAAAAGTGCAGTTATGGTTTCCCCCCTCCATGCTCCATTTTTTCAGCCATGAAACCACCAGCTAGCCATGACAAAATAAGGGAAAGTATTTTCTGATGTGTTCTTCTTCTGCTCCCTTTTCTGTCCTTAAAAACTTGTGTACATTCCCCCCCCCCCCCGGTTTTATGTGTAACACCTATATGAATACTGGGTACAAATACCAATTCTGTAGGGAAGTGGGTGGCGCTGTGGGTTAAACCACAGAGCCTAGGACTTGCCGATCAGAAGATTGGCAGTTTGAATCCTCGCGCCAGGGTGAGCTCCTGTTGCTCGGTCCCTGCTCCTGCCAACCTAGCAGTTTGAAAGCACATCAAAGTGCAAGTAGATAAATAGGTACCTCTCTGGCAGGAAGGTAAATGGCGTTTCCGTATGCTGCTCTGGTTCACCAGAAGGAGCTTAGTCATGCTGGCCACATGACCCAGAAGCTGTACGCCGGCGCCCTCAGCCAGTAAAGTGATATGAGCACTGCAACCCCAGAGTCGGCCACGACTGGACCTAATGGTCAGGGGTCTCTTTACCTTTACCAATTCTGTACTTGGGGAAGATCAATCGCTCCTCCTCAGTTATGCCTTTTTATTTAAGTTTGCCCCAGTCATCCTTGGGGTTGTGTGCATGTGGTTGGAAAAAGCATTTCAGGATTAATGGTGGTGATTCCAGAGAAGTGAGCCATAAACTGTGGAGTTTTGTGCTATTGTACAGGGGGAGGGGGATATCAGGCAAAGGTGGAGACCCTGAGTTTAGTAGAGATCCCATCAACAGGAGTTAATGTCATTGACAAGATTGTGTTTCTTCCTCACTGCACATAGAACCTTTCATGCAAATTGGAGCCTAGATGCATAAATACTTATAGTCAGTGGTGGCTGGTGTCCATTGGAACTGGTGAGGTAGAGCTTTTATCTGGTGCAGCTAGAGCCAATTGCAGACACAGCCACCAGCTGATTGGTTGTAAGAAGACAGATTGGGGTTGGTAGGGCAGAGCCCTCTTTGCCCTTAGGGACCAGCCTCTACTGCTTATATGATAATGGTCCCCAGTCCTACACGTCTGTCCATTACAAACATAGAAAAAAGCATGAAGCTAAACAAGGACTAAGGACTTTCCATAAAGGGGTAAAGGGACCCCTGACCATTAGGTCCAGTCGTGGCCAACTCTGGGGTTGTGGCGCTCATCTCGCTTTATTGGCCAAGGGAGCTGGCGTACAGCTTCCGGGTCATGTGGCCAGCATGACTAAGCCGCTTCTGGCGAACCAGAGCAGTGCATGGAAACGGTGTTTACCTTCCCGCCGGAGTGGTACCTATTTATCTACTTGCACTTTGATGTGCTTTCGAACTGCTAGGTGGGCAGGAGCAGGGACCAAGCAACGGGAGCTCACCCCGTCACGGGGATTTGAACCGCTGACCTTCTGATTGGCAAGTCCTAGGCTGGCTCAGTGGTTTAACCCACAGCGCCACCCATGTTCTTTAAGGACTTTCCATAAGACCACACAAAATTTCAGTTGTCAAAAATGTACTAAATATGGCTTCTCTTTATAGGACACTGCTCTAAAAGCAGAGCTGATGAAGCAATAGTTGAAAATACAAGATAAATATTGTTTTTATTTCCTCGGAGGTTGCAAAACAAACAGATAAGGCATTTAGGCTGCATGAATGAGAATATATATCCCATTCACAGGCGTTTTTCGTATCAGTGACAAGAGGACATCAAGCAGTTTGTTTACTGCATCATATGTTGGGAGCTTTTCTCCATTCAACAGCTAGATTTCCTTTTATCACCTCAGAGAGACTGATATGGAATGCACTTTCAACAACTGCTGTTTGTTCCAGCATGTACTAAACAATGGGACCTTTCAAGAAAAATGAACCACTTAACTTATCGCAGTAAATTTCCAAGGTGAAAATATGTAGCTTATCAGGCTTTCTCGTTTCCCTTATATGGAGATAAAAAACTGGAAAGCAGCTATCAACTTTATTTGTTTCAGTGACTTATTCTTAAACCTGTTAAGGGTTGCATGTCTTGCCTTGGCAACAAATAGCCACAGGCCCAGCGTATCTTCTTGTTTTTCTTCATAGAAGTTTGATCTGGGAAGATCTGGCAAGCTCATATCACAGCTGACTTGTCTAAATAGCTGGCCTCCTTTATGCAGGGTGGAAGGAGAGACGGGTTCCTAAGGAAACCCAAGAAAGACGGAGGGAAGCAATTGCTACTCAAGATAAAAGGTAAAGGTAAAGGGACCCCAGACCATTAGGTCCAGTCGTGGCCGACTCTGGGGTTGTGGCGCTCATCTCGCTTTATTGGCCGAGGGAGCCGGCGTACAGTTTCCGGGTCATGTGGCCAGCATGACTAAGCCACTTCTGGTGAACCAGAGCAGCACACGGAAACACCGTTTACCTTCCCACCAAAGCGGTACCTATTTATCTACTTGCACTTTGAGGTGCTTTCAAACTGTTTACAGCAGGAGCAGGGACCGAGCAACGGGAGCTCACCCCGTCGCGGGGATTCGAACCGCTGACCTTCTGATCGGCAAGTCCTAAGCTCTGTGGTTTAACCCACAGCGCCCCTTACGTCCCGCTACTCAAGATACAGCTACTAAATTGGTAGGTCATTTTCTAAGAGAGGTAAGTGTTAAGCTGGGGTGTATTGGGTGTTATGGGACATGGGTGGGGGACATGTTTTGTTCCTTCTGGCGTAGCTTGTCCACCTTTGGTCCCCAGCCTGTGCTCAGCTCTCACCTGTGGCTCCTAGAAGTTGTCAGCATGTGACAATGGCCACACCCCAGGAAACACCTTCGACTGGCCCGCTAAACCAATGTGAAGGTAGCCAATGGGTCTCAAACCCTCGGTGAGTCAGGGACTTCCCCTGCATGCAAAACAGACTCTGGCGGATTGAGTGGATGAGACCAATCATGGGTTCAACAGTCAAGAAGGCCATATCTACATGTGCTGTGGAGGGAAGTGAGGGGCCAATGGGGCTCATCAATCATCTAGGAGAAGGAAAAGATCATCTAGGAGAAGAAAAGACTAAGGAGTAAACCCTGTGCAAATCTGGAGTGGAGTCCCTAAGATTGTTGGATGGTGCATTGTACGCCTCCCTCCAGAAACTCCTGCTGCCAAGCTGATGCCAAAGGTATTGCTCTGCTTTCCTTTGGACCACATCAGTGAGGCCAAGAGGGTGGGTCTTGTCATATGGGCAACTTAGGACCTCCATACACATTGCCCAGGCTTGCACCCTGGAGAGGTTTCTCCTATGCTGCTAATGCAGTGGTTTGACTGCACTCTCCATTGTCTATTGAGACAGATGGATAGCAACAAGTGTTGAGAGCCGAAAGAGGGAATTTGAAAGATACATTCCACATTTCTACTTACATGAATCCTACATACCTACCACAACATCAGAATACAACTATACTCCATTTTGGAAATGCTATTGCAACAGCAACGATGGTGAAACCTCCTCTGGGTTGATGTGGGGTCCGCACAGAGACTGCTTACAAGGTTCCTCAGTGAGAGTTCAGAAATGGCTTAGTTTCTGAGAGCTCTCATGCTCTTACTGCTGGTGTATGTGTGCCAGTTCTTTTAAAACTGAAATGCACAATATCAGCTTAAAAAACCCAAACACAAGATACTGTGTAAGGTAGAAAAGATAAAGGTAAATGACTCTTGGATGGTTAGGTCCAGTCAAAGGCGATTATGGGGTACGGAGCTCATCTCGCTTCAGGCTGAGGGAGCTGGCATTTGCCCACAGACAGTTTTTCGGGTCGTGACTAAACTGCTTCTAGCACAACAGAACACTGTGATGAGTGTCAGAGCGCACGGAAACGCTGTTCATCTTCCTGCCATAGCGGTACCTAATTATCTACTTGCACTGGTGTGCTTTTGAACTGCTAGGCTGGCAGAAACTGGAACAAACAACAGGAGTGCACTCTGTCACGTGGATTTGAACCGCCAACCTTCCGATCAGCAAGCCCAAGAGGCTCAGTGGTTTAGACCACAGCCCCACCCACGTCTTGAAAAGATAGGGAATCCAGCCCACCCTTCTCCAGCATCCACAACACATGGGAGGTGGTGGTGATTTTAATTTGTTATCTGCCCTAAAGTCCCAGGGCAGATTACAACCATTCCACTGGGAAAACAGTTCTGTCCATATGGAGATGACAGTATTGAGTCAGTGGCTCATGTGCTTCTAGCTGCACTCTTTATTAAGATTTGAGGAGTGAGATTATTACCCCTCGATTATTGTCCATGCCAAGTCACTCAACCATTGCTACTGTGTCCTATCTTTTAGCAGATCAAGATGATCAGGTGATAGCAAACACTGCATGGCTTTTAGCGGGGGATATTAGACTAAGATCTATTATTTTATTATTGATGTAAACCTCCAAAACGTATTTTCTATACAGTGGTACCTCGGGTTACATACACTTCAGGTTACAGACTCCGCTAACCCAGAAATATTACTTCAGGTTAAGAACTTTGCTTCAGGATGAGATCGTGCAGAGGCAGCAGGAGGCCCCATTAGCTAAAGTGGTGCTTCAGGTTAAGAACAGTTTCAGGTTAAGAACAGACCTCCGGAACGAATTAAGTTCTTAACCCGAGGTACCTCTTTTGCCTCTATCTTCAGTACATTTTATTTTATTTTATTGCTATGGCTAGTGGCTGATGCAAATAAAGATTCTTCTGATTCTGATTTAATTGAAAGACAACATTAAAAACAGTTTTTAAAACTTACAATCACAAAAAAATAGGATGGGTCCTGAAAATATACATCGCAAATGTCAAAGGCCCGGGTAAAGAGGGATGCTAATATAAAGAAGAAGAAGAAGAAGAAGAAGAAGAAGAAGAAGAAGAAGAAGAAGAGGAGGAGGAGGAGTTTGGACTTGATATCCCACTTTATCACTACCCTAAGGAGTCTCAAAGCGGCTAACATTCTCCTTTCCCTTCCTCCCCCACAACGAACTGTGAGGTGAGTGGGGCTGAGAGACTTCAGAGAAGTGTGACTAGTCCAAGGTCACCCAGCAGCTGCATGTGGAGGTGTGGAGACGCGAACCCGGTTCACCAGATTACGAGACTACCGCTCTTAACCACTACACCACACTGGCTCTAAGAAAGGAAGGGAACCTGTGGTTTTCCAGCTATTGCCAGCAGTGGGTGTTCTGGCTAGGGATGATACCCAGCAGCATCAGCAGGGTCAAAGGTTCCTCACCTCCGGTATGGAGCATAGAAAAGTAAGGCTGCAAACACGCTATTCCTTTAAAGCACCTTCCTCAAAGAATTTTGAGCACCGTAGTTAACCCCTGACAGAGTTACAATTCCTGGCCAGTCTTAACAAAGTGCCCAGAATTTTTTGAAGGAAAGATTCTGTGTTTTGAAGGTGCTTTAAAGTTAAGGATGTCCACTGCAGCCAGAGGTGTATAGTGCGACTGGTTCGGCCGCACTAGGCACTATGCTGCAGGGAGCACCACAAGAATGCTGTAGAACGGAGCGTGAGAGGCAGGGGGTGAATTTTAGTGTTGTGCATGGCGCTGCTGAAATTTGAGAGCCCAAAGTCCACCACTGCTGTACCGATTCATAGATGAGATGCAAAGCCAGATCTAAAGGATTGACAGCGAATTCATATCTTCACAAAAATATGCAAAACTTCTTCCTGCACCGATTGGAAATCAAGCCGTGTTACTGCCCCAAAACTTTTGCAAGCGCAAGCAATATTGAAAGCAGGATTGTGTACCTTAAAAGCATCGCAAACACACATCATCATGAACACGCAACAAATGCCTGAAAGGTCCTTTGGTTTGCTTTGAAGAACAGACCTCCATTCCACTTCACAAATTATTTTGAAACCTCTTCAGATTTCAAAACTGGCTTGCTATTCAAGATTTGGTGTGGATGGGTAGATGAGAGTTCTGCAGTTTGGATAAAATATGAAGTACCCGATGAGAGAACCACAAACAGGAATTTGGATTGTGACAAATGTCTACAGCACAGAGAAACAAGATGGAACCAGTAAAGACAGTTGCTGTGGTGATCGACTCCAAAGTTCAAGTTTGGTAATAGACTATCCAGAATTATTGGGTTGTTGTTGCTGGTTTTTCAAAAACCAAGTGTTCAGTATCTACTGCATGCGAAAATGCAGTTACTCAGGACAGCTCAAACTTCTTCCAGCCTTCAACTCAAATATTTATTTCTTTATAGCTCTCAACAATGACAATACAACCTCATAAAGTTAATACACATTCAAGTATACGACTAATGACCCTCACTTAGGGATCCACTAAAATACATGATTATGTTGCAGACCTTTGTAGCTCAATATGGTAAATCTCAGCAATGGGCTAATACCCTTGCTGACAGCAGTGCAATGAAAGTACATTCTCTAAGCACATATTTCAGAGCTACCCTTCTCTATAAGTCTGTTTTCAGAAATGAAGACATGGGTCTCTGTGCCGCAGCTTACTGAAAATGACATCACTGAAGGAATTTGCTTTATTAAGTCATTGCCCTAAAAAGGTAATAAAAAAAGAAGGAGCTACGTGCTCAGAGGTACCATGCTATGCCATAATATGATCTTACTCTTTCCACCAACTTGGCACATTCTCTTTTTTCCACCCTTAATACGACACAAGTAAGTGCCCAAATGAATCACCACTGCTAAAACTGAAAGCTGATACTGTACTTTATTAAAAGGGGACCTCCTAATACTTATACAGAGGGAAAGCCCATTAGAAGCGAACAAAAGATAATGCTCATATTGTTTTTCAAACAATGAGTTGCTTACATAATCCTGTTATAAACTGCAGTGTACATTTCACAGTCTATCTGACACACAGTCAACACCCTGACTATGCACTTGAATGCTACGCAGTGTAATATACTATCAAAGAGACAAAAACTCCACTGTATATATGTGTGGCATTGGGTCAAAAAAAGGTCATGGCATGTCTCTACTTTAAAGCTATTTCTTTTAAGGGTGTTTTACTCTTGTGGAGAGACAATTTTAACTGTCATGGAGGCTTCCAAGACTATTTATTTTTAAACAACTAGACCATGAAGCCTGGATTATGTCATTATATTGAATCCAAGAATCCAGAGTGGGAAATGTTACCTTCTCCGACAATATGCTGAGACTTAGCACTAAAAAGTATAATGCTCAGAAGTGCTTCCTAGTACAGATTGCCATTCTAATCTGGGAAATATATATTTACAGAAACATTGTAAAATTAATGAATGTTAGAATGATGTTGGAATGAATTTATGTGATTTTAGCAGAAATGTTACAAAGAGTTACGAAAAAACAGACTGTTAATTGGTGAAAGGAGGGAAAGTAAAGCTATATTAATAATATCAAGATAAATTACAGGACAAAAAATTGAAAAGAGGGAAAGGATTTGCTGAAATGGATAATCGATCTAGAATACAAAAAAAGGGAGGTGTGAGGAGGTCGGGGAAATAAGCTAATGATACAGCTAATGCTGTATTTTTCTTTGTTTTTTTCTTTTTTGCTTAATGGATTTTAATTTTCTGCTTTTTCTCTTTTCTTTTTCTTTTTTTTCTTTTGTATTTTATACTTTTTTCTTTACCTATTGGGATGTGTGGTATTGTTTTTTTTGTTTAAAATGATGTTTTTTGCTTTTTCTTTCTGTACCTTTTAAAACTTTAATAAATATCTTATAAAAAAATAATAATCTGGGAAATATATCAGATTGCCTCCTTTTATGTGTAATAAATAAACTAGCAGTGCTCTGGGTGATTCTTTTAAAGTAGGATGGCAACATTCTGTTTGCAAAGAAGCAAAATGGTTTTTGCCATAAAACCGCCCACTGCGGTTGAACTTTTTTGGTGTTTCAAATGCAAGAAGCAGTTTGAAGCTGGAGCTAAGGGCATTGCCGATCTTCCTGTAAATCATTTCTGTCACTCTGCAGGCATTTCTGTTACTACTTTTTTATTGATTTTCAAAAACAAAACAAAATTAAATAAAACTTAAACTTTAACATTCAACCTTTTTTATCTTCTTATTTACCCTGCACAATTTCGAGCCTGAACTTCCCTCCTTCCCTGCTTCGGTTTTCCCAATTTACATCCGTTCCTGCAGATTCTTAATTACATTCTATATATGTCACAAGATTTATGTTAGCCCTGCTACAGTTTTTAAACTTCTACAGCTATTTCGTATATACAAAACAAATTTACTCCACTCCTCAAACTCTGTCACTTTTTGGTCTCAAATTTTATAACTCATTTTTGCCAATTCAGTATACTCGAATAATTTCATCTGCCACTCCATTAGGGTTGGTAACTCTTGGGATTTCCACTTTTGGGCCACAAGAATCCTTGCGGCAGTCGTGGCATACAAGAATAATTTGCAGTCTTCTTTTCTCACTTCATCTCCTATTATCCATAATAAAAAAAGCCTCTGGTTTCTTTGGGAATGTATATTTGAATTTTTTTTTCCATTTCATAGTATATCATATCCCAAAACTTTTTCATTTTTCCGCATGTCCACCACATGTGGAAAAATTCTCCATCCTTTAATTTACACTTCCAGCAGGCTCTATCTCGCATTTTATACATTTTTGCCAATTTAATTGGAGTTATATACCACCGATACATACTCTGCAGGCATTTCTGAATGAGTATGGCATGATCACGGCTAGAATTCTTAAACAAATAGAAGGTCAAGCCTTGCTGAGGAAGAATCAGCATGGCTTCTATGGAGGGAGGTCCTGCTTCACTAACTTTTTTGGATTCTTTGAGGCTATCAGGAAGCATATAGATAGTAGTGGCTTGTCAGTGTTAGTTGGGGGGTGGGTGGAGAGGGGCCTTGGCCAAGATGGCCTCAGTGCATTACATCTGAACCAGCCCTCAAAGTAGAAAAGCTGGCACTGGTTTTGAGGACAGGAGGGTGAAAATCAGTTTAGAAACCCTCCAACACCTCCAATCAAAAATTTTGGGAAGCACTCAGTACTTAGGCACTTGGGGTTTGAAAAGTTTCTATGTATTCTTACTGTGTGAGTGCCTGGAGGCGGTTGGAGGATGGATGGCGGCTAACAGATTGAGGTTGAATCCTGACAAGACAGAAGTACTGTTTTGGGGGGACAGGGGGCAGGCGGGTGGGGGGGGATTCCCTGGAC
This sequence comes from Podarcis gaigeae, assembly GCF_964106915.1. Classification (NCBI taxonomy): domain Eukaryota; kingdom Metazoa; phylum Chordata; class Lepidosauria; order Squamata; family Lacertidae; genus Podarcis; species Podarcis gaigeae. Next base: position 9,354,991 of record NC_139680.1, on the reverse strand, counting down.
CTGAATGGGGTAACTGTGCCCCTGAAGGACCAGCTGCGCAGCCTGGGAGTCATTTTGGACTCACAGCTGTCCATGGAGGTGCAGGTTAATTCTGTGTCCAGGGCGGCTGTCTACCAGCTCCACCTGGTATGCAGGCTGAGACCCTACTTGCCCGCGAACTGTCTCGCCAGAGTGGTGCATGCTCTAGTTATCTCCTGCTTGGACTACTGCAATGTGCTCTACGTGCGGCTACCTTTGAAGGTGACCCGAAAAATGCAATTAATTCAAAATGCGGCAGCTAGACTGGTGACTGGGAGTCAGTGGCGTAGCGTGGGGGGTGCAGGGGGGCCAGCCGCACCGGGCGCAACATCTGGGGGTTAGGGTTAGGGGGCGCAAATCCACGGGTTAGGGGGCGCAAATCCATGGGTTAGGGGGCGCAAATTACTTGCCTTGCCCAGGTGCTGACAACCCACGCTACGCCACTGCTGGGAGTGGCCGCCGGGGCCACATAACACCGGTTCTGAGAGATCTGCATTGGCTCCCAGTACGTTTCCGAGCACAATTCAAAGTGTTGGTGCTGACCTTTAAAGCCCTAAACGGCCTCGGTCCTGTATACCTGAAGGAGCGTCTCCACCCCCATCGTTTAGCCCAGACACTGAGATCCATCGGTGAGGGCCTTCTGGCGGTTCCCTGATTGCGAGAAGTGAGGTTACAGGGAACCTCCTCGGTAGTGGCGCCCACCCTGTGGAACACCCTCCCTTCAGATGTGAAGGAAATAAGCAGCTATCCTATCTTTAAAAGACATCTGTTTAGGGAAGTTTTTAATATTTAATGCTGTACTGTTTTTAACACTTGATAGGGAGCCACCCAGAGTGGCTGGGGAAAGTCAGCCAGATGGGCGGGGTATATAATAATAATAATAATAATAATAATAATAATAATAATAATAATAATTGCATTACTTTCCTCTCTGGTATTTCTCCAGATAATCACACAATTTCTTAGGACCAGCCAGAGAATCCATAGCTTCCATCCTCCCTAGGAAAAAAACCTCTCAACAATCCAGAAACATTTGCTCATCTCTTGGAGCTGCACACATGCTATTTTTTTGTAAAACCATTTTGCATATATTGAACAGACATATATACACAAAGCTACTACCTCCCCTGGGACAATCACCTTAGGACACCCTTCTTTCCTGGGTGGAGAAAGCTCCTTGTATGGCCTATGAGAAACAGCAATGTACTTTCCATTTATCTTGGCACAGAGCCACACCCCTAACACAATCAGGAGACAAGAGTTTTGGAGCTGTGGCTTGGATGAACCAGTTTGAATATTAAGCCCTGGGCATCATTAATTATCTAACATAAACAGTGCTTCTTTGATGCGGAGTACAGGTGATGTTTGCAGCCGTTGGGACTAGACTGTGGTTTGGCCACAACTCTCTATAGCTCGTGGCATTGGCAGATTAGGACATTTGCCCAAAGGACACATGAAAACAATAGCAAAAGCTCTTTTGCTTCTACCCCAGGAGACCTCTTTGGGTGAACTGCATTGTTAAGAAGTTTGAAATGAAAATCTGCATCTTTACGACTTTTTGAGGTTTCTTTTCTGCGAGCAGGGCTTGAAATCTGTTCCCCTCTGCGAAGTTTCCCAACCAGCAGATAGAATATTCATCGAAAGCAAATCCCAAAAGGGGCCCGAGTACAATTGCTAGCTAATTAAAAAGGTTCAAATGACTATGCATAACTTGCCTCCTGCAATATTTCCCAAGCTCTAATTATAACTAAGAGCAAAAAGCTGACTCTGTAAAATGGCTCCTTCAAGCTCTGCTTGTGGTGATAAGGTATGTGAAGACAGATAATTATGGTAACAGCTACAGTACATTACAGTGGGTGGATGACTTGGGCAGAATGCTAATGGAACATGGAGCCTTCCCTATCTCGGTGACTAATCCAAATACAGATGGGAAATTTTACTATCTGATGACTTTTCTACATACAGACAGCTGATCGCTGTAAGCCGCAATCTAAGATTTGCCTCTGTAAGCACAGTTTGACAAAGCTTTATTTACTTATTTATTTCTGCTAATTTTCTGGGTTGACAGATGTCATCAGTACAATGTCACTTGGGAAAGAGTTTGAGATGAAAACAAAGCTGGGAAAACAAAACAGAACGCTTTGACACCTGAAGTCGCCAGTTCAAATACTAAGCCGCGAAATTTGCAAAAGTAAAAAAACCAAACATTTTACGTCTCAAAGCCAGATCTGCATACACTGAAAACACGGATTTTCACAGAATGACTCGATTAAAATGTGATGTAGTGATTTGTAGCCTTGCCCTTCACAATAGCTTATGGTGGGGAACAACTGAAACTTAAAACTATGCAACAAATTATTTATTTGTTTCATTTTTATCCCACAAACATGAAGAACACCATAACACGCCATGAAACGTGCAATGTTAGGAATATCATTAAAAGACAGAAGAAATAATAACTGGGTATGACAAAGACTGAAAGTCATGGATGTAGCAGAAAAGGCTCAAAGTTAAGATGGACTTATGGAACCAGGCAGAGGGCCTTCTCCATAGTGATGCCTGCCCTGTGGAACACCCTCCCATCAGATGTCAAGGAAATAAACAACTGTCTGAATTTTAGAAGATACCTGAAGGCAGCCCTGTTTAGGGAAGTTTTTAATGTTTGATGTTTTATCGCGTTTTTAATATTCTGTTGGGAGCCGCCCAGAGTGGCTGGGGAGATCCAGCCAGATGGGCTGGGAAATAATAATAATAATAATAATAATAATAATAATAATAATATGCAGGACATGTAGCAAGAGAGGATTCAGGCAGATAGAATAAAAGCAGTGTTAGTACGGATACCATACAATTTTAAAAGACTAAGGGGACAACCTTGGTGATGTGATGGGTGGATGATCTAAAACTACTAGCAAGGCTTATGTGGATACAACCAAGAACCAGGGAGAGAACTTGAAGAGGCATATATCTCACCTTGTCTCCAAGGGTAGTTCTCCCCTCCTCATTAAAACCCACAACAACCTTGTGAGATAAGAGGCTGAGAGTGAGTTCCCCTGGTGAACTTCATGGCTGAGTGAAGGGGGATTCAAACCTTGGTTTCTCAGGTCACAGTCACACACTCTACCCACTATGGGCTGTTGAATAGTAGCCCAAGGGTGAAGTTTAACATCTCTCCAAAAAAGAATTCAGAGTTTAGACTTTGGTGAACATCCGTGGAAAATGAGTTCCACAATTGGGCAGCCACCAAGAACACCTCTTTACATGACCCAAATGTCCAAATACAGCACACAGATGGTGCAGCCAAGATTGAAGCCTTGATATTAACAGCTTTGGTGCTGTAAAGTAGGGTAGACAGTATTTGAAGTACCAAGAACCCAAGTCATTGCCACTGCTTTGTGGGCACTGCTGCACGACCCAGGTAACAGAGGCTTGGGGGGTATAGGGAGGCCTTCCCTTTTCTTCTTAGGTGATTAAATGGGTCATACCATCCCTGAGCTTCCCAGAGGTATCTAGTTGGCTAGCTTGAGAACAGAATGATGCCCTAGATGGGCCTTTGGCCAACCCTGCAGAGCTCTTCTTACATTCTTATGACTCCAAACAACATTATCACCCATTTCAACCTTCCTGACAGAAGGAGGGGGCAGGAAAGGGCAGACCCACAAGCGAATATTACCTAATTCATTACAGGCAATTTTTGGGAAGGCAGGCGAACTAATGCCAGTGTACTGGAAGAAGCAAAGATCACCAGTGTCAAAGCCATGATTCTTCAACATCAATTTCGTTGGACTGGTCTCGTTGTGCAGATGCCTGATTATCGTCTTCCAAAGCAACTACTCTATTCCGAACTTAAAAATGGAAAGCATAATGCCTGGTGGTCAACAAAAGGGGCTTAAAGACTGTCTCAAGGCAAATCTTAAAAAACGTAGTATAAACACCGACTACTGGGAAACACTGGCTTGCGAGCGCTCCAGTTGGAGAACAGTCTTGACCAAAGGTGTCATGGGCTTTGAAGACGCTCAAACCCAGGACAAAAGGGAGAAATGTGCTAAGAGGAAGGCATGCTTGGCAAACCCTCACCGTGATCAACTCCCACCCAGAAACCTATGTCCCCACTGTGGAAGGATGTGTGGATCCAGAACCGGCCTCCAAAGTCACTTACGGACTCACTGTTAAGACCATGTTCATGGAAGACAATCTTACTCGGCTCTGAGTGATCGCCAAAGAAGAAGATAGCCTAATTCATTACAGAGTACACTGAGGCCACTCCGTTCTTCTCTTTGCCTACAATCACTGTGTTTTTAATGGGTCCTAAATCGCTCTGGGATATTTTTCTAGTGGGAACCAGTACATACATTTAATAAGCCTAAACCTGTTGGTCTGAATAACTTTCCCCTCTGGTGAGTGCCATCCATCTTGTACTCTTTCGTTGCTTAACACCTAGGTGAAATTATGTCATCGTGCTTCTCCCGTCAGCCCCAGTTTTCCAGACACTTCTTAGAAACTAGTTCCCTGCCCTTTCATAGGGCCTGCAGCACACTCTTCGTCTAATGTAGCTGCCTCCTTTTTCACTAGATGGCACTGCAAAGTAGTCTTAGGACTGTCCACAGAGTGAAAAGAGATTGCTGTAAAAAGTGGACCGCTTGAAGAGATGAGAGGCTGCCCATTGCTGCTCTGTTCCTGGCCCACTATGATGCTCTTCCAAATAACTCTAAGGAAAGAGGTAAGAGCTCTGAGGAACATGAAACACTCATGTCAAACCCTCCAACATTTCTCTGATGACAATAGGGATGTCCTATTCAATAATAGTAATAATATTAATAACAATAATAATTTTATTATCTGTGCCCCACCTATCTTACTCAGTTGCCCCACCTACTTTGGGAGGCTTCCAACATATATAAAAACACAATAAAACATTAAACATAAAAAACCCTTCCCTATACAGCAGGCATAGGCAAACTTGGCCCTCCAGATGTTTTGGGACAACAACTCCCATCATCCCTAGCAAACAGGACCACTGGTCAGGGATGATGGGAGTTGTAGTCCCAAAACATCTGGAGGGCCGAGTTTGCCTATGCCTGCTATATAGGGCTGTCTTCAGATGTCTTCGAAAGGTTGCATAGTTACTTCTCTCTTTGGATCGGGGGTCGCATGACTCCATACCCTACAACATTTCTCTGATGAAAATAAGGCCTTCCTAAAGAAAAGGGGAACGAGGGTGGCGCTGTGGGTTAAACCACAGAGCCTAGGACTTGCCGATCAGAAGGTCGGCGGTTCGAATCCCCATGACGGGGTGAGCTCCCGTTGCTCGGTCCCTGCTCCTGCCAACCTAGCAGTTCGAAAGCACGTCAAAGTGCAAATAGATAAATAGGTACCGCTCCAGCGGGAAGGTAAATGGCATTTCCGTGCGCTGCTCTGGTTCGCCAGAAGCGGCTTAGTCATGCTGGCTACATGACCCTGTACACCGTCTCGCTCGGCCAATAAAGTGAGATGAGCACCGCAACCCCAGAGTTGGTCACGACTGGACCTAATGGTCAGGGGTCCCTTTACCTTTAAGGAAAAGGGGGTGATTCTGGGATCAAATCAGAAACCAGCACAGACTGTCCCTGGAAAATAGGGACATTTGGCGGGTCAGTGATGTTTCTAGCCGTGCCATGTGCTTTGCACAAACTGAGAGGCTGCTACTTCCAACCAGTGTGCCATGGCAGGGAAAACACAAAGTATAATGACGTTTGTCATCAGACAGCTCTCTAATTGAGCTGCAGCTTTACAGCGGTGTAGCGGAGCCGCGATAGGTTGGGGTGGCGCACCAGGACTTTTCGCAGCAGGGATGATGATATCATCCCCTGGGTTGCTTTGTGCCAACCATTCTTCATGCCAAATAAACGAGCTTTTTTTCCCCAGACAGAAGTTGGTTTCCAGAGGAGGAGCCGTGTGTCTTGCAGCAAAAACAGTCAACCTCAGATGGCACCCTAAGGCGAGGCACCTTAAAGAGTAACCAATTTGTGAACTCAAGCGCACTTTGTCAGCAGCACATTAGTAACCAATTGGTGAATTAAAGCCCATATCCTGAGATGAATGAAGTTCAGCTGGCATGTATAGGAGAAAATTCCAAGGTGGGGTTGCATGGCATTGAGATGGAAAAATGACAGTCAGTGAGAGAAGTAATATATATGTTAAATAAGCACATCTGTAACTCCGTATAGTAGCAGAATGGTGGCTGTTGTTGAGCTGATAGCATTAAGCCCTGAGTTGTGGCAGGAAACGATTCACAAAAAACTGTCACCTGTAGAACAGATGTCTTGGCATTGGCAAGGTAATTAAAAATCCTTTGTCTTGATTTAACCCACAAGTAATGGCCCTGAACTTCTTTGTGAATCGTAATTGAGGTGCTTCACATTGCACTCTTCCTTTGTTGCAAAACGGCAACCTGAAGGTCGGTTGTTTTACAATTGTCTAATGTTTTCCATGGAGTTTTCTTGGCAGGGATACTGGAGTGGCTTGCCGGTTCCTGCTCCAGGTGGATCACGTTTGGTCAAAACTCTCCACTATGACCTGTCCATCTTGGGTGGCCCTGCACGGCATAGCTCATAGCTTCTCTGAGTTATTCAAGCCCCTTCGCCATGGCAAGGCAGTGATCCACGAATGGACTGCAAGAAGATCAAACCTCTCCATTCTGGAGGAAATCAGCCCTGAGTGCTCACTGGAAGGACAGATCCTGAAGCTGAGGCTCCAATACTTTGGCCACCTCATGAGAAGAGAAGACTCCCTGGAAAAGACCCTGATGCTAGGAAAGATTGAGGGCACAAGGAGAAGGGGACGACAGAGGACGAGATGGTTGGACAGTGTTCTCGAAGCTACCAGCATGAGTTTGACCAAACTGCGGGAGGCAGCGGAAGACAGGAGTGCCTGGCATGTTCTTGTCCATGGGGTCATGAAGAGTCGGACACGACTAAACAACTAAACAACAACAACAAAGGTGTCTAATGTTTTACAATTTTTGATGTGCTGTAAGCCGCCCAGAGTGGCTGGGGAAACCCAGCCAGATGGGCGGGGTATAAATAATAAAATTATTATTATTGTAATTATTACAGAGTGCCCTGGAATGTTGAAATGTTCGACTTCCGGAGGTGGCGCGAACGGCAATGGCGGTCCTCTTCTCTCAGTGAGGAGGAGCTCCGTGGAAATCGGGTCGTCCGCTACGGCGAAGCGGAGACCCACTCTGGAAACCCACAGGCAGCAAAAGCCTGTGGTCTTGGGACTCGGCGGGCGCCAGAAGCGGCCCCCGAAACGCTGAAGGAACCCCGTAAGGGGCTCCGGAACGTGGAGGGGGTAGCGGCGCTGTGAGTCGTTTCGCAATCTGTGGAGTGAAGCCGCGCTGCTGCTGCCGGTGAGCGCTGACCTCTTTTCCTGGAAACTTCTGATTCGGAAAAGCAACAACCCGTGAGTAAAGAAGGACTTTATAAAATTTGAGTCTAAAATTATTGAATTTGGCTGAAAGCGGAGCGACGTAAAACAGGAAGTCCGTCTTCCGCTGTTACTGAACTTCAAAGCAAAGAGCTGGAGGAGTGGAGGCGCAGAAAGAACTTTTAGCCTAACTGATCCGAGCACCCATTGAACTTTTTCTTAAACAAAACAAGGACTTTAAGCATTTGATTTACTGCCTTTCATTTGCATTGTGACACCTTTCTTCTATTGGAACTACAATTTGAATGAGAAACCCAGGGGCTGGAGCTGCCTGAACAACTGAGCTGTCAGTTTTGCAGATCTGGCTACTTTGCATTAGAACTTGCAACAATCTGAGGGGGTTTGGACCTGTTACTTTGAAACATCATTTGAAACACCAGTATGCACTGTCTGAAACAATGTGCATATTAACACTAACTCTGCTTAAAACCTGCTATTGAAGGTTCTTGGACATTAAATTTGATTTTAGTAAATTTACCAGAACTGGATTCTTCCCTAAAGACATTTTAAGCTCCCCCTAGAGGATTTGGGATTTACAGCAGTGACATCATTCTACTTTCTTTTTCCCGACCTCCTGTTTGACTTTTATTTTCCCTCTGGGCCGTTGTTTTCTCATGGGAACAACTCAGCTTGACCTTGACTTTTAGATAACTCTGGAATGAGTGGTGCAAGAAAAAGGGGAAGAACTAGACAAACAACTTTAACAACTTTAACCTCAGCCTCGCAGACACGTAGATCATCTGTACCTACTTTGCCTTCAGAGGAAGAAGCTGCTTCTCTGCCACAGGCAGGGGAGGGAGAAACTGAGCAGTTACAATTGGAAGATATGGCCTCAGGAGCAACTGCTTCCATTTTAGAGAAAATTTATGAAAAATTGGAATCTCTGGATAAGAGAGTGGAATCTCTGGACAAGAAAGCTGATGAACAAACAGCCAAGATTGATCAAAACACAGAATGTTTAAATAGACTAACTGGACAAGTATCACAGAACGTACAGGCAATTGGGCAGTTGACGGGGGCCACAGTAGAAAATCGGAAATTGGCTGAGGACACTAGCCAAAAACTTGAAAATTTAGAACAAGAGGTAAGACCACTCTGCAAACAAGTAGGTGAACACCAGACCTATCTCTCTATGATAGAGCTGCGGAACCGGGAGAGTAATTTAAGGATAAGGTCGATACCAGAAGTGGAAGAAGGCAACCTAGCTGAGTTTTTGACTAAAGAATTTTCCAAGTTCTGGAATTTAGAGGAAAAGGACTTTAAAATTGTGTCAGCTTTCAGGCTTGGAAGACTTGTAAAGAAAGAGAAGCCCAGAGACTGTTTGATAACTTTGAGATCAAAGGAGGAAAGGGATAAGATTTTGGGTCTACATTACGAAAAGTCACTGGACATTTTGGATAAAAGAATTGAAATTTACAAAGATATTCCTAAACAACTGTTGGATCTTAGATCTGCTTATCTGGAACTGGTCAGACTGCTTAGGAGCAACTCAATTATCTTTAGGTGGGAATTTCCCCAAGGACTATCCTTTACCTTCAGAGGGAAGAAGGTTAAAATCAGAACATTGGAAGACAGAGACAAATTTTTGACTACGTACGGAGAGGACCTTCAAAAAGGAATTGAATCACCTTTTGGGCCTGGAGCACCGGCGGTACCGGCACCCTTGGAACCTGAGGATCCAGCGAATAAGATACCACCCCTGGAAAAATAACCAGATTTCTTCAGGATGTCTCTGCAACTCTTGAGCTGGAACATAAATGGCTGTAACATTCCAGAAAAAAGGAGGAAAATATTTCATATATTAAAAAAAGAACAATTGGACATTATCTGCTTGCAAGAAACACACGTGACTAGACTCCACAGAAAAGTGTTAATAAACAAAAGACTTGGCCAGGAATTTATATCTTCGGACAGAGTGAAGAAGAGAGGTGTGGTGATATATGCAAAAGAGAGCCTGTCACCTAAATTCTTATTTAAAGACGAACATGGAAGAATTTTGGCTATTGAGATACAACATCAAGGAGAGAAGCTTTTGATATTAGGAATCTATGCACCAAATGAGGGGAAATCGGAATTTTACAAGAAGTTGCACGAGATCATGCTGGATTATCTGGACTTCAACAACATCATCATAATGGGAGATATGAACGGGGTCGTATCAACTAACATGGATAAGTCACAAAGCCAAAATGTCACAAAAGACGGCAGACTACCAAAGACTTTTTTTGAAATGACAGACAATATGGACCTGATTGACATTTGGAGGACAAAGAACCCCTTGGGAAGAGAGGGAACATTTTTCTCTGAAGCCCAACTGACCTGGACAAGAATCGACCAAATATGGATATCTAGAGGTCTGGCACCCAAGGTCAGAAAGGTGGAAATCTGCCCAAAGACCTGCTCCGACCATAATGCAGTAAAGATGGACATGACACTATTACCAACCGGCTCCTTTAGATGGAAGATGAATGACAATTTGTTTAGAGATCAGGAGATCATTAAGAAGGCCCAAAAAGTTTTGAAAGACTATTTTGAGATAAATTTGAACACAACGGTGGAAAAAAGAATCATCTGGGACGCAAGCAAGGCTGTGATGAGGGGGTTCTTGATACAACAGAATGCTGTAAAGAAAAGGACACAAAATGAGAGGAAAGACAAAATCTTGGAGAAAATTAAAGAATTAGAGAAGAAGTTAAGATCAAATCTGAAGTCACAGCCGACTCTGAGAGAAATTAAACTTCATCAAGCACAATATTCTAAATTGATAAACCAGGAAATAGAGTGGAAGATTAAATTAATGAAACAAAAAACTTTTGAATCGGCAAATAAATGTGGAAAACTGTTAGCTTGGCAGTTGAAGAGGAGACAAAAACTAAATACAGTTACAAATTTAGAGATTGAAGGAAGAAACATTCAGAACCCTGTGGATATTAGAAAGTGCTTCCAGAGATATTTCAAAAAATTATACACTCAAGGGCCGCAAGATGAGGTTGAGATTAAACAATTTTTGGGAAAAAATGGGCTACCAAAATTGTCACAAGAAAATAGATCAATCCTGAATTGCAAAATAACACGACAAGAGATTGAACAAGCCATTCAGAACATGCAATTGGGCAAATCCCCAGGGCCAGATGGGCTGACCTCCAAGTATTATAAGACATTAAAAGACTATTTGATACAACCATTGATGGAGGTTAGCAATGAAATTATGGAGGGGAAGAGGGCGCCGGAATCGTGGAAGGAAGCCTTTATCACATTGATACCAAAATCGGAAGCTGAAAAGACACAACTTAAGAACTATCGTCCCATCTCTCTCTTAAATGTGGATTACAAAATATTTGCAGACATTTTGGCAAGTAGACTTAAAAAAGTTTTAAATGAAGTAATCCACAAGAACCAGGCAGGCTTTCTCCCAGGTAGACACCTGTTTGCTAATACAAGGAACATTATTGACAATTTGGAACTTTTGCAAACAGATATAAATACAAAAGCAGTGTTAATTTTTATAGATGCGGAGAAGGCCTTTGACAATATCTCCTGGAAATTTAAAAGAAATGGGAGTGGGACGGGGTTTTGAGAATGGGATTGATGCAATATATTCAGAACAAAAGGCTAAATTGATAGTCAACAATGTGGTTACAGAAGAGTTTAAAATCGAAAAAGGAACACGACAAGGCTGCCCTATTTCCCCTTTGTTATTTATTTCGGTTCTGGAGGTGCTCTTGAATATGACTAGAGGGGACCGGTTGGTGGAAGGAATTCAGGTCGGAGCGAAACAATATAAACTTAAAGCTTTTGCAGATGACCTAGTTTTGACCCTGCAGGAGCCAGAATCTAGTACGAAAAGAGTATTACAATTGATTCAGGACTTTGGTCGGGTGGCGGGATTTAAATTAAACAAACAGAAAACCAAGGTATTGGAAAAAAAATTGACAGATACAGAGTCAGAACGGTTTCAGAGAGAGACAGAATTAAATGTGGTTAAAAAAGTAAAGTACCTAGGGGTAAACATAACAGCAAAAAATCTGAGTCTATTTAAGGACAACTATGAAAAATGTTGGTCAGAAATCAAGAGAGACTTAGATAGTTGGACAAAATTGAAACTTTCTTTGTTAGGCCGAATTGCTGCTATCAAGATGAATGTATTGCCAAAAATGTTGTTTTTGTTCCAAACACTACAGATTGTGGACAAGACGGAGTGCTTCCGGAAGTGGCAGAGAGACATCTCTAAGTTTGTCTGGCAGGGCAAAAAGCCCAGAATCAAGTTTAAGATATTAACTGATGCGAAAGAAAGAGGGGGCTTTGCCCTGCCAGACCTAAAGTTGTATTATGAGGCCGCAGCTTTCTGCTGGCTAAAAGATTGGCTACTTCTTGAAGACACTGATGTACTGGATCTGGAAGGTTTTAACAATGCTTTTGGTTGGCATGCATACTTATGGTATGACAAGGTTAAGATCAATAAGGCCTTTAAGAACCATATTGTCAGAAAAGCAGTGTTTAATGTCTGGACAAAATATAAAGACTTATTGGAAAACAAAACTCCAAGGTGGCTTTCACCTCTGGAAGCTAAGGCCCGAAAAAGACCCAATATGGAGGCCAAATGGCCAAAATATTGGGAAATACTAGAAAAAGATGGAGACAACTGGAAATTGCAGAGTTTGGAGAAAATGAAGGATAAAGTGCGAGACTGGTTACATTACGCTCAGATTAAAGAAGTTTTTAAAAATGACAAAAAGTTAGGATTCCAGGTGGAGAAATCCAAATTGGAAACAGAACTGTTAGAACCTAAGACTAAGGTACTTTCAAGAATGTATAACTTGCTGTTAAAATGGAATACACAAGATGAAATGGTTAAATCGGCTATGATAAAGTGGGCACAGGATATTGGGCATAATATTATGTTTGAGGACTGGGAAAGGTTGTGGACCACTGGGTTGAACTTCACTGCATGTAATGCTTTGAAGGAAAATGTAATGAAAATGATATATAGATGGTACATGACCCCAGTTAAACTTGCCAAAATATACCATTTGTCTGATAACAAATGCTGGAAATGTAAAGGAAATGAAGGAACTTTCTTTCACCTCTGGTGGACGTGCCCTAGAGTGAAGGCTTTCTGGGAAATTATATATAATGAGTTGAAAAAGGTATTTAAGTATACCTTCCATAAGAAACCAGAGGCCTTCCTCCTGGGTATTGTCGGCCAGAGGGTGATAAAGAAGGACAGAACTTTTTTCCTGTATGCAACAACGGCAGCAAGGATACTCATCGCTAAGCATTGGAAGACTCAAGATCTACCCACACTGGAAGAATGGCAGATGCAACTGATAGACTACATGGAACTGGCTGAGATGACCGGCAGAATCCGAGACCTGGGAGAGGAGAAGGTTGAAGAAGACTGGAAGAAATTTAAGATTTATTTACAAAAATATTGTAATTTGGTTGAATGTTAAGAAGGATGCTAGATCATAAATAATTGAGCACCACTAAATTAGATGGAATTAGGATGATAAGTGAGATTGAGGAAAATATAAAATTTTTGGAGATTTATTATATTATACTTAAAAGAGCGGGACATAAGAACGCAAACAAGATGATAAATTGCTGGTAAAAATCTATACTGATGTAAGTGGGAGCGGGAGACGTGAGGGAGTCCAAAGAAGTTATGAAACTATGTTATGATATATGTTATATTGTTTATTATTTTTGCATTTGTATTTAAAAATTTTAATAAATATTTTACAAAAAAAAAATGGAATGTTAAATGTTCTCCCATATATTTATGGATATTGGCACTGTTATCTCAGATTTGTGTCCATCTATTCTCTTGTGTAAAGAATGGCCTGCTTATCCAATGCACAAGGGCATTGTTGATAGATGACAGCATAAATCTCATTGGAAGATGAGTAAGGGAAAAACATCTTATGTCAATGGTTCCCAAAATGTGGTCCATGGATCATTAGTTATCATCTAGAGACCACCAGTCAGCTTCATTCAGGTGGTCCACAACATTCCACATAAAATATTCATATTGGTTTGTAATTGTATTTTTAGTGCATCTTTCATTTATGTTATCTTTTATTGTATTAGCATTTGAATTCTATGTCATGCTGTCTCCAGGGAGGTTCAGCCTCCATTCTACACCTTTAGGCGCCAGTCAAAAACATTTCTCTTCAACCAGGCCTTTGGCTGATTGACATCCAATACCCTTTTAAATGTGGTGCGGGAAGGGGGATTATTGGCTTGTTTTCGTTCATATTCTTAGTATGTATTTTGTGTTTGTCATATTGTATTTTTGTGCTTTTGAACCACCCTGAGATCTACAGATGAATAAATACAAATCTAATAGATAATAAAATAACAATAAAGTATAAGATATGCCAGTAAAAAAGCAATAAACATACAATTAAAAATCACCCCGCAACCAGCACAGTACAATTGATGCAACAGGCAGGAAAAAAATTATTAAGTGGTCCCATCAGAACCTCAGGAATTTTCAAGTTGGCCATGGGGTGGGGGGAAAGCTTTGGGAGCCGCCCAGAGTGGCTGGGGAGACTCAGCCAGATGGGCAGGGTATAAATAATAAATTATTATTATACAGTGGTACCTCGGGTTAAGAACTTACCGGTAATTCGTTCCGGAGGTCCATTCTTAACCTAAAACTGTTCTTAACCTGAGGTACCACTTTAGGTAAGAGGGCCTCCCGCTGCTGCCACGCCGCTGGAACACCATTTCTGTTCTCATCCTGAAGCAAAATTCTTAACCCGAGGTACTATTTCTGGGTTAGCGGAGTCTGTAACCTGAAGCGTCTGTAACCTGAAGTGTATGTAACCCGAGTGTCAGGGAACTGCCATCGGAAGAGCAGGTGGTGGAAGGGCTCAAGGAGGTTAGGAGAGACTTAACAGCAGAGGAGGGAACCAGCAGGGGGAGAGAAGGAGCTCGGAGGGAAAGGGAGTCGGAGGGATGGCTCTGGGACACTTCTAGCGAAAACAGTGAGGAGGTTTCAGGACCTCCTATAGGGACACCCACCCCTCGCCGGAAACTGTCACGCCGAGAGTCCAGAAGACGCGTTTCCGTTAAGGAGCTTTTATGTTGGAAGAGATTCCGCAAACGCCCACTGTTGGATTCTGCCAGCGATTGAGGGAGCCATGCTTAAGGGGCTCCGCTACAGACAGAGCTTTGCTAATCTGGGCAAACTCTGAGGGACTAAGCTTTTACGCACAAGCAGCTCATCATCCCATCACACCGAGGTTCCACTGTAGTATTATTATTATTATTAATGACATTATTAGGTCCTAGTGTTGCCAGAGTAGACACACAGGCAGCGTTGGCAACTGGGTCTGATCCAAGCTTGTTCTTTCTGTGTCCTGTTGTTGCCGGTGAGTAGCTATTTTAGGTTTGGGAGGGGCTGTCTGTAAGCAAGCAAGCAAGCAAGCATTAGCCTGCCTCCCAAGACCCAGCACATTTGGGTGGTGTCAGCTGGAAGATGGGATCCATGATCTCGGGGAGCCTGTAACAGCTGGGAGACAAGAGGCAGGGGCATAGCTAGCCGCTTCGGCACCCGGAGCGGCGGGGGTGGGGCGATCCGTGTATGGGGGCGGGGCAGCGATCTGCGTACAGGGGCGGCATGGTGAGCTGCCCATGGAATCCACCTGGTGGACGCAAGCCCCGAGCCACCATGTCACTCCCCTGGTCAGAGGCAGGAGAAGCTGAAGAAGAAGAAGAAGAAGAAGAAGAAGAAGAAGAAGAAGAAGAAGAAGAAGAGTTTGGATTTGATATCCCGCTTAATCACTACCCGAAGGAGTCTCAAAGCGGCTAACATTCTCCTTTCCCTTCCTCCCCCACAACAAACACTCTGTGAGGTGAGTGAGGCTGAGAGACTTCAGAGAAGTGTGACTGGCCCAAGGTCAACCAGCAGCTGCATGTGGAGGAGCGGAGATGCGAACCCAGTTCCCCAGATTACGAGTCTATTGCTCTTAACCACTACACCACACTGGTTCTGAAGGATTGGAGAGTGAAGAGGCAGGAGGATGGAGAGAGAGGTCAGTCTGGTGCAAAGCCAAGGGCTTCTACATCTCCACCTCTTGCTCCCTTCTCTCCCTGGACCAGGAAGGGATTGAAGTGGGGGGAGCCGAAGCAGCTTACACGCAGATGCAATCTTCACCTGCTTGCACACAACTTGGATAGGGGAGGTACATAAGCCAAGTTCGGGAGTGGGGCCTCTTGTTGTGGCAAGTGCCTCATCGGGTGCACACCTAGGAGTAGCTGACAGATGGAGTAGGGATGATGGACACACCTTTTCCTAACTTGTAAGTGTACTTTTTGAGAAGAAGGTTAATTCCTCATTCTGGGCATTCCTTGCCTGACATTGCTATGACATTGCATATTATCCCCATATTCTATGGCAGCGAATTCCTTCAGCTAATTATGCATTGTACTAAGAATGCCCTGAATAGCCACAGAGTGTACATTCGACCACTATGCCCTTCCTGCTGCAGAAAAGCATTATTTTCTTTGGTGCTTTACCAACCACCGATGCCTAGGCCTCACTCAATGAGGCTTTCTCCCCACCGAACTGTGTGGAGTGTGGCTGCCACTGCCAATTTCTCTTCATTACCACTCTTTTCCTTTAGTTGCCTTTTGAAAGCCAGAAGTCTCCATTAGCATATGGCAAGTCAACACATCCCTTCAGTTATATAAATGAACAACTGCCAAAAAGAGAGAGAGAGAGAGATGTATACGTTCAACCAAACAGATGGTTTCACATCTTCATTCCCTAACACAAAGTTCATTCTGCCACCAACTGCTAACTACGAATAGTGCCAGATTCTATAGGTGATTCAAAGGCCAGCCCTGTGCTTCTGAATAAATGCCTACAAAGTTTACCTGGAGATACAAACAAGGGTGTAGCATTTTTGACGCTGAAAGCCAGCCACCCCCATTCCTCTCTCTCTCTGGTTGCCAGTGTTTTAGAGACACTACTCCAGCACTTTTAACTGTTGCCTGGCACAGAGAGTCCATCATGGAGATAAGTTCATACCCTACAACATTTCTCCAATGAAAATAGAGACATTCCATTCCATCATCATTCTATTATTTATACCCTGCCCAACTGACTGGGTTGCCCCCAGCTACTTTAGGTGGCTTCCAACATATATAAAAACATAACAAAACATTAAACATTGAAAAACTTCCCTATACAGGGCTGCCTTCAGCTGTCTTCTAAAGGTTGTATAGTTACTTATCTCCTTGGCTCGAGGGACACATAACTCCATACCCTCCAACATTTATCTGATGAAAATAGGGACATCCTAAGGAAAAGTGGGACATTCTGGGATCGAATCAGAAACCAGGACGGCTTCTGTAAATCCAGGACTGTCCCTGGAAAATAGGGGCACTTGGAGAGTCCGTAAGCTCCAGCTGCTAAATTTATGGATGTCAGGGTCAAAAGGCTCAGAAGGAGGGCACCACCCCTCCCACAAGCAAACCACCCAGTCTACATTTTGCCACTGTTCAACGCATTCACACGCATGAGTCATCAGCACATATGTAACTTTTTTTAAAAAAGGTGGAAATTTTAGGTCACCTGTGTTATCTCTGCAAATGCTATACTTCTTGAGAGGTGGAGAAAGGTACATATTCAGTTGCTCATCATCCGTGATCAAATGAATAGCATACGTATGTAGACTCATTCTGGTGCATGAGCATCTTCAGGAATGGGGGGTAGCTAACATGGTACACCCCAAAGTGTTGTTAGACTACAACTCCCTTCATCCCTGATCATTGGCCATAATGGCTGGGGCTGCTGGTCCAAGAACATCTGGTGGGCAGCAAGTTCCAGAAAATGCCTTCAGAATAACTTTTAATACTTGAAGTGAAGTCAGGTAGCATGTGGCTCTATTGTTTATGTTGCTACTATTAGTATTAATTTTTAGCACATGTTCAGCCTGATTTTATACACAGAATCCTAGAATTGGAAGGGATCATGAGGGTCATCTAGTACGACACCCTGAAATTCGGGATTTTTTTGCCCAACTTTTTTGACCCACAACCCTGAAATTAAGAGTCTCATTGCTATTAGGTGAAATTACATGGCATATTGTGAACACACTTCCATTCAAATGTCATTTGCCATATTCCCCTCTGATCATAGGCCTTCCTTACTATATTGGCTTACCAAACTCAGAAACCACGAGCCAAGCTTTCAGAACTCAACACAGGGACAAACAGAAGGAGACGCCTTCACCCCGGTATGGCTCCCCTTTATCACATACACAGCCCAACAGGACAATGACGATAATCCACCAACAGCATACAAATCAATATGGCTAACCTGATCCAAAACACCCACCCACCTCACTCACACACGAAAACAAAGATCACCACAGCCAATCACAAACAAACAATCACACCCTAGGCCAACCCCAACCTCTCTCACCACCAAAGGAACACAAGTGAACAACGCAAGCACACTGACACCAAACTCTACATACATTAAGCATAATAGAAACACCGCTACCCGACCCCACCCCCATCCATCTCCCCTCCCTCCACCCCCTTTCTTTTTTTTCTTTCTTTTTTTTCCCTTCTCCCCCTAATGCCTCAACAAATGAAACGGATTTGTAAAAATGTTACATGGAAAAAAAAATACGAGGCATTACACTTACACTGTATAACAAGAAAACCCTTAATAAAATATTTTAAAAAAAACAACTCAAAAAGTTGCAAGCACAATTTAACATGAAAATCAGGTTATCTTTTCATACTTTGATACTTCATTGTTGTTCAAATTAGCTCTTAATGGTTCCAAAGCAAGCTACAATTCTTATTCTTCCATGAAACCAGAGGGAGGAAACCCAAGCCAGGGATGCTAACAGTGTGGGCTGGAGGAATCTGAAAAGGTGTCCCACCCTTTATGCCTACCCCAGATTCTGTCATTTTAAAATTTATTTTTGCAGTATAAGCTTGAGAACTTCTTTCCTGTTTCATAATTCAGGAATAGCTGGCTCTGAAAAATTCAAAGACTAACGTCTAGGACATATTTGAATATATTTGGTTTAGAAATTTACAAGTTATTAAACTGGCAATTCCTTATCATTTAAATTTGTTTCAGACGGTGCCAAGAAAGATTACAATCTAGGAAGATTATAAACTCCTATGAAGATTACATGGTCCATCAGTGGAGTCTCGTAAATGCTGCCATGGGCCAATAAAACCTTAAGTCGTTTATTAGAATGTGTGCCAGGTACCAGCAGATGTGTTAAAGGGCCCCAAAGCTCAGCCAGTGGCAAGCATTACAGAGTCCTCCCTCAGCGGGTGCAGAATTGGACCTAGTTCTTTTGTCAGCAAATTTGCTTCTTTATGTTTGAGAATGTGTGGGAGGAGAGAATAACTTGAACCAAACAAGTTCAAGCCCAAGCGGTACGGATATCACCAGCTTAGTTAGTGTGCAGTGCTTGTCCAGTTATACACACAGAGAGAAGAAGTGGTGGGGTTCAGTTGGGGTTTACTTCCGAGTCAATGTGTTTTAGGATTGCTCTGTTAACCAGAGATGATGGGCAAGTGTCCTAGGAGGCCCAGGTAAGGAAAACACCACTGTAATAAAGTGAACTTTCACCCCTTAATGTTTCACCTGCCATGGTCCTTGGTTGAGTTCAGTTGCCACAGTCAACCCTGCAAGTTATAAATCAAAGAAACGAGGAAATGTGAACACTCCTGCGCACCTTGGGAAGTTGGCAAGGCAAAAGCAGGTCTCAGTCCAGCCCAGATTCGGAGCAGTGTGCCCTTTTGTGACAGCGAAATGTTGATCCTGTTGCTGGACGGCATCTTGCACAACATGACCATTATTTTGCAAGTTAATTTATACTGCTTGAAATTATTGTAGTGATTATATAATTGACAATCGTTGTTCTTTTCCTCTTTTTAGTGCCCTACCTGTCAAGTTTCGTCTCCAAAGAAGCCAGCTTCTGCTGTCCTCTTTAACTTTAAAATAGCTGGATTTTCCTTTAGCAAATAGGAATGCCTGGGCTCGCAGCATTCCCTTTGATTTCCAATGTGGAATCTCAGATGATCTCTTTATTGAGCATTCATCCTGATTTGCTTGCACAAAGCTTACGCAGAGGTTAGACTATGACCAGTCTTTATTGAGCATTTATTCCAGTTTGCTTGAGGGGTCTTCCTGCTAATCGTTAGGTCATCTCACAGCTTTCAGTGTATTTACTGTCACTTTCCTAACCACAAAAAGTCCTTTAAAGGTTTGTTGCATCAGAGTGACAGAATACTTTAATTCCACAAACCAAAATGTCTGCTATGCACTTGAATAAAGGTAAAGGGACCCCTGACCATTAGGTAAAGTCGTGACCGACTCTGGGGTTGCGGCGCTCATCTCGCTTTATTGGCTGAGGGAGCTGGCGTATAGCTTCTGGGTCATGTGGCCAGCATAACTAAGCTGCTTCTGGTGAATCAGAGCAGCGCATGGAAATGCCGTTTACCTTCCCGCCGGAGCGGTACCTATTTATCTACTTGCACTTTGACGTGCTTTCGAACTGTTAGGTTTGCAGGAGCAGGGACCGAGCAACGGGAGCTCACCCCGTCGCGGGGATTCAAACCGCCGACCTTCTGATCGGCAAGTCCTGGGCTTTGTAGTTTAACCCACAGCACCACCCGCGTCCCTATGCAATTGAATACCTCTCACAAAATGCTTACTGTCTGGAAGAGACCTGAACCCGAATCTATTTGCAGCTAGAGGAGATATCTCCAAGAGGTTTCTATGTGCACAAGAAATATGGAAGGTAAGAAAGTAATACATCACTAGCCTCAGAATTCATTTCACTGCTCTCCAGCTCCTTGTATTACATTATCCTGCTGTGAAGTCAATCCCAGAAGACCCAATATCAGGAACATCCATGTGATGATACATGGATTGCAATGAATGTAAAGACAAGGTCAGCTTTTTATGATTTTGCTTGGAGCACCATGGTCTATTTAACAAGGAAGTCTGGGACCCCCAATTCTGCTGTGGGATTTTAGGAAGGAAGCATCTAAAGCTGCTTCCCACATTATAGTAGAATTAAGTCCTGTTCGAATACAACCTTTCAATAGTCATGGCCTCATGGTATTATCATATATGCATCAGGAAGGAGGGGCCAGCCAAAAATATTATTATTAGACACTTTTATATACTACTTCCAGTCACAAAATGACTTCAAAAGTGGTTTATCTAGACACTTAAAGCAATAAAAATACAAATCCTAAAATGCAGTTTAAATCCACAGCAATCCAACGATTATAATCAGCAAAGCAATAGTAGAACCAGTCGAGAACTGAAGCAAACTAAACACAGTTGCCTAGGGGAAGGGAGTTTCACAATTGGGGTGCTACTAGGGAAAATATTTTCTCATTGTAGTGTTGTCCTTATCCTACCCTGATGTTAAATCAAGAGTGGGGGTTC
Source organism: Podarcis gaigeae (assembly GCF_964106915.1). NCBI lineage: Eukaryota > Metazoa > Chordata > Lepidosauria > Squamata > Lacertidae > Podarcis > Podarcis gaigeae. The sequence continues at coordinate 9,334,056 of NC_139680.1, read as the reverse complement.
TTTTTCAGCTTGAGGGTCACATTCGCTCACTGACAATCTTCTGGTGAGGGGGGTGCATGCTAGTGGTAGGATTTGGCAGAGACATAGTAAAGGTAAAGGTAAAGGTACCCCTGCCCGTACGGGCCAGTCTTGACAGACTCTGGGGTTGTGCGCCCATCTCACTTAAGAGGCCAGGGGCCAGCGCTGTCGGGAGACACTTCCGGGTCACGTGGCCAGCGTGACATCGCTGCTCTGGCGAGCCAGAGCTGCACACGGAAACGCCGTTTACCTTCCCGCTAGAAAGCGGTCCCTATTTATCTACTTGCACCCGGAGGTGCTTTCGAACTGCTAGGTTGGCAGGCGCTGGGACCGAGCAGCGGGAGCACACCCCGCCGCAGGGATTCGAACCGCCGACCTTTTGATCGGCAAGTCCTAGGCGCTGAGGCTTTAACCCACAGTGCCACCTGCGTCCCGGCAGAGACATACCCTCCAACATTTCTCTGGTGAAAATAGAGGTGTTCTATTATTATTATTATTATTATTATTATTATTATTATTATTATTATTATTACCCCACCTACCTAGTGGGGTGCCCTAGCCACTCTGGGTCGCTTATATTTATAAAAATAACAATAAAAGTGTTGGAGATAAGCAGTGTCCAGTGCACAGCGGAATGATGAAAAGTACGTGCCAACATGCTCTATATTACTTTATTTACACTTCAAAGCTGGTAATTTACAGAAAAACATTTTCCCTCTGCCGGAGCAGAGAAAGGCATCCTCTTTCCTCTAAAGCACGGAGAGAAAAAAACAGACTGAACTGCAAAGAACAGTGAAAAACAGGAAACCAGTGTACGTCACATCCAGTCTCCTTTCCCGTGAGAAAACCCAACAGCACTTGACTGCGGAATGTAAACATTGTCTTGTGACAAGCACTTCGCTGCTCAGTGAAGGAAGCAGAAACCAACATCCTCCCCCTTTCTGTGAACATCACTGGGCAGTGTGTTCGTACAATATCAGTACAAACCCAACTTCTGCACATAGGTACAGTGTTGATCCCTTGATACAATCTTGGACAATACATCAGCAGGAATTTCATTACCTGGCATATAGGACACCGTTACGAGTCCCTTTTGAATACGTTCCCTAGCATGTTGCAACTTCAATTGCAAGTGCTTCGTGCTTTGCTTACAACCTTCAGAATTCAGCAAAGCCAAACATGCTTTGTTGTCCTGGTAAACCTGGATTGGACATTTGACAGGAATTTTCATGTCTTTGCACAATTGTAACAACCATTCACAATCTTTAAGTGAATAAGACAGTGCATTCAGTTCAGCTTCACAAGTACTTAAGCTAACTGTTGTTTGCTTCTTGCATGACCAATCAAATAGACCCTGATTGTACTTATAGCAAACTCCAGACGTACTTTTCCTGTCTGTAGTGTCACTTCCAAAACTTGCATCTGCAAATATCTCAAGACCACCAGACTTCTGATTGTTAAATCTCAGTCTGTAATGCATAGTGCCTTTCAAATACCGCGCTATGCGTTTCAGAGCTTTCCAATCCTTAACAGTAGGATTGTTGACTTGTCTGCTTAGCAAATTACAGCTAACAGCAATGTCAGGTCTTGAACATCTGGCAATGAAGTTTAGCTTGCCTAGCACACTTCTGTACAGTGTAGTGTCAGAAAATGCTTCTTCAGTGTCATCTACCTGATAACCTGTTGTCATCGGTGTGTCCACAGGGTTAGCATCCATCAGGTTTAGTTTGCTTAACACATCAGCAATTTTCCGTGACTGGTGTACTAGAATGTTACCATCTTGATCTCTCTCTATTTCCAGAGATAGGTAGTTGTTTACCTCACCAAGATCTTTCATGTCAAAGTGCTCTTTCAATTGAGCTAGGGCATTATTGTACATTGTGACATCCTTCCAAAAGAATAAAAGATCATCAACATAAAACAAACAATACAGTTTCTTTTGCCCCTCCTCTTTGACAAATACACATGGATCAGCTTTCCCTTGCTTAAAACCTAGAGAAAACAATACTTCAGTGAGTTTTGTGTGCCAACACCGTGCACTTTGTTTGAGACCATAAAGGGACTTCTTCAGAGCACAAACAAATCCCTGTTTTACCTGTACGCCATCAGGTGGAAGCATATAAAGTGATTCATCTAGAGATCCGTACAGAAAAGCTGTATTCACATCATGGTGACTAATGTGTAGATTCTCTTCTGCAGCTAGCTTGAGCATAAGCCTAATGCTCTCATACCTCACGGTGGGTGAGTAGGTCTCGTGATAGTCTTCACCTGGTACCTGTGCAAAACCTCTGGCTACCAATCTGGCTTTGTGTCTGACTATCTTGCCATTTTGATCAGTCTTCGCTTTGAAGACCCATTTGCTTCCAAGCAGTTTCATTCCTGGAACTACTGGAACAAGATCCCATGTTTTGTTCCTTTCCAAGGAATCAAGCTCAGCCTTCATGGCATTTAACCATGGCTCAGCTTCCTTTGAATCCAAATCCTGGATTTCTTGGAAACTTGAAGGTTCAAACACCTTCTTGGAGCTTTTAACAGCTGTTACTGCTATCTTAGCAAACTCATCAGCAAATCTCTTTGGAGGTCTGCCTTTTGTGGCTCTCTGTGACCTGCGAATTAGCCTTAAGTCTTCAACACTCTCCTCTTCCTTCTTAGGAGAAAAGTGACCTATTGTGAACAATGGTTCCTCCAATTCCTGATCAGAGCTTTCAGAGGGTCGCATAGAGGCTTTCGCACTCTTGAAATCCTCTGAATCACCCGATTCAGTTTCAGACTCAGAATCAGAACCTTCATCAGTGGGTGTGGGTTGTTGCGGTTGCTTTTGACTATCCTCAGTTTCATCACTGTCATCAGGATAACATTGGAAAATTCCCACATTCTCCCCCCACTTGGCATTGTACTCAACACTTCTTGTGAGCTTAATTGTCTTAGAGTCAGTCATCATTATTCTGTAAGACCCTTTCTGATAACCTAGAAAGATACCATGCAATCCACGCTTGTCTAACTTGGAGCTTTGTGGTGAGTGAACCCACATGTCAGAACCAAAAATTTTCATGTGTTTGATGTATGGCTTCTTGCCAAACATCTTCTCATAGGGGGTACAACCAATCGCTGAAGATAACCTGCGATTATAACTGTAAGTGAAACATGAGAGAGCTTCGGCCCAATAACTCTCTGGAAGATTGGCATCATGCAGCAAGGTTTTTAACCCTTGAAGCAATGTCTGATTTGCTCGTTCCGCAAGTCCATTCTGCCATGGCGAACGAGGACTAGACAAATCGTGTTGAATTCCTTTCTCAGTCAGAAAAGCTTCAAACTGCTGAGAAGTGAATTCTCCCCCGCGATCACTGAAAAGAGTCTTTACCTTTTTACCATGCACATTTTCCAACCAAGCACAGAATTCCTTGAACCTAGGAAAAGCCTCTGATTTCTGCTTGAGATTGTACACATAAATATACCTGGAAAATGCATCAATGAGAACCATGAAGTACCTGTTTCCACCCAAAGAGGGCGCTAGTGGTCCAACCAAATCAGCATGAACAACCTGGTATGGTTCTGTAGCTTGCCTACTAGACACCTTACCTTTCGCAGCCATTTTCACTTTGTTTGCTGCGCATGCCTTGCACTTCATGTGGTACCTGCAGGGTTTAATAGTCATACCTTCAACCAAGGCAGGCATTTTAGATACTGCCTCAAAATGCAAATGACCAAATTTTCGATGAAAATCGTGAATACATTCTGCATGCAAACTTTTGTTAGAACCTGCAATGCAACAAGTGTCATCCTGCACAACATCATCAAAATACAAAACATACAAACGATCAACATATTCAGCATGCAATACATAATCATTTTTCTTTGTGATGATGCACCTTTTGTTCTTAAAGGAAACGTCAATTTTCCGCTCATTCAGCTGTCCAACGCTGAGCAGATTATGCTTGGCATCTGGCACATAAAGCACATCCTGTATCGATAAGTCCAAACTGTGAAGAACAACAGTTCCGTAGCCTTTACTGGGGATTGTGTGGTCATCCGCCTGGTGAATCGCACCTTCCTGCGGTGTAAAAGACACGAACAGTCGCTTATCGTTGCACATGTGATGCGTTGCAGCCGAATCAACAACGAAGAAGGATCTAGACGTCTTCTGGACCTCTGCAACCTTTGGAGTGAAGCGTGAGACCATTGCCTTGTGCTGCGTTGTCCTGGACACCGGACCTTTGCCTTTGCCTCGGCCTTTTCCACACGATGAGCTTTCGCTGCGCTGCTCTGTCTTGGCCCTGGGATATCTGCATTCCCTCTTCATATGGCCTAGACGTCCACACGTGTAGCATTTCACTGCCTTCAAAGCTTTGGTGCCATCTGGTGGTTCCACTGCACTATGGGATGACGTCTGTGAAGTCTCCCCCTTGCCCATGCAGCTATCACCCTGGCGGTCTGCTCCATTCATAATCATGGCAGTATCACAGGCTACTCTGAGCTGAGCATGTGGCTGATTGGCATCAGATTCCCCACTTGCATCAGCCAGCCTTCTGCAGCTAGCCATCATGACTTTGGCATTAGCCTTCTGCGTCATCTTTGCTGTTTAAATCAGGCTGCTTCATACATGCTGCGTCTGTGTACAGCTGCTTCAATCCAAAAGCAAATTCAAAAGTACTTTCGATTTCCAGCCTCTGCCTGTGAGCCTGTGCCACTCTGCTTATCTGCAGCTGCTGCAAAACCTCATTCCAAAGGCAAGTTCAAAAGTGAAAGTTCTCTCTGCTGTCTTAAATTCATGCTGCGACACTGCTGCAGCTGCTTTACTTTCGATTTCCCCCAGCATAGGAAAAATTTATCCTCCTAGCCTTTTGCCTGTGCCACGGCAAAACCGGCTATAAAAGTTCAAAGTCCAGCCATAAAGCCATTAATTAGAAGCTGGCAGGCTGCCCGGAGCTGTAGCACATACCTCATCAAATCATCTTGACGCGCAGAGATATCGTCCGATCCGGCCCTCTGCATTCCGATCCTTTGCCGGCACTCCAATTCTTTGCTCCTTTGTTCCTTTGCCAGGAGCCCGACTTCTGGAGTCCATTCTCAAAACACTGCGTTTTTCTGGGCCCGGAACCAAATGTTGGAGATAAGCAGTGTCCAGTGCACAGCGGAATGATGAAAAGTACGTGCCAACATGCTCTATATTACTTTATTTACACTTCAAAGCTGGTAATTTACAGAAAAACATTTTCCCTCTGCCAGAGCAGAGAAAGGCATCCTCTTTCCTCTAAAGCACGGAGAGAAAAAAACAGACTGAACTGCAAAGAACAGTGAAAAACAGGAAACCAGTGTACGTCACATCCAGTCTCCTTTCCCGTGAGAAAACCCAACAGCACTTGACTGCGGAATGTAAACATTGTCTTGTGACAAGCACTTCGCTGCTCAGTGAAGGAAGCAGAAACCAACAAAAAGATTAATATTAAAAAAACTTCCCTATAGGGCTGTCTTCAGGTGCCTGGGAGTCATTTTGGACTCACAGCTGTCCATGGAGGCGCAGGTTAATTCTGTGTCCAGGGCAGCTGTCTACCAGCTCCACCTGGTATGCAGGCTGAGACCCTACCTGCCCGCGAACTGTCTCGCCAGAGTGGTGTATGCTCTAGTTATCTTCCGCTTGGAGTATTGCAATGTGCTCTCCGTGGGGCTACCTTTGAAGGTGACCCAGAAACTGCAATTAATCCAAAATGCGGCAGCTAGACTGGTGACTGGGGGTGGCCACCGGGACCACATAACACCGGTCCTGAGAGATCTGCATTGGCTCCCAGAACGTTTCTGAGCACAATTCAAAGTGTTGGTGCTGACCTTTAAAGCCCTAAACGGCCTCGGTCCTGTATACCTAAAGGAGCATCTCCACCCCCATTGTTCAGCTCGGACACTGAGGTCCAGTGCCTAGGGCCTCCTGGCGGTTCCCTCGCTGCGAGAAGTGAGGTTACAGGGAACCAGACAGAGGGCCTTCTTGGTAGTGGCGCCCGCCCTGTGGAACACCCTCCCTTCAGATGTGAAGGAAATAAGCAGCTATCCTAGCTTTAAAAGACATCTGAAGGCAGCCCTGTTTAGGCAAGTTTTTAATATTTGATGCTGTATTGTTTTTAACACTTGATTGGAAGCTGCCCAGAGTGGCTGGGGAAACTCAGCCAGATGGGCGGGGTGTTAATAATAATAATAATAATTCTAAAGGTTGTATACAGTGGTACCTCAGGTTACAGACGCTTCAGGTTACAGACTCCGCTAACTCAGAAATAGTACCTCAGGTTAGGAACTTTGCTTCAAGATGAGAACGGAAATTGTGATCCGGCAGCGCAGCGGCAGCAGGAGGCCCCTTTAGCTAAAGTGGTGCTTCAGGTTAAGAATGGACCTCCAGAACAAATTAAGTACTTAACCCAAGGTACCACCGTATAGTTCCTTATCTCCTTGGCTTGGGGGTTGCACAACTCCATACCTTCCAACATTTCTCTGATGAAAACAGGGACGTCCTAAGGGAGAGGTTTTCAACCAGTGTACCATGGCACCATGGGGTTCCTGGAATGATGGTCAGGGGTGCCACAGGTCCCTCTTTCCTCCCCTCCCTCCCCTGATGCCCTTTTGCACCTCTGCCTCCCAAAGGCTTGCATGGCTGTTTGTTGCAACGGCCTTGGCTACAAGCTCCGCAAGCGAATGGGCTGCCCAAAGGACTCCCGAGGAGAGGGGAAAGGAGGCTACAGGAACACTTCGCAAGCTAGGTTCTGCAAGCAAGGCTCCGCAAGCAAGGGGTGACATAACTGGGCCTCTAAGGCTTGGAGCACGTTTCCCCACAGGGGAGCCACAGAAAGAATGTACCGTATTTTTCGCTCTATAAGACGCACCAGACCATAAGATGGACCTAGTTTTTGGAGGAGGAAAACAAGGAAAAAAATATTCTGAATCCCAGAACAGCAAAAGGGATCTGGCTTCTGGGATAGCCTCTTGCTGTTCTGGCTTCTGGGATAGCCGTGCGAAGCCTCTTCAGGGCAGCGGGATGAAGGCTCCCCCAAGAGCTGCGCTCCCTTTAAAGAGCACGCAGAGCATGTGTGCGGCTCTTGGGGGCTTTTCCCTAAGGAGGGAGAAGGGCTGCTCCACACGGCTCTTTAAAGGGAGCACCGAGCAGAGCCTCCCGCCTGCATTCGCTCCATATGACGCACACACATTTCCCCTTACTTTTTAGGAGTGGGGAAGTGCGTCTTATAGAGCGAAAAATACAGTAGTTGGTCAAGCGAGCCGTAGACTCAAAAAGATTGAAAACATCTGTGCTAAGGAAAAGCGGGACACTGCAGGATCAAATCAGAAACAGGGATGGCTTCTGTAAATCCAGGACAGTCCCTGGAAAAGAGAGACACTTGGGGGGGGGGGGTCTGTGAATGTGTCTCTTACCCTTGTACAGTAAACTCTATTCCTGCCATTCAAAATCCAGAGGTTTCTGCACAAGCATCTCTCTCATCTTCCCTCCAGGCCAACAAGATCTGTTTTCGGTGTCCAAGCACACATTCCAGCCATGGAAATTGTGCTCGAAAAGGGTGATACAAGGTCCAGGGGTGTGGCCTGGAGAGAGAGAGCGTCAAGGGCAAAACAGGGACGCCTTAAAGGCTGCGCTGGTCCTCTAAGCCTGAGGTTTTCCACTCCTGGTTCAATCTTTGACATGCACCTGCTTCCACTGTGTGATGTGAAAGAGCCCCACAAGCCTCTATCCATAGCTGTCAACTTTCACCATTTTTAAAAGGGAAATTCCCTTATTCCGAATAGGATTCCTCGCAAGAAAAGGGAAAAGTTATGTCTCTATCTCAGACGGAAGGGCTTGAAAGCCTGACTCTGTCTTGACTTTTAGAGCACCTTGGCTTAGCCTCTGTGGGGAAGAGCTAGTCGTCACTTGCAATGGGGCATATGCTTCAGCTGCGCCCAATCACGTCCAGGTATATAGCACCGAGGGAGGCTACTCTCTATGACTCACGCCATACAGCATTTTGCGAATGCCAAAAAGGAGAGGGTGGGGTCCCCGTCTATAAACTCGGGATTCATAAATGTTTACTCCAATTTGCTGCTTGGTTATACTTGACTCTGTGGGTAGGCACACCCATTGATTTACTACCTTTGTACGAAGAGCACTGTCAGGAAGGCTTTCCCTCACCCCACTTTATTTTAGTTTTTCAAATGAAAACCCTCTGACTCCGGTTAGTTAAATATTTAAGTTCTTAGACGGCAAGATGAGAAAATTATTCACTTCTCCCAAAATGGTGTGTTTTTCCCAGAGGCTTAATCTGTGCAGTGCATTACACTGGCACTTACTGAGACGGAGGAGACAACTGTGAATCCTACCCCTCACGCCCATTTACCCCCTGCCCCACCCCAAACAAGCAAACATACAAACACACACACACACACACACACACACACACACACACACACACTACTGGCTTTCCTCGCACAGCGTTGTTCCTGTAGCTGGGACAAGATGTGAAAACGATGAAACCTACTTTGGTGCTTTTTCAGACCAAGTGGGCATTCTCTAAAGAGGGCAGACAATCAAACTAAGCATCCAACCTCCATGCCCCCATCCCCACCCCAGTATTCAAACCTGGACAAACTTTGAAAACAGAGAAATGTATCTCCTATCGCTGCAGAGGCATTTCCCGATCGATTCTTTGCATGGTTATCCCAACCATCGCTTGACTATTTGAGCATGCCAAACTTATCATGGATCATCCATATCGACCAGTTATCCAACAATTGAAGGCAAGCTGAGAGGTACCCATCCGCTAAATTAACCGACTGCAATATGATTTGTCATTCAAATTCACTTTCATAACCCTGTGCAAGCAACAGATGTTCACAATTTATGTGAACCACCCTGACATCTTGGTATAGGGCAGTATATAAATTCAACAACAAACAACAACAATGCTAGGTTAGAGTAATGTTGCACGGTACTGTGTTACCTTTGCCTACCACTTGTCTGAATTATGGCATAAACCTATTGATCCTAAAAGCAGCAAAGGTGTGCACTTTTTAAACCACATCTTTCCCGATGAAGTCAGGACACATTTGTCAAGCTTGGTCCCTCACCCCATCCCAGGTCACATCTTGTACACTTTTTGTTGTAAAATACTTGTTTGCTCAAGATAAAACACACAAACGTTTCTTATAAAATAAGAGAACTTTTATGCCAAGGAGAGGAACGTTTTTTCCGGCTGAGGGCCTGATAGCTTTCTGAGCAATCTTTTTTGCCAGTAGTGGGCTGGGGCAAATGCAAAAAGTGGCCAGATAAGCAAATACAAATTTTACCTACTTTTACTCACACACTCCTCTCTCTATCCACTCATCCAGGGAAGCAAGAGGCATTATGAGAATTCAGGGACACATTCCACCCGGGGAAAATACTCAAGGAGGCTGCAAAACAGAGTGGAAGAGGTACGTGGCTTGGGGGAGAGGCAGAGTAACTGAGGAGAAGTTGTAACTTGGGGAGAGTAACCTAAAATGTAGCCTTTGGCCCTCAGGGATGAGATTTCCCAGCCCTGCTTTATGCAAATAACACACAACTTTACATATGATTAAGAGGTTCTAAGTTTCATCTTCTTGCTTCGAAGACTGGTTCCTGGGATTTCCAAATTGCCATTCACGTGAGAACTGTAGCTAATCTCATTAAAGTGCCGCGTGACCTAATAATTTACTGAACTTGCATTTATCTTCAATTCATTTGAAGTCAATACATCTCTTACTCGCAGTGTTTACTTGCGTTGCCTTGGAGATATTATCCTAAAGATTCGATTGACAAGAGGCTTTTTCCACTTACAAAGGATATTAACTTCACGTAAATGTCATGGGCTGGTTGGATTGCAGAGGAACGGAGGGAGGAAAACCCGCACCCCAAGGGAAGAAGGCTCAGAGTAGTGGTGGGACAACAATGAGTAGTTAGAGGGAGAAGACTGGGAAGAAGAAGTTTTGAAAGCTGAAGGGGTAACAGGGCACAGTGAGCTGGGAGAGTCTATGGCAGAGAAAAGTCCAGAAGTGGAAGCAGAAGTTGAAGCAGGCAAGTGGGAGGAGAGAGGCCAAGATGCAGAGAGGCTTGTGATGAGTCACAGGTGTCTCCTGCTGCTGCTGTGACAAGCTCCTCTCCTCCCTGGTCTCCCAGAACCAGAAGAGGCATGAAGTGGGAGGAGCAAAGACAATCATGCAGGCACAGTCTCCAATTGCTTAGGGGGGGGGGGAACAACCCTGGAGAGGAGGTTGTGGCATAGCTGTCAACTTTCAGATTTGAAAATAAGGGACCAGCAGCTAAATTAAGGGATCAGCAGCCTCACCTGTCCCAGGCACTCCTGTCTTCCACTGCCTCCCACAGTTTGGTCAAACTCATGCTGGTAGCTTCGAGAACACTGTCCAACCATCTTGTCCTCATGGTTCAATGTTACTAGTGAGCAAAGTTACCCAGTCAGGATTTGATCAAATCTTGGTCCTAACTTTTGGGGTTAAGATTCCATTTAGCTGTCCATTAATACTGACAAACCGTATCTCCCATTCATCTCTCAGATCCCCTTGTAAATCTAAAGTACTGACCTCACCACATCCTGCAGTAAAAAAATTCCCCAAGTTAATTACACATTGTGTGAAGGTAAGTGTGTGAAACTACACCATTCCTACTATCAGCTTAAGTGACACATTCACTCTCACTCTCTCTCTCTCACGCGTGCACACACACACAGAGAGAGAGTAGAGCCCCTCTGAGCCAAAGGCCCAAAGGCAGAAAGCCCAGCCAGCAGCCAAACGAAGCCTCAAGCAGTGGTTCCCACAGCGCAGCAACCCGGCATAGGGGATGCAGCAAGGAAAACCTCCGTCACCTCTCCGCTGGGAAGTGCTGAGCAAAGGCGAGTCCCCAGGCAACACGGCTGATTTGATAGGCACAAGGCATGCAAGCTCCACCCCCCAGTCGTTCTCAGACTCCTTATTGGGCAGCTGAGCAATGCAGTTGAGGAGCCTCCCTGGCCGGCAGGGAGGGAGAAGAGCTGCTTCCTTTGAAATCCGGAAAATTTACAGGATATCAACAATCCGGGATAGCAGCGGGAAATGGCGCTGGAATAAGGGAGTTTCCTGCCATATAAGGGAAGGTTGACAGCTATGGGTTGTGGGGAGTTGGGGACGTTTAGCCTTGGCAACTGATCCTACTGGGGATGAGTTCCTATGCTCATTAGGCCTGGCGCTCTCCTTAGTCTGTGCGGATCCTGTTGTTGCTAATAAAGGGTTAACTCCAACATGCACAGTGTGATTTACTGCTGGCTCACTCCTGTTAGGAAATGTCAGGATTATGACACCAGAAACGTTCCGTGTGAAAACAGCCAATCATGTGCCCCTTCCCTTCTCCCACCCATTCCCATTAGATCTCCTCTTACACACTTTCCCCTTATTCTAAATATTCGGTACAATTTCTTTCATACCATCTCAATTTGTCATGGGATTTCTGTTGCTAACATTTATTCTGTACCAGGTATAAGTGTGATGGGGAGCGTCTTTCCAACCTGAAGACAACCTGTCCTTCTAGGCAACCTCCTGGAGAGCACTTAGCATTGGTGGGCAAGAGGAAGCTAGCAGAGCAATGAATGTGAATTTAACCTTTTGTACAGTAGGGGACGCGGGTGGCGCTGTGGGTTAAACCACAGAGCCTAGGACCTGCTGATCAGAAGGTCGGTGGTTCGAATCCCCGCAACGGGGTGAGCTCCCATTGCTCGGTCCCTGCTCCTGCCAACCTACCAGTTTGAAAGCACGTCAAAGTGCAAGTAGATAAATAGGTACCACTCCGGTGGGAAGGTAAACGGTGTTTCCGTGTGCTGCTCTGGTTCGCCAGAAGCGGCTTAGTCATGCTGGCCACATGACCCGGAAGCTGTACGCTGGCTCCCTCGGCCAATAAATCGAGATGAGCGACGCAACCCCAGAGTCAGTCACGACTGGACCTAATGGTCAGGGGTCCCTTTACCCTTTACCTTTACAGTAGGCTAGTTCTTTCAGCCTCAGATGTTGCTCTCTATCTCCCATCAAGGTATGCAAGAGGCATCACCAGAGTCCAAGGGCACATTTTATCTACTCAAAAACACTCAAGGAGGGTGCAAAATCAGATCAGGGTTGGTGAGGGCTGTGGCCTAGGACAGTGGCGGGCTTGAGTACTATGGTGCCCTGTGCAAGGCCAAAATTTGGTGCTCTCCCTCGCCGCCAGTCCTTGTGCTGTTTTCCCAAAGCTGTTTAAGTGAGGCACCAGGGTTTAAGAAGGAGGCAGGGTCCTCCCACCTCCTTCCTAAAGCTGGGCAAGCACCAGCTAGGCTTTGAGAAGGAGGTGGGAACACTCTAGGACCCTGTCAGACCGTTATGCCTTGCATAGCCCTAAATCTGCACCTGCTGGGGAAGGGTCCAGATAGTGAGGACTGAAAAGCAGGGCTGGTGAGGAGTGTGGCTTAAACCTTTCCCGCCCCAACCTGGCCACAGTGATCCACGCGACAGTTACCTCCAGGCTTGACTACTGTAATTCGCTCTACGCGGGGCTGCCCTTGAAGCTGTCCCAGAAATTCCAGCGGGTGCAGAATGCTGCAGCGAGGCTCCTCACGGGGTCTCTGCCATGGGAGCATATTCACCCAGTGCTTTTCCAGCTTCACTGGCTCCCAGTGGAGTACAGGGTCAGATTCAAGGTGCTGGTTTTGACCTTTAAAGCCCTTCACGGCCTAGGACCCTCGTACCTACGGGACCGCCTCTCCTGATATGCCCCATGGACGACCTTAAGGTCTATAAATAGCAACACCCTAGAGGTCCCGGGTCCTAAGGAAGTTAGATTGGCCTCAACCAGAGCCAGGGCCTTTTCAGCACTGGCTCCGGCCTGGTGGAACGCTCTGTCTCATGAGACCAGGGCCCTGCGGGATCTGATTTATTTCCGCAGAGCCTTGTTCCACCTTTGGCTTAGAATCAGTTTGATTCCCTCCCCCTCTTTCTTTTTCCTTTTTCCTCCTGTGAAGAGGCTGCATCCTAATGTTTTAATGTTGTATTTTAATCTTGTTTTTTTAAATTGTATTTTAATCAACTTGTTTTTATTATTGGTTGTTAGGTGCCCTGAGCCCGGTCTTGGCTTGGAAAGGCGGGGTATAAATAAAATTTATTATTATTATTATTATTATTATTATTATTATTATTATTATTATGAAGGGGTATGGCTGAGGGAGTGTTGAGGGCCACATAGGGAAGCCTGGAGGGCCACAGGTCCTGAGTCTGAGCTCCTCTATCCCTGTAGAAAAGGATTCTTCTGCATAGAGCACAGTGACAACAGAAAACAGTGGGCAGACCAGTTGGAAGGCAACACCAGGGCTCACTCAAGGAAGTGTTAGAAGTGACAGCAAGCCAATGGGTTGGCCTGCCATGTCTTCCTGTTTTAGCATTGACTTCTGATGAAAGGAAAGCAGTCCTTCAGAACCTAAAGACACAGTTATGACAACAGGTTGAGGTTGAGACCTGTTTTAACAATAAAGCCACACTGCCAATATTTCCACTCCTTTGCCAAGGCCAGCTGTTCTGTTCCTCCTGCATGTAGCAGTCTTTTTAAAAGACAATGTTCACCAGTCTAAGCCACCAGAGCCCAGAAACAACAAAGGGAGAGAGCAATAAATAAACAAAGAGGAGGCACAATAAGCTAAGAAGTGGGTGTGACTTTGGCATTAAAAGGCCAGAGGTATGCAGTTAAGCAGCCTTCAGAGTTTCCCTAGCAAGTTTGGGACCATACCTTAAGCAACACCAACTTCCTCTTCCGTGCTGGCTGGTCGCAAAAGAAAAGATTTAGAAGTATGTCTGGCGCACTCCAAGTAGCCAAAGCTAAACCCATGGGATTTGTACAAGGCCTGAAAACAATTTCATAGATAATCTAGTCTAGAGGGAGGGAATGTTTTACTGCCCAAGGGGTGCATTCTCTCATGGGGAACATTTCAGACGTCACATGCCAGGGATTAGGGTGGGACTCTAGAAGAAAGAGTGGGTGGGACAATGGATGCAACTCTTATCTTTATCAGTATTTTGTGGGAGGGGTTCAAGTGCACGCTGGGACAATTAGATTTGCTCACTTATAGTGACCGAAGGGATAAGACTTAAACAGTAGCAATAATATATTTTAATAATAATATTGCTGTTTAATATGGAGGAATGGACGTTGAAGTTACTGGAGAAAAAGCAGGTAAGTTGGATTAGAGAAAAAACATTGCTGACGTTTAATCATAACAACGATGGGAGAAGCTCCTTTTGGACTTTTTGTGTGAAAAGGAAAAGGGATTAATTTGGGTCAGAAGAATTTTTTGCAGAAAGTACAGTGGTACCTCAGGTTACATTTGTTTCAGGTTACATACGCTTCAGGTTACAGACTCCGCTAACCCAAAAATAGTGCTTCAGGTTAAGAACTTTGCTTCGGGATGAGAACAGAAATCGTGCTCCGGCGGCATGGCGGCAGCAGGAGGCCCCATTAGCTAAAGTGGTGCTTCAGGTTAAGAACAGTTTCAGGTTTATTTTAGGTAACTGACAGATGGAAAAGGGGAAGTCCTTTTAATTTCTTTCTTTCTTTCTTTCTTTCTTTCTTTCTTTCTTTCTTTCTTTCTTTCTTTCTATTTTTTGCTTTTCTTTGGTGTCCTCTTCTCTGGTCTGTTATGGGGTCCAAGGATTACACACACATGAAGGTGTTGGCTGGAAGGACCCTGAGTGAGAGGCCTCCTAGGATGAGAGAATGGGAGAGGAAAGGGAAGCTCCAAGGTGAGAGCTGGGTGGGTCCACTACTTTCTGTGGCTGACAAGGGTTAAGAGTTACCTTCGAGAGAGGATTCTGCAGTTTCTTTCTTTTTTCTTCTCTCTCAGTTTTTGATTTCATTTAGCTTCTTTTATCTTATTGTATTACGAAAAAAAGCTTTAACAAGGGCTCAGTGAAAGAAAGGATGCTTTAAAAACCCTGGGTGTTTCGTAGATGGAAAAAGGGATGAGGAAATAATGAAGAAGCAAATCAAAGTGGTACGGCGAATAGAAAGGATGGGTACAGTGTGACACTCTGTCCTCCTCGCTTGACACTCGGTCAGCTGGGGCTTCCTGCCGCTCAAGGAGCTGGCTGCTCTCTCTTGATTGCTCTAAATTCTTTTTTTTAATTGATTTTAACATATAAATTATAAAATGTACCTCAAAACTTATCACTTATAAAATCTTTTTAGACTTCCATCAGCACCTCTGATGATCCACCGTTTTAACCACTTATTATGCATTTCTTAACTTTACATTGCCTTTATATCTCTTAACAAATCATCCTTCCCCTTCTCCATTTTTGCAATACTTCTAATAATACTCCTCACAAAACTTCTTGCAAACCTACAAATGTCGTCTGATGTTCACAAATACTTTTCAAATAGTCTGTAAATTTACTCCAGTCTTCCGTGAATTTCTGGTCCCGCCGGTTTCGAATCCTTCCTGTTAGTTTATCTAGTTCTGCATAGTCCATTAAATTCATCCTCCATTCTTCAATCGTCGGTAATTCTTCTTGCTTCCATTTTTGGGCCAGTAATATTCTTGCTGCTGTTATTGCATAAAAAAAGAGCTTACATTCCTTTCTATTTATATCACTCCCCACAATGCCCAATAAAAATGCTTCTGGTTTCTTTATGAGTGTATATTTCAACATTTTTTTCATCTCATTATATAACATCTCCCAGAAGCATTTCACCTTTTTACATTCCCACCACATGTGATAAAATGTTCCCTCTTTTTCTTTACATTTCTAGATTGCTCTAAATTCATACGCTTGGCCAGTTCCACCCAGCAGCTTTTGCAGCCAATGAAGTCAGGGGGCGTGGCACAACATCCTGAGAGCAAGAGTTTGGCAACTGGTTTTAGTCTTCTCAGTTTAGCCCCTTGGGGATGGGACTAACCAATGGGTGTCGATTAAGTGGGGAGTGGACAACGGACAATTGCTGGTGAGTCAGCTGGGGATCAGCTCCTTGGGGAAGAGGGCTTCATGAGAGATGTGAACAGAATTACATGCAGCAGCAATTAAAGGGGTGAAAACACAAAAACGCCTCTCTGCATCTTCAAAGGAACTGATGTTGCAAGCTCCATTCATTTAAATGGAGCTTACAACAGCAAAACTATTTTTTAGTTGTTGTTTTTTTTAGAACTGGACTGATTATCTCAACCTGCGAGTCAAATTAATCTCCTCACGTAATTATATAGGAACCCAGCTGGTTGCGTAACATTGCTGCTATGTCAGTTTACAGTAACGAAAGTTGTTGTTGTGACATTTGCATACATTTAAAGTGCATAGCAGTGCACCTTTTGGAAGGGTGGGGGTGGAAACGAATTGCATAAATGAATGCAGTGCAGTTTCCTAAAAGGGCACGGCTGTTGACTTTTTAGTAATTAGAAGCTACTACAGAGGGTTGAGAGAAACTTGGGAGAAAAGCAATGGGAGAAAAGCAATGACAAACCTAGACAGCATCTTAAAAAGCAGAGAGATCACCTTGTCAACAAAGGTCCGTATAGTAAAAGCTATGGTTTTCCCAGCAGTGATGTATGGAAGTGAGAGCTGGACCATAAAGAAAGCTGATCACCGAAGAATTGATGCTTTTGAATTATGGTGCTGGAGGAGACTCTTGAGAGTCCCATGGACTGCAAGAAGATCAAACCTCTCCATTCTGAAGGAAATCAGCCCTGAGTGCTCACTGGTAGGACAGATCCTGAAGCTGAGGCTCCAATACTTTGGCCACCTCATGGGAAGAGAAGACTCCCTGGAAAAGACCCTGATGTTGGGAAAGATGGAGGGCACAAGGAGAAGGGGACGACAGAGGACGAGATGGTTGGATAGTGTCTTCGAAGTTACCAGCATAAGTTTGACCAAACTGCGGGAGGCAGTGGAAGACAGAAGTGCCTGGCGTGCTCTGGTCCATGGGGTCACGAAGAGTCGGACACGACTAAACGACTAAACAACAACAACAGAGGGTTGATAGACAGATGCTGCCATGCCGCTGGTCTCTTAATGTTCCCGAAGTGGACAGCTCAGTCGGTCGAGCATGGGACTCCTTATCTCAGGGTCGTGGGTTTGAGCCCTGCATTGGGCAAAAGATTCCTTTATTGTAGAGCGTTGGACTAGAATATCCTTGTGGTGCCCTTCCAACTCACTAATTCTATGAGCCATACAGACTGCTTGCAGAGAAGCCTTTCGCACTGCTTCTTTTGTGCAAAAGATATGCCATGTTGCAAGGAACACAGACAGTTACACCAAATATTCTTCACCAGGAGGGCTGGGCAGAGCCAAAAGGGAAAGAGAAAAAGGAATTGATTATAAAATTCAGATGAGAATCCTAAAAAGGTCAAATAAGAACAGTTTAATTAAGCTGCCAACATGCGCCAGCTTGCAAGGGAGGTTTGAAGGGAGAGCAGAATGGGGAAGCAGAACAAAAAGAAAAAATTTGCATACTTCCAGGATATTTATTAAGATGATGCTTCTGCACAGCATAATTAAAAACCCCAAACAGGCTGCTAAAATTTCTTCAAAAGACTCCCGGGATATGGAACACATTGGGATCGCGGAACGTTTTTAAACGTATAGCAGTCTTCAACTTATGTTAGGCCTCTCCCAGTCTCTGGTGCTGTCCAGATGTTTTGGACTACAACTCCCACAATCCTTTATCACTGACCACACTGGCTGGGGATCCTGGGAGTTGTACAGTGGTACCTTGGGTTACAGATGCGTCAGGTTACCCACTTTAGGGTTGCGCACCACGCTGAACCCGGAAGTACCGGAATGGGTTACTTCTGGGTTTCAGCACTCATGTATGCGCAAAAGTGCTAAATCCCACTTTGCGCATGCGCAGAAGTGCTGGATCACGACCCGTGAGTGAGCAGACACGGTGCTGAGGGTTGCGAACTCTGTGGTTGCTAATATGCCTCCCGCACGGATCATGTTCACAACCCGAGCGTCCACTGTAATCCCAAACATTTTTTTATTCATTTGCAATGACCATTTTTACTGAGGTTTTCAGCATTTCATAATGGAAAATGTTAAGGGACAAATCTAAGCTTCTACGAAATAAACCAAAATACAAAAGCATGACAGAGTGCACATATATTATGCATAGGCTTCAGTGTCAAGAAAGACCACATTTGTATGTTGTCCGTTATTCTCTTTTACAGGAAACATGACTCTAAAACCACAAATGTCACAGCAATAATTCAATCTGAAACAATTTTGGGGAGTACTAATAACTGTCCACTTAGTTGGATTGCAAAGGTTATAAGAAGATTCCAGGTGTCCATAAGGGTGTTATTAGATTTAGCTGCCACCCTCAATACACAATTAGCTTTCGTTATTTTTTCTGCTAGCTCACGCTGTGGACCACCAAGCTTGTGCAGGAATTGGAGATTTTTCTCCCAATGGTGAGCTTTTTCTCAGTGAGCTACAGGTAGCAGAAATACAGTCAAGTCTTCATGAATCAGGAGGATACACAGAGTATCGAGAAAAATTGGTAGGAGACCTAACCCTGGGCCAATAGGCATTATTTGCAGCACTGCTGAGGACACCTCTTGGAAAATTCGTTGCCAGAAAGAATGAATGACTGGACAACTCCACTACATAGTCCAAAAGATCTTGAGGGCATAAAGCTGGGAAAGACTGACTTACGTCTTCATAGGCTAATAGATCATGACATGCACTTTTGGAGATTTATGGCAGACTTCATCAGATGTCATAAAGGGTTAGGTAAAGGGACCCCTGACCGTTAGGTCCAGTCGTGGACGACTTTGGGGTGGCAGCGCTCATCTCGCTTTACTGGCCGAGGGAGCTGGCGTACAGCGTCCGGGTCATGTGGCCAGCATGACTAAGCCACTTCTGGCGAACCAGAGCAGCGCACGGAAACACAGTTTACTTTCCCGCCAGAGCAGTACCTATTTATCTACTTGCACTTTGATGTGCTTTCAAACTGCTAGGTGGGCAGGTCATCAAGGGTTACTCTACAGTAAATCTGGAATTCAGTGCCCACTGAGATGGTTCAATTGGCTGTAACCCTGAACACAAGTATTCCATGCTGCAACAATTGTTCTTCACTGAGCTCTAGTTATCACTGAAACTTGTACATGTACAACAAGACAGTTATTTAAGGTGCTGCCAGAGTGATGCCCTTGTCTACAGCTTACAAACCTTCACCCTTTCACAGTGCAGAAGAATTTCTCATGTTCCTTTTGCCATCGGATAGAAGCTATTGTCCATTCTGATTGTAGTTGTCTTCTTTTTGTACTCCTTTCTAAATATTATGCTAGCTAAGAAAACATCAAGCTACTTTGTGGGTCTGTTGCACATTCTTTACAGAGTGACAAAGCCCAAACAGGTACATTTATACTTGTGGGCTTAGTCATGTCATTTTTTAAAAAAGTGTTCAAGGAACAGTATGCAGTTTCTTGGTAATAGCCATTCTATCAAAGATTATTACCCAATTTTCTGGAAACCTTCAACAATGCAATCCTTGCAGACAAAAAGCAAAAAAGAGCAGATTGGCTGGGATTTGAATTGCAAGAAGACCACAGGATACTAAGGGCTTATCCTTTTGTGCATAGTGCAAAAGGAAGTCTGGATGAGCCCTAAAACGAAAATTTGCCAACTTCTCCCAAACGAAGAATGACATTTCGCTAAGATCAGTTTTCCTATTTGGTCTTCTAGAAATCTCACAGTCTTCTTAACACAAAATAAAATGACATCTTAAGCAATAGAATTTCAATCGCAGATCACCCATTCTAAAACTTCCCAGCACAATCCGATGCATGTTTACTCAGAAGTGAGTCCCATTATGTCCAATGGAGCTTATTCCAAGGGAAAGCGCAGAAAGTTTTGCAAACTTGTGAAATAAAAAAAGGTCTCTACCTATAACCTAAAAGATAACTGTGTTGATGTCTTGCAGGTCTGCTGAAAGAAGCTGCTCCACAGACTGGGAGCCAATACTGGAAAGGCCCTCTCCTTAGTCAACACCCATCTGAAAGAGGGAGCGCCTGGAAGAGGAACTCCAAAGCAGGTCTTCAAATCTTAAAGATTGGGCGGGTACATATGGGAGAAAGTGCCCCTTCAAATACCCTTGTTCTATGCCATCTGCAGCTTTAAAGTTCAAAAGCATGGCCCTGGGTTGTGCTTGGCAACATACTGGAAACCAGAGAAGGTCTTTAAAAAGGACAAAAGAGGTTCTGACCAATGTGTATCAGTTAATAATTTGCTTCGATTCCAGATTGGCTGCTGTCCTCAGACACCGCAATGGAAGATAGCTGGTGTAGTCTACATCACATCATAAGGGAAGAACCATGGCATTGTTATTATTTATTAAATTTGCCCTATACCTGCAGGTCCCATGGCATGATGGAATTGGTAGCTCAATAAGATTTATGTATAGCCCTGGCAAGAGGCAGAAGGATTTTAGGCACCAGACAACAAGGAGTTTCATTTTCCTGGTTCTGTGTCTTAACAAGTTCTCTTTATTCCGTCATCACATTCTTGAATTTATCTGAAACGCACACACATCAAGAAAAGAACAGGAGCTTGATCTTAATTTTCTATTATCGCAAAATGCTCACCTGAGTTTTCCACTGTACATCCCGAAATATGACATACCATAGTCCTAAGGATGGCCATTCAGAATATGAAGGTGACAGAGGACTTTCTGATTCTTTCACAAATGTCTTCTAAAGTAGGGGTTCCCAACATATTTAGCAGTTGCATGGGGTGGGGATGGGGTCTGAGGATTTGGATTGAAGCTGTAGTGGGAAGGGGAGGGAGGTCCTAACTTTCTACATGCTCAGTCCTAATTGGGCTGCTTGAGGGGCCCCCTCTCTTAAGGGTTCTTTTCTAAATATTTTGTGTAGTTTTGCAAGCCCAGGATTTTGTCTCAAGCCTGCTGATATTTCCCTTTTGTGTGTAAACAGTGTTCTTTTGGCAATGTAAGAGAATGAGTTTGCTTTTCAGTGTACAGGATGATGGTGTTTGGAATTCCACTTAAATCTATTATGACCAGGTCCATATCTATTATCACCCTTGCTATATACTGGTTGGACAAAGAGTGGATCCCATTCTAGCTGATCAACTGCATTCTGTGGATAGCAAATCTCTGCGCTGGCAACGTTTGAGTTACTAGAAAGGTTATGGAGAGTGGATTTTGCAATAATGCAGCAGCATTGAAGTTTTACAATCGTTCACATCATTGGGAGTACAAATGATGTTAGTTGTAAGAATTGCGTTGTTTCATATATTGCTATTGTCTGTTTGTCAATTTATAGTTTGATTGTATGCCTATTTGTTGGTTTGTTTGCTTTCCTAGCATAAATGTATCTATTTTAAAACAATAAAGATATATCACACATAAAAAATAAATATAATAATAATAATAATAATAATAATAATAATAATAATAATGCAGCATTGAAGACCAGTCTAAAAACCTGCTCATCCAGGAAATAGGCATCAGCCTTCACAGATGTCTTACATAAAAGCGTAATATATGCCAATTTAGTTCTCACTGCTACTCCTGTCTCAGGAGATGTATTTATGAGTAGATAGCAGTGAGAGTAGGACGCAGGTGGCGCTGTGGGTTAAAGCCTCAGCGCCTAGGACTTGCCGATCGAAAGGTCGGCGGTTCAAATCCCTGCGGCGGGGTGCGCTCCCGCTGCTCGGTCCCAGCGCCTGCCAACCTAGCAGTTCGAAAGCACCTTCGGGTGCAAGTAGATAAATAGGAACCGCTTACCAGCGGGAAGGTAAACGGCGTTTCCGTGTGCGGCTCTGGCTCGCCAGAGCAGCGATGTCACGCTGGCCACGTGACCCGGAAGTGTCTCCGGACAGCGCTGGCCCCTGGCCTCTTAAGTGAGATGGGCGCACAACCCCAGAGTCTGTCAAGACTGGCCCGTACGGGCAGGGGTACCTTTACCTTTACCTTTAGCAGTGAGAGTTACAATGACACTGACGTGATTGTCTAACTATTAAATATGCCTCTCATAATGTATGAACAATTATTATTATTTATCCATTATAACATGCTTCTTATTTTTTGTTGTTTTCATTTCTATACTTCTCTCTGCGTGTGTATCACAAACATATATATGTCAGTTATACATGGCATTTGGAAGGGGTATACACTACAAAAGGTTATTTGCCATTTTCCATGAAACCATGAGCAACTGGGGCAGCTTTTCCAAGTGGAGATGCTTGGGGGCAGAGAGTAGAGGCAAGGTGTTTGCTGGAGGAGACAACATGGCCACCTTTACACCCTCTAAACTAGTCTGCTGCTCTCAAGTGTGATGGAGGACCTTGTCTTATCACCAGAGCCAGTGAGAGCCAGTGTGGTGTAGTGGTTAAGAGCGGCAGTCACATAATCTGGGGAACCGGGTTCGTGTCTCCACTCCTCCACATGCAGCTGCTGGGTGACCTTGGGCCAGTCACACTTCTGTGAAGTCTCTCAGCCCCACTCACCTCACAGAGTGTTTGTTGTGGGGGAGGAAGGGAAAGGAGGTTGTTAGCCACTTTGAGACTCCTGAAGGGGAGTGAAAGGCGGGATATCAAATCCAAACTCTTCTTCTTCTTCTTCAGAGTTGATGTACATTTCAAGCAACAGCCCTGTTGGGTTTCATTATGAAAAAGGTGGTAGTGGCAGATTCAGCAAAGGTGTGCAGTCACCTGTATTCTAAGGTACATCACTGTATATTCAAATGCATCTGTTCCCCATCAACCTAAGATGGGTTTAAAAAGGAAGTACACACCTATCTGCTAGGGGCTGTAGGTTCTGCTGCTTGATAGGCAAGGAGGATGCATGTCCGTGTAATGTTTTGCCCCAGATATTACCTTAATAGATTACTGCACAGGACTTATTAGGCAAATAACAACTGTCCTCTGAAAGTTATGGACCCAAACCATCACGTGCATGGTGATGAAGTTTCATTTTTGAACCTTTAAACGCATCCCGACAAAGAAAACTGCAGGAGAATTTGTAGCCCAAGGCCAGGGCGACTACATAAATCTACAGAGGAAAATGTAGTTCCCAGACAGTTGAATGAAATAACACAGTAACAGGTTTCACCCAATGGTGTAATAAAATATATGACTATTTTAATGACAGTGAATTCAGCACTACCAACTCCTCTATCCTAATTTAGCTTCCTCTTCTTCTTGGACAGGGAAGTTCTCACTAGATGCAGTGCCTTCACACTGACGAGTTATGTGACAGCAAAAAGAAACACTGTCCAAAGCTACCTGTTTCTGTGGAATGTCCGCAATTTCTTTTCTTTTAGGAATTAGATGCATAGATCAGGTGCACAATGGACTCCCAAACAGATGTGCCTTGGAATTACTTTTAATAGGCTATGCAGGAGTTTGCATCTTTAGCTCTATCCAGCTCGATGCAAGAGTTTACATATCCAACTGTTAATAATTCCCCTCCCTGCCACCTGACAGAAGGGTTGTTGGACAGAATCGGATAAAACAAGGTTGGGGAATCGATGGCCCTTCAAGATGTTGTTGGGTTCCCATCAGCTCCAGTCAGCATGGTCAGGGTTGATGGAATATGTAGTCCAGCAAGATATGAGAGAGCCACAGGCCCCCCACCCCTGCATGAGAAAGTGGGTTCAAAATAACTGTCCGTATCAGCAGAACAATAATATCAGCGTTTCCACCGAATCTCCAAGTCTACAGATTTAAGCCAGCCAAAGTTACCTCAGAGGGTTGTTGTGGGAGGAAGGGGGAAAGGGTAGAATTGACATGTAGTGATAAATATTAAGATAAACATCACTTGGTGTGGGCAGCTCAAGGAAGCTCGATCCATCATGGTGCCTGCCCATAAAAAGCAAGTCTAGAATGAGAGCCTAGGATGATGTCAGCAGGTTACAGAAATTCTCTTCTTTGTGAGTGAGCAGTGACTTTGTTTGCACCCTGGGCGAGAGCCAGGGTGAATGGGTGGAGTCCTGGGCGAGAGCCAGGAGGCTGAGAGGGGAGGCATGTGAGAAGGAAAAGGAACGGATAATGGTTTGCATTTATTGGTATTTTTATCTTAATGCAACGTTTGTATTTGTGACGGTGTATTTTTGCAACATTTGCCTCTTGTTTTAGCTTTCTGTATACTTCTCAGTCCATGATCACTGCAGATGGTGAGAGCAGTCACAAAATTAAAAGACGCCTGTTTCTTGGGAGAAAAGCAATGACAAACCTAGACAGCATCTTAAAAAGCAGAGACATCACCTTGCCAACAAAGGTTCGTATAGTTAAAGTCATGGTTTTCCCAGTAGAGATGTATGGAAGTGAGAGCTGGACCATAAAGAAGGCTGATCACCGAAGAATTGATGCTTTTGAATTATGGTGCTGGAGGAGACTCTTGAGAGTCCCATGGACTGCAAGAAGATCAAACCTATCCATTCTGAAGGAAATCAGCCCTGAGTGCTCACTGGAAGGACAGATCGTGAAGCTGAGGCTCCAATACTTTGGCCACCTCATGAGAAGAGAAGACTCCCTGGAAAAGACCCCGGTGTTGGGAAAGATGGAGAGCACAAGGAGAAGGGGACGGCAGAGGATGAGATGGTTGGACAGTGTTCTTGAAGCTACCAACATGAGTTTGACCAAACTGCGGGAGGCAGTGGAAGACAGGAGTGCCTGGCGTGCTCTGGTCCATGGGGTCACGAAGAGTCGGACACGACTAAATGACTAAACAACAACAACAACAACAATCTCTTCCTAGCGTCGGCTCTTATAGGTATCCGAGTGTGAAATGCCACAAAGAGGGGAGACGTCACTCACACTAGGAAACCTGAAGCTGTCAGTCCTGAACTGGAAAGATTTCTTCCCAAGCATTTAATTTCTC
This sequence comes from Podarcis gaigeae, assembly GCF_964106915.1. NCBI lineage: Eukaryota > Metazoa > Chordata > Lepidosauria > Squamata > Lacertidae > Podarcis > Podarcis gaigeae. The sequence continues at coordinate 9,309,161 of NC_139680.1, read as the reverse complement.
TATTAGCTAGCAAGCAAATAAAGATCCCACCCCCATTCCTCCTCCCTGTGAGATCATGGCACGTTCAGTATGGTAAGACATGCTGTACCAATGTGAGTCATTTAAGAGAGTTATTAGTAATTTATGGAACTCATTAGCAAGATATTAAAGGCCTAGTAGAGGGCCATGCTGCTAAATGTAATGTAAGCTTGTCCTGGTTAAATTATCAGATGGGTTAACTGCATACACGTTACACCTTTAAAAAACAATCAAAGCACATTTCCTCCCTCTAAGAATTCTGGGCACTGTAGTTTACCCCTCACAGAGCTAGAAGGCCCTGCGACCCTTAACAAACTACAATGCCCAGAATTCTTAGGGGTGGGGAATGTGCTTCAGGTGTGTTTTAAATTCATAACATGCAGAGAGGCTCTCTTTCTCTTCAAAGAAGGCATCTTCAGAGGAAAGTTAACTTCACACAGAAGACAGGAATGTAGAAGGATCAGAATGAGGTGGTTTCTGATCCAGTAAAAAGACTCGTGTCCTAGCTTTCAGTGAACAGGTTGAACCCGTGTCTGGGCTGCACCTCTTCAGATGGTGGCTCGCATAGGAGCCAAGATCCCACTGCCCCCATAAATTATTTGAGGGGGCTGTCTCCCTCAGTGGCATTGCCATTCAAATGGTGTGTGCACTGCATCATGCGATCAAGCATTTTATTCAATATTTTATTCAAATTGGCACCTCTTGTGGCTCACGTAACAGAATGCTCCTCCAGGCAAAAGCAATAATGACCCTTGTTTTTATACAGTACTTGCTTTTCGAAAATCACGCTGAGTCACTTGGGTTCAGAAAGCGACGAATAAATATCAGCAATTTTTTTAATTAATTATCGTTTCCCTGGAAGACTGGCATGTCAGGCAGAAGTTCAATTGGGGTCAATTGCAACAGAGTCAGGGGCAGCCAACGTTGTTGTGCCCCCCCATTTATTATTGCCTATATAGCGTCATGGGACGTGGGTGGCGCTGTGGTCTAAACCACAGAGCCTAGGGCTTGCCGATCAGAAGGTTGGCGGGTTTGAATCCCTGTGACGGGGTGAGCTCCTGTTGCTCGGTCCCTGCTCCTGCCAACCTAGCAGTTCAAAAGTACAAAAGTGCAAGTAGATAAATAGGGACTGCTCTGGCGGGAAGGTAAACGGCGTTTCCGTGCGCTGCTCTGGTTCGCCAGAACTGGCTTAGTCATGCTGGCCACATGACCCGGAAACTGTACGCCGGCTCCCTCGGCCAATAAAGCGAGATGAGCGCCGCAACCCCAGAGTCGGCCACGACTGGACCTAATGGTCAGGGGTCCCTTTACCTAACTGCTGAATAAAAGGTCTCTTTCCCTACTTCCCATCTCCCGATGTTTCTTTGTAACTTTCTCATCACAAGCCCATTTTGAAAGGAACTCAGATCTTTAAAAAAAGTAACATAAAAAGCAGTAGAAAAAATCATATTATGTGTGCTAGAAATGAGAAAAAAAGAGCCAAATCTTGAACTGAGTACTGCGTGTCGGCTGAGGTCTACGCATCTTTCCAAAGTGTCTGCATTTTACCAGAGCAGCTGGTCCTTTGTATCAGGGAAGACACTTCTCTATCAGTGTGTGGTTCTTAAGAGAAGCTACTTAAACGTGCCACTCACTGCTATGGTTATTCTTCTAATCCAGGTGGCTTTAGCTAGCAGCCTATTGCGGTGAGGCATGCAACGTTACGTCGCAAAGCACGACACAAAACACTTATTGAGACCCAGCAGCTACCTTTGCCAAACGACTATGAAACATTCATAATATAAGTGGTAGCTATTATGAGCCACTTCTCTCCACTGCATGTCCTGACAAGCAGCTGTTCTTAGGTTTCAGTACAGTTTTGTTAATGTATTACTTGCCCCAGCATTCATGCTTGCATGTTGACACCGAGCTAGTTGTCCTGGCCTCAGAAAATGGTGTCTGGGGCTTTTCTGCACTAGTTTGAATTGACAAGGCCAGTGCTCATTTGCGGCAGTGGGGTGGTTGTTTGAGCGAAGCTTGTTTCTAGTTGAAACAAAGTAATAGATGTAAATTTACAGATTGATTCCCTATTGAAGGAGAATTACATGAAGATGATGTACAGATGGTACACAACACCAGTGCAGTTAGGGAAAATGTACAAAACTAGTTCAAATAGATGTTGGAAGTGTAAGGAAAAGGAGGGGACATTTTATCACATGTGGTGGGATTGTAATGTAATTTAAAATTTTTGGGAAATTATATACAATGAATTGAAGAAAATGTTCCATTTAACATTTGTTAAAAAACCTGAAGCATTTTTGTTAGGGATTGTAGGGAAAGATCTGCCAAAAAAGCTGAAAAACATCATGTATGCAACAACGACCGCGAGAGTTTTAATAGCACAAGGATGGAAGACTGAAGAAACCCCAACTAAAGAATCATGGACTATACAGAACTGGCAAAACTGACATACAAGCTATGGGACAGGGATAACTGTGACTTTAAAGATGAATGGGAACCCTTTACAAAGTATTTAAAGACGCAACAAAGCGAACTGGACTCCTTGGCTGGTTTTGAAAAAACATTCACAAACTTTTTATTGATAATAATCAGCTAAATAGTTTGAGGATCTATACAACTGTGTAACATGCAGAAAACAGCATTTTTAGAGAAATCAAAGACTGGAACTGAGGGAATGTTGTATTTTAATCTTGTTTTTAAGTTGTATTCATTCAGCTTGTTTTTATTGTTGGTTGTTAGCCGCCCTGAGCCCAGCCTCGGCTGGGGAAGGCGGGGTATAAAAATATTATTATTATTATTATTATTATTATTATTATTATTATTATTATTACAAACGATCTTTGCAATGTACTAGCAGTTTTATCGCTGCACCACTAAGAGAAAAGCATGGGGAAAGCCAAGGGGGCCGTAGCACCATGGTTTTGAGGGGTTGCAAGCCAGGCACCCCCATGCAGGGATCTCCGCCTTGCCTGCCGCCGTGGGTCACTAGGCCTGGTCTTGCCACTCCGCTCCCAGACTCCTTGCCAAGGGCCATGTGGGTCGGCTGGGTCCCCCCCATGCAGGTGGGTGGGCAGGCAGTGCAGTACAGCCCCGTGAACCCCATGTGGCACGTGCCCACCTGTCAGTGAGTTCGGCTGGTGTGGCAGGTTTTGTTCACCCTCTGCGCCCAGTCCCTGGTCCCACCTGGTGTTTGCATGCGCCCCGGGTACCAGCAAAGGATGCAACACCACTGAGATGTCTCCTACATTCAAATCATCATCTTTGTCTCTTAATTTGATATGCACGTGAGACCATTTAGGAAAACACCAGAAGGTTTGTTTTCTATTGGGAATAGTACCAGGAAGTCTAAAGGAAAAAGACAAGACATTATATTTGTATGCAACAGTAGCCACAAGGCTATTGATTGCGAAAAATTGGAAAAGTGGTATTATACCGACAAAAACAGAGTGGCTTGCCAAATTATTGGAGTACTACAATATATCCAAAACAATGGGATAAATTGGAAGGATCTCAAAAGAGAAGATAGACAGGGACTGGAAGGTGTTTAAAGTATACTTGCAAAACCATATTGAAAAATCAGAACTCCTATTAGAATAAACAAGTTCTGTTTTAAATATTGAAATACTAAATAAGATGGATAACAATGTGTAATAGAAAAAGAAGCATGAAATTAGGTTAAAGGTGTGTGAAAGAAAGTAATAGAAGTGGAAAGAAATTGCCATTGAGTAGATTGGAAGTCTAACACAAAGGTGGGGTGAGGGGTGGTGGATGGTGATGGGAAAAGGAATTATCTGTGGGACTGAATGTAGGTATGTTTGAACATTTTTAAGGATTGTATGAAATGTATGTTTGCATGCTTGTATATTCGCAATATGTGTGTATTTAATAATAATAATAATAATAATAATAATAATATGCACGTAAGACCTTTTTGACACTAGGACAGACTGTCAGATGGCAGGTTTTTATCTGGCTCATGTTTTTTGCACATTTCCCCCTATCACAGACATGTAAAGTACGGAAGCTGTCATCAGATAATGCAGAGCTTCAAGGCAACTGATACCTCTAAACTGCGGGGCAGGAGGGAGCAGCCTTTTCCTCGAGAAAAACAGATTCTCTTCACTGAATGCACTGGAAGGGTTTGAGACACCCTATGCGGCTTATCTACCCGATATCATTCCTAAACAAAAATGCAGAGTAATTAAATAAATCTTGGTGGGAGGCAGAAATTCTCAGCTTTTACAGTTACCATCCTGAATTTGGTTACAGTATCACATGAATATCACCACTAACAAATCTGTGGTTAGGAGTTGGCCCTGTAATGGCACACAAGCGAACATTGTGCAGAAATTTAACTGTTTGCATGTGCCAAAAAGTTAATATGCCCTTTATCAAAGAGGAGGAAAACACCCACAGGGTGCATTACTTCCCCAACACATACACCGAGGAGCCAGACACCGAGAACTGAAGTCTCTTCAAAGCAATAAACTGACAACAAGTGAAATACTTTTCTGAGGCAAGTACTTAGGAATTGTCTCCATTTTTCTGAGCGTGAATCACAGAGGTGCAAACCAGGTCTTGGGAAGCTAGCAACCCTCTAGCTCAGAGTCAGACTACGTAGTCACTCAACTAGGCCAGGGAATGGTTTTCCATTACGCAAAGCTTGTAACTGGAATCAGAAAAACAAAGGACGAGGGGACACACACAGACACACAAAATCTATTAAACAAGAATATACTACCAGTTTTCTGCAGGATGTTCAGTACAGTGATGAGACAGTACCAATTTTGATTATGGGCTAGCCTTAGGGCATGGATGGGGAAACTTTTCCAGCCACAGAGTCAATGGCACTACAGTGGTACCTCTGGTTACACACTTAATTCGTTCCGGAGGTTCGTTCTTAACCTGAAGCACCACTTTAGCTAATGGGGCCTCCCACTGCTGCCATGCCCCCGGAGCATGAATTCTGTTCTCATCCTGAAGCAAAGTTCTTAACCCGAGGTACTATTTCTGGGTTAGCGGAGTCTGTAACATGAAGCGTATGTAACCCGAGGTACCACTGTACTTTAGATGTATAGCGCAGAGGAGGTCTTAGTTTAAATTTCTCCAGGTATTACAGGCTCGCTTTACAGGCTGAGGGAGCCAGTGTTTGTCCGCAGACTGTTTTTCCAGGTCATGTGGCCAGCATGACTGAGCCGCTTCTGGTGAAACCAGAGCAGTGTATGGAAACGCTGTTTACCTTCCCGCTGGAGCGGTACCTATTTATCTACTTGCACATTTTGGTGTGCTTTTGAACTGCTAGGTTGGCAGGAGCTGAGACCGAGCAATGGGAGCTCACCCCATCGTGGGGATTCGAACCGCCGACCTTCTGATTGGCAAGCCCCAGAGGCTCAGTGGTTTAGACCACAGCGCCACCTGCGCCACATATTATTAAACATGGTGGAGCCAAAGGCAGGGTTGATTCATGTAAGACCACAATATGCCACAATTTGTGTCTCTCTGTGTACAGAGCCTCGTGACACATGTATGTATCATATGCTTCCGTGTACTGCTGGCAGCATGCTTTGACTTATTAACATGCTACTGAAAGAGATGTCAGCAGGGAGCATTGCTGAGCACCACAAACCCATCAGACCATAGTCAGACGCACATGAAAGTCGTTCAGCGTGGTGGGCTGAACACTTTTTAAAGCTAATTTAATAATTGCTACTAGCCTGTTCTGCATTAACCTCCTATCTTTCTGAAGGTATTTTAATTGCTAGGGTGTAAATTTGTTTTAATTTATTTCGGTTTTCAGTTTGTAATTTTACACTGTATTTTTCATTTAGCTTGAAATCACTCAGAGCTGCCTCGGGGACTCATTTCTGGCAGGTTATTTTTTATTTTTTAATCTGAATCAACATTTAGCAGTGCTTACATGCTTTTTTTTTTCAACACAAAGAAGTAAATGGAAGCTACACATGCTTTGCATGTTCCAACCTGTGCCTATTCCATTGGTGTCCTTCGAAAAACACACAGTTCCAGGTAGATTTCTTTAAGTGGGTAATAAGATCTGAAAAGTATAATTTTTAGTCTCCCACTAGCATTACATGGAAACAGAAAACTAAACTTTGATAAATGTTGGTAGGAAGGTAAGTGGTACATGCCAATCTCTGTACTGAATTTAGTATTTACAATCCCGCACTTAACTGTGTGTGTACATACATATTGTTATAGGGGTTTTCTTTGGAGGGGTGTCCCCTTAAACCCTAGAAATTGAAAATTGCAACAAATGAAATTATTCCTGAAATATGATCATGAAGTGCTATACAATAAAAAAACCACACACCTTACAAAGCATTTTCTTGAAGATTTTGGTTGCTGTTTTAAAAAATGCTGAACCAGAAAGCAAAAGGAGTTGAACATAGAAGAGCACCTGAGAAGAATTTTAGATTTGATATCCTGCTTTATCACTCCCCTTCAGGAGTCTCAAAGCGGCTAACATTCTCCTTTCCCTTCCTCCCCCACAACAAACACTCTGTGAGGTGAGTGGGGCTGAGAGACTTCAAAGAAGTGTGACTGGCCCAAGATCACCCAGCAGCTGCATGTGGAGGAGCGGGGAATCGAACCCGGTTCACCAGATTACGAGTCTACCACTCCTAACCACTACACCACACTATACACAGCAAGGAGTTGTATAATCTCTCATTTCAGATGTTACAAGGAAGCATGACGATAAGAACCACGAGTCACTTGCATTCACCTTGCAAATTCAAAGTGGTGTTATAGATTTGGAGGGGGGAGCCCCCTAAACCCTAGAAACTAATAAAGGGTAGGATTTTTGATTAATTGGGATATGGATGAAAGTACAAGCTGCAACACTGTGTCAGGCAAGGAATCCCAGGACTGACTTACGCAAAGCAGCCTGGCTAGCCAAGGGAAGAGAAAATCTGCTAACCTGACAAAACGGGTTGAAATGACATCTGAGAGGAACACTTTGGCCTGGGGAGACAGATGTTGCCCAAGTGATGGGGTGAGTGTTTGAAGCGAGAAGAGAGTTTTTGAGCAAGGTGTTCTGGGAACAAGAAGGACTCCATCTTGGGCAGGCTGGCTGAAGGCTGGCAGGGAGAGATGATTTAGATTCCATGGCTGCACTGCTGTGGGGGACAAGCCCCTCTTGAAATGGCCATGCTGCAAGATATGGACTCCCTCCATGCAGACTAAAGGTATAAATAGGTGAATAAACCATATTTCTTAAAGCTACAACAATCTCCACTCTGTCTCAATTCTTTAAAGGAACACAGACCCCGGGTGAGTGGCTGGAACCCCCTGGGACCTTGCTATTGCTCAGCAGAGAGTGGGGGGCACCCAACTTTGCTAACAACGTACACAACTGCAACTCAGGATAACTTCATGTATCTAACGAAGTAGACTAGATGTAGTTCATGAAGCTGATGCCATAGTAACACTGTTTATATTTGAACTGCCACATGGCTCGTTTTCATTTTAACTTCTGGACCAAGCTAGGCATTAGACATGTGTAGGCATCTCCCTAGGTTTTTGATGAGAAGCTGCAAAAGGCTTCCTGCAGCCAGAGCCAGAGGAAATGCTTAATAAGTCTTTCCCCTCCAGCCACTTTTGCAGGCTCAAGAGCTGTGCCACCCTGAATACTGGAAAAGGTTTATTGAATATATGGGAAATAATTGTGTACAGCCGAAAACGCTGGCAGCATTAAAATAAATTCAGCAGTGTAAATAAGTTTTGATGGATGCAATAATGGAATAGTGATTGGTATATTTTTTTTTGTAAAAAATGCAGGGAATTGTGATATGTAAAATGAACCATGGAAAGAGAAGACAAAAAGCCATTGATATCTTAAGGATGTAAAATAGTATTTTATGTGCATCTCACGGACTTTACATATAGAATAAGAGAACAAGAAGAACATACGTTTAGAGAAGATTGGAAAATGTTTATTGAAGATATGGGGGGAAATTGTGTGCACTTGAAAATGTTGGAACCATTTAGATAAATTCAACAGAGTAAATAAATTTTGATGGATGTGATAATGGAATTCTGAATGGTTTAGTTCATGTAAACTATGCAGGGATTTATGATATACAAAATGAACCACAGAAAGAGAGGAAAGGAAATCTTTGATATTTTAAGGATTTTAAATGAGTATTCTAAACTGTAAAACAGAAAATTTAATTAAATATATAAATACAAAAAATGAAATGAGTATTTTAAATTGTAAAACAAAAAATTTAAATATAGATATATGAGCAGTGCCACCCCACAGGTTTTCTTCTGTCCATTGAACAATTGCCTTTAACTTAGGCAGAGGGAAGTGTTTGTGATTTTAGGAAGCCCAGCAACCAACAAACAGCTGGAGGGGAAAGGGTTAAGCATTCCCTGCCCTCTGCCATTTTTCTACTCTTGATCATAGCCTCCTGCAGCTGCTTTTTCTCCCTTAAAGAAAAGAAGTCAGGCAATCAAGTGTTATACTCTCCTGGAGACTCAGAAAGCCAGAACACTGGCCCATCTGGGTCTGTTCTGTCTCTAATGATTGACAGCAGCTCTCCAGGGTTTCAGACCGTGCAGATGCCAGGATTGAACCAGAGACCTTCTGCATGCAAGGCAGATACGCTACCACTTTTCCCTTTCCGGGCCAAACCAGATGCCCTATCAATTCCTACTGAAATGCATTAGATACACCATGCTGTCACTATACTGTCTGCATGGAACACAACAGTACTGACTATCAATCAGTGCAGAGGAATACAGTGGTACCTCGGGTTAAGAACTTAATTCGTTCTGGAGGTCTGTTCTTAACCTGAAGCTGTTCTTAACCTGGAACATCAAAGCAGCAGAAATATGAGATGATTGGACCCTTTCTGAATTCGAAACATGGGTACCCCCAACAAAAATTTAAAATTCAGCTAAATATTTGGAATTTATTGTGTATTGGTATAATTTGGAATTAATGTGATATGATTGGTTTGTTAAATGGAAATTTAATTTTTAATTTTTTTAAAAAAGAAACTGTTCTTAACCTGAAGCACCACTTTAGCGAATGGGGCCTCCCTCTACCGTCAGAGCATGATTTCTATTCTCATCCTGAAGCAAAGTTCTTAACCCGAGGTACTATTTCTGGGTTAGCGGAGTCTGTAACCTGAAGTGTCTGTAACCCGAGGTACCACTGTAATTGCCATTTTCTGTGGAAGAGTTATCCGTTCCACTTCTGGGTGGAGAGGAGTTGCGGACGGACCAGGTGGCTACCCAATCCCCTCTGGCTGGGGCAGGACTGTGTCTCGTGTCATCTGGAGGTCCTGGCTGCGTCATAGCTCTGGCCGACCAATCCGGCTGGCCGGGGGGCGTGGCCGGGACCATTTAAGCCTTGGCGCGAGCCAGGGAACTTCCTTTTGGCTCGGTTTACTGATCATATTAAGGGTATTCCGTTAAAGGAATCCGGGGTTGTGGATCTTGTCCGAAGCCCGGCGGGGTGGCTAGGGCCATGCCACGACCCCATTGGGAACCCAGGGGGCTCCCCCTATTGGTGGTTGACCCTTACAGGGCTCCCTGCATGGCGGGCAGGAGTCAGATATAGTCAGATCAATTCAGTGCCTAAGCCAATACTGCTCACATTCTGTAACCAATAAAGTTGTGGCCTAAATTTGCCCAATAACCATGAACCTCATATACTTTGTCCTTGTGTCTTATTCATCAATGTGGGGGTGGCCTCAGGGTCTTGACCCGCAACTACTAGATTTAGGCTGCAATCCTGTGCACACTTACTAGGAAGGCCCCCCAATATAGCAGAATTTGCTTCTGAATAAAAATGCATGGAATTGCACTGTACATTAGCATTCCTGAAGCAATTAGGTTGATTGCAAGGTGTTAACACCTCTTGCAATCAGAAACAATTGAGGAAGAAACTGAAGGGAGCTTATAAAAATCCATGGCCATTTCTAAGCATAGAAATCTGACATAGGAAAGATTTCGGTTTTGTAGGGCTCAGGATTCACCTGCTGTGATCAGCACCAATCTTGATTTCCTCTTTTATGAGCTTGGTAGTACCCCACAATAGTTAGATTCCAGGTGGGTGTCATCACCTAAATGCAAAGTCTAAAGAGCTGCGTCACCGCGGAAGAATTCAAATTTCAGGAACAAGGCTTTGTCTTATGTGACTTGGTATTTATCTCAAGGTTTCCCAAAGCTGAGATGATTACATACCCTCTATAATATGAATGGTCAAAAGCCAACATTTAATTAAAGAGTAAACTATCGAACACCCCAATTCACCTCTCCCACCCTCTTCAATTTCTGCTCCTCTCAAAGGATCACATTCATTGCAAGCCCAATTAGCATATCTACTGTGAAGAGCAAGTCTGGAAAGACCCAGTGGTGCAGTGATTAGAGTAGTGAATGAGAGTGTTGAACTTGGGAGACCACAGTTCAAATCCCCTCTTAGCCAAGAAGCTCAATGGGTTACCTTGGGCCAGTCACTGTTTCCTATCCCAACATACATTTCTTCCTAATTTCTTTTGGGTTTGTTTTTTTGTGTTTTGCAGTGGCGAATGGTGTCTATGGGACTGGTAGGGTGGAAGGCAGGGAGACTAACAGTTGGTGGTGCCAGAACCACCAATTCCAGGGTTGTCACCATCCTCCTCACTGCTGAGTTCTACAGGTGGCAACATTGAGACTAAGGAGGAAGAAGGTTTCCACTTCAATGTGACCACAACTGCATACCCTCCAACATTTTGATCAATGAAAATAGGGATGTCCTATTCCACCAGGCCTTTGGCCAAGGCACAGTCTGACCCCCTCCTTTGGTAATCCTCATAGAACTCTAGCCCAATGGTTGCCATTAATTTGATTCTGAATTGATTTTAGAATGAATTGATCTTAGAATATATTTCAATTAATAGATTGTGATTTTATGCAAACTGTGTTACTTTTACTGTTGTTAGCCGCTCTGAGCCCGACTTCGACTGGGGAGGGCAGGATATAAATAAAATTATATTTGTATATAAAATTAATAACAATAATAATACCCCACCCATCTGACTGAGTTGCCCCAGCCACTCTGGGTGGCTTCCAACATACCTATATAAAAACATAATAAAACATTAAACTTTTAAAAGTTTATATACAGGTCTGCTTTCATTAGGTCTTCTAACGGTTGTATAGTTACTTATTTTCTTGGTGCGAGGGTTGCATTTCCATACCCTCCAACATTTCTTCAGTGAAAATAGGGACACCCTACGAAAACGCAGGACATTCCAAGACCAAATCAGAAACCAGGAGGCTTCTGTAAATACGGGCCTGTCCCTGGAAAATAGGGGCATTCAGAGGGTCTGCAACTGAAACGGCCATCCAAGCTTAGCTGGGAGGACCTAAAAAAGATCTGAATTGGTTTTTAACTTTCAACATTTATTATCTATTGAGGATTTCATGTCTCACAATTTTGAGTGCAGCTAAAATATGGTGTAGCAATATCCTGATCCCTCAGTTTTCAGAAGGATTACGGGGAGCATTATTGCAGTACAGTGGTACCTCTGGTTAAGTACATAATTCATTCCGGAGGTCCATTCTTAACCTGAAACTATTCTTAACCTGAAGCACCACTTTAGCTAATGGGCCCTCCTGCTGCCGCCGTGCTGCCGGAGCATGATTTCTGTTCTCATCCTGAAGCAAAGTTCTTAACCCGAGGTACTATTTCTGGGTTAGCGGAGTCTGTAACCTGAAGCGTAGGTAACCCGAGGTACCACTGTAATGGGCTAGGCTTGATTTCTAGTAAAGAATGGTGAGTTTCCACTGGTGTTGACAATGATGCTGAATCCATCTCTTGTCTGATTCTATGTTCCTATGCACTCCCTACACAATTTCTATACCTGAGCCCAGGAGTGTTGCTAGGTACTTAAAAGTCTCAGGTGATAGAGAAAGGTGTTTCAGTGGTTGCCAGAGTAACTGTTGCCCAGCACAGGATCGTTCAGCCTTGGTTTCTGCTGCAGCTGAGCAGCCACTGAAGTCAAAGGTTCCAAAACTCCAAATGTTACTGGCCTATACTTCCCATCAATCTGATCACTGGTCTTGTTGGCTGAGGCTGCTACAAGTCCAACAACATCTGGACCCCTCCTCACCCTCTCACAATACATAAGGGTCTGGTGACAGTATATCTGAAGAAGTGTGCATGCACACGAAAGCTCATACCAATAACAAACTTAGTTGGTCTCTAAGGTGCTACTAGAAAGAATTTTTTATGACATCTGGAAGATTCTCCATCCCTGCATTAAGAAATGGGGTCTGCTGCACTGATAGATAAAAAATTATCATCCCCAAATACCTATTGCAAAAAGTGAAAACACACACACGTGTGTGTGTGCATAAATATATCAGGCAAATAAGTGGTTGGGGCAGAGGGAATTAGCACTCTTTTTATAAACAAGAACAACAATTTATTATTAATATTATTATTTTGGGAGCTGCCCAGAGTTGGGGCAGAAGGAATTAGCACTCTTTTCATAAACAACAATTATTTATTGTTGTTGTTGTTGTTGTTGTTATTTATGAAAAGAGTGCTAATTCCCTCTACCCCAACTCTGGGCAGCTCCCAACAGAATAATATTAATAAAAATAAAAAAGCGATAAAACATCAAACTTTAAAAACATTAAAAACTTCCCTAAACAGGGCTGCCTTCAGATGTCCTCTAAAATTATACTTGGTCATATTCCTGTCTGCGTTGGCTATTGTGTTCTTAGTTCTCCTCATTCAACCTACTTTTTCTTTTGCTGTGTTTGAACAGGAATGAGCTCTCGGTTTTCCCTCCTCTACTAGCAGTAGTACGTGCCATCTAGGTTAATAAGTTGGTGAGAGAATTAAGGTGGATGGGTGCTTCTACTCATGGCTTGGCCACATACCAGGCATATTAAGCAACATCTTCTCTTTTATTATCCAGAACACATGAGAGAAAAATGGAATGTTCCTGTCATGGATTGGCTGGATGCAAAGGAATGGTAGGAGGAGCCAGCTGGGAAACTCCTTGGGAGGGGTGGTGGGACACTACCCCCAGGGAGAAGACTGTGAAGGGGAGGTGTCATAAGCTAAAAGCATAACAGGGCTTAGTGAGCTGGAAGAGTCTGGGCAGGAAGAAGTCCAGAAGCTGTAGCTGAACCTGGCGAAGTGGGAGGAGAGTGGTAGAGATTAGTCAGGTTGGTAAAGAATCACAGTTGTCTTCCCCTTCTGCTGAGACAAGCTCCCCTTCACCCTTGTCTCCCAGAACCAGGAGAGGCATGAAAGGGGTGGAGGAGAGATTGGCTGCATGCAGGCGCAGTCTCCAATTGCTTGGGGAAAGCCCTGGAGAGGAGGAGACATAGACAGGAACCTTTAGTCTTGGTACCTGATTTCATGAAGGAAGACCCACCAGGAATGAGCTGCTGTGTTCATTTGGCCTGACACACAGCCAAGCCTGTGGAGATTGTGTTTGTGCTAATAAAGAGTTAACTCCGACTTTGGGCGGTGTGATTACTGACCAGCACTCTCGGCATAGCTGTCAACTTACAGATTTGAAAATAAGGGACCAGCAGCCAAAATAAGGGATTTTAGTCAACCAGCTGAAATATGAAGTTAAAAGGGACCAGATAATTTTGGAGAGCAGCACTGGTTTTTAGCCCTTCGTTTCCAGAGGTTGCTGCTCAAGACACCAGCTGATAAAACACTGCAATTAAATAACTACAAGCAGCAACCACTTTTCGCGCAAAACAAAGTCCAAGCTACGAAGATGCTGCTGCAGTTTTGTCTCTTTTCTCTCGTGCTCCATCTGCAGCTCTCAGTTCCATCAGGCGGGGCGGGAGGAAGGGGGGGGGGGAAATAGCGCCCAAAGTAAACCCGCAGATCAGACCATCTATGCTAGTCTACCACTACAAATCTGTGGGAGAAGCGCTTGCCGTCCTTCCCCCCCTTTCCCCCTCTATGGTTAGCCCGTGGAACACCTGCCCACGCCTCCGCCTCCTCCTCCTCTCTCTGAACTGCTTTCTCTATGGTTGCCCTTGCTCTCCTCTCAAGGCTCCTCAGCAATTCATAGGCCACGCCAGGCTGCCCATCTCATCCGGGTCCTTCGGCGGCACAGCCTCAGTACAGCCTAGCGGGAGCGGCGGCGACGGGCAGAGGGGAGGCCCCAGGCAGAGACGCTCAGTTCGGCGGCCGCGAGGAGGATGGCGGTGGAAGGGCCCGAGGCTTCCACCAGTCCTGGTGGGGAGGGGCTCCCAGGGGCCGAGGCTGGTGGGAGGAGGCCGGAGGGGGGCAGCTGGGCAGCCAAGCAACACAGTTGGAGCCTCCCTCCTCCCTGGCCAGCAGGGAGGGAGGGAGGGAGAGGAGCTGCTTCCTTTGAAACCCGGGAAATTTAAGGGACATCATCAATAAGGGACAGCAGCGGGACACAGTGCTGGGATAAGGGAGTTTCCCGCCAAATAACGGACGGTTGACAGCTATGACTCTCGGTGGCATTTCCCTTCTGCACCTGGACAAGGTGGAAGCATCCATGTGGACTTAGAACTTTGTGCCTTTCCAAATAAAATTGCTTGCAGTTGGAAAGAGACTCTGGGATCTGAGAAGCATTCGCTGTTGCCAATGTATTGCACAGACTAGACAGATGCTTTGGCCTTCCTGTTGCTGCTGGACTACAACTCACATAATCCTCGACCATTGGGCACAGTGGCTGGGGCTTATGGGAGGTGCAGATTAGCATATCCTAGCCCACCTTCTCTAGATTAGCATATACTGAGAACACCCTATCCTTGCTCATGGAGCCTGCAGGTCTGGGAATCAGTTTAGTCAAACTTTGGGGTGTGTGGGTTCTTAACTACTCAGCTACATATTAAATCAGAATTAAAATTAGCTACCAAGAAGCAACAGATTGGTGTCTGATCTTAGCTGGAGCAATCAATTTTTGGCATATTACCACCCGTGTTATTTGACAACAGAATCTGTTTGCTTGCCTTCCTAATTTAAAATGAACTTTCATCTCTAGTATAATGATATATTGAAAGATATGTTGACAGGACTCCTCTCACGTTTGCCTTTTAAAAGGCTGCCAAATAATAGATTCAACAACTTCAAGTCACAGTAGACCATTGTCAGTTTACTCAGGGTTGTTTCATTTTGTTGGTGGTGGTGGTGGTAATTTAATATTGCCGTAACTTCTATCACTCCAGCTTGCTTTGTTTTTCAACTACCTTTTCTAGTAGGAGTATGGAGTCTTTCCAAAAGCTGTTTGATGAAAATTCTTTTTTTTTATTAAAAAAAAAGTGTTTCAAATATAGATCAAATATTATCTCTCCTGCCACTAAACGAAATATTGTGACATTAATTTTCTTTAAATACTGTAATTATAATACATCTAGCATTCTGGAGAGACAGACTTGGGAGTGGTCTTGGAGATCTTCACAAATTACAATAAGATGTCTCCTAGCTCAAGCCAACCCCCTCCCCAACCTCCCCACAACATTTGCTGCAAACGCGCGCACACACTCGCTTTCTCTCTCTTAGTTCTAGTACAAAAAATAAAATA
Organism: Podarcis gaigeae; assembly: GCF_964106915.1. Classification (NCBI taxonomy): domain Eukaryota; kingdom Metazoa; phylum Chordata; class Lepidosauria; order Squamata; family Lacertidae; genus Podarcis; species Podarcis gaigeae. The sequence goes on along the minus strand of NC_139680.1, from coordinate 9,293,592 downwards.
AAAATATTAGTAGCATGAGTGATCTTAAGCTTTGAACTCAGCTTTCTAATACAGAAGACTGAAGGTGGATTCCTGATCAGAGATGCAGAACCAATTTAGCAGGGATGTCCAAAGTCTGCTTGGGGGCCTAATTCGGCCCCTGTGGCAGTTTATTTCCTGGGGTAAAATCCTAAAAAAAGCTCAGCAACTTCAACACTCAAAAAAGCCCAACAGCTCTGAGGTAAAATCATAGAAAAAAGCTCAACAACTTCAATCCTAAAAAAAGGTCGGCCCTCATGGCTCTTCACTTCATCAAATCTGGCCCTCTTTGAAAAAAGTTTGGACAGCCCTGCTGTATAGTCTGTGCTTGTGATATCACTTAAAGCCAGACCTTCTGGGGGTGAGCCACTATGTTTTGCTTTTAGCAATCGTGTTCACGTGTATGCTGAAGATCTGGACCTTGTACCAGTGCAAAGAAACACGAGCCCATCAGGGAGTTTGAAGAATCAGTGACCTTTTAGAACGGCCATTTCCTTGCTGAGATACTGAAGAAACAACAGACTTTCCCTACAATATGCAGCGGCTTTTCTAAACTATCACGTGTTTGTGCAATAAACGTGGAGTTCCTTTTTTAAAAAAATTGGCAGGGCATCTAGCCTTCTTCCCACAAGGTGGTGTGTGCTTCCCAGCAGTCAAATTACAATATTTGGCTGCGGGGATGCTCTTCACTTTCTGCAAGTTGGTGCAGTCAGTGTGCTGCCATGACAATCGTGTGGAATCAATGCCATTTCATAACTAGAACAGGTGGGCAGGAGGAAGGTGGGGATCTGGATGAACTGAAGTGAGATCAACAGGGTTTCTGGCTCCCAATGGTTTAACAATATAAATGACTCCTCTTCTCAGTTGTACTGGTGCAAGGAAGAAAGTGCGGGGGGGGGGGGTGTCTGTAAAATCCAGGAGTGGGTTTTACCAAGCTCCATTCAAGTTCCTGTACTCAGAACAAATCCAGGGCTCCAAATTCTTTAATTCTCAGGTGTATGGTCTTTTGCACCTCACTCCATCTGGTAGATTTGGAGATTCTAGTAAAAAAACAAAGTCTGCCTACCCTTGTAGAGGGGGAAAACAGAGAACTCGTTCCTGTTCAAATGCAGCAAGAAAAGAAAAGTAGGTTGGAGGAGAATAACTAAGAACACAATAGCCAATGCAGACAGGAATATGACCAAGTATAGGGTTAGTGCACTGGACCAAGACCTGGGGGACCAGGGTTCAAATCTTCATTTGGTCATGAAACCCATTGGGCTAGTCACTGTTTCTCGGCCTAGCCTACCTTACAGGCTTCTTTTTAGGATAAAATGAGGAGAAGGAAGAACCATGTACACCACCTTGAGCTCCTTGGAGGAAAGGGGTGGGGGCATACATAAATAAAATAATGTTGCTTAAGTAAATGTGTGCATGTGTGTGTGTGCGCGTGTGTGCATATCAGCGAGAGAGAGTTTCAACATTACGGTGGAAGGGTGGTGAACGATTCCCCACTCCTCTCCTGGGGGGGGGGCAGCTGGAGAGACCTGCGGCACTTAACCACAGTAACAAAAAAGTCACATGCAAGGCATTTATTAAAAGAGCCTCATCACATAGGGATGCGGGTGGCACTGTGGGTTAAACCACAGAGCCTAGGATTTGCCGATCAGAAGGTCGGCGGTTCAAATCCCCGCGAAGGGGTGAGCTCCCATTGCTCGGTCCCTGCTCCTGCCAACCTAGCAGTTCAAAAGTACAAAGTGCAAGTAGATAAATAGGGACTGCTCTGGCGGGAAGGTAAACGGCGTTTCTGTGCACTGCTCTGGTTCGCCAGAAGCGGCTTAGTCATGCTGGCCACATGACCCGGAAGCTGTACGCCGGCTCCCTCTGCTAATAAAGCAAGATGAGCGCTGCAACCCCAGAGTCGGTCACGACTGGACCTCATGGTCAGGGGTCCCTTTACCTTTACATCACATGAAAATGAACATATTTATGTTTTAGTTTTAGTTTCAGTAGATCAGTCCATTAAGACTTTTATGGCAATGTAAGATCTGCTCCCCAGTTAACTGGCAGACTGAGACTGGAGGTTTATCGCAATGCAAGCTGCCCAGCCCACACTGGGTCCTTCTCCTTAGATGCACAAAGAAACTTAAGGAGTGTTTCTTTCAGTTGGTGCATGGCAGATCCAATAATTTAAAGCAAAAGCCAACACTCCCCAGCTCATCTCTTGCAATTACTCAGTTGCCCAGCAGTGCGTAATACCTTTTGGGGTTTCTTCCCCGATCCTTTGAGCACTACTCTAGAGCTCTGATTCTCACCCTTATTTATTTTGTAGGTCACAACATTATGATGGGGAAAATTATGGAAAACTGACTTAAAATTTACAGATTGTTTCCTACTGAAGGAGAATTACATGAAGATGATGTACAGATGGTACACAACACCAGTGCAGTTAGGGAAAATGTGCAAAACTAGTTCAAATAGATGTTGGAAGTGTAAGGAAAAGGAAGGGACATTTTATCATATGTGGTGGGATTGTAAGGTAATTAAAAAATTTTGGGAAATGATATACAACCAATTGAAGAAAATGTTCCATTTAACATTTGTTTAAAAACCTGAGGCATTTTTGTTGGGGATTGTAGGGAAAGACCTGTCAAAAAAGCTGAAAAGCATCTTCATGTGTGCGACAACGGCCGTGAGAGTTCTGGTAGCACAAGGATGGAAGACTGAAGAAACCCCAACTAAAGAATTATGGCAAGAAAAATTGACTGACTATGCAGAACTGGCAAAACTGACATACAAGCTACGGGACAAGGATAACTGACTTTAAGGATGAATGGGAACCCTTTACAAAGTATCTGAAGACACAGCAAAGCAAACTGGACTCCTTGGCAGGTTTCGAATAAACATTCACAAACTTTTTATTGATAATAATCAGCTAAATAGTTTGAGGATCTATACAACTGTGTAACATGTAGAAAACAGCATTCTTAGAGAAACCAAAGACTGGAACTGAGGGAAGTCGGGGGGTGGGTGGGTTTTGTGTGGGAGGAGGGGAGGGAGGAAAAATGGGGGGGGGAAACAAGGATGATATGTTTTTGGATAATATGTCTTGTTATAATTTTGAATATTTTTAAAAAAATAATTTTAAAAATATTTTTTTTTTTGCTTGCCGTCTTGAGCAAGTAACTCATCCATCTCTTCATTGGCACCTAGTTGTGTTGGAAACTCAGCTCCTGTTACATACCTTCGGCAGTTGCCTCTTCTTCCGCAGTTCATATTTTATCATTAGGTCCTGCTCTTTCTTGGAAAGATACATGCAGAGAGGCCAATGGCCTCCCATTCAGACCCTGATTCGTTCCACGCCTGCTCAGTGTCAGTCCTGCTATGCCGTCCTGCCCAGATCATTTGCCATGTTCTTTGGCCTCTCAGAGAAGGATGCAGGTGGCGCTGTGGGTTAAAGCCTCAGCGCCTAGGACTTGCCGATCGAAAGGTCGGCGGTTCGAATCCCTGTGGCGGGGTGCGCTCCCGCTGCTCGGTCCCAGCGCCTGCCAACCTAGCAGTTCGAAAGCACCTCCGGGTGCAAGTAGATAAATAGGGACCGCTTACCAGCGGGAAGGTAAACGGCGTTTCCGTGTGCGGCTCTGGCTCGCCAGATGCAGCTTTGTCACGCTGGCCACGTGACCCAGAAGTGTCTCCGGACAGCGCTGGCCCCTGGCCTCTTAAGTGAGATGGGCGCACAACCCCAGAGTCTGTCAAGACTGGCCCGTACGGGCAGGGGTACCTTTACCTTCACTTTTTGGCCTCTCAATCCCTCCCCTTCTAACTTAAAACCTTTCTCCCAGGTGCCACTATGTTCAGTGCTAAAATTGCCCATATCTGTCCAAATGCCTACTACAAAGATATGTCGCCCATAAGAGCTGGACTGGAAAACCTGTGGCTATGGGCGTAGCCACGGGAGCAGCTCCCCCCACAAGTATTAACTAAAAGTAGAAATAAACAGAATAGTTGAAACTTAGAAAAGAGCAGCTGAAAGAGCTGAACATAGACCTAGTAAAAGAGGTGGAAATCTTTTACCCGACCACAAAAAAGGGTCTGCTTGTCTCTCTCTTGCTCAGCCACACACTCTTTGTACCTCAGAGTGGTCATTCAGTACCTTGTGGAGAGGAAAGACCTGGCTGAGGCTGACAACGACAGGTGAGCATCTCAATTGGCTATGCTTACCGAGTGCGCACAGGAAAAACTTGATGGGAAGAAAGGAGGAATTGGAGAAGAAAGTGCTGAAAAGGTTTTCAGCAAATCCAAGAAAACTCATTTTAGTTCAGATTTTTTTAAAAAATAAGATAAAAAGTGTGATTTTTGTAATTTTGCATCAACTGCATGAGAGGTTCTCCCTGATGTGAGATAGATAGATAGATGATAGATAGATAGATAGATAGATAGATAGATAGATAGATAGAGGTACCTCGGGTTAAAGACACTTCAGGTTACAGATGCTTCAGGTTACAGACTCCGCTAACCCAGAAATAGTACCTCAGGTTAAGAACTTTGCTTCAGGATGAGAACAGAAAACGTGCTCCAGTGGCGCAGCAGGAAGCCCCATTAGCTAAAGTGGAGCTTCAGGTTAAGAACCGTTTCAGGTTAAGAACGGACCTCCAGAACGAATTAAGTTCTTAACCTGAGGTACCACTGCATATATAATCTTCATAGTTTTCAAACGACTGAAGATCCTGACAGATTTTTCTGAGCACAGAAAGTGATTTCAGATAACGGTTGTCGAGACATTTCATTCCAAATCTGCTAGGCAGAGCCAGACAGAGGATGGTGACAGGTGGGTGTCCTGGCTACATCGATGCCTGTGGTCCTCCATTTGCTGTTGGACTACAACTCCCATCATCCCTGACCGCTTGCTCAGCTGACTGAGGCTGATGGGAGTTGGACTCCAACAGCATGAGACAAAACAAAGCAAGACCTGAAGGAGGTGGAATCAGTGAAATGGGAATGTAAGGGGGTGTTTACTTTCTGCTGGAAGAGGCTGCTTCGAGGGCTCTCTGCCACCTCGAAAGGGTAACGGGAAGGGCAAAGGGTGAGGAAAAGGTTCCTGCCGAGTCAAGGTGGGACATTTGATAGCTCATCGGGGAGCAGAGTCAGGTTTAATAATGTCTCTGCTAAACACAGTTAATAATTGAGGTCAGCACTCTTGGCAAGGATAACAAGAAGATAGTCTCCCAAAGTGTGGACTGATGGCACGAAGGGCACGCTGTTCAGAAAACACAGGTGGCAGTTAAGAGCGTTGGCTGAGGTATTCTGTTCTGAACGCAGCTGGGTCACAGAGGAGGCTCAGCAAGAGCACGTGGTCCTTAGGCTATCCTCTGCTCCTGTGTCCGAAAGAAGGATCAGGAAGCAGAACAGAGGTATGTTCTCCCCACAGCTTGAATAGGCTTTGTGTAATTTGATTATTTTTTGCTCTAGGTTTCAGCAAGAAGAGCCCCATCAATAAAAGGCACCACTTTGGTCATGCCTTGGTCACATGCACACCATCCAGACATGTTTAAAGCCAGTGTGGTGTAGTGGTTAAGAGCAGTAGACTCGTAATCTGGTGAACCGGGTTCGCGTCTCTGCTCCTCCACATGCAGCTGCTGGGTGACCTTGGGCCAGTCACACTTCTCTGAAGTCTCTCAGCCCCACTCACCTCACAGAGTGTTTGTTGTGGGGGAGGAAGGGAAAGGAGGTTGTTAGCAGCTTTGAGACTCCTTAGGGTAGTGATAAAGCAGGATATCAAATCCAAACTCCTCTTCTTCTTCACATGGTTTCCCCCCACAGAATCTTGGGAACTGTAGTTTGTTACGGGGCTTGGAACGGAAGCTCTGGGATGGGTGAACTACAGTTCACTGGACTTTCTGAGGGAAGCCATCAGAGCCGGATTACCAAATAGGCAGAGTAGGCACCAACCTACGGGCCCCATACCTTTTAGGGGGCCTACAATAATGGATCAAAACAATATTGATCCATTGAAACTGTTAGTTGGTAAAAAAATATATACAAATGTATTAGGAGATCGTTTGTGAGGGCCCCCCGAGACTTCAACTGCCTAGGGTTCTCCAGAGGGTTTAATCCAGCACTGGAAGCCATGTGCTTTCAATGCACAGCGTGGATGTGGCCCTACAGCTCCTTCCCACTTTGAATTTGCAAGGTGACTTTGCAAGTGAATTGTGGTTCCCATCTTCATGCTTCCTTGTAACATCTGAAATCAATCTCCAGGTGCTCTTTGGTGTTTAACTCCTTCTGCTTTATGGTTAGCATTATTAAAAGCAGAAACCAAAATCTCCAAGAAAATGTTCCGTAAGATTCGTATAGCACTGTGTTTGTATTTCAGGCATCATTTCATTTGTTACAAGAGCTTAATTTCAAACAAATTAGTCCAGGACCTCAGAGTCTTTTCTTTTCCAACTGCTGCCCTGCCCAAAGCCAGCTGAAATCAAGCAGATCACTTGCTGGACTTGGAATGCAAGTTCAATGTGCGTATTGAGCTGTGATCAGGGACACCCAGGTCCAAAGATTCACCTCTTGGCCACGAAGTTCTCTGGGAGACCCCAGGCCAGCCATTTTCTTTCAACCTACCTCAGAGGGTTTGTGTGGGATAAATAACAAAGCCCTAATCTGCCAGGAAGCATGAAGAAACTCGCTGTAACAACTATCTGTGAAAAAAGGAGGCTTGTAACCTACCGCTACAGAAAACAAATAGTTTAGCGTTTTTGTTCAACGAATGACACGTGCCTGTCTCCTAGATCAAGCCAGCAGATTTAGCCAAGTATGCCTGAAGTTAGAAATTATCACCTTTTGATGGTGGGTGAGATCTAGAGAGTACAGGAACGTGTGTGGGGAAAGTATAGAAAAGAAAAGGTGGGGCTTTGCATGTTGCTATTGAAAGGAAAGAGAGGGACAAACAATCATGTTTGAACAAGATGTCTTCTGGTGTTAAGTCAGGACTCCTTCAAGCCTGAGTCAGCATAAGAGAGGCAGAGGCAATTTTAGTAGCTGCTACAGTATGGATCTGGGATGTGGGTCTCTCTTGGGCGTTGCAGGAGGAAGGTGTGTCTCATCTAGGCATTAATACTGACTCACTGTTTGTAACAGCCCTCCAGATGTTGCGGGAATCCAGCTGCCAGCAGCCCCAGTTGACACGGCCTGGGGCCAGGGATGATAGTCCAGCAACATACTGGAGAGCCTCAGGTTGATCCAGAAGGTATTTGCTTTGATCGTCTCTGAAGAATTAAATGCAGTTTCCCTATATTGTAACCTTCTCAGTTACAATGCGTTTAGATACAGCACGGGAGAATAATATGGCTGCATGCAGTGGCATAGCGGGGGGAGGACTGGCCCTGGGTGCAAAATTCTGAGGGGGCACAACCAGGCACCCCAGGTGTGGCTTCCACTGGGATCTACGCCCCAGCCAGCATGGTCAATGGTCAAGGATGATGGAAGTTGTAGTTCAGCAACATCTGGTTCCATAGCTGTCAACTAACAGATTTGAAAATAAGAGACCAGCAGCCTCGAAAATAAGGGATCAGCAGCCAAAATAAGGGATTTCCCCAGCACAGGTATGTTCAACTTCTGAGCCCCTCCGAGCCAAAGGCAGAAAGCCCAGCCAGCAGCCAAACGAGCCCAGCCAGCAGTCAAGCGGTGGTTCCCACAGCCCAGCAACCTGGCAAAGGGGATGCAGCAAGGAAAACCACCGCCACCTCTCCGCTGGGAAGCGCTAAGCAAAGGCGAGTCCCCAGGCAATGCGGCCGATTTGATCGGCACAAGGCATGCAAGCTCCACCCCCCCAGTCGTTCTTAGACTCCTTATTGGGTGAGCAACGCAGCCAAGCAACACAGCTGGAGCCTCCCTCCTCCCTGGCCAGCAGGGAGGGAGGGAGAGAGAGGAGCTGCTTCCTTTGAAACCCGGGAAATTTAAGGGACATCATCAATAAGGGACAGCAGTGGAACACAGCGCTGGGATAAGGGACTTTCCCGCCAAATAAGGGACAGTTGACAGCTATGTCTGGTTCACACCATGTTGGTTGTCCTTGATATAGTTAGTAAGTTCTAACTTATATGGCAGCCTCTAAACTTTGGCGCTCCTTCTCTCAGAAGTGTGCCGGACACCTTCATTGTATAACTTTCATCATATGCTAAAGACACAGCTCTTTACCTTGTCCTTTAACACCTGCTTTACATATGACCCACCCTATTCTTCTGGTTATGCATTGTTTCAACTTGCATAAACTTGCATTTTTATATTGCTGCAAATAGGGATAGAGGAGAAACTCAATTCAGTTCACACTGAAAGGCAACTTAACCAAACTTCTGTTTTCTGAACTAATACGTGAACTGAAACACAGCAACCCTTTTTGCACTTCTCTGAATTTTGCAATGCAGTTCTCCAGACAAGTAATTTATACGAAACACAGATAGGCTGCATATAAATGCATACTTTAGTAAAAATAACAAACAAAAATGCACTGTATTAGGGGAAGCTCTTTTGCAAAAATGTGTATAATCAGCAAAAACCAACCAAACAAAAAACACACCCATGAAAAACTGTGTAGATTAGGAGGAATTCACATTGAAGTGTTGTTGAATTTTCAGAAGGACTATCTTTAAAATGAAAAAATCACCAACTGATGTGGAAATGTGGAGAGCCAAACTCAAGACTTGGGGGAAAAGAAAGAAAAAGAAACAAACAAATCCAGAAATTGACAGATTCACTCATCCCTAGTTTTAAACCACCTTGGGCCCATATGGCATAGGACAGTTAAGAATTCAAATTAATAAAAATAATATTGTTAGTAGCTGCTGTTTTACTCCTGTTGTCCCACAACCATGATATCCTAGGGATTGTAATCAGTGCAATTCTATATTCTTTTATGGTGCAATCCTGTATATATCTACTCAGAAGTAAGGCCCACTCAGTTAATGCGAGTTCCTCTCGGGTTAGCGGTATAGGATTGCAGTCTTGACAATCTGGTATTGCTGACTGTGTGTTGTGGACAGTATACACACACAAATTTCATCCCCCCCTCCCATCTAGATAAGAAACAGAAAAAGAGAATAAACAAAGCAAATACTTTACCCTTTACGGAGCCATTGAAAGCTCTTAAGCTGATACCCTCCTGTTAGTTCATTTACAGTGCAATTCTATGCGTATTTACTCAGAAAGAACCCTATCCAAATGGGACTTGTTCTGTAGGAAGAGGCCCGGTATATGAGCTTCACTTTTGTATGGTGCGAATGACCACTGAATACAAAACCCATGCAGCTGGACTTGGTTTTAAGACTAAAAGGGTTGGTTTCTCTCCCACAACCGATAACTCAAACAATTCACACATCAATAAGGGCAAATGAAGAGTTATCCCTGCAAATGCTTCCATCTCTCATTCCGCAACACCAGATTTTACACAGGCTGCATTCCTATGTAGACTTTTCTGAATGTAAGCCCCATTAAACACAACAGGACTTGCTTCTGAATAGATATGCCTGGGTTTGTGCTGTTAAGGAGTCAAGAGCTGCAAACATTCATTAGAAGCATGTGTAAAAAGGCTCTCTGGTTAATACTTTAAAGGGAAGCTACAACATCAATAAGGCGTGGTGGGGGCAGATGCTTGGATCACTTGAAATAGTCCTTGTTTGACATTTCCACCACTGTTGAAGTGCTTCTATGTGGGGCTACCTTTGAAGGTGACCCGGAAACTACAACTAATCCAAAATACGGCAGCTAGACTGGTGACTGGGAGCGGCCGCCGAGACCATATAACACCGGTCTTGAAAGACCTACACTGGCTCCCAGTATGTTTCCGAGCACAATTCAAAATGTTGGTGCTGACCTTTAAAGCCCTAAACGGCCTCGGCTCAGTATACCTGAAGGAGCGTCTCCACCCCCATCATTCTGCCCGGACACTGAGGTCCAGCGCCGAGGGCCTTCTGGTGGTTCCCTTGCTGCGAGAAGCCAAGTTACAGGGAACCAGACAGAGGGCCTTCTCGGTAGTGGCACCTGCCCTGTGGAACGCCCTCCCACCAGATGTCAAAGAGAAAAATAACTACCAAACTTTTAGAAGACATCTAAAGGCAGCCCTGTTTAGGGAAGCTTTTAATGTTTAATAGATTATTGTATTTTAGTGTTTTGTTGGAAGCCACTCAGAGTAACTGGGGAAACCCAGCCAGATGGGTGGGGTATAAATAATAAATTTATTATTATTATTATTATTATTATTATTATTATTATTATTCTGGGGAAAGGTTTTAAACCATTACAGTTTCCTTTCACTTTCTGAAATGCTGAGCTACATCCAAGTTCAAACCACATTATGTGAAGTTCTCTGTTTGTTTACCCCCCCAAAGCAGGTTCATAAGGGTGATTTTGAGCTGAAGGCGGTTGAATGAGAGGGTAAGGGGTTAAGCCACTTCCCTACCCTCTACTTCTTCTGTTCGGATCCAACATGCCTCCTACAGGACAAAGGCACTGTTAACTGGTTTGTTTGTCTCGTTGTGTGGGGTTCAACCCCTTCTAGGATAGTGTGTTCCCTAAAGGACCAGGACTGCAGTATGTTGGTGCTTTTATGGCCCAACATTGGCATTTGAGGAGCAAGCAGCCATGATAGCTCAGTCTCCATGTTAGCTGCATAGGACAAGATACTGCCTGTGACCTTATTAAGACAGAGATAGGCATGTTACATTGACTTATTTGCTTGGGTTACTGAAATGCATTCATTTATTAAAAGATGCCTGCTTCTTGGGAGGAAAGCAATGACAAACCTAGACAGCATCTTGAAAAGCAGAGACCTCAACCTTGCCAACAAAGGTCCGTATAGTTAAAGCTATGGTTTTCCCAGTAGTGATGTATGGAAGTGAGAGCTGGACCATAAAGAAGGCTGATCGCCGAAGAATTGATGCTTTTGAATTATGGTGCTGGAGGAGACTCTTGAGAGTCCCATGGACTGCAAGAAGATCAAACTTCTCCATTTTGAAGGAAATCAGCTCTGAGTGCTCACTGGAAGGACAGATCCTGAAGCTGAGGCTCCAATACTTTGGCCACCTCATGAGAAGAGAAGACTCCCTGGGAAAGACCCTGATGTTGGGAAAGATGGAGGGCACAAGGAGAAGGGGATGACAGAGGACGAGATGGTTGGACAGTGTTCTCGAAGCTACCAGCATGAGTTTGACCAAACTGCAGGAGGCAGTGGAAGACAGGAGGGCCTGGCGTGCTCTGGTCCATGGGGTCACAAAGAGTCGGATATGACTAAACAACTAAACAACAACAAAGCTGCCCTTCATCAGCTTCCCTGGTCCCCAGGTGGGTTTCATCTTAACACACTCTAAGCCCATAAAAAGGTAAAGGTAAAGGTACCCCTGACCATTAGGTCCAGTCGTGACCAACTCTGGGGTTGTGTGCTCATCTCGCTTAAGAGGCTGGGAGCCAGCCCTGTCCGAAGACACTTCCAGGTCACGTGGCCAGCATGACGAAGCTGCTCTGGCGAGCCAGCACCAGTGCAGCGCACGGAAACACCGTTTACATTCCCGCTATAAAGCGGTACCTATTTATCTACTTGCACTTAGGGGTGCTTTCGAACTGCTAGGTGGGCAGGAGCTGGGACCAAACGACGGGAGCTCACCCCGCTGCGGGGATTCGAACCGCCGACCATACGATCGGAAAGTCCTAGGCACTGAGGTTTTACCCACAGCGCCACCCGTATCCCTAGCCCATACAATAAAACAATAAAGAACAACAAACACCACCACAATATTCAGAATGCTGGTGACCATCACCAGCTGCCAAGCTCCCCTCACAAGCCTGGATGAAAAGATACCATTTTAGGCAAGTAACAAAGGGGAGAGAATTCTACTACCAAGGTCACACCGCAAAGAAGACCCTCATGGTGGCAGAACCACAAGGAGGTTCTCTCCTGGAACATGTCAAGTTTATGTTCCAAAGTGGTAATTATGAAGTTTGGCAACATCTCTAGAGGCAGGAAGACTAAATTCAGGAACCATTCCAGAAAGAAATATCCCTGGGCAACCTAGAGTTACAGAATGGCAGAAAGGCACAGAGGGAGAAGAAATCAATGCAAGGCTGCAATGGCTGTCAATAGTTCTACAAAAAGCAGTGGAGAATGAACATGGCATTACGTACGGTCTGCCCTGGGAGCTATATAGAAACCAGTATCCCAGGTTATTTGAAAGGCTAGCCATGCCAGAATTGTAGAATCAAATATGTACTGGAAGGTTTCCAAGATGATGAAGCTTTACAAATTATATTAGGTTACGGCAGTCAACAAAAAGAGGATTGTACCGAGCTCAACCAGCCCTCAATCGTTTCCTCTTAAGAGTCTAGAAGTGAAAATGTACTAAAACATTCCCTTTCATGTCATGCTTGTTATAAAGCTGCGGTACACTGGAGAACACTTTTATAATCTCCATAACAAAATGATGAGATTAATAAAAGTCTTACTTTGGAGAGAGTCCTCTTACAGTCAGCAGAAAAACTTGGAGAATTACCACAAGCGATGGAACTGTGGCTTACAGTATGTAACGAAAGCCAGAAGGACTCAAATTTGGAATTTTAATTTACTCATAGGATTCATATGCATTCGAGTCAGGTGAGTGCAATAATTTGGATTTTTGCCTTCCTTTTTTCTGGCTATACCACTTTCCAACTTCAGCACAAACAGTGCACACAGCAAACATGATATTTGATTGGAGAAAGGACCGTAAATCAGTAGTAAAGGTAAAGGTAAAGGGACCTCTGACCATTAGGTCCACTCGTGGGGTTGCGACGCTCATCTTGCTTTATTGGCCAAGGGAGCCGGCGTACAGCTTCCAGGTCATGTGGCCAGCATGACTAAGCCGCTTCTGGCAAACCAGAGCAGTGCACGGAAACGCCATTTACCTTCCCACCGGAGCAGTACCTATTTATCTACTTGCACTTTGACGTGCTTTTGAACTGCTAGGTTGGCAGGAGCAGGGACTGAGGAACGGGAGCTCACTCCCTCGCAGGGATTTGAACTGCCGACCTTCTGATCAGCAAGTCCGATAATAATAATAATAATTTTATTATTTATACCCTGTCCATCTGGCTGGGTTTCCCCAGCCACCACTGTTTTGTTTTGTTTTGTTTTGTTTGCATGTGAAAGGTCCCAGGTTCAACCCCTGACACCGCCAGGTAGGGCTGAGAAAGGCTTGCTGTCTGAAACATGGGAGAGTGCCTGCCAGTCCCTGTTGACAAGACTGGGGTAAATGGACCATTGGCCTGATATAATAATACCATATTTTTTGCTCTATAAGACTCACTTTTTCCCTCCTAAAAAGTAAGGGGAAATGTGTGTGCATCTTATGGAGCGAATGCAGGCTGCGCAGCTATCCAAGAAGCCAGAACAGCAAGAGGGATTTCTGCTTTCACTGCGCAGCAATCCCTCTTGCTGTTCTGGCTTCTGGGATTCAGAATATTTTTTTTCTCGTTTTCTTCATCCAAAAATTAGGTGCGTCTTGTCGTCTGGTTCGTCTTATAGAGCAAAAAATACGGTAGTAATAATATTTTTTATTTGTACCCCGCCCTCCCCGGCCGGAGTCGGGCTCAGGGCAGCTAACATCATAAAACTAACACAGTATACAAAAAACATAAGAACATAAAAACAGGCAATCAATTAATTAAAACACATCTTAAAATTAGTTCAGAGCAAATTAAAATCTGGACAGATGGCAGTCCACAGGTAAAATTGAGAGTGGTTCATATTCTCCAGGGCCAACTGATATGGTATAAGGTCGCTGTTTTGCAAGCTCCTGGAGGCAAACCTGGGATTGGGATTAAAAAATTGGAAGTCTGGTAAGCCAAAAAGTTTGCATTCTGTATGTATTGCGTATTGACAGGGGTGGTGTGCCTCATTTTGCTGACTGAGGTAGAATGTGAATGTGCTGCAGCAAGAATTTTACACGCACAGAAATGGAAAGACGAAGAGACTCCAACTAAGGGAGAATGGCTTATAAAATTGAAGGGACTATTCAGAAATGGCTAATCTGACTGCTAAAATAAGAGGATAAAATGATAATATCTTCACAGAAAAATGGAGGTCACTTGTGAATTACCTATTGAACTATCATTCTTACATGAAATCACATGCAGGATCTGAGATATCAGCAATGGAAGAATGGACTTTGGGAGCTTAAAAAGGAAATATAGATGTGTTGTAATACAGCTATTATGGGGGAATTAAAAAAAAAACCACCAGGGAAGGAGGAATGGGAAGTCAAGGAAAAAATGTGTAACAAAAAAAAAAATATGATAGATATGATTGGAGTTGCATAATAATTTGGAAGATTTAATAAAAATCATTATTTAGAAAATGAAATGTGAATGTGCTTCTTCCACCGCCTGAGGCAGCTCATGGAGAGCCAATTGATGCAGGACACAAGAGTGCAGTGGGGATTTATTTATTTTTGCCTGCATTTCTACAGGCTGCAAGTGTTTGCAGACCAAGCTTTTAATTCTCTCTGTGTAGAAAGCTCCCTGCATGCAGTGAGTTACACTGAACCTCAAATGGCAAATTCTTCCAGAAAATTAAATGTTAATTGTAAAAACGGAAATGCTTCAGCAAGATACAAGTACCGTATTTTTTGCACCATAACACTCACTTTTTTCCTTCTAGAAAGTAAGGGGAAATGTCTGTGCGTGTTATGGAGGGAATGCCTATGGGTGGCAGGGGAGGGGATCTACTGCAGTCGTGAGCAGAGGATCCATGGTTCCCCTTCCTTCCCTCCTCCGTGGCTTGCTTTGAAACAGCAAAGCGGGAAAGGAGCCGCTGAGTGGGGAAGAGAGAGGGACAGAGAGCCTGCTTCTTTAAAGGAGCAAAGTGGGAGAGGAGAGGAGCCGCTTACACGAGTTCTGTCCAGTTGGTTCCTCCCCTTATACCCCTCTTCTTCATTATTAGCAGCATCCTTCTCCACCCACCCCACGTGTGCTCCTTGTCCCTTGAGTGCTTTTCCTTCCCTCCCCACTTAAAACGTGGTTACAAACATGGATCCTCAGGATTTTTGCATTGGGCTCCTCCAAACTCACTGTCAGATCACATGTCTGTGGCCACAGCATGAACCACAAAAATCATACATCCACTGTTTCGTTTAGAATATTTTTTTTTCTTGTTTTCCTCCTCTAAAAACTATGTGCGTGTTATGGTCGGGTGCGTGTTATAGAGCAAAAAATACGGTAGTACCAAAACAATCCTCCTCTTGCACGGCACAGTAGCCTGCAGGCCTTTAATTGGAGGTAGGAAAAGCAAGCTGTCCGCACCGACAGCTGCCTAGATAATGCCAAACAAGACGTGAAGGCTGCAAGGCTAACCTCTTGCAAGCACATTTGATCCCCTTGCTTGAGCCTTGCTTTGGTAACACACCTCGGGCAGGATGTGCTGTTAAATGATTCAGGCCAGGAGAGATTTGCAGCCCTGGAAAAGTAAAGCGTGTTTGTGTGTGTGATGCATGCGCATGAGAAAAGACATCACGGCAGCAAAGAATTCACAGTGAAAAGCCAAACATCCTCCAGGGTGTGAGCAATACCCTTAAACCAAAGAAAGGAATTTGCAAAGGTTCAAGAGAGAAAGAGAGAGAGAGAGTGCAGACCCGGGAGCTCTCTCTGTAATTTGTCCCACTCCTAAATTATGTATCACAATATATATGGAAATTAAACCCTCAAGTATGACATACAATAAATAATTTAGAATGTCTCTTTCATCAAGTGTGTGCTGGCTTCTAAGATATTGATACTTCATTTTAGCATCAACGTCCAGCACGTTCTCAGCCTGCCGCCATGTGGAATTCCTCATTTAATGACACCCGGGCATCCCTTTAACTTGCTGCACCCCCTTAAATGGCACTTGGTTGTTTGGAACAGAGTGGGGTGAGAGAGAGAGAGAGAGAGAGAGAGAGAGAGAGAGAGAGAGAGAGAGAGAGAGAGAGACTGTCTGCATTCAGATATTGCAGGATTAACACTGTTCTAGCTCACCTGCCTTGTAAAGCACAGCTTTTCGGGGGGAAAGGGAGAGGTGCAAAACCAACCACTTCTTCTTGGCAAATTTAGAGTTGCTATTTCTGCCCAACTGCCCTGGCCAGGGTGGGAGGGGACCAACCAATAGGATGTGCTATTACATAAGACTAAGTATCTGCAATGGTCATCAAATAGGAAGCACCTTCAGACGTCAGGTAGTTGTGGTGATGGTGAGAAAACAAGAGAGCACTTTGTGTTTGTAAGAAACCAGGAATATCTAGTGGTCTGGATTCTAGTGGTCTAGATTCATTCAGGTAAGCAGCAGAGAGAGTGAGTTCCGCACTTCCATTCGTAAGTGGGTTCAGCGAACAGAGCTGTCCCCCCTCACTTGAAATCAGAAATCAGCAGATCTTAGAATTATCTAATCTGTAAACCAGCCCTTCAAAACGCATCAAGAAGAGTTAACTGTACTAAGTCAAACTCACAAAGGTTGCCTGAAAGATATCTGAACAGCGTGTTTATAGCAACCAAACATGGTGATGGGTTTAGCACTTGCTCATAAAATGATGGCTGCCGGGTTACTTAAGTGTGAGATTCAATTTTTTACCTTCCATGATGTTTCACCAGCCCCAAGGTACCAAACTTTCTAAGACTGAAGCGGGTTTTCCAAATACCTTTCTCTCCATATTTGCACAGTCCAAACAAAATACCAAACTTTGTGTATAATCATGCTGGCCTTGTCTCTCAGGACTGGACTCTTTAAACCAGTGGTAAAACACTTAGTACCTCATTATGGTTTGGTTTAGATGGGTAAATGAAGAGATAAAAGAACACTTTGTTCAAACTATCGCCTGCTCAAAGAGGCTGATAGCAGACAGTGTTTAGTTTCACCCAAGTGTTAGAGACGAATGATGGGTTTGAGGACAGAATACTTGTAGAAGACATTGTGTTAAGCAAGCTTTGTTAGGAACAAACAAGGACTGCCAAAGTTATATGGGATGAATGGGAAGACCTTGCCAAGCAAACACGCAAATGCCAGGATTTGTTTTGTCACCAATTGGGAACAGTTGATTTCCTAGAAGGCAACACAAAAATGTCTGGGTGCTGGATGTGAACACAAAGACTATGAACTGCTAATACAGCTCTGGAGAAGGTTAATTCTTAGACACATTTGGGGAAATGTTTACACTTAGGGGGAGGGACGAGTTAGTGCTCTTGCATAAGGTGATGGTGATGCAACATCAGGTGTTTTATGTTTCCTTGTTATCCATATTCAAGGAGGATGAGTTTGTACTGGAACAGGATCAGAGAATTATAGGAATGGCCCATTTATCTTACTAACAGAAATCCCAAGGGTTTGGACTGTTTGCCTTATATGAGGAGGCTGAGAGGACAGAGTTACAATTGGTACATAATGAAGAAGAATGATTTGTAGTCAGGATGACAGTATGTACCAGAACTACTACAAATTGGAATTTGACCAATTTAGCGATATCTTGGGGGACCAGTTCACAATTTAAGAACAGCTCCCCAAAGCAGTGGAAAATAGAGAGACCCCCCCCCCACACACACTAAACATCAAGGAGAAGGAGTTCTAGTCTAGTCTCTGACATCTAGTTTTCTATGTGGGAAGGTATGGAATAGCTTTTCATTATATGAGCTCCCACCCTTGGTCTCAAGTGAAACAAGTTGACTTCCTGAGTCAACGTCTGTCTGCAGCTACAATTGTCATGAACCACAAATGAGAAGTGGTATACAGCCTAAGGTATATAGGGGAAGAAAT
Source organism: Podarcis gaigeae (assembly GCF_964106915.1). Classification (NCBI taxonomy): domain Eukaryota; kingdom Metazoa; phylum Chordata; class Lepidosauria; order Squamata; family Lacertidae; genus Podarcis; species Podarcis gaigeae. The sequence continues at coordinate 9,275,801 of NC_139680.1, read as the reverse complement.
GGAGAAATTTCAACACAATTTCAGTGCATTCGTAGAGTTTTACATAGGATTCCAGCTTACAAACAAAGTCTCCTGGTAACAGGCTATCTGAGATATCAAGAAGATTGTGACCCTTCAAGTTCCTTTAAACCATCAACTTTGTCAATACATGGTGTATTTGCAAAGCCCTGTAGTTCTGACAAAATGTTTGCTGTGATTAACAAATGATTTAGACCCCCGCTTGCTCAAGTTTAGAGAAGCTGGAGGCAGATGGGGACGTTGAGAAAAGAAGAGACAAAGATGTGGGCTTTCTTTTGTTTAGGTAAAGTAGCTGAGCAAAGTGAATACTCAGTAAAACAAACAAAACACCTCACATTACTGTAGCAAAGACCTAAGAACTAAACATGTAGCAAAAGCTATGCATCAGATAACAGGGTGCGCAAATTTAAGAGGGTTAGCCCTGTGAACCTCTTGTGGCAAATACAAAGCCTTCGTGACACTCAAAAAATGAACAGAATATATAGTTATGCTATATTAATTGTTCCCCATGCCAACCACCTCCATTCAGTTTCGCTAGGAGCAAATGCAACTTTGGAACTGTCAGTGGCGTTGCGTGGGTTGTCAGCACCCGGGGCAAGGCAAGTAATTTGTGCCCCCTAACCTGTGGATTTGCGCCCCCTAACCCGTGGATTTGCGGCCCCTAACCCTAACCCCCAGATGTTGCGCCCAGTGCGGCCGGCCCCCTCTGCACCCCCCACGCTACGCCACTGGAACTGTGTCTAATAAGAATAAGCACATGATAACCCAATTCTAGAAGTAGAGGCTGGGCAAGAAATCATAGCTCCATCAAAACAATTGCTTGCAGAGTGCACAAAAGCAGTCACGATTTTACAGAAGTTCTCTCCTCAGACACTGAAAGTACTCCTCTCTCACACACACAAAAAAACCTGATAATGTAGACAAGTCTTTAAAAACAGAACATATGACCTAGTCTCAAGACATGCAACTGTATCAATGGGAACCACATTTAAAATGTGTCAGGGGCAACTCCATGACTCTCATGTATGCAACGCACATATTTCAGACAGAAAAATGTCTTCCTGATCATAAGACACATTTCAGTACCAATACTAGTGGAATTTGGGGAAATCTAGAAACCTGACGTCTTCATCTGGTGTTGCTTATACCAACACAGAAATATTCACAGACCTAAGAGCCAGGGTGAGTATTTATAGCTCAGAAACTGCATCATTAAATGGGAACCTTGTTATTGATTTCAGTATAGAATCAAACCACATTTTAATCTCAGTAGTGCAACCTATGTTGGCAATAGCCATTTTCCTAGACGTCAGACGCAGCAGCAAAAGAAGCCATTTTTATTCTACTTCAGCAAAAGCAATTCATTCATCGCTGATGTAGAATGCAACAGCATATGGTATATTTGGCTGCTTAAAGGAGCAATGAAAGGTGGTATTTAGTCCCGAAGCTGTTGCGACAGATACAAACAGTGGAAATTGCAAGTCACAATGCATCTTGAAATAAGTTGAGCTTTAGTTTATTTATACAGTGGTACCTCAGGTTACATGTGCTTCAGGTTACAGACTCCGCTAACTCAGAAATAGTGCTTCAGGTTAAGAACTTTGCTTCAGGATGAGAACAGAAATCGTGCTCCGGCAGCGCGGCGGCAGCAGGAGGCCCCATTAGCAAAAGCGGTGCTTCGGGTTAAGAACAGTTTCAGGTTAAGAACGGACCTCCGGAACGAATTAACTACTTAACCCGAGGTACCACTGTACGCTGCTTTTCGAAAGTACACCATGTCCAATGCTGATCAGAACAAACACGGGGTTCCCTCCCACTACATGAAATCGAGAGAAGGTCCATTGAGTCTCCCAGGGTGAGAGACTGGGAAAAGAAGTTGGTTCGCAGGTGGTACAGTCTACCTCTCTGTATGTGGATATATATGATATAAATATGGTAAAGGGCCTTACGGGTCTTCTTTTTCTTCTGGTTTTTTTTATAAAAATATTCTTGTTCTGTAGACTAGTTTGATTCTTAATGTATTTTATCTCGAAAGTTGTCAACAAAAAACTTTTTTTAAAAAAAGTCCCCTGAAATCAATGGACCTGATTTAGCTGGATATAATCCATTAACTTAACTTTTTTTAAAAGTTGCCAAACATACCAATGAGTTCAAATGAGAAAAAACATAGGATAGTTTCAGATCCAGCGCCGAGGGCCTTCTGGCGGTTCTCTCATTGCGAGAAGCGAGGTTACAGGGAACCAGACAGAGGGCCTTCTTGGTAGTGGCGCCCGCCCTGTGGAACACCCTCCCTTCAGATGTGAAGGAAATAAGCAGCTATCCTATCTTTAAAAGACATCTGAAGACAGCCCTTTTTAGTGAAGTTTTTAATATTTAATGCTGTACTGTTTTTAACATTTGATTGGGAGCTGCCCAGAGTGGCTGGGGAAACTCAGCTAGATGGGCGGAGTAGAAATAGTAAATTATTGTTATTGCTATTGCTATTGCTATTGCGTGCTGAGGTCCCCAAGACACCCCAAACCCAATAACTCAAACTTCACACATTATTTTTGTTTAAGGTTTTTGGCATAATTTTGGCCACAACTTTATTATCAATACAAATTGTGAGTGGTTGCTTAGGCATTGGTTAGACTATCTGTCCTCCCCGCCTTGGGGACAGCCCTGACTCCGTAGTCAGTGCGGAAGAGCAAGATCAGGGTCAACTGGAGCTGCGAAACAGACCCTCAGCTAATCCCCGCATGCTCCTTGGAACTTACACGGCCCGCACCCTGCACCAAGGGTTTGGACGAAGGGGATGGTAAGTTCCAGAATTCCTTTAACGGAATACCCGTGCAGCATTGGAGGGGCAGGCCCAGCCTATCCATACCCCTCCACCAACCAATTTTAACCAATGCCTAACTGCCAACCTTACAAGTTGTGACGATTTGCTACGCAGTAGGCAAAACCCAATTGGCACACACTAATCAGCCAAGAGGTAAATTCCTACTGGGCCCCCGCACCAAGGCGAACGACCCCATGACAGGCATAGCAAGGTCAAGCGAAGCCCAACAAGGGAGGGCGGGCGGGAGATCCGATGTCCACAGCAAAAGAGAAAGAGAAAGCTGTGGACCTTGCTTAAATAGCCACTGACCCCACCCCTAAGTTTGCAACATCAACTTTCCCCAGATAACCAGATCCTCCCATCTAAACAAGCCCTGGCTTTAACTTGCCTAGCAATCATGGGGTGCCTTGTATAGCCCCATCCGCAACCCGTGCTCTCCTTTTAGTGAGAACACGCTTTGCGTGCTGAGGTCCCCAAGACACCCCAAACCCAATAACTCAAACTTCACACATTATTTTTGTTTAAGGTTTTTGGCATAATTTTGGCCACAACTTTATTATCAATACAAATTGTGAGTGGTTGCTTAGGCATTGGTTAGACTATCTGTCCTCCCCGCCTTGGGGACAGCCCTGACTCCGTAGTCAGTGCGGAAGAGCAAGATCAGGGTCAACTGGAGCTGCGAAACAGACCCTCAGCTAATCCCCGCATGCTCCTTGGAACTTACACGGCCCGCACCCTGCACCAAGGGTTTGGACGAAGGGGATGGTAAGTTCCAGAATTCCTTTAACGGAATACCCGTGCAGCATTGGAGGGGCAGGCCCAGCCTATCCATACCCCTCCACCAACCAATTTTAACCAATGCCTAACCGCCACCCGAGCCCTTTACGCTCGCCGCCAACCACTCACAGACTAAACCACACCCTCAACTTGGACACCACTGCATCCAACCAGACATCATTCCCCAACGGGGAAAGATGCACCCCATCATCCCTGAATAATTCAGAGGCCTTGAACGAAATCAGAGGGTGAGGAATCACAAATCCGCCCAAACCAACCACCAATTTGCTTGCCGCGGAATTAATCCGCTTCCTAACTCTTTCGGTGGCCGCCGGGCAAGGGCTACCCCTCCAAATGCGGCGTTTCAGCAGCTGCGACCAAATTAGCGTGGTTGAAGGCACCAAGGCCGCCAAATCCCTCAAGTCCAGTAATATGGCAGCACGCAGCCCAAAGCAGGAAGAGGAAACCATATCATTCTCCCCCAGCTGCACCACTATCGCTGTAGGGGGACCAGCGTGGAGGACCCGTCTGTGCATGAGAGGCAATAATTCTCTCCACTGCATCCCTCGTCTGGAAATCCAGGACACCTGCACGTGCTGCGGAAGGCCCAAGCCAGCTCCCAGACCAGATTGACGAGCTCTGACAGCGGCCCAGTGCACAATGCTGTGTCCCACTATCCAAATACGGATAGCGGCCAGACCTAGGGTTAAAACACAAAAATGTCAGTACACACACCACCATTATTTCCTCACATATACTTTGAATGCATCCGATCTCCAACGACCCAGGTCCTTTATCCTCCTTGCAGACAAACCCCAATGGGCAGCTGTCGTTGCAGCACCAATACGGAAGGAGTGAGGAGCAAATTCCGATGCTTTGCGGCCGCAGGCCACTACCACCTTGCGCATCACCTTAGTGAACTGATGCCGGACTAAAGGGTGCCCATTTTCATGAATAAACAAAGGCCCCTCGCCTGCCGGCCGCAAGGACAAGTATCTCTTAAGATCCTTTACGGGGCAAGGACCCTTCTCTCCCGTTGCCGAGAGCCGAATGACGGCTCCCCTACCCACCTGGTCGGTCTTCGAATTCCTGATATGCACCCTCAGGTCCGACTGTGACATGCTCACGTCCTGCAACAGCAAACCCCTGGAACCTCCATCCCGTTTTTGCTCCAGGACCACCTCGCCTACCCTCAGTGCCCCAAAGAATGCCAAGGAAAAGGCCGCTGAAAATAGACGGGCCTCAAACTTGGACCAACAGATGCTCCGCAGTTTACTGCGCATCTGTATCAGCAACTCAAAAGTGATGGGACTTCTGGGAACAGTCCTCGATGGGGTGAGCCGTCCCCATCCCTCCAATGCCCGGCGCACCACAAACTTCCTACATGGGTCCTTGTCAAAAGTGGCCCTGCTAAAGAAAGAAATTGCTGCCGAGTGAAGTCGCAGGGTCCTAGCCGCCCGGCGCATCTGGAACAAATGTGCCAGATACTTAAGCACCTGGGCAGTAGAATGAGGGGTGATGACCGCCCCCGCCGATTGGCCATTAAAGGACAGAAAATCAGCCCAGGCCTTCTTATAGGACCTTAGCGTGGAAGGGGCGACTGATGCTGCTACTCCCTGTGAAACTAAGTGTTGCCAAGGTTCCAGAGATGATCCGGGAAAATCTCCGGACGGTCTCGAGCCTCTGGCGCCAATGACCTGAATCGTTCCATCTGAAAACGGGACAGAGCATCAGCAATCTCGTTAGAAATACCCGGAACGAAGCGAGCAGAAAATACAATATTAAAACGCAGACAGTGCAAAACAAACACCCGAAGCAAGGCCAAAACCCTAGACGACCGGGATGACTGCTTAGCTAAAACAGTCACTACTGCCTGGTTATCGGACCAAAAACAAACCCGATGGTCCTTAAAATGCTCGACCCACAAGTGTACCGCAACAACTATGGGGAAAAACTCAAGAAATGTCAGGTCTCGAGTTATCGCTTCCCCACACCAAGCCTGGGGCCAAGGTTCAGCACACCACCTGCCGTCCCAAAACAAACCAAACCCCAGTGACCCTGCCGCGTCCGAATGCACTTGAAAATCATTGTGGAGGTTCAAAGTGTCCTGCCACAGTGATACGCCATTAAATTCTTCCAGGAATTCCAGCCACACACGGAGGTCGGCTTGCACTTGGGCGGACAAACGAACCCTATGATGCGGTGCCTGCAGCCCCGAGGTAAGTTTGGCCAGGCGAGAGCAGAACGGGCGCCCCGGCGCCACCACCCTGCAAGCAAAGTTTAAATGACCTAGCAACGACTGAAGCTGTCGCAAGGTAACCTTCCTCAATGGGAGCAGTTCTTCAATGACCTTCCTTAAAGCAACTAACTTATCTGGCGGCAAACTAGAGGTTTGGGCCACGGTATCCAACAAGATACCCAAATAGGTAAGTTGCGTAGTGGGACCCTCAGTTTTCTCTGCCGCTAATGGAACCCCCAGGTCTTCAGCCAGGGACGCAAAGGCACGCAGCAGAACCACACAATTCCCCGTGTCCCTCGCGGAGGCCAGTAAAAAGTCATCCAAATAATGCGTAACCCCGCCCAAACCGGTTCTATCGCGCAAGGCCCATTCCAGGAATGAGCTGAAACACTCAAAAGCCGCACAAGCTACCGAGCAGCCCATGGGCATAGCCTTATCAAAATAGAATCCCCCGTCAAACTGAAAACCCAGCAGCCAGAAATCCTCAGGATGAATTGGCAACAAACGAAAAGCCGACTCAATGTCGCACTTGGCCAATAGGGCACCAGGCCCAAACTTCCTTATCATCTTGATCGCATGATCAAGAGAGGCATACTTCACCGAACAGAGCTCCGGGGGAATTACGTCGTTAACCGACGTACCATTAGGATGAGAGAGGTTATGAATTAGGCGAAACTCCCCCGGGGCCTTCTTGGGAACTATTCCCAAGGGTGAAATGTGCAAATTAGGAAAGGGGGGGGTGGCGAAAGGACCAGCCATACGACGTAAAGCCAGCTCCTTTTCAATTTTCTTACGCGCCACACCAGGCATGTCCTTAACGGATTTCTGGTTCCTAGGATTCTGGGCTACAGGGGCCACGACCACTGGGATCCTAAATCCCAGCGAAAAACCATTACTCAAATACGACGCTGACTCTCTGTCTGGGTAAGATTCCAGTAACGCCAGTAACGGCTGTAGCCGAACCGGAGTATAGGCCAAAGAAAAGATATCACTTTCCTGCTCCGGGAACAGGAGGCTGGGCAGGGACCTTGGGGGGCTGCTGGGAGCCCCCTCCCCTGCGAAAGGGCCGCCTGGCCGCGGAGCAAGCAGAAGCCGAGTGGCTCCCAGAGCATTTGTCACAAAGGTGTGCGAATTTACAGGCTTGACGTTGGCAAATGCCCTTATTAAAGTCCCAGCAGAACCACTTGCGCCCAACTTTTTGGGTGGCAGGCTTGAATTTTTGCAACTCAGAAGCCTTCTTCTCAATACGTGGTGCCACATAAGTGGTCCACACATCCAAGTCCTTCCTGTCCCAGCGGGCCGTCGGTATCTTGGCCGCCCTACGCCTAAAGTTCTGGTCATATGATAATGCAGCAGTCTCGCCAGCCATCGTAAAAGCTGAACGGACAATAGACAGATAAACCCAGAGGTGCAGAGACCTCTTGGGATACGCTGCAGAAATCACACCAGCAAAAACCTGGAAACTATCCATCCAACGTTCAAAAGTCCTGTCAGCCTTTGCTACAATTGTCCGTCTTTTGGGAACGGAAAGGCCCTTGTCCAGCGGCTCCCGACCATCAAGCGGAGGAGCCAAGCTGAAAATATCCACGTAGCGGCCATCCAGAATCCTAGACCGCAATTTGGAAGACAAGTGGGCACCAGGAATAATATCCCTAGCAGAATTGGTGGAGACTCTTACGTCAGGCACCAGGACCCCTTCTCGACACTCCTGTACGGCGCCATACCTGGCCCTATGAGAATTTGCCCTACGCTCCCAAACCCACTTTGGCAGCCCCGACGACTCCCCGTAGCCCCAGTAAAGCTTAAGGGGGCCCCCCTCATCACTGCTAGAGCTGATGGAGGAAGTACCTGAAGTGGAGGACGATGTGTCCCTCCGTCTCTTCTTAGAGTGCCTCCTGGAGCCCCTTTTTCGGCGACGATGCCCACCGGAAGAGGACCTTGGAGGAAGAGGAAGACTGTCTTCAATCGAAGAATCTGACGCTTCACCCTGTTGCACTGCACCTGGGGCTGACTGAACAGAGACAACTTGTGAATGAACTGGATTAGAATGCCCCAGCGCTGGGGGCCGTACAGGTGAGCCCCGTACAGCGCGGCCCCGGGTCGATGCGCTTCTTCTGGCGCCGACCCTGGCACGACCACGGCCCCTAGGCACTGCATCCTGCGATACAGGCAGCACCGAAGGTTGGACCTGCGGAGCATCAGGTAAGCCAACTCCGGCTAACAGTGGCTCCCCTTCTTCACTAGATGATGATGCAGGAGAGGAAACATCCACCGGGGGAGGCGGGAATGCTGATGACGTTGACGGGGTCGAGCAACGGTGTAGCAGGCCATCCATCTCCGCCTCTACCCTTGCCAGTGTCACCGGGTCGCCAGACAAACTTGAAACCATAGCCTGGATGCGTTTCAAGGACTGACCAGGCTGCGGAGATCGCAAGGCCTGGGATGGGCCTTTTATAGGCCGCTTCGAGGAGCGGGCAGGAACAGGCCTTCCTGCTGCCTTCTTAGGAGCCATTCCTACTACTGGTGAGAAAAGAAAAGAAAATAAAATTAAGTAGGAAAAAAAAAAAAAAAAAAAAAAACCAACTAAGTTCTTTAAGACGCTAGAATCTGCAAGAAAATGAAGCAGAATGAATTAAATAGTTAATTAAAACTAAGACCTAGACTATAAAATGATGCACCAGTAGACAGGAGGCAACCCCTTGCTTACAGATTATGCAACAGATCGGTAACCCAGGAGCAGCTGGGAAGAGCACCAGCCACCAAATCAGAAGCTGTCCAATACGGAAACAAACCACAACCTTGTGCTCTTTACCAGCACACACACCTACACTAGCCGTCCAGGCTGCGTGCAATTGAAGAAATTAATTGCCTGCAAACATATCAACTGCCACAAGAGGTCGCAGTAGTACCAATTATACTCAGCCTAGGATAAAGCAACCACCAGGCCCTGCAATTACTAGGCCTGAACGCTAGAGGCCGCCACGTGGCCGAGAGGAATCAAAATGGCGCTCCCGCCTAATGAGGCTGCAAAATGGAGGCCTCACAGCTCTCCGCTCAAATCAATGCACCTCTGGGGACAACCAGCGGCACCCAGCCCCCCAGCAACACCAGGCCGGCCTCCCAGGGCCTGCTACAGGGCAAGGTAAGCCACCCCTAGCCAGGCAGCCAGCCGCAGGGAAGCAAAGGCCCTGAATAGTGTTTTCGCGGGGGGGGGAGGGGGGAGGAAAAAAGGCCCGAAAACACAGGCCGCGGCACGTCGCGGCGCGAGCGCGCCCACCCCCCCACAAAGCGCGCACCCCCGGCTCTTGAAAGCCGCCCAGGAGGCCTACTCCGGCACCAACAGAAGCCTGTGGGGAAGGGAGAAGCAAGGACAAACTGAGAAGAAATGTTCCCTTGACTGGGGATCGACCCTGCAAGAGGGCAGGGGAATTGAGGGAAGCCCTCCCCACACGGCCCCTGGGCCCAGGCCGAGCACCCCCCCCCGACTAAATTAAAGGGAATTAAAACAAACAGGAAAATTAAATAAAGTGGGGAAGGATCTTTCAGCAACAAATTAAAGAAAGAGGAGAAAATGGAGGAAGAAAAACAAAGGGAAAAGGTATACGACCCAAACTTCTGCTGTAGTCACTCAGAGATCCGATGAGATCCGATGTCCACAGCAAAAGAGAAAGAGAAAGCTGTGGACCTTGCTTAAATAGCCACTGACCCCACCCCTAAGTTTGCAACATCAACTTTCCCCAGATAACCAGATCCTCCCATCTAAACAAGCCCTGGCTTTAACTTGCCTAGCAATCATGGGGTGCCTTGTATAGCCCCATCCGCAACCCGTGCTCTCCTTTTAGTGAGAACACGCTTTGCTATTGTTATTATTTCATTGGGGAAAGACCTACCAGGTAACCAGAAGGGTTGCTGCAACCCCTAGGACTGAGCTGTTTTGTTTCTTTAAATAAAGAGTTAACCACTGACATCAGGTGCCTTGTTGTTTTATTGGTGGTAAAAGGTAAAGATAAAGGACCTCTGGACGGTTAAGTCCAGTCAAAGGCGACTATGAGGTTATGGCACTCATCTCGCTTTCAGGCTGAGGGAGCAGGCATTTGTCCACAGACAGCTTTCTGGGTCATGTGGCCAGCAGGACTAAACCGCTACTGGCGCACAGAGGACCGTGATGAATCCAGAGTGCAAGGAAACGCCATTTACCTTCCTGCCACAGTGATACCTATTTATCTACTTGCACTGGTGTGCTTTTGAACTGCTAGGTTGGCAGGAGCTGGGACAGAGCAGCAGGAGCTCACCCCATCGCATGGATTTGAACTGCCAGCCTTCTGATCAGCAAGCCCAAGAGGCTCAGTGGTTTAGACCACAGCGCCACCTGCATTTATTGGTGACCTACCCCTGGCTCCAGCTCCTGACATCAGACAATCTAAGGAAGGCCATGGTTGCATCTACACTACAGCCACTGAAAACCTAAGAGGGGGAAATGTGAACAGAGTCCTAGTCAAGATAAACAGATCCATCAGATGGTTTCTCTCTGGAGAAGACTGAAGAGCAAATTCAACACAAGAGATAATTAGCTAACCACTTACATCAAGGATGGGGAGTCTATCTTAGCTCAAGAACTGCATTTTCAAAACAACTCTTAATAGCCGACGGAATTTGTTACAAGCTTAAAATAAAGTGTTCTTCTTAACTTTGGAATGTGTCAAATATGAAATATGGGCCTGTTGACTGTCAAATACTAGTTACCAATACATGTAATCTATCAAATGCTGAAATGAAATGCCATTTAATGTCAAAGATCAATAGATTATATTGATACACAACGAATATCCAGTGAATACTCAACCTCAAAATCTAGAGAGAAGAATTATAAATGGGAGTTTGGTCCAGCTCTAGTGGACAACCCCGCAAGAATGCAATCAAGGAGCAAGCAAGTGCAGTTGTTTAAACACTAAATGCAACAGCTTAAGTGGCTTATGTAATGTGCTGCCTAAATACCTATATCTGCTCAACTTCCAGCTGTTTCATAAGGATAGATCAGCAGTTTCACAGCTTGAAGGCACTCATTATACACATCTAGCACACGCCAGTATTTGCCAAACGGCCTGGAATGACAGCAAATGGCCTGACCCCCTAACCCCGGGTACTCCATAAATCTGCCAAGCATGCTATTTACACTTTTCTGCTACCCAGTGTAGGTGCTCCAACAAAATATCCTATATGGCCTTGCCATGGAGAGGACCAGTTCAGCGTTACAGCCAGCAAGCTCTTTCTAGCTATTTAAATGACACCAAAAACATGCCCGTAACACAAGAGGAATTTTCACATTGCTGCATGGCTGTTGAAGCAACTTTACACTAGACCGGCTGCAACTGCTTTTCCATTGCCACCGTTTAAGAACCCTTGGGGAAAGTAGAAAGGGCAAACACCCAAGAGTTGAAGACCAATGGGCTAATCTCAGCCCCAATTACACGTTACTCAGAAAGGTGCGGCTGTTTCTCTGGTTGCTCCCATGCTAGTGCGTATAACTCAGTAAGGCAAACAAAAGTGCAGTTGAAACATGAAACTGTACACCTAAACTTATCAGAAGTTGGTTGCAGTAACCTCTTGGGTCAAATAAGGGGCTGTGGATATTTAGTTAATCATAGGACACCTTGGAGGGTTTCCTGTGAGTGAGGAGCTGCAACTGACTGGTAGGTCCAATGCAAAGGTTTGATTCAATTCTGCTGGAAGATGCTCTCTTGGCCACACTGGTCCTCACAGCATCTCCAAACTAGCTTGCATGGTGTCAGGAGACGTTTGTGATGTTGTGCACTGTACATGCAACATGACATGCGTTCAATCTTGGGGGCAACCCGGTACCACTGAACTGTGTTGATTATTGCTTTGCCAAAGCTGGTCATCTAGTTTCTTGAAAGATCTCCTCTGCTGCAAAAGCAGCTTCTATTTTTCAGCTCATGGCACTTCAGAGTGTGGGTGCTGAGCTCACTGAAGCACTAGGAGGTAGCAACAGGTGGTGCCTCTACGCTTTTCTTTCCAGCAAACATTCCTCCAGCATTCTCCAGCCACCCTAATAGGAAAAAGGCTCACAAATTACCCGTACATCATGACATATTCCTTGGGGCTTTATTAGAGGCATGAGAAAGTGGGGAGCTTAGCTACTGAATGCCTGAGATGGGTGTGATCAATGTTTTTAAGTGGGGGTCTTTTTTATTGGTACAGTGGTACCTCGGGTTACATACGCTTCAGGTTACATACGCTTCAAGTTACAGACTCCTCTAACCCAGAAATAGTACCTCGGGTTAAGAACTTTGCTTCAGGATGAGAACAGAAATCGTGCTCCGGCAGTGCGGCGGCAGCAGGAGGCCCCATTAGCTAAAGTGCTGCTTCAGGTTAAGAACAGTTAAGAACGGACCTCCGGAATGAATTAAGTACTTAACCCGAGGTACCACTGTAATTAAAAATAATAATAATTCCACATTGATTTCTTTAATAATTAAAGAAAGACCTCACTTGCAGAAATAACAACAAACAGCTGTTAAGTGTGCAATAGACAGTCTCATCACCTTTCTGCGCTTACAGGAGAGCCCAGCTGACGATGGTATGAAGTTTTCAAGAAACGTGAGTCCCCAGGAAGGTTGCAGAGTGATCGCCATAGAGATGATTTGGAAATTGAAAGGAAGAGCACTTCCAAGCATCCCACAACCAACCTGAAAGTACAGAAAACCTGCTCCCCACCCATGAGAACTCTGCTGAAATTTATTCTTCCCTGGACGTGGGTGGCCCTGTGGGCTAAACCACAGAGCCTAGGACTTGCCGATCAGAAGGTCGGCAGTTCGAATCCCCGTGTCGGGGTGAGCTCCTGTTGCTCAGTCCCTGCTCCTGCCAACCTAGCAGTTTGAAAGTACATCAAAGTGTAAGTAGATAAATAGGTACCACTCCGGCGGGAAGGTAAATGGTATTTCTGTGCAATGCTCTGATTCGCCAGAAGTGGCTTAGTCATGCTGGCCACATGACCCGGAAGCTGTATGCCAGCTCTCTTGGCCAATAAAGCAAGATGAGCGCCGCAACCCCAGAGTCGGTCACGACTGGACCTAATGGTCAGGGGTCCCTTTACCTTTACCTGGTAATTTTTGAACACAATTCCTTTTCTCATTAATCATTGGAGTATGGTGAAGGGCAGGTAAGAGAAATCAAACAAATCAAGAAGTGGATAAATTTATGACTTTCCAGATGTTTCTGGGCTCCAACTCTGCAACTCGCATCAACTTTAGCCAGTATGGTCAATGGTCAAAGATGGTGAGGGTTAGGGTGGTTAAGGAGATAACACAAATCAGTGGGTTAAAGCTGACCAAACGTCCAGGGGTAGCATTATTATCAATTTTTGCTGGGGTAGAAGGTTCGCAGGCTAGGAAGGACTTGCTCGCAAATTTATTGACAGCTGCATGAATTATGATAGCTAAGAAGAGGCAAGCAGAATAAAAAAATGGAAGAATGTTTTAAAGAGATGTGGGAAATAGCTATTAATGATAAATTAAAATGTGCCTTTTAGGGAAGACGGGGAATATGCAGGAGAAATGATTTTGAGGAGATATGGAGGGTGTTTGTAGAATTTGTACTGTTAGAATGGAAAGGGGTCAAACCATCACAAGAGGTGTTGAAATTTTGGGAGGTTGGATGGTTAGAATGGAGAGGTCTTGGTGTGGGGTGCACATTTTTATTCCTATTTATGTATGATTATTACTTTGTCAAAATAAAATATTTTTTTAAAAGAAGAATAGTGGAAACACCCCCCCCCCAATAAAGATGGTGAGGGACTTGGAGTCCAACATCATCTGGTGGGCCACAGGTTCCCCACCTCCTTAATAAATTATAATAAAAACAATAATTTTAAAATACAGGAGAAATTTTCAACGCCCCATTGAAATATACTGCCTTGAGCTCCTTGCAGTGGTTCTCAACCTTGGGTCCCCAGATGTTTTTGGCCTACAACTCCCATGATCCCTAGCTCACAGGACCAGTGGTCAGGGATGATGGGAGTTGTAGGCCATCTGGGGACCCAGGGTTGAGATAGGCTGCCTTAGAGGAAGTGTGGAATATCCATATAGTTAAGCCTCAGTTGAGCTTCAGTTGTAACCATGTTCACTAAGTGGAAGAGGTGACTACCTTCAGACGGCGTAGCAGCTTCCAGCACACCACGTCAACCACACACAATTGGGCGCTTGTGAGGCACCCCATCAAGTCAGATGCTCGAAGCTGACTCAAGTCTAAGTGTGACTTATCAAATAGTATGGGAAACAGCCTTCTTAGAAAAACTAACCAATAAACTGAAACTGACATGGGGACAAATAGAAGATGCCTTCACCCCGGTATGGCTCCCCTTTATCACATACACAGCCCAACAAGACAACGACAAGAATCCGCCAACAGCACATGAATCAATCTGGCTAACCTAATTAAAAAATACATACCCACACCCCGCTTGCACACAAAAACAATTCTCATTACAGCCAACCAAAGACAACCAACCACACCCTAGGCCACCCCCAACCTCTCTCACCACCAAGGAAATACAACAGTAAAAGAACCCATGCATGTAACGCTGACACAAAACCCCACACATACACTAAGTAGAATAATAGAAGCATAACCACCTGACCCAACCCCACTCCCCCCTTTTCTTCTTCCTCTTCCCAATTGTTCAAACCAATTTATGAACCAAGAACTTATACACTGACCACTAATAATGAAACATATTGTCAGGGGTTCAGGAAGAGAGGCGCAGGTGGGGGAGGAGACAGAGAGCGAGGGGGAAGGATCCCAGGACGACGAGGAAGAGGATGACAATGACCCGAGGTTGTCCATGAGTCCGTCCAGTGAATCGGAGGACTCCCAAAGAGGAGCCCCCCTGGTCAGGCCAAGGGGAGCTAGAGGGGGAAGCAGTCAGGAGCAGGGGAACGAAGGGGGAACTCCCAGTGGGAGTTGGAAGTCGGGACCGGCTTCTCCGCCGGAACGGAGTGAAGGGGGTGGAGTTACCAGTGTGTCAGAAGCAGCAGAACAGGGAGCAGAGGGGGGAAGGAGATCAGTGCAAGACGTCCTGACGGAAGGGGCGGAGAGTAGTACCGAGAGCAGTGTAACTGTCAAAAGGAAGGTCAGAAGCAACGTACGCGTGCCAAGTTCAAATGTGGAGGCGCGCGGAAGTGAGGAGAGTCCTGGGGAGGAGCCTGGTCCCAAAGCGCGAAGGAGGGGGGAGCAGGCGTCAGAGGATTCAGCCTCTGGGGAGTCCCGGAGGGAGAGAACACAGGGGAGCAGAAAGACCCTGCGGAAAAGAAAGGAGAGGAAGAGGTGGACCAGCACAAGCCTCTTAAACTGGTGTAGAGGCGGGACTGACTCAGAGGGGACTTCAGCGGTCTAAGGGTAACAGACGTAGAGCCATGGAGCTCGGATGTAAAACCAAGAATGTTCTTCAATAAAAGCTTTTGTATATAACCCGGACTGGACTTTGGTCTCTTGTGAGCTGGGACCTCGGGTGGCTCTGACACATATGTTGTCCATATTTTCCCACATTTATTATGCTATTTTTGTGATATATGAATGACATGAGAAAACTGGGTATACAGTGGTACCTTGGGTTAAGAACTTAATTTGTTCTGGAGGTCCGTTCTTAACCTGAAACTGTTCTTAACCTGAGGTACCACTTTAGCTAATGGGGCCTCCCGCTGCCGCAGCGCCGCCACCACGCAATTTCTGTTCTCATTCTGAAGTAAAGTTTTTTTTTAAAAAAAATATATTCAAAATTATAACAAAACATATTTTCCAAAAACATATCCTTATTCCCCCCCCCCATTTTTCCTGCCCCCATAAAACCCATCCCCCCACCCCACCCCCGACTTCCCTCAGTTCCAGTCTTTGGTTTCTCCAATAATGCTATTTTCTGCATGTTACAGAGTTGTATAGATCCTCCAACTGTTTAGCTTTTTATTATCAGTAAGAAAATTGTGAATGTTTATTCAAAACCTGCCAAGGAGTCCAGTTCACTTTGCTGTGTATTCAGATACTTTGTAAAGGGTTCCCATTCATCTTTAAAGTCACAGTTATCCTTGTCCCGTAGCTTATGTGTCAGTTTTGCCAGTTCTGCATAGTCCATCAATTTTCTTACCATGATTCTTTAGTCGGAGTTTCTTCAGTCTTCCATCCTTGTGCTACCAGAACTCTCGTGGCCGTTGTCGCATACATGAAGATGTTTTTCAACTTTTTTGTCAGGTCTTTCCCTACAATTCCCAACAAAAATGCCTCGGGTTTTTTTAACAAATGTTAAATGGAACATTTTCTTCAATTCATTGTATATCATTTCCCAAATTTTTTTAATTGCTTTACAATCCCACCACATATGATAAAATGTCCCCTCCTTTTCCTTAAACTTCCAACATCTATTTGAACTAGTTTTGCACATTTTCCCTAACTGCACTGGTGTTGTGTACCATCCGTACATCATCTTCATGTAACTGAAGTAAAGTTCTTAACCCGAGGTACCATTTCTGGGTTAACGGAGTCTGTAACCTGAAGCATCTGTAACCCGAGGTACCACTGTACTTATTTGTATAACATTATTCTTGTTTATAAAACCCAATAATAAAAAACAAAACAAAAGTCTGAGTGTGACTTCACATAAGCAAGATCAAGCATGACGGAACAGTATGGAGAGAGAGAAGGCCTTTTCTTGGTGCAGGAGGGCACTTACATAAAACACATGCAAGGCTGAATCTAGCAAACCCTGGGCAACAAGCCAGTAATCCCCGTTTTACCCCAATTCAGGCTCCTGACGTCTTTGTTGAGCAGCTGGGGGAAAGAGACACAAAGGGAAATATTTGGAAGCTATTATCCTTTAAATGCACACGCTTGCCGGAAATCTCCTCGGACCTGTGGAAGCTCAGGGACAGGCTTGAGACGGTTGCAAAAAAGGATGGGAGAGGGTCAGAGACCCCCTCCCCCCAGCCCCCCAGCCCTGCAATATCTATTTCTCACTTGTGCAGATTTCCACCCCGCCAATTCAGTTTTATCTAGAATCAATACAAAAGCATTTAATAATAGTAATAATATTAAAACTTTTTAGCTGCTTGTTGAACAGAAAAAGGTATCCAAGCGACCTACAATACCTTTAAGAGCATAGGCTAAAATACAGTACAATAAAAATCCAGAAAGCAACCCCAGTAACATCAGAAAAAGTTTTGACGGCACAGCTAATGGCAAACAACATCATTGTATCCCAAGAAACACCTGAGAAATCACTTGCAGAAAGGTACACATTATTCAAAACTGCACACAAAGGTTTGCTTATTAGGAGATATTCACACTAAAATGATAAATATTTTTGGTTGTTTTTCTTTTTAAATCTCCAGTTGCTGCAGAAATGTGGAGAAGTAAATTTAAGGATGGAAACATTACTATTTTAATAACAGTTTAATTGAACAACATAAAATAAAAAGTAAAAAGGGGTATACTATATCATTACAAGAGCTAACAATTGCAATCCATATGTATTTATCTAATGTATGTGTATTTTTATTATCCAGTTACATATGTGTTAATTTTAAACCTACTATATTTTGTATAAATGCATTCCAAATGTCATACTTGTCCATGCAAAGTCTATATCTATAAGCATTCATGGGAATATGCAATTTAAGTTTGGAAGCAAGAGAAGTAGAGAACTGAAATGGACAAATTTTTCCAACTCCTAGTGCGGAGAACCTCAAAGAGACAGAGATAAAGAAGCAAGGAATAATTCAGTTGAATGGAGGGATATCCCTCAGTGGTAACTCAAATACAGAGTCATGACTCCATAAATAGACATTAAGTTAGGTAAAGGTAAAGGGACCCCTGACCATTAGGTCCAGTCGTGGCCGAATCTGGGCTTGCAGTGCTCATCTTGCTTTATTGGCCGAGGGAGCCGGCATTTGTCCACAGACAGCTTCCGGGTCATGTGGCCAGCATGACTAAGCCGCCTCTGGCAAACCAGAGCAGCGCAAGGAAACGCCATTTACCTTCCCGCCGGAGTGGTACCTATTTATCTACTTGCACTTTGATGTGCTTTCAAACTGCTAGGTTGGCAGGAGCAGGGACCGGGCAATGGGAGCTCACCCCGTCACAGGGATTCAAACCGCTGACCTTCTGATCCGCAAGTCCTAGGCTCTGTGGTTTAACTCACAGCGCCACCCGCATCCCAGACATTAAGTTAAAGCAGGATAAAAAAGTGTCTTTAACATAACAAGAGACATTCCTTATTTTAACTCCAAAGCGTTATTGCATGCTAGTGGTATAGAAGACAACTTGGCAAGTGCTTTAAGGGCAGTGAAGAAAACCCGGATGATTTAAAGGAATGCAAGTGAATAAGATGGTCCAGGAATTGCTGTTCGGAAATTTAGATAGCAACGAAACAAAGCTCATAAATTAGTGCCTAAAAAGGCACCCTATTGCTGACATGTACACTTGGAGAACTTTTTCTGTTCAACAAGCAGCTAAAAAGTTTTAATATTATTACTATTATTATTGGAGTGATCAGCCGTGATATGAAATAAAACCTGTGCATAGTTGGCTTATCACTGGGGTGTTTTCTGCAACCCTGTCTGCTTCTTCTCCCTTAAGAATCTGGTCTAGGTATAAACAAGAATGAGGAGTGTGAACACAAGTGCAGACTTCTAAGTTTGCAAGTGCCCATTCACAAAGGGAAGTTGGCAAATAGGTGTTCAGGAACAAGAATGCCTGCTGATGCAATGTCCTTCATCCTGCAGCGAGCACAGAAAACCTTTTCATAGGCTCTAAATCTGCAGCTACAATAAAGCCTTCATACAGACAATCTGCTTAAGCAGAACGTCATGCTTGCCTTTATTTTAATTGCAAAAAGCTATCCAGTTTCCCTACTGAAATATGCAGGTCTTAAGACAATGTGCGTAGTAGCTTCATTAGCCTCCTTGTTGCTTTACGTCAACATGTCAACAATGGCAAAAACTGAAGGATCAATGATATCAGGCCAACACCTATGGATAATGTTTTCCAGTGTATATACTGATTTTTATATTTTTATTTTAAAATCTCAACAATTTATAATTTTTATTTTTTGGCTACTGAAAATTTCAGATGATATTCCACGAAAAACAGATCAAATGTGACACTACAGTACCTCTTCCCACCCGGGAGGCAGGGAGGGACCGATTGCTGCTGCTGCAAGTGATAACTGAGGCAGGCTATGAATAAGATCTACTACAAGTACCTGTGTACAGGGCCGGTCCTAACCTGAGGCAAAATGAGGGGGCTGCCTTAGGCGGCAAATCAACAGTATCATCAAAGGACAGCAAACTGATAGTTATTTAAAATTACGATGGCAGCATTTTCACTGCCAGAGGAGGGAGGTGGAAAGGAGATGCTTGTGAGCAATTCTGCCTCAGGTGCCAAATTAAACTGACTAAGGGGATGCGGGTGGCGCTGTGGTCTAAACCACAGAGACTAGGGCTTGCCGATCAGAAGGTCGGCGGTTCGAATCCCCATGACAGGGTGAGTTCCCATTGCTCTGTCCTAACTCCTGCCAACCTAGCAGTTCGAAAGCACATCAAAGTGCAAGTAGATAAATAGGTACTGCTCCAGTGGGAAGGTAAACGGTGTTTCCGTGCGCTGCCCTGGTTCGCCAGAAGCGGCTTACTCATGCTGGCCACATGACCCGGAAGCTATACACCAGCTCCCTCAGCCAATAAAGCGAGATGAGTGCCACAACCCCAGAGTCGTCCGTGACTGGACCTAACGGTCAGGGGTCCCTTTACCATTGGATACTAGAACCCTTGACTTGGATCTTGGGGAGGGGGAGGGGCATTTGCTGTTCAGCCTCAGGCAGAGAGATGTTGTAGGTGAGAACTGCCTTTATAGCTCTGGCATGTGGATGCCTAGGCTTATTTCCATGCCCTGTGACATCAGACTGAGGGCATCATTTCCTCCTGAGCAACTTTCCAGAGGACATTTGCTAGCGATGGGCAGGCCAAAGGCCAAAGTGGACAGGGGCATCTGGTTGGCCACTCTGTTGGCGACTCTTGAGAACAGGATGCTCGATTAGCTAGGCTATTGGTCTGATCCTGCAGGCTCTTCTTGTTTTTGTGACAGGAAGCAGGTATAAACCTACTAGGAAAGTTAACCAACAAACCCAACTAGCACGGGAACAAGCTACGGAGGATGCCTTCACCCCAGAAGGTCTGCTTTATATACATTATTTACACAATGGGCCCCAAGTGATTGGCTAATTCTGGGATTCTCCTGTAGGCCAATCAGGTCACAGATTCACTTCCACCTGGAGCTGGATTGGGTGGCTCCTGTCGACCAATCAGACTGCTGCATTCTGGAGCCTATTGTTCTAAGACCAATCAGACTGCTGCCTTTTGGATCCTATTCAACTCAGTACATAACAGGTTCCCCTTTATTACATACACACAACAACAGGACAATGACCGATCCTCTCCAACAACATACGAATCAATATGGCTAAGCTGACCCAACAACCTAGCTTGCCTCCCTCACACAAGTAAGTCACACTGCAATCAACTAAACACAACCAACCAAGCTTGGGAACCCCTAACCTCTCGCAATACCGAAAAAAATGAATAAATACACAAACAAAGGACCTACCCATAAGATGCTGACACAACAACACTCCATACATTAAGAATAGGCAACAGAACAAAAGAACAATATCCCCATCTCTCTCCCCCTTCCCCTTTCCCCCAACTGCAAGATTTCTATGACAAAATGTCTCTCACCAAACATAAACGAGCTGTGAAAAAGTTGTGCAAAACTATGAATTGAAAATGGAGACAATAGATGTAGCCGTTCCTTGTTTGCTTTGTAACACAAAAACCCGCAATAAGAATAAAAAAGACAGGAAGCAGATAACTAGAGTTTCAGACTGGACCATTTTCTAGAGATGCTGGGGACTGATTCATGGCCCTTTATGTGTTCTACTTGCAAGCCCATCCCAAAAGAAAAAATATTTTTTTAAATCGAAGCAATACCTGTCCCCCAGATCAGTCCCATACACACAGTGGGAAGTTAAAGCATACCTTCTCATCCTGAACGCCAGGCACATCTCACCATCACAAACATTTGGGGGTATTCTGATTACATACAATATTATGATCCCGTAAAATATACAACTATAACGTTACAAACTCATAAGAACACCCATATCCAAAAGACAATGGTGGAGCTTCATGCTCTGGCACTGGCGGTGGAGAGCAGGTGAGGGCGTGGCTGGCACGCATCCCGGCGGCATGGCGCACATCCCAGGGGCATGGCACACAGGGGTGTGGCGCCCAGTGCAGGGGGACCCAGCTGCGATGGCACCCCACTGGAATCGTGGGGCTGGGGGCAGTGCGCTCTCCCCCCTCTTCCTCCGCCAGTGCCAAAAGAGTCTTATAAACTTAGACTGACCTTAGCAGAAGAGGAATTCCCATGTTTGACATCAGCTCCCAAAAATTCTCTCTCTCTTTCCAAGTTGATTTCCCTTTACATCCCACGGGAAACACTACATCAAAGACAATAGAATCCATTTACAAACATAGTCATGTTTCCAATAAAGTACACAGATGCACACATATATATTTGCGAAGCATATACAGTGGTACCTCTACTTACGGACGCAATTCGTTCCGGGGTGTCGTTCGCACCCCAAAAAGTCCATAAGTAGAGTGCCGCTTCTGTGCATGCATGTGATGCGACAGAGCGCTTCTGCGCATGCGCGGAGTGTGCAGATCACTCCTGCACATGCACAAAGTGGTGAACCCAGAAGTAAACACTTCTGGGTTTGCCGCATTCGTAACCAGAAAAAACACAACATGAAGCAAACGCAACTCGAGGTATGACTGTACTAAATTGATAAGTAATTAAATCAATCATTGAGCTAACCTTTAATTGGTCCAAGAGGTTCCTTCTACCAATTCAGTTATCTATCAACAACATTGTTCCTTCAACCATTCCAATGAAGTGTTAGTTATTTGCACAACATACATTCTTATTCAATGGATCACTGGCCTCTTCAGCAGGGATCTTGTTACATTCTTTATTTGCTGTTACCTCAAGAGTAAAACATGCTGGTTACATGTAGGGCAGTGAAATGCAAAATAAGGCAGGGCT
Source organism: Podarcis gaigeae (assembly GCF_964106915.1). Classification (NCBI taxonomy): domain Eukaryota; kingdom Metazoa; phylum Chordata; class Lepidosauria; order Squamata; family Lacertidae; genus Podarcis; species Podarcis gaigeae. The sequence goes on along the minus strand of NC_139680.1, from coordinate 9,253,779 downwards.
CCTCTTACCTGTAGCAATTCTGTAGTGGAGGAAGTTTCACCAGGTGTGGCTGTTAAAAGTAAATTAGCCCTATCCTCTTTTTTAAATTTGCTCTGTGTGTGTGTGTGTGTGTGTGTGTGTGTGTGTGAGAGAGAGAGAGAGAGAGAGAGAGAGAGAGAGAGAGAGAGAGAGAGAGATTGTTTGATACTATGTGAGAGTTCAGGATAACCAGGAAAAGCTGTTAATAGACCAGTACCAGTACTCAAAAGCAACAAGCTATAGGAACAGGGCCAGAGAAAGTAAGCCATAATGGTCATATCTACCAACATGCAGTTCCTATCCACAAGGAGGAGCACCAATCCAGACCAGCAGCTCCCAGCGCTTTTTCAGATGCTAAGCTCGTCCTTATAGCCACATCACTCTTCCCAGATGTTGAAATGTAAGGTGAAAGGTAAATGACCCCTGGATGGTTAGGTCCAGTCAAAGGTGACTATGGGGTACGGTGATCCACTTGCTTCAGCAGAGGACAGACAACTTTCTGGGTTGTGTGGCCAGCATGACTAAACAGCTTCTGGTACTGTCTCCTTGTGTGATACACCTTGCCTGACATTTACTCAGCTCACCTGTGCCTTCTCAGCTGTATAATTTTTTCCAGCTGTTTCTCACCCATATGCCATTTAGCTAGGCTACAATACAGCCAAAAACCTGCAAAAAATTTTTCCAGTGTGCTGCTTACATTCTCCAAACATTTACTGACTTCTTCAAGGTTCAAGCACACTGTTTGCAGGATCAGGGCAACTGTTAAGCATCTCTCAGTACCTGAAGGTCAAGGAATATCCAGAACAGCACTCATTGCTTAGACAGGGTTGGGTGTATTATAAAACTAATAAAGCTTAAGCTTCAAGGCCCTTAATCTCAGAGGGGCTCAGAAGTGACTTTCGTCAACATTGCTTCTAGTAGACCCAATTTGAGTCACATGACTCAAAAACCATAAGGCATAGGAAATTCTTATTCACACCAGTGACTTTGTCATGTCAGATAATCCAGTACAGCAATTTTAATCAAAATCTGAGGTGGTGTAGTTATTTCTTTTTAAAAATTGTGGTGATCTGTCATGGAATAATCCCAATGAAGAAGATAACCATGGTTACCCAGACCTCACTGCTGGTTGTGAAGGGCTCCCCGTAACAGTTCAAGCTTCTGGGCCCGAAAAATGTAGGTCCCCCACTGTGTTTAGAAGATCTAGTAGTCACAGCAAGGGAGGAATAGAGGACCAAGATCACACAGCAAGACTGAAGCACACAAAAAAACAACTTGTACATAAAGTGCTGTTGTATTTTTGAAAATGGATGTAAGGAAACATGAAACTAATGTACATGAGCCTCCAGAACGTGTTGGACTACAGTTCCCATCATCCCTGACCATCAGCTGTGTGGGTTGGGACTAATGGGAGTTGGAGTACAATAGCATTTGGAGGACCACAGGTTCCCCATCTCTGTACTGGGTAACATCACTAAGACTTAGGTTTGCCAGGTCAGGAGCATCCCAGACCCTGACATTTCAAACCTCAAACCTAGGGGCGTCCCCTGGTGATGTCATGGATCAGGCGTTGGAGACAGAGGTTAATTGGGAGAGATGTACAGAGGAGGGGAGATGCCCCTTCCCTGGTGTTTATGTTATAACGTTTATGTTATAATAATGTTCTAAAAGCTGCCAGGATGAAGCTTGCAAGTTGCATGTGGTCTTCTCAATGTAGGAGTGGTGGTGGTAGTAGCACCCTGGCCCACCTGAATATTCAAACCCACCACCTGGAGGGAACCAGGAAAACCTGGAAACTCCAAGTCAGACTTGGAGGTCTAGCAGTGCTATTAGTGTAGCAATTAAACTGCTAGCACATTTGCAAAACTAAGCAGGGTCTGGTATGGTTTCAGTTTGGAATGGGGGACCACATGCATTGCAAAGGGGTTGGACTAGATTTGGGGGCTATGATTCTATAGGAGAAAAGAAAATGGTAGGTACAGACAGATAATACACAACTCAGCTACATATATGTAGACTGAACAAGGGTAGGAGTGGGGAACTTGCAATCTTCCAGATGTTGTTGGAATCCAACTCCCCATCATCCTTGACTATTGGCCATGGTGGTTAAAGCTGATGGGAATTGGAGCCCATCATGGTCTTGAGGACCACAGGTTCCCCTCTTCTGGTCAAAGAGTGGGATGGTACCTAACCAGTCCAAACAACCCAAGAGTGAATGGAGAAACATCTCCTCTTTGAAAATCCAGTCTCTTGGGTGCTACACTTGGCTCTGAAATGTGACAGATAGCCTTGGACCAGTCTACTGCCACTCAGTAGGGTGACTTCACTTATACCTCGCTAATTCCTTAGGGCAGTGGTTTTCAATCAGTGTGCTGTGGCACCCTGGGGTGCCTTGAATGACGGTCAGGGGTGCCATGGGCAACACTGGCCTCTCACCCTCTTTCCTCCCCTTTGATGCCTTCTCACATCTCTGCCAAACACTTGCACAGCTGCTTGTTGCAGCATCCCTGGCCCCAGGTGAACACTGACTCTAGGGCTGGCCAGGGGGTGCTGATTGCCAGGAGCTGAGGCAGCTTCCGAGTAAGCAAGCAAGTGGGCGATGGAGCCCAGCCATCCAGTCCACCAGTCCTTGCTGTTGGGAATGGGCAGACAAGTCCCAGGGCACTGTGGGGCAGTGTGAAGAGGCACCTCTCTTTGGGGCGGGGAGAGGGGAGCTCAGAGATCAGGGGCAGCAGCAGTGGCTGCCCAGAGGTCTCTCAAGGAGAGGGGAGAGCACAGGAGGCTGAGGGAACACCCCACAAGGGAGGGTGCTCGAGAAAGGACGAGAGGCTGCCAGCTCTGTCAGCAAGGGGTGACATAACTGGCCTCCTGAACCCCACAGGGGTGCCGTGGACTCAAAAAGGTTGAAAACCTCTGCTTTAGGGAGAAGGGTGGAGTCTGAATGTGATCAATAAACTGTCATGATCCAGAGAAAGTTTATCAAGTGTTAGGTAAAGGGAGCCCTGACCATTAGGTCCAGTCGCGGATGACTCTGGGGTTGCAGAGCTCATCTTGCTTTATTGGCCAAGGGAGCTGGCGTACAGCTTCCGGGTCATGTGGCCAGCATGACTAAGCTGCTTCTGGCGAACCAGAGCAGTGCACGGAAACGTCGTTTACCTTCCTGCCGGAGTGGTACCTATTTATCTACTTGCACTTTGACATGCTTTCAAACTGTTAGGTTGGCAGGAGCAGGGACTGAGCAACAGGAGCTCACCCCGTTGCGGGGATTCAAACTGCTGACCTTCTGATCAACAAGTCCTAGGCTCTGTGGTTTAACCCACAGCACCACCCGCATCCCTTTATCAAGTTTAAGTCCCACTGAAACCAGCTTAATTCCCACTCATTTGAATGTGGCTTAATTTACAGCTGATTTGCTTGGGGCTATATGGCACCAATAAGTGCTGGAGTCTTATCCTCTTCAGTTACAAGCTGTTGTTTTTAAATGCCCCAAACACTGGGTAGATGGACTATTTTTAAAAGTCATACAGGAAGCAAAAAACAAAATAAAATAAATACTGCAACCTCTTGACATGTTAAATAAGAGTTTTTCCAGGCCTGGTATGCATAACAATGACTGCATTTTTCTTTAATAAGACTTATCATCCTAATATAGCAATCTAGCCTTTGTGCAGATAAGAGGAGCAGGATATCTGATATAACCTAGGCACCAAGCATGGGTATCGGATGTTAAGGTAAGAATGATACTTTTTTTTCCCCTGGCATGGTCCATAGCCAAATAAGCTGCACTTGAAGTTGGATGCTGAGGTGTTTATTTAATGTGGGTACAAACTTGATGGCCATTGTTACTTTGGTAATGATTTGCATCATTAGCATGCCTGCTCCGTATGCCTGAAGTTCATGACAGATTGAGGCAAATTCAGAAAATTCAGTGCTTTCTGAAATAGAACACTGACTGGGCGTGGTGGCGAGATGCAGTAGCCACAGACCATGAGAGAAATTCAATGTTGTGCTATGTTGATCGTTCTATCAGGAACCATCCCATTCTCCTTCTCCATGTGCTGTTCCGGCGATTCTCCCAACACCCCTCAGAGCCAGTTTCAGGGTATTGTGGGAGAAGGGGGGGGGAAGCTCCATTGTGCAAATGGAAGTTCTTCTATGAATTTCCACTGATGGGACTCGTTAGTTGCATTCCACCCTGTGTATTCACTGAAATCCATGGGATTGCTTCAAAAACAGTTTGGAGCAACAACAACAAAAGACTTGTGGTTTGCAAATCCAGTAACCTGGTCAAAATAAATATTTTTTTAAAAAAGAAATTGTCCAGTAGCACCTTGTTGTTGTTGTTGTTGTTTAGTCGTTTAGTCGTGTTCGACTCTTCATGACCCCATGGACCAGAGCACGCCAGGCACTCCTGTCTTCCACTGCCTCCCGCAGTTTGGTCAGACTCATGCTGGTAGCTTCGAGAACACTGTCCAACCATCTTGTCCTCTGTCGTCCCCTTCTCCTTGTGCCCTCCATCTTTCCCAATATCAGGGTCTTTTCCAGGGAGTCTTCTCTTCACATAAGGTGGCCAAAGTATTGGAGCCTCAGCTTCAGGATCTGTCCTTCCAGTGAGCACTCAGGGCTGATTTCCTTCAGAATGGAGAGGTTTGATCTTCTTGCAGTCCATGGGACTCTCAAGAGTCTCCTCCAGCACCAGAATTCAAAAGCATCAATTCTTCGGAGATCAGCCTTCTTTATGGTCCAGCTCTCACTTCCATACATCACTACTGGGAAAACCTTAGCACCTTAGAGACCAACTAAGTTTGTTCTAGGTATAAGCTTTCGTGTTCATGCACACTTCTTCAGATATGCCAGTAACCTTGTGTTCAAGATCCAGCTACCAGGATTCTAGGTCCTATCTTCTGCTCACATACATCATATAGCAAATGAGAAATGTCAGGGAGAGTCCGTTTGATGGCCCTGTGAGGGTGTCTGGATGAGGGAGACCTGAGTTTGAATGCTTGGCCATTGAGACTTGCATTCAGCAAGGTCATACCCTGCCCAACTTCATTCACAAATCTGCCACATCTGAGGACAACATGAAAAGGACTGCAAACAAAGCACCCTGAGCCTCCATGAGAGGCTGGAAGGTGAGAAAGGAATCAAATAACTTCATATTATTTGAGTGTTGTAAGGGATAGTCGTATTGTGGCCGCAATCCAACTCAGAGCCAAGCACATTGGAATGTGGCTGCATAGGATGAGATCACTATACGACGATCTCTGACCGTTGGCCATACTGGATGGCAATCATGGAAGGTGGAATCCAGCAACCTCTGAACAGGAGGCAGCAGGAGGCAGCCTGTGAATAACAGGGCCAGTGCCTTGCAAACCAAGGATAAAGCTTGGTGAGATAGGAACAGAGTTGAGTGGAGCCTGGTGACAACACCTGGGGAAGGCAATGAGCTCATGAGGAAGAGCCTTGTGACCATGTCATTGGAGAAATGGAAACTCGGTGGCAAACGTTCTCAAGCCAAGCAGAGAGCAACTCCTTCCATTCTGTTATTTTAGTTCTGTCTAGGAAGACCCTGAGAAGCAAGCTAAACCTATGTTGGCCAAGGCTGATGTGAGATGGGGTCCAACAGCATCTTTGAAGGCCATAGATTCCTACCCATTCCTAAAACTTCAGGTCAGCCCCTCTGACTTAGCAACCCAAGATGAAGGCTGTGCTATGCAAGAGGGGCTCATAACTTTCATCAACAGCCCTAGTTCTAAGCATACCACTTGGAAATAAATCCTATAGTTTTTGGTCGGTCTCATGTCCCAATGAACTTGTTTAGAAGGCAATAGAAATCTCAAAATGGGCACACTTGATTAGATTGTGCACCTTGGGTCTCCAAATGCTGGTAGCCTACTACTCATTTCATCTTTGATGGTTCACCGTGATGGTTGGAGTTCTTGGAAGCAAATGGTCCAACGACTTCTGGAAACACATGGTTGAGGAACGCAGGTCTACACCACTGTAACCCATAACTGCAGGGAAATTTTTCTGCAGACGTTGCAGTGCTTGGATTGTAGAAGGAATCTAGACACCTTACCTATGTTGTCACACCCGGCTACTGCTTTTAGGTGACTACAATTTGGCTATAATTTTAAAGGAGACAGGAGCTGGGGCTGTAATTTGAGCAGTGAGCATTTGCAATGTTTCTTGAGAGCAGCTAATGATCTAAAGTCTTCCAGTGATGATAATTAAAATTATAGTTTCATGAGGATACAGGAAGTAGATGAAGGCAAGCTGAAAGTCCACCAATTGAAAGTAAATCATTGTTATTGAACTGGCCTCAATGGTGCAAGGAATTATGAGTTTTCATTCAAGCAGAGGTGTCCTGACACATTTCCACCACAGGAGGGCAGGCATTTCCAAACAATTATTATTATTATTTTAAATATAGATGTAAAAATAAATTCCTGCATCCGGAAATCAATTTAAGAACTAGGGACTATATCCACAAAAGGTGCAAACCTTTCAGTACTCTGCTCTTTTTCATGTTTGGAAAGTCAGAAAAAATACTTCTGGAGTGGTAGATGCTATTTTACAGTGGGGGTTGGAACCTGGTAGGTATCAATGGAACTATGTCCATTTGCACCCATCTCCTCTGTAGATGGGATGCGGGTGGCGCTGTGGGTTAAACCACAGAGCCTAGGACTTGCCAATCAGAAGGTCGGCGGTTCGAATCCCCATGATAGGGTGAGCTCCCGTTGCTCGGTCCCTGCCCCTGCCAACCTAGCAGTTCAAAAGCACGTCAAAGTGCAAATAGATAAATAGGTACTGCTCTGGAGGGGAGGTAAACAGCGTTTCTGTGCGCTGCTCTGGTTCGCCAGAAGCGGCTTAGTCATGCTGGCCACATGACCCGGAAGCTGTATGCCAGCTCCCTCAGCCAATAAAGCGAGATGAGCGCCGCAACCCCAGAGTCGGCCACGACTGGACCTAATGGTCAGGGGTCCCTTTACCTTACCTCTGTAGAGCCCCACTGCAGCAGCTGTTTGCAAGCCATCAGGAGGAAGGTAACTTTCCTTATAAAGCAAGAGGATTTCTCCCCTGATATTTAATTCACAAAAAGTAAGTTAATGGTTCTGGGCTTTGGATCATGGTTATTGGACAGTGACTTACAGGTGCAACGAAACCTTTCTCATTGCAGCTTCTGTGTTGATTCCACTGTGGTGTAATATTTTTAAAATAATAATAATAATAAGTACAATTACTCTGCCAGTGGGAGAATACCCTCTGATTCTGTCACTACTGTTCTTTTCTTTTTAAAAAAGGTATGTTGCACATAATCAGTTTCAAATGCCTTCCATACGAAGCAGACATCTCATGTTGCAATCCCTCAAAAGAATACTGGGGATGAACCTGAACAGTGGTGGATTGTGATCTGGAGTGTGATGCATGCCACCCTGAAGTCTATAGAATCACAGAATTGTAGAGCTGGAAGGGACCATGAGGGTCATCTAGTCCAACCCCCCGCAATGCAGGAATCTTTTGCCCAAAGTGAGGCTTGAACTCAACCCTGAGATTAAAAGTCTCATACTCGACCAGTTGAGCCACGAGACCACTCCCATTGCTTTGTGCCCTTTAGTGGTAATTGGCAAACATGGATAGGTATGAGAAACACCGGCTTAGCCACTTCTCCTCTCTTTAGGGCTGCCTTCCCCAACATGGTGCCCTCCAGATCTTTGGAACCATGACTTCCATCTGCCTTGGCCCACATGGTTATATTGGCTGGGGTTGTTGGGAACTGTAGTCCAAAACATTTTAAGGGCGCCCAACTGGGTGACTGCTAATATAGGTCATACGTAATGAACACAGCTCAAACAAATAGCCATGACTTTTGCATATGGGGAATGGGTATCTAAATCAGCGATGAGCAACCTGTGGGCAGTTCAGTTCATAGAATCATAGAGTTGGAAGGGACCCTGAGGATTATCTAGTCCAGCCTTTCTCAACCTGTGGGTCCCCAGATGTTGTTGAACCACAACTCCCATCACCCCTAGCTAGCAAGGCCACAGCTCAGGGATGATGGGAGTTGTAGTCCAACAACATCTGGGGACCCACAGGTGGAGAACCGCTTCTAGTCCAGTCTCCTGCAATGCAGGAATATGCACCTGCCCCATATGGGAACTGAACCTGCAACCTATTGGGCTACAACCTGCAGTATCCCTGGCCTTTGGCCATGCTGCCTGGGGCTGATGGAAATTTGGAGCCCAACAGTATCTGATTTGCATGACATAAGGGGAAGAAGAAACCTGTAGTCCAGGTATTGAATGGAGGAGCCCTCCAGGCCTGTCTGACTCCAGGCCAAACCTCCTCTTCCCAGAACACACCCCTCACTGGCCTTCCTTCACACATTCCTTGAGAAGTTTTTGCCAGACTGGCATGTATCTTTGGACTCTGGTCATGCCTCTTGCTGGCATGGGTGAAGGACAGTGAGAGGTGTCTGCAGAAACTAGTATAATGTGCAAATGTGAGATTTTCACATGCTGCCTCTGCATGCTTTTGCCTCCAGCGCAGCCCATCACCAGCATGTGCAAAGTTGTTGCCCGGAAGGGAATGCAGCTCTCAAGATAAAAAAATAAAAATGTTCCCCACCCCAATATCAAGTATGGGTGCCTGAGAACAGGAATACATGCCAGCCTTGAAGGGCTGGGTTAAAAATTAACCCAAAGCCTCTGCCACTGGAGGACCCTAAGCAATTCAGGTTTTCTCAGCTCATCTATGGGATTCATAAAGACCAGTCCTCTGAGCAGGAATGAATGAGAAAGATGTTTACATATCAACATGTGCGTATCAAAACTGCCAAGCTGTACATAACCTGCAGAAGTTGGGGTTCTTTGGGACTATCTGTTCTTGGGTGTTTAAGAGAATCATGTGTTCCTCACCTGTTCCTCAACTTGAACTGATGCCAGGGTTTTCTGCAGCAAAACTATGTCACTTGTGCACTATTTTTAAATTTTATTTGTTTCTTTATTAAATTCATACATCACCCTTCATCAGAACATCTCAAGGCGGTTCACAGAACAAAATGCAAGATAAAACACAAGTAAATAATTAAACCAAAACAACAAAACAATACCCCCCTTCCCACAGACATATTTAAAGGGCTTTAGGGTATTAATCAGCCAAAGGCCTGGTTGAAGAGGAACTTTTTTTTGCCTTGTGCCTAAAAACATATGATGAAGGCACTAGATATTTGCAAATTGTGTGAAGCCTTGGAATTGCAGTTGAAAAAGACACTGGATCAGTTCTGACAAGTTTTCTGCCATTGTGTACTATAATACTTGCAGTTGTCACGTGGCGAGAATTGAGCGCAACAGAGCTGTCTAAAAAGGAATTTGGTCCATAACAGGTCCATAACAATCACCACAATTGAAGTTGCAATTTGTTGGAAACTTACCTAGGGCTAAATATCTCACTGAGCACCAATGGGGCTTACCTCCAAGGAAATTTATCCATGTTCACAATGCTAACCCTCATGGGGCAGGCTGCAATTTGTACAACGGGAGCTGTCTATGGAAACCATTATTGTTCTGGGCTCCTTGGGGCAATGTGAAGGAGCAGATAGAATGGTTGGCCTTTTCACCAGGGAGTAACTGGGCTCAGCCATGGCATTTGCTCTTCCAAAATTGTTCTGAAAACGAAATGAGGGCTACCTCTCTGAACTCCTTGGAGGAAGCATGGGAGAAAGACGACCAATGAACTGAAAAGTCAACATACCCTAGGCAAACCACTGGCTGGCTTTGACCTGGTGTGGCACTAGCAATTTAAACGGGGTGTTGGCTGGTCAACTAGGGGTGTGAAGCCTGCAACCCTACAAATGTTGCTGGACTGCACACTCCCATCTTCCACCATGACTACTGGGCAGTGCTGTTTGGGGATGGACAGAGTGGTTCCGACCTTTCAAAAGCGTCCTTTCAAATTCTTGGTGGGAAGGGGTTTCCCTAAATTAGAAGACTGGGTGTTACCAGAGTTCTGCATCATCTTCTCTATTCTCGTTTTCTGTAGAACACCTTACAGAATATGTTTCGTGCACAGGTGGATATTATGTCATTTCCTCGCTGTGTTTGGATTCTGTCAAGTGCTCTGATTCCCTTTCTTTGACCTTCATACCTTCAAAGACAGTAAACACGTAAATCCCACCCCACGAAGCTAATCCGATTTGCAGAGGCAGGACCTGCGAATTGCTCTACTTCTCCCCCTCCACGTATAGACAAAAGGGACGTATATAATGGATCATTGTTCAAGCCTTCCGTCTCATCTGAACTGCCTCTGCTGTTGCTCCAGGGCCAGGCCTTCGGTGGCCATAAAGCGAAGCGAAGCTGCTCTCCTCCAGCACTGTACGCTCTGATGCGAGGAAAGGGGAACAGCTTTCTGGATCACCCAAAAGTCCCAGCAGAAACTCTACGAAACGGCTCCCCTTTCGTAGCCCCTGCCCCCAGCACCGGAGGATTGACTTCTGAGCAAAAAGACAGCAGGAAGAACTTTCTGACAGTAAGAAACAGTGAAACAGACATATTCCCACGAGAGGCGGTGGACTCTCCTTCCTCTCGGAGGTTTTTAAACAGAGGTTGGGTGGTCCTTTGTCTTGTATGATTTATTTCAGATTCCCGCATTCGTGGGGGTCTGACTAAATGACCCTAAGGGTCCCTTCCAACTCTACAGTTCTAGGATTCCAGGATTGTGAGGCACGTTGAGAATTTGATTTTGCACGCTTAGGCTGCCTGCATCTGTTTAGAGCGCGCGACTTCCCCACAAAGACCCCGGGGAACTATAGTTCACCCCTCACAGAGTTCCAATTCCCAGCATCTTAACAAACCAGCGTTCCCAGGATTTTTTGGGGGGTGGGGTGGGAATCGCGCGCTTTAAATGGATGGTGTGTAGGCAGCCATAGACGCGCCTGAACCTATTGGCGGACTTAAGCGAGCTGTGCCAAACTTAACAGGGCTGCTATGTCGTTTGATCACTCAAAAGCAACAGCAATCATGTTTAACTCAAGAGTAAGGGTCATAGGATATCACGCGAATAACAAGTGCCTTTGTGGTTGCAGTCCAGGTACCGGGCAGAGGACGCGCGGGCCACGGCAGAGCGCGGCAGGGGCCGCGGCGACTCCAAAGGGAACCTGAACCGCGCTGCCTGCAGCGCAGCGCCCCGCTCCTGCGCTCGATCGATCCGCAGTTGCAGGGTCGTTTCAAATCTCGGCTTTAGCCCTAGGAAGTTCCCCTCTTTATGTTGAGCGGGCGGAGGGAGGGAGAGAAGGGGGGGAGTCCGTCGTCGTCTTCCATAAGCAGAGCTTTATCCTTTCCAACCCCCCTTTCGGAACAGAAGCATTTGGCACGCGCAACTCTGGAAACATTTCCACTCCCGAAGGAGCTGCCGAGCGCCGCGAAGAAATAGGTACATCTTTCTTCCAAGCGCGGGCCGGGCGGGCAAAGAAAAGTCTCGCGGCGGGCCGGAGCTCCGGCAGCTCCTCCTCCCGGCGAGCCTGACGGCTCGAATCCGGAAAGTTGTGGCAGAGGAGAAGCGAAGAGCGCGCTCAGTACCCCTCCGCGGCTGGGGCTGAGCTTATGTGTGCCTGCTTGTATGCGTGTGTGTGCGTGTGTAAGCTGGAGGGGGGCCGCCTGGAGGAGGGAAGTCCAAAAAGGGGGCGGCGTTCCCTTTAAAAGCCGCCTGCCCTGCCGCGCTTCCTTGCAGCACCAACAACCCGCCGCGCCAGCCTCGCCTAGGCTCTCCCGGTTCGCTCACAGGCCGCCTGGCGCTTGGCGAGCGCGCCTCCAGCCCCCGCGCCCGTGACCTCAGCCCGAGCCGAGCAGCCACAAAAAGCCCCGAGAGGGAGAGGCCGCCAAGAGAGAGAGAGAAAAAGAGAGGGCGGCGCAGGCAGCTCCGCTTGCAGGAGAAGCAGGAACAAGCAGCAAGAAGCGCTCGACGCCGGAGCCCAGGGCGCACGCAACGCGCGGAGAGAGGCAGGAGCCGGGTCGTGCGCTCTTGCCGCCGAGCCACCACCAGGAGCCGCCGGAACCGAGCAGCAGCAACAGGAGGAGGAGCAGCGGCTGGCCGGGCCACTAACTCTGCCTGCTCGCTCTTGCTGCTGCTTTTCTTTTGCAACCAGGAACGAAAGCGCACGACCCAGAGGAGCGGGGGGAAAGTGGCCCGTTTGGAGAGATCGGAGGCGGAATCCAACGCTTCGCGGCTGCTGATGCCAAGGGCATTTTCTTAAGGAGAAGGGAGCTGCTTTCTATTGACATCCGAGCAGGAGCGCCGAGGGGGCGCGCATTGCCGGCTCTCGGCCCGGGAAAGGGACGTTTCTTCGCTCCCGACCCTCCGCGGCTCCTTTCCCCGGCTGTTTCGGATCCTGAGCATGTTTCCCCGGCGGGCCGGGCCCTGGAGAAGGACGCCGGCGGTGCCTTTTCTTCCCCCGAGCTTGGCTCTGGGGCAGCGCCCTTGCAGCCGGGAGTGATGCGGCGCCCGGGAGAGGCCAGCGGGCCAGAGAGCAGCTGCAAATCCGCGACCGCCGCGTCGACGTCGTCTTCTTCCTCGTCTTCCTCCTCGCTTCGTCCAGGTTAGACCAGGAGCGAGACCATGCCCGGGAGGTTTCTTCCTCTGCGCCGAGAAGCGAGCTCGGGCTGCAGCGCTGGAGAGGAGCTCGACTAGAGAGCGAGGCTTCGGAGGCGCTTGGAACGTTTGCTTCCCCTTTTGCCTCGGCTGCGCTCACCGCAAACTTCCCAGGGAGGGAGGGAAATTGAGCACAGCTCCTCGCCGCTCGTGGACAGCTCTTCTCCCCGACCCCGGAGTAAGGAGGTGGGGAAAAAGACCACCACCACCACCCCAAAAAAAAAAAAAGAAAAAGAAAGGACGGAACGCACATCCCCCCCCCCGCTTGATCGGCCACGCTACTTCCATGTGGAGGGTGGCTCCATGGACGTGCCCGAGTGTGCTGCTGCTGCTTCTTAGGCGATCGGCGGGATCCTAAAAGGTAGCAGGAGGCGGGGGGCGCTGGGGAAGGAGGGCGCTCGCTCGCGGTTTCGAACTCGGCACATGGCCACACCTGCCGGGAAACTCCCCGCGGGGACTCCCTACAGATTCTTTCCTCCGCGTTCCCCAGACTGTTGATCATCCATACCTCCCTCCCCACAACAAAAACAGTCGCGAGTCTTCCTAGGAAGTATGAATTAAAGCTAATGATAAACGAGACATTTCTGGTGGCAGATCTCGCTCTTGGCATGTACCCTGCTCACTTGTTGAGAGAATGCGGGAGGTGTGTGTCCGGTAAAGTCCCCTTCTGCTTTCCCCCTGCTCTTTCTCCCCCGTGACCAGACCCCCCCCCCCCAGCTGCCCTCTTCCCCAGAACACTTTGCTGCGCAAGTTAACTGCTTGTAGCGCCCATCCTAAGCGCCTTGCAGTATCCCGGGCCACAGGTGGCGGGCGGGGAGAATACTGGGCAGGTTATTACGCGGCAGCATCCCTCTGCTTTATATTGCAAGATGTCCTGTCTGGGAAACACTTCCAGCAGGCCTCCGAAGTTGCTGCCTGTGTTGCTCTGCTGGCCCGGTCACTCGTTGAAACTGCTTTATTCGGGGTGTATCGCTTCGCTCCGCAAACTGCAGGCTCTCCGCACCCACCGCTGTTTCGGGAGCTTCTGAAACCCGAGTCCCTTTCTAGCCCATTATTGTAACGCGCCCCCCGCGCCCCTCCATTCGCAAATCCCATTGATTTTGGTAGAAACATCTCCGCGCATAAACCGTGGGTGAGGAACTGGCTCCAGATGTGGCTGAACTACAGCTCCCATCATGCCTGACCATCACCCATGCTGGCTGGGGTTGATGGGAGGTGGAGTCCAACGAAGTCTGCAGGGCCACAAGTTCATCACGGCTGGCCTCTTAACAGTTAGAGAGGATCGTTTACCGTAGCCGAATGAATCCGAGGCACGGGAAAGGGGTGCTGGAGAGTGGAGATTTAGCTCGGTTTTAGTGTAGCAGGCTTTTGAAAGGATGAAATTCCAACAAACCTAAATGCACGTCCAAGCACTTTACTAAAGGAGCGCACGCGCCCCTGATCTAAAGCAGCAGAAAGGCGCTCTCTCCATGTAAATGAGATCCTTGAATGAAACGGCTCACATGGATAAAGTTCTAGCTACCAACCTTTGCAGTCTTTTGCTTGTGGCTGCCGATGCCCCGCTCATTATGCTGGATCCCCAAACTATTAAAAAGCGGAGCGAAGGGGGCGGGGAAGAGATGAAATAAGGTTTCCATTAGCTATGTGTAGGTTACAGGATGTAAAGGAAGGGAGTGAGGGGGAGAAAGCGGGGAGTCAGGCAGTTTCAGGTCACAATCCAGCACACTGTCAGGTGCACATGCCTCATTCTGTGCTGACTTGTTGCCTTGGTGCATCCTCGAATTGTTTCCAGTGGTTTTGTCCAGCCCTTGGGGAATCGATGGGCTATAAAACTTAAAGCCCACTCTCCTTGCAGACCTAGGAGGCTGGAAGCTCCTCTTGATAAATGTTTCACTGCAGTCAAAAAGGCACGTGTCCTTCCCCTTCCCCGTGTAATTCTCCTTTCTAAAAAGCCACTCCGTGGTCATTTGTTCTTTCTTTACCATATTCACCTCCTGTCTCCTCATTCCACACCTTCTGCTACATGCATGCCCCGGGGTTTTGTCCTCCCACCAATTCAGCAGAGCCTCCTTACAGCAGGCTAGGAAGCTGCTCATAGATCACAGTCCCATAATGCTGGCTCTCCAGCCTCCCCCCAAAACCCCACCAGGCCACACCCTGCGATCCTTCCTTCCTTCCTTCCTTCCTTCCTTCCTTCCTTCCTTCCTTCCTTCAGCTATGTCCCAGCATGCAGCTATGCTTGGGGGCTCTTCACACAATACTAATTATAACAGTTCTGTCTCTATTTATTCTCTGGAGTGAACAGTTGCACTCAAATAGCCCAAGAGCCACGGTGTGGGCTTGTGAATATAATTATGGAAATTCATGTGATTGTGGAGGTATCCCCCACGCCATATCATGGAGGAATGTGTCAATATCTTGCTGCAGGGTTTTATCCCACCCTTCCTTCAAGGGGTTGTGGGTGGCGTTTTTAAGCGAGCCACCCAAATCTGCAGGGTCTTTCACGTGCTTGCTCCCTTCTGAAATTTCCATTTCACACAGTCCTTTCTTTTGCCAGCAATCGCAAAGTTGTCCATGGTGGGGAGCAGGTTGTGTGTTAGCAATATTGTTTTGTGTGACTTGCCTAGAGGAATGATAGCAGCTTCTATGGGTTGTATTCAACTAATGTTTACTCTGTTGAAATTAATGAACCCAGGTTACTTATGGCCATTGATTTCAGTGGGTCTACGCTGAGTAACAATTGAGTATAACCTGTTTTTTCCTGGATTAAAAGGATCCATTTGTGGGCTTTGCTTGGGCCTTTCAGCCGCAGGATTGTGAATTGCCTTCGCTTTCAGCTACTTATTCCCCATTGTCCATAATACCAGTTCCAACCAATGTTAGTCCACGTGGGCAGCTTCCATAATGTGCTGGCAGATTGCTACCCACCCCAGCAACTGTGGACATATGAGAGAGAGAGGAAAAACAATATCCTGCCACAGTTCATGTCAGTACCAAAGTTCCCACTGGGGTCAGGACTGTCTCTCATAAACTTCACTTTCAGGGAGATGGAGAAGGTCTTACCTACAAGGACCATGGGAGCTGGGAAGGGTTATTTATAGATCAATGATAAAACTACTGTTTTGCATTCAGAAAGACCCTAGTTGGATCCCTGGCATTTCCAGGCTGGTCTGGGCATATCCCGTCTGAAATTATACAAAACTACTGGCAGATAAAGGGACGCGGGTGGTGCTGTGGGTTAAACCACAGAGCCTAGGACTTGCCGATCAGAAGGTCGGCGGTTCGAATCCCCACAACGGGGTGAGCTCCCGTTGCTCGGTCCCTGCTCCTGCCAACCTAGCAGTTCAAAAGCACATCAAAGTGCAAATAGATAAATAGGTACCGCTCCGGCGGGAAGGTAAACGGCATTTCCATGCACTGCTCTGACTTAGTCATGCTGGCCACAGGACCCGGAGGCTGTACGCCGGCTCCCTCGGCCAATAAAGCGAGATGAGTGCCGCAACCCCAGAGTCGGCCCCGACTGGACCTAATGGTCAGGGGTTCCTTTACCTTTACTGGCAGATAAGACTGAGCTAGATGGCACCAATGGAATGGCTTTGTAGAAGGTGGTTTCCTATGTTTCATGGAGTGAAAGCAGCCGTGAAGCTTAGAAGGACCTTACACTTTGCTCATGCTGGTTTTGCCCTACAGCGTTTCCTCGCCTGCCCACTCAACCTCTTCCATTCTCCCCAGGTTGATGACCATGGTTGCCAGGACCTGCTCTCTACTAGCACTGCTGCTTTATCACATACTGCTGGGTGGTTCGGCCAGCCTCATCCCGGAGGTGGCCGACAGGAGAAGGTTCAGCGGAGACTTGGGCCGCGTCACTCCCCTGCAACTCTCCGAAGGGATCCTGCGCGAATTTGAACTGCGCCTGCTCAATATGTTTGGGCTCACGCGGCGGCCCACCCCAAGCAAGGACATCATCATTCCTCCCTATATGTTGGAGCTCTACCATCTGCACACCAGCCAGAAACCAACAACCATGGACTATAACCTGGAGAGAGCTGCCAGCAGAGCCAATACTGTCAGGAGCTTTCACCATGAAGGTAAGGAGGGATGCTCTTAGCTCCTGCTCCCACTGCCCAAGCCCTAACAAAAATAGGCTTGGAGATTCCACCCCCCTGCCCCCTGCAAATTGGAATGCTTCATTTGCCAAGATGTTTGGTGGTTGGATATGTGGGAAGGCCCAATGCAGCAATAGCCTCGATTTCTTGTGCTTCTTACACTTCACCCATTAGATCTATGCGATGTATCTCTTGCTATTTAAGCCGTTGTGAATTCCTCATTATGCAATTTGAAACTCCATCTGGTTTGGTTGCTGCTACACTGGTATGCTCTAACGAGACAAAGCATATCGCTCAAATTTGGTTAGCTGAAAAGTGCAGTGCGGCTTTTCCTTCTGAGCATCTATGCTAGGAAGGAAAAGATTACTGCACTGTGTGAATACAGCTGAAGTGTGAGTCTCTCCTTGTGGTGTTTCTGCTCAAACTCCTCTCACCTTCCTCTTAGTTCAGTGCAGGCCTGTCTCAACCACTGAAAAATGAATCAGGGTTCTGAAACTAATCTTGCCCATGTTGACTTGGAAATAGGTAGCCTTCTTTCACAGTCAAAGCTCACACCTGGAAACACCAGGAGGAATTCAACATCTCACTCCTCTGATCAGTGCAAGCATTTTGCAATGATCTCCCTCTTTCTCCTTCTGTGTGCTATGTGACTGGACTCATCTGTTTAATTCTGGCCACTATTTTGAATGATTGTGGTGGGTGGGAAGCTTTCAAAACATGAAATCATGTTTGCAGTAATGTAGATGTGTATGTGAAGACAGTACCATGCCCATTTCAGTACATGCACATTAGCCTTTGGATCCCCAAAAGACCAGAAATGGTTACCTCTGCATGGCTGCCAAGCCTCCTGGGCTGGATCCAAGCGCAAGCCATTGTTAGAGCAGACCCGCTGGAATCGCTGAGACTTCACTTAGTCATCCCATTGATTTCCATGGGTCATCTCCGGAATTACAACCAACCCAAAGATTGCAGTTTCAGCCTGTGTTTTCTAAAAAAAAATGCTATTTGAAGAACACTGACACGTTGCGTATCCCCTCCCCTGCATGATGATGAACATCACTGAAACACATGGCCTTGCATTTTGAGACATTTTTAAAAGCACAGTCCATAGTTCTAAGACAGGGGTCAGCAAACTTTTTCAGTCCATTGTCCCTCAGACCTTGTGGGGGGCCGTATATTTTTTTGGGGGGAATGAATGAATTCCCACAAATAACCCAGAGATGCATTTTAAATAAAAGGACACAATCTACTCAAGTAAAAACATGCTGATTCCCGGACCATCCGTGGGCTGGAGTTAGAAGGCGATTGGGCCGGATCCAGCCCCTGGGCCTTAATTTGCCTAAGATGTATAAAAGTTTTTGTTTTTTTAAAAAAGATTATTTAATTTTCTAAATATATTTCTGAAGATTGAGCCTGTCACTGCCTTTGTGTTGGCGGCAGAATCTCCCTTCCCACCCTCCTAAAGAACCAGTATCCCGCATATGCTTATGCTAATAATGTGGGTGGCCAATTTGCCCAGAGGAGTGTAGAGACCAGTTTTTCCTTGAGGTGATGAACGTCCAGATGGTAGGAAACAACCTGGAGCAAAAATGAGGAGGAGTACAAGGAATGTCGCATTTCCCCCTTTAAATAGCTAGCAATTTTAGTTGCTGGCTATGTTTGTGTCATTAAACGTTAAGAATGGCAAACTACGTTTCTAACTCTGCTGAACTCTTTGTTCTGTGCCATATTCATTTATCAGTTTTTAAAAATTGATTTACATTGATTCAGTGCAAGAGAAGTAGGTGGTTTTTTTTTAATTGTACAGATTCTGTCCAGATTATGAGTTCCTACCAATAAATTTAAATGTTGCAGGCTAAATAGGGGGAAAAAAGTCTGTCTAATTTACAGTTGGCAATCAGGGTAACTTGGAAGGATTTCTAATCCCCATCTAATCCCCGTGAGAGATCAATTTAACAATCAATTGTATTGTCTCCACCATGACTTTGTCTTCTGTTTAAATCTAGATTTAGTGGAGACCCAAGGTAAGCCCTTCAGAAAGCAAGGCTGATAAGTTTTGGAGCAGCTGCCCACTGGATTTCATGGGCACCTGGGGCTTTAGGTCAGTCAGATTAAAAGCCACAAGCAAATATGTACTTAACCAGACAGAACAATTGGGAGTAAATGCAACACAATCTTCAGATGCTCTGTTGCCACTTATTCCCGTATTTTTGAACTAGGCCAGTTTGCTACATGAAAGGCAACTTGCTTGAACTTTTATGCAAAGTGCTTATATCCGAGTTCCTTAAACTTGAATGAACTTGTCTGTAGCACTACTGGGCAAAGCTTTACATTGTATTTGCAAAGGGTTTTTTTTGTTTTGTTTTGTTTTTGCTGCTGCCGCCATCTCTGTTCAAGGCAAATCCAAAAGTTTCGCCATGATTGTGGCAATCTTCTTTCTTCTCCCCTCCATTTATGACCCTAAGCACATTTTTGTGTGTGTGTGATTAGCAAAGTCACATTGAATTAGTTAGACTTACAGGTTCCTTTCTGTGTTTCTGCATCCCAGCCACAGATACTTGGATGCAACGTGTGCAAACAATAAGCATTCAGAAGATGTGAATCTAGTGTCTTCTGCAGAAAGGCTATAAACTTGCAGTAGTCAACCTTTTCACGGGCGGCATTGATGGATTGTAGAACTGGGGGGGGGGGGAGAGAGACGGAAGCAACTGCTTAGGTTACATATAGTATAGAGCTGGGCTGGCAAGGAAAGATACATAAATATGTATTTTAATTAAGTTTCTCCACAAGGGGTGTGGCCTGCGTAGTGATTATTCTAACTAATAGCAAGTCTTAATGAGGAAAGAGATTAATGGTGTAACTTAAACTTGCACTGTGGCTTATGCTTCTTTGTGTGTGTGAATATAAAACTAATGAATGGGAGAACTTCCAGTAAACATTTCAATTGTGCCAAAATGCATCTTAACGCAGAACTATATACATAGATGAGTGGGCAGAGGGAGGGAAGGCTAGCAAGTGTTTGGGTCAGCTTCCTCACTGCAACTCTGCAACAATTCTTAGTCCAACAAAATAAACCCTAGACCCATTTGCTTGGGAGTAAGTCCCACTGAAGTTGAGAAGCAATGACTTGGCCATTTTGGTCCAGTGATCTATATAGCTCAAGAGAGAATTTGAACCCAGGTCTAAGCCTTTACCTAAGTCTGTTATTTATTGCGGGAAGCATGTTCTTCCAAGCTGATTCAAAGGCCTGTTCTCTCCCCCCCCCAAAAAAAAAGTACAATAAAAGCAAACACATAAAAGCAGCTTATCTAGAGAGAGCTGCCTTAAAAACAGCAGCAGAGATAACAGGTTAGTTTTTAAAGGCCTTGGGAAATAGAAAGGATGTTAGGGAATATAACCATTATGGTAGGTCTTTTGGGGAGGTTTTATATTGTAAACCACCCAGTCATCCTCCGATGAAGGGCAGTATAGAAATTTAATTAATTAATAATAGTGATAATCATCACCAGCTTATGCCCCGAGGCGTCTCCCTGGCATGTCAGCTACTGAAAGGCCCTTTCACAGGTGCGCTTGAGAGGAAAGGGAGTGCCTAGACAATAGTGGGGTTTAAATACGAGAAATAGTGTGGAGGAACTGGTTCAATGCTAATTTGCTGGCGGTTGAGGGCTGCAAGATCTGGAGGGCTGCAGGTTCCACACCTCCTGTGACCAGGATACAGATGTGCTTACAGAGAACCCACAGGAAAACCTGTTTTTCCCTCTGACTGTTTTGCTGTAGCTTGCTACAGAAAAAACCACACACACTTAACTTTTCTCCGAAAGCTCTAAAAACCTGACGCGATCATTTACTTTTTCTCGCAGTTCAAGTGCTACAAATTATTTGAGCAAATCGTTAGGTTGTGTCTTTATTTCCTTTAATAAACCCACAGGCCCTTGTTGCAAGTGCACTGTTTGCAGCTTGCAATATCCCCCCCCCCCCCGCTCCCCGTCACATCCAGACTCATAAACCAGCCCAGTTAAAATAAGAGGCCTCTCCCTCCGTCAGTTGAGCATGAGAGTCTTAATCTCATGGTTGTGAGTTCAAGTCCCACTTTGGACAAAGTTTCCTGCACTGCAGGGCGTTGGACTAGATGGCCTTCATGGCCTCTTGCAACTCTACAATTCTAAGATTTTGCCTCTCTGGGTAGGGAATTCCACAACCATGGAGCCACTGTGTTGGTCCCTGTCAGCCTAACCTTTGCCACTGACCTTTAATCTCTGGCTTACCTCTCTGGGCAATGGCAAAACCTCTGCCTTTGCACCTTTGTAACCATGCAAAACATGGGTTCGTTGGGGTTTTTTGGGGTTGGGGTTTGTTTAGCTCTGCCTTTGTTTTGCACATGTCAGTTCAAAGCCACTTAAGAGAAGTGTCCAATTAAAGCACCAATGATGTAGATAGGGCAGGAATTAAAAACAAATCGAATGTGAGGTAAACACAGCTTGGCTGTGGCTTGTTATTCTCGCGAACCCTCCCTAGCCATTGGGTGAGCGGCTGTTTTTTTTTCCTGTTGCAAAACTTGGCGGGGGCAGGGCGGGAATGGGAAAGCAAGAGGCAAGGAGGGGCTTGGGTGGAAAGAGACGGAAAGATGGCAGCCCGTTGCTGGCTCTGAAAGGTAGTGAGGAGTTGCCAGATGTGGTAGGGTGAGGATAGAAGATGGCCCTAGGGGACAGGGCAGTGCAGGATAAAACATTGCAGCAGTTTTTCCTCTGAGTAAAAGGAAGCAGGGGGACTCCCATCAGGACAGGGCGAGGAAAAACAAGGGTGAAGTAGATCTTGAAGGAAGGGCACCAGGGGTTTGTGGTGGGTGGAAACCCCAGGAAAGAGTGTAGACTCAAAGGACTGGGAAATGGCTTCCGTTTTCCTCAGAAGATGTTCTTCTGGAGAGATGGAGAATTTGTGGCCCTTCTGATTGCTGGGACTACAACTCCCATCAGCCCTAAACATTGGAGCATCCTGGCTTTGGGTAGTTGGGAACAGGGGGCCAAAGTTCCCCACATCCCCTCATCTTGTTGTTCTGGCACTTTTTAGAGATGTTTACAGAGTTGTTGGGATGTGGGTGGTGCTGTGGGTTAGACCACAGAGCCTAGGACTTGCTGATCAGAAGGTTGGCGGCTCGAATCCCCGTGACAGGGTGAGCTCCCGTTGTTCTGTCCCTGCTCCTGCCAACCTAGCAGTTTGAAAGCACGTCAAAGTGCAAGTAGATAAATAGGTACCGCTCCGGCGGGAAGGTAAATGGCATTTCCATGCACTGCTCTGGTTTGCCAGAAGCAGCTTAGTCATGTTGGCCACATGACCTGGAAGTTGTACGCCGGCTCCCTCGGCCAATAAAGCGAGATGAGCGCCGCAACCCCAGAGTCGGCCACGACTAGACCCAATGGTCAGGGGTCCCTTACCTTTTTTACCGAGTTGCTGAGAGAGGAGAACAGTCCGACCCTAAGACATCTTGCTGTCAAATGCTACACACTTCACTTATAGCCAGCGCTTTGAAAGGAGTCTTACAATGCTGTTCACAAACCATTCCCTGCCATTTTGTAGCCTGCACCTATCTTGGTGCCACTTCACCAGGTGGCTTCACCTTAAAGCATGTCAGGGCCACCCCTGCAAGACTCCATGTGCTTAGGTATTCATGTGGCCTCACTGCAGATGGTGTAGAGTGCTCAGGACAACCACATTTAGAAGGAGCCAATTATAGTTAGCTTTCCGGCAAATGTTTGGGAGATACCCGTTGTCCACTATAGACTTGTGTCCTTTAAATGCAAGCTCTTGTTTAGGTGACCATAGAGGAAAGGGACTCTGAAGTCGGATGTTGGGGAATAATGGTTGTGTTTGCAAAGCTGCAGTGGGAACAGTTAGGCTGGAATCCAAAACTTGTTCCTTTGGAA
Source organism: Podarcis gaigeae (assembly GCF_964106915.1). NCBI lineage: Eukaryota > Metazoa > Chordata > Lepidosauria > Squamata > Lacertidae > Podarcis > Podarcis gaigeae. The sequence continues at coordinate 9,231,089 of NC_139680.1, read as the reverse complement.
TTTAATATTGGTGACACTTCCAAGTAAATGGAACACCAACGGAGCAATGTCGCTGTTAAGATAGTTCACAATATGCTTAGACTTAGCCACAGTTGTTGCATTTATGTGTGGTGGTATTATCATTGCGTAGTTTACCGAGTGGGCTGGATACATTGTTTGTTCGTAACCCAATTTAGAGGCTATTTGAGAATATGGATATTGTATCACATACTGAGCCCTTGGAATAAAACAGGAGGTAGGGTAGGTCAAATCTTCCCATTGCTTTCTCTTAGATTTCTTTGAATTGCACATGAATCTATTTCTGAACCCAAAGTGCAAATGAAGATTCACTCCAACTCCCATCAGTCAGATCAAGGGTCTGCAACCCGCCGCATGTGGCTCTTTTACACCTTTGCCACGGCTCTGGGGCGGATACTAGTGAGGGGAAGAGCCGCATTGTGTGCCCTGGCACTCCCCACTGTGGCGGGCGCTGTACTGGCTGTGACGTCGCATGGGGGCGGTGCGTGCGTTAGTCACGCACTGTCCCGACGTCACCTTCCTGCCCGCCTGTTACATTGTAAGGGGCATGTACACTGATCACTGCATTGAAAGGGGGCATGTACGCTGGTCACTGTTTTGAAGGGGAGTGAAGAACACACACACACAAAAAGGTAACCTGTTAATTTAACGTTTATTTCTATGAGGAGGAGTAATTCTGAGGGGTCAAACAAAGAAATAATAAAAAAGTGACAAAAAAGTTATTTTTATAATGACGAGTTTTGCGGCTCCCAGTTTTTTTTTCTTCGGAAACGGGTCCAAGTGGCTCTTTTTGTCTTAAAGGTTGCAGACCCCTGAGTCAGATGGTGGAAATTGTAGACCAGCAATATCAATCTTGGGAGCAGCAGATTCCCTCACCCTTAGCCTCAATGGTTTAGTTAAATTTGGCAGCAATAGTACATCCTGTCAATACTGTACAGTGTTATTGGTCATAAGTAAATGTTAAATCATAGTACTACATTTCCCCAAAATTTTGTTTTCCAAAAAGCAAAGAGTGTTCCAATCTTCCACATGGGATGCTCATAATTTCCCCTGCCCAGTATGTCTTCATCCCCTCTCCTGAGCCTTCCTCCCACCCCTCCTCACGCCATCCATATTAAAAAGAACAAAAAGGAAGTGGTGTTTTGTGTCCCTGGCCACTTTAGACGATGACCAATATACTGCCTGTCTCCTGTTCAAATTTCAGCCACAAACTTAAGCAAATGTTCATTCCTCTGCTCCCACCTGTAATAACAAGTATTATGTAGGGGGTGAGCTTTCAACAGTTAAAATTAGTAGTAGATTTTATAGAAAAGAACAGGACAAGGCACAACGCAGCATAAGGGGTCTCTATAGTATAGTGTATTTTAAAATGGGGTTTTAGAGTTTTTAGGGGTTTTGAATGTTTTATGTAGTTTTGTAGTAGTTTATGTAGTTTTAATGTATTTTTATGTAGTTTTGTGGTAGTTTTATGTAGTTTTTCAATTCCATTGTTCTGCATGGGACAATGACAATAAAGATATCGTATATCATATGTATCGTATAACTCACAAAGGACCTTCAAGGTCGGCAGAGTCTGTAAGCCTGTTTGTCCCATATTTTGCAGTTAACTGTTCGTAATAGCAGTGCAGTGGACAGGCAGTATGGATGATGAACTTGCCAAACATGTGATGCAGCTGTAGACTGTTGCAGTTCAATAGATCTGTGCGACTTGGTTGCCCATTCCTGCAATGCTGCCCATGGACTCCCCCCCCCAAGCAAACAACTAGTCCTACCTGGTGCCCTGCAGATGTTTAAGACTACAACTCCCATCAGCCCCAACCAGCACGCCTGCGAGCTATAGGCCCAAACATCTGGAGGGCGCCCGAATGGTTTAACTACTAAACCCATCCAAGTTATTTTCATTTAGGGCCTCCTTGAGTAAAATGACTGGGTGTGCTTTGTGGAAAGGTCTATAATTACGAGACAGGGTTTTGGATAGTAAGTTTTGTAAATCATGAAACTTGTGGCACAATGCCTTTGGAATGGCTTTTGAGAGACTGACATGAAAACTGAAGGTAGGGGTTTGTTGTTGGCATGTGTTGTTTTTTTTAAGGAAAATCTTTAAGAAATGCAATCCCTTTCCTTGATCCTCAGTCAGTTTTTAATTACTCTCCCTGGGCCCCTGCTAACCACAGTGTTAAAAAATGTTCTTTAATACCCTTAAATTCCAAAGCAATGCCTCACATTTCTTCCCCCTTATTACGACCACCTGGAATTCGCAGCGCACTCCTATGAGATCCGAAATGTGTGGCAGCAAAAGAAGCATTTTAACATCATGTTTCGTGGGCTTGCCTAAACAAACAGAAAGACAAGAGCAACTAGAAAAAGGGAAAGGGGGGAAAGCATTTTGAATTTCTAACCTAACACACATATTGGCTTATGCTAATGTTATGGGAAATCTTCTGTATCTGTAGGGTACTTCAAATATTTCATGGCATTATCTGAATTACTGATTGTGTTTTTCTTCTTCTCTCTCTCTCCCCCCCGCAAAACCAGAAACACTAGAAGAACTTCCAGAAAGAAGTGGGAAAACATCTCGGCGCTTCTTTTTCAACTTAACTTCCATCCCTGAGGGGGAGTTCATCACTTCAGCTGAGCTTCAGGTTTTTCGGGAGCACATCCAAGACGCTTTTGAGAGCAATGGCAGCTCTTACCACCGTATTAATATTTATGAAATTGTAAAGCCCGAGAGAGAGGCCTCCCAGGACCCCATCACGAGACTTTTGGACACGCGCTTGGTGCAACGTAACGCCAGCAAGTGGGAAACGTTTGATGTGACACCGGCTATCATGCGGTGGATTGCACATGGACAACCCAACCATGGTTTTGTGGTAGAAGTGGCTCACTTGGACCCCAGGGAGAGCACTGCCTCCAAGAGGCACGTCCGGATCAGCAGGTCTTTGCATCAGGACGATGCCAGCTGGTCTCGGATCAGGCCGTTACTAGTGACCTTTGGGCACGACGGAAAGGGACACCCTCTCCACAAGAGAGAGAAGCGCCAGGCTAAGCGCAAACACAACAAGCGCAAGTCCAATTGCAAACGGCACGATTTGTACGTGGACTTCAACGACGTGGGGTGGAATGACTGGATAGTGGCCCCGCCGGGCTATAGTGCCTTCTACTGCCACGGAGACTGCCCCTTCCCCTTGGCAGACCACCTGAACTCCACCAACCATGCCATTGTTCAGACTCTTGTCAATTCCGTCAACCCCAAAATCCCCAAAGCTTGCTGCGTGCCGACAGAACTGAGTCCCATCTCCATGCTCTACCTGGATGAGAACGAGAAGGTGGTACTAAAGAATTACCAAGACATGGTTGTGGAGGGCTGTGGCTGCCGCTGACGTGGCGGCAGGGCGGAAAATGGACCAATGCAACAAAACAAAACTTGACACTTTAATATTTCCCAATGAAGACCTTATTTATGTTATGAAATGGAGAATTAAACGCATCTATTTTGAAAAAAAAAAAATCTATTTATGTCTACAGAAAAAAGCGAGGAAAAAAATATTTTAATCAGAGAATTATTCCTTCTAAAGATTTTTAAACGTATTAGTTGTACATTTTATATGGGTTTAAGCGCCCCCCCTTTCCCCCCTCAGCACATGAAGTATAAAGGTCAGATTGTTATTTTGTATTTATTTACTATTATAACCACTTTAGAAGAATAGCTAATTTGTATTTATATGTATAATCAAAAAAAGCAGAAGAAAAAAAATATAGGGTTTGTACATAATTTAAAACAAATGGTAGCTTTTTTTTTTTTGGTTTCTTTTCCTTTTTCCAGTGTGTATTTAAGTAAGTTGCGATGTGTACATGGAAGGGTTACTATGGCAAAGGTGCGTAATGCATTTTGCTTTCTGCAGTTCTACTGTTAAAGTCACGAGTGCAAGCCCAATGAAAAGTGGCTAATCCGCCCTGCTGACTCAAGATTATATTGTACAATTCTCAGGAATGCTGCAGGGTGGGCTGCCTAGTCCATGAGAAACTGGCATCTTCCCGGTGGGGAGCATTTGGATAAGAACCAGACGGTTGCCGAGCAAGTAGAAATAGAACTGCCGTTCCTCATGAAGGTGTGACACGACCACCAACTGGGCTTCTCTAGAAAACTCTCTTTCCCTACTTTAATTTTCGTTTTTTTTGGTCCTTCCACCTACAGAAAAGCAAAATGTTTATGCTGTTCCTCCCCTTTTAAGTAGTTCACCCATTGGAATCCTTGTCCTGGCCAAATATTAAATAATAAAATACCAGATTTCTTCAGTTTTTAAAAAGCTTTATTTCTGCTCGCCTTTCCGACGGCGCCTAAAGTATTCCTGCTACTACAGAGTAACGCTCGCTGGATGCCAGAAGTGTATTATTGCGCACACCTTGCAATCTATGTTAACAGAGCTCGGAGGGAAGCACAGGTTTGTGGGAAGCAGCAAAGTATGCAAATTCCACCCTTTTATTTTCCTAGGGACATCAAACACATGCAAAGGAATCCGAGGAATTGCTACCCGGCCAGGCCCTAAATATCTCCTCCCGCACCTATGTAAAAGCCTCCAGGGAAGTAGAAGTTCGCATGCAGTCAGATGTGCTGCCCATATGCAAGCATAAAGCTGGGCCAACTTGCACCCCCACGTAAGGGGAAGAGGGCTTCGTGGTTTCCCACGAGAGCTTGCAGAACAGGAAAACAATTGCCCTTGCATAGATTCCACAGAGCAGGTGGGACGTAGCCAACATGGCCCCTTCAAAACATGTTTTTGAACTTAAGCTCTCATCAGGCCCTGCCACAGTGGCCAATGAGGAGGGATGCACCTGAAATGGGCTACTTAGAAGCAACAGCGACAGGAGGAATGTGCGAGTCAAAAGATGTAAAGTTACACTGCAATCATACACACATCTCCTCGGAGGGCATTCCCACTGAGTTCAGGGGGAATTACTTTGGGAAAACCCAGCTGACTCAATTGCACTTGATCTGAGAAGCTTTGTGAAGGATTGCGCTGCTAGTCTGGCTTGCAATAAGGCCATTCATAACCATCCTGAAATTACATACTGTGGAATAATTTCACTTAAGTGGTTTGAGAACGGATCATTAGGTGTTCACGGGAGCATATGTTTATTTTAAATGAAAGCAATGTCCCTAGAGATGTTTCAGTTTGTCCTCCAAAGTCAAGCAGTCCTACTTAGACCTGCAAATGTTTTTTGCACAAACAAAGAGGTTTACACGGCTTTGTTTTGCAGTATTTCCCCCTTTTGAAAAATTTCGGCCCTGGAACTTTTTCAAGAGCTTTGGAGTAGAGGGTCAGGGAACCTCGTCTGCAATCTTTGACAAATATTCTAACCAGTGCTTTTTTCCCCCTCAAAAAAATGTTTAGGAGTACTCTCATTTTCCTACTCATATTGAAATACTGCCCCTCAATGAGGCCAGACTTAGATTCACAAAATGTTTAGGGGTATGCATACCCCTGCGCCCCCAGAAAAAAGCACTAATTCTAACTATGTTGCTAAACATGTCGTCATTGTTGTCTGAACGCCACTCTGGTGCTCTTGTCACAACAGGTTAGATGAACAGTGAGTATCACAATTCAAAAGCCTACCAGAAACAATTAGAAATAATCACAATATCGGTAGGTAATACAAAAAGCGAATCCATACAACATTGTATGAAACAAGACAAATAAGCTTTTCTAACCTAGTGGCTTAAATCTGATGGATGTCTTACCAAATAAGCAACATCTGCCACTTTAGGCTGCACAATCAGTAACAGCAACCCTTCAGAATGAAGACCACTAGAGAAGACATGTAATCATTTCATGATCTGTTCTTTGGCTTGGTAGGACAAGACTGTGACTGTAAGGTCACATCCAAACTATGTATTTAAAACATTCCCCCTGCCCCACAAAAAACAACGTAGACTCCCAGGAATTGCCATTTACTCTGCAAAGAGCTACACTTCTCAGCACCCTTAACATACTGCCATGCTCAAGATTATTTGCAGGATGCCATGCACTTTAAATGTATGGTGTGGGTGTGATCTGGGATATTGACTCCTTTGTAACAGCAGTTTTGGAATTACTGAATACTTTCTTAAACCAGTTTTGTTGAAAGCTTGTTAGCATCATAATCATCCAAAAGGGAGGCTTGGTGGACACTGAGAGAAGGGATGCTATAGAAGGTTAAGACTCGGAAGTACTGGAGAATATTCATGCAGTGTTGTGAAACCTTCATTCATGAATATTATTTGGTAAGCAAGAAGGTGCAGTGTTCATTTAATATGTAAATATAGCCTGCAAAAATTTGATCTGAGGTGACCTCGAAAGATCTGTCGTTTCATTTCTGGTAAAATGGCAAGGAAGATCTTATACATTTGTTTCTGGGCAATTTTCTTTCTTCCTGTCATTCATGTTTGGAATAGCGATTCATCCCGTCCCCCCTTGGTTCTCAGCAATAAACAGTACAGTGGTACCTCGGGTTAAGTACTTAATTCATTCTGGAGGTCCATTCTTAACCTGAAGCACCACTTTAGCTAATGGGGCCTCCTGCTGCTGCCACGCCGCCGGAGCACGATTTCTGTTCTCATCCTGAAGCAAAGTTCTTAACCCGAGGTACTATTTCTGGGTTAGCGGAGTCTGTATCCTGAAGCGTATGTAACCCGAGATACCACTGTACTCAGAAACTTTCACACATTTGTGGGTCATTTCCCACTTGTGGTGAAAGTTTCTTCTGCCTGGGTTGAATAGGTCTTCTGATTGCTGCTTCATGAATCCAGTTTGTACACCACTGCAAACTGTCAGAAATGTGTGCAATGGGATGTTAGGACGGATGTCTGGGCCTTGCTTGTGGGGAACTGTTCAGCCTGCCACTTCACTACCTCCAAATTCAATTTGCACATGCAGAAAAAGCCCATAACATGCTTTGCCGAATCAGTCCGCAGACTGTCTTCTGGATTTCTTTAGTGCTAAGGATACTAAGAACTAAGGGGGGAAATGGAAGTTCAGAATTTCAAATTTCAAAGGAGATGGAACTACAGGAGTTGGGGCTGTAGGTTTTCTGAGGGTTCTGTTAAGTCCAGTTGGACAGATGCACATGATTTTCATGGTGATTTTGATCCTATTTCAAGGAGTTTTGGGTGGGTACCATTGCTAAAAGAAAAGAGGCTCAATGCATCGCCCACAAATCAACTCTAACCATTGGAAATCAAACCAGCTGGCAACATTTCTGAACGACATACAAATTCCATAAAGGTTGTGAGCAGAGAGAAGATAATTGGATTTCAGTTTTTTAAAATTTAAAATATATCTTGCCCAGCATTCTAGTTCCATTATTATATCAAATAATGTTACAGTGCCAAAGCAAATGCATGGTCGGATTTTCACACCCCTCCCCATCAACCCATTCATTTGTTGTCCGTTTGATGTTGAACATGCATGAATCAGGACCCAGTAAAATACTGTATAAAAAGCAGACAGAACTAGTAACAATGCCAATTAGCAATTGATTCATTTGTTTATCGTGCCTATAGCTCACTCCATGAAGTTCAACTTAGGGCTGAGAGCCAACTGTCCTCATATTTCATTTTTTTTACAACAAACTTGAGTTCAGGATAAGGGAAAGCCAGCAGAATTATTCTGGGTGGAATTCAATGTCAAAGGCATGCCTACCTTGCAAGCAGCTGTGTCAGTGCCCCTCCCCCAATCACTTAGAAATTACCACATTTTAAACGACCCAGGTATTTGAAGTGTCCACAGTGACAACGAGGCAGGATGAAAAGAAATTGCACGCCTTTATGACGCAGTGCAAGAAGGACAGAAAGCTTCTCCCACATTTGATCTTGCCCCAACACTAGCTGCACACTGATGTCAGACACTCCATAGTCAGACAGGTGGTTTTTGCACCCCCAGTGGGGGCTAGTCTCACCAACCCCTAGGTACACCTCTGGCAGAGCCGTCTTTCCCATAGGGCTTAGTGGTGCTTTGCGCCAGGGCGCTGGCCTCTCAGGGGTGCCCCAGTGAGTGGGGGAGATGCATGGCTTTGAAGGCGGCCTCCCCTTTCTTTCCCTGCATGCTCGCCAGCTGCCCCCGTCAACCATATGGCTGGCGGGCATGCAGCTTCCTCCCCAAGTCTCTGCAGGGAATGCTCTCCCGCAGCGGCATGGGGGAGAGTTGCGCCTCCCCCCATGGCTGGCAGTGTGCAGCTCCACCCCCCCCATCCGTGGTAATTTGGGGGCTCTGGGCGGATATTTGCACCCCGGCACCACATCTGCTAAAGACGGCCCTGACCTCTGGTCACACTATTGCAACAGTTCTGTTAGAATAAGCACTTCCACTTTCCAGATGGGACCATCTCCTCTCTCCTCCCTCTCTGCACATTGTTCTGGGGGGGGGGGGGTTCTAACCTGCCCAGAACCCAGAACAGATTTTTTTTTTTAAGGCACATGGGAAATAGAGGGGGAAAGCCCCAGTCGTGTTAGCCAGACTTGTGCTGGCTCCGGCTAGCAAAACCGTTTAGTTGAATCCAGACTGAATTTTGACTTTTGCTCATCAGTTGCCTTCACTGAACCTGTTCCCATTTAACATGCACAATGGCCATACAAATGTAAGCCATGGCGGTAGGGCATCATTGCATAGAGTACATCTCTGTTGATACCAGATGCCGCTTCATTTGTCACGACGTGCCTAATCTTATCTAGGATCTCTTTCCACGATCCTTTCAGCACAAGACAAATGTGGCTTCAAATAATTCTGCGCTGACATCCTATCATGCCCTAAAGGTGGTTGTGTGCAAATAAATGTCACGTACAGAATTCAAACAAATGACCACAGGACGTAGCATCTTTAGCTGGCCAAACATATAGAATAAAAAATGTAGACATTACAGACTGGAGGGATTCCAGTGTGGAGGAACCTTATATATACAACATTGGCCTGGCTCTGGTGGAAACTGCCACTGTTGCCAGTGAACTAGTTTGTTTTAGTCAAGGCCTTCACGCCTGTGGGATGTATATATGCTATATACCAATTGGTATTTACAGTGGAACCTCGTGTCTCGCCAGAGTGGTGCATGCTCTAGTTATTTCCCGCTTGGACTACTGCAGTGCGCTCTACGTGGGGCTACCTTTGAAGGGGGCCCGGAAACTGCAATTAATCCAGAATGCGGCAGCTAGACTGGTGACTGGGAGTGGCCGCCGGGACCACATAACACCGGTCCTGAGAGATCTGCATTGGCTCCCAGTATGTTTCCAAGCACAATTCAAAGTGTTGGTGCTGACCTTTAAAGCCCTAAATTGCCTCGGTCCTGTATACCTGAAGGAGCATCTCCACCCCCATCATTCAGCCAGGACACTGAGGTCCAACGCCAAGGGCCTTCTGGCAGTTCCCTCATTGCAAGAAGTGAGGTTACAGGGAACCAGACAGAGGGCCTTCTTGGTAGTGGTGCCCACCCTGTGGAAGCTCTCCCTTCAGATGTGAAGGAAATAAGCAGCTATCCTATCTTTAAAAGACGTCTGAAGGCAGCCCTGTTTAGGGAAGTTTTTAATATTTAATGCTGTACTGTTTTAAACACTTGATTGGGAGCCGCCCAGAGTGGCTGGGGAAACTCAGCCAGATGGACGGGGTATGTATGTATGTATGTATGTATGTATGTATGTATGTATAAATAAATAAATAAATAAATAAAAATTTACCACCACCCTGTTCTGCCTCCCACTTTCATTGTGCACTTTTGCAAGATGAAGTCATTATTGCGGGAGCCTGGGTATGAAATAGAAAATATTAATCACGAATCTGGTGTTTCTTTATTTTGTTTAACTCTAAATTGTTAAGAGGTTGCTTAATTGATGTTTGCACAACTCAGCTTTAATCCTTCAGTTAGTCCCCTGTATGTTGATGTTCAATTTTCTTCCCTAATTTCCATTATGAAAATGTTTGTGCGCAGTTACTGTAGAGCCTTCCTGACAGCGTAGGTCTGCCTTAATGGTTTGTTTTTACTGCTTAAGAGTGTAAACTTTTCTGCAGCCAATGCGTGGAAAGTCTACTCTCATTCCTGCATTACACATTTTTCATTACTCATTTGCTGTTTTTCCTTTGTTGCCAATGAGCACCTTTACTTCGGCTTTGTGCAAACACTCCTGTGATTTAGAAAATAAGATCCCTCTCCTTCTGACCCTTTCCCTCTCACACTTTGCTTTCTACGATGCATCTTCTATAAATTATGTAAGGGGAAAGGAAAGCCACCAAATACAAGAAGTTAACTTGCTTTTTTCCCAGGTCCCCTTATCTGTTTCAGCAGCAATTTGCTGTAATCTTATTGCAGCAATAGAGAAACTTTTAATTCCCTGTTGCTGCTTTAAATAGTACTGCCATAACTTCCAGGAAGGAATAGATTTCTTTACTATCACTCCTACTAGTAATAAAACATTCTCTGCATTTCTGTACCATTTAGCAGTTGAATTGTACAGATGTCTACACAAAAGTAAACCCCATTGCCTTAAATGAGACACACTCCCAGCTAAGTGCGTATATGGGACAACAGCCTTACAGTGTTCAATGGGCTTAGCATATGTTATCCCAAACCAATTCCAATTTTCTTATTGCACTGCAATAGTATTTTACAATATAGGTTCCCTCTTGAAAGGTATGTCAGCACTATTCTCCCCATTTTGCAGATGCAGGGCTGAGGCTGGGAAGTGGTGACTTCCGTTAGGCCATACTAGGGAGTTCATGGCATACGCCAGGCATAGGTAAACTTGGCCCTCCAGATGTTTTTGGGACTACAACTCCCATAATCCCTAGCTAACAGGACCAGTGGTCAGGGATGATGGAGGATGTTAGCACTGCACTCCTCCGTTGCTGGATGCGTGATTGTTACACCACATGTCAGTGTTTACTTTCTAAGCTTGGAAAGTGCGAGAACAGATGTCAGTCTTATCTTTCTTCCGCTGTACTGTACTTTTGTACTTTCTTGCTCTCTCTCTCTCAGAGAAGAAGTGAGAGGACACCGTGATTGCTTTGTCCTGTATATATTGCTTAATAAATCACTTAGAATGCACACACCTACGCTCCATGATTGTTTCTGCTATACTCTGCTAAGTGAGCATACACATGTTGCTGGTGCGCACTGGGACTGATTTGTGAACGTCCTGGGCTGTGCTTCATCAGGAAGACACCCAGAGAGGTCTGTCTCATTGTGGGGGCTGTGTGTGCCCTCCAGGCATGTTCCGACAGGGAATTGTAGTCCTAAAACATCTGGAGGGCCGGGTTTGCCTATGCCTGGCATACGCTGTATTGGAACCAGTGACTTCTGGGTCTACAGCTGAACTTTTAGACACATTGATATGCCAGCCAACAGAAACCAGTGTTAGCAGAGGGTTCAGTATCTTCACGTACATTTCCGAGCACAATTCAAAATGTTGGTGCTGACCTTTAAAGCCCTAAATGGCCTCGGTCCAATATATCTGAAGGAGCGTCTCCACCCCCATTGTTCTACCCGGACACTGAGGTCCAGTGCAGAGGGCCTTCTGGCGGTTCCCTCACTGTGAGAAGCCAAGTTACAGGCAACCAGAGGGCCTTCTCGGTAGTGGCACCCGCCCTGGGGAACGCCCTCCCACCAGATGTCAAAGAGAAGAACAACTACCAGACTTTTAGAAGACATCTGAAGGCAGCCCTGTTCAGGGAGGCTTTTAATGTTTGATGCATTACTGTATTTTGTTGGAAACCGCCCAGAAGCCAAGCTAGATGGGTGGGGTATAAATAAATGATGATGATGATGATGGTGTGCAATCACCTGCACTTCTAGTTGAAAGGAGAGAGAGCAGCCGATGGAAAAGACCTCAGAGATGCATCTGCTAGCCAGAGAAGGCAACGCTGGGACAAATATATTTGTTGACATCCATCTATCTCAAGAGACAATGGAGGGTGCCTTTGGGGATGAAATCTAACCGCTGCGTTGGAACACAGAAGTGACCTCCCCAGAGTGCAAGCTTGGGCAGTGTGTATGGAGGTCCTGGGTTGCCCAGAGGACCTGCTGCCTCACAGATGTAGTCCAAAGGAAAGCAGAGCAATATGTTGGGCAGTAGCTTGGCTGCAGGAAGGAGAGGCATACAAGGAGTCATCCAACCATCTTAGGGACTCCACTCTGGATTTGTGTAGGGTTGACTCCTTAGCCCTTTCTTCTCTCAAAGATATTCCATAAGGCAGCAGAGGTTTAGGATCAGAGTTTTCCTTCTTCTAGATGACACTACGAGTACAGTGGTACCTCGGGTTACATACGCTTCAGGTTGCGGACGCTTCAGGTTGCAGACTCCGCTAACCCAGAAATAGTACCTCAGGTTAAGAACTTTGCTTCAGGATGAGAACAGAAACCGTGCTCCGGCGGCGCAGTGGCAGCAGGAGGCCCCATTAGCTAAAGTGGTGCTTCAGGTTAAGAACAGTTTCAGGTTAAGAACAGACCTCCAGAATGAATTAAGTACTTAACCCAAGGTACCACTGTATCATGGAATTGCAGAGTTAAGCCCAAAGTACCGTAGTTTGAATCTGGTGTAAGACAGCTTGCTATGTTCTTAAAACTAAACAAGCCATACAGGAAGTAGAATGTCCCCTCGATTCTAGCTCTGATATATTTTTTCTGCTTACCTTTGAGAAGGAGGTGACAACCTCCCCTGAAAGTTGAGGTCAAACTCTGAGACTTAGAAACCTGACTGGTAGTTACTTGGTTTTTAGTGCAGAGATAGAAAAACATATGGCTCCCACCAACCTCAGCCAGCATCACCTCCACAGGTCAGTGTTAAAGGGAGTTGGGAGTCCTGAAAGATATGGAAATACACAGGTTCTCCACCACTGCCTTAGGAGATAACAGCTGAGAGATCAGTTCTAGTTCTGTTGTGTTTCTTAAGTTCTGTGCTTGGGGAAGAATCAACTTATATGGAACCACTCCCAAGTGAATATCACTGTTATCTCGGTAGCTTGCCAGGATCATCACAGCTGCTGGCGCCATGCGCATGTCTGTACTTATGGCTCTAGCACCTTATTTTTGGGGTGCTGTTTTAAAGGCACTGGACCATCACCTCAAGTGAAAAAGTGTTGCACTGCTGGCTGTCGCTACAGCGATCCTGCTTCATCCAAAATGTCAGCTGGCATTCCCCTCTATTGGTAATATTTGCCAACGAGGATATATTTTGGAAGGTAGCAGTGAAAAGAGGGAAATAAAGACCGCAAAAAAGCCTATTTTCAGACATCACGTTCAGAACTGCAAGAAATGTGCCTCTGATCCACAAAGTTCAGTTTCCCACAACAGCTGGAATATGGCAGATTTACAACTTAATGAAGCTGTTAATCCCATTAGAGATTAAATTAAAAAGGGCTTTCTGGGAGAGCATCAAAAGAACCTTCGGATACTGCGCTGTAGCGATTCCAAGTGTACATGCGGGGGCAGAAGAGGAGGTTGACATGTGTGTCTTTAAAATGCATGATAGCAATTCCTTCCGTGTCTCTCATTAAAGTAGAAAGCATTTGGCTCTAGCAGCACATAAAAAGAAAACAAAAGAACACTTTGATTCTGCGAGCCACATGGAGATAAGAGCTTTAAAATATAAAGCTAATTCTGGATGGGTGTAAACTGGCCTAGGTCACATTAATTGAAGCTCTAGCTCAGCTCTAAACCCAAGCCTGAGGGAACCAGAGGGAATGACTACTTACTGGTAGCTACTATTGGGATGAGGGACGTGGGTGGCACTGTGGGTAAAAGCCTCAGCGCCTAGGGCTTGCCGATCAAAAGGCCGGCGGTTCGAATCCCCACGGCGGGGTGCGCTCCCGTTGCTCGGTCCCAGCGCCTGCCAACCTAGCAGTTCGAAAGCACCCTTAAGTGCAAGTAGATAAATAGGGACCGCTTACCAGCGGGAAGGTAAACGGTGTTCCGTGTGCTGCGCTGGCTCGCCAGATGCAGCTTGTCACGCTGGCCACGTGATCCGGACAGCGCTGGCTCCCGGCCTATAGAGTGAGATGAGCGCACAACCCTAGAGTCTGGCAAAACTGGCCCGTACGGGCAGGGGTACCTTTACCTTTTACCTTACTATTGGGATGATAACTGGAAATGATCTCCCAGCTATTATGCTCACAGCACTCCACATGCCAACTAATTGAAACTCCTTGTTTTAATTCTAAGCGTAACTTATCCCCATGACTCACTCACACTACGATTTGTGTGATGGCTGTTTGGAGTCTTGCATATGTTCAGTTTCACTTACATCCCTGGAGGGCACAATGCAAACTTCAGAGCAAGTAGTGCATGGGAGGAAAGACAGTGATGCCATCGATGAATAGGCCGTTGCATTTTGAAGGGGCAGCTTTTGGAGGCTCACATCACAACCACCTGTGGTGGCTTCAGATTCAATTCCCCACTCAGTTATGAAGCTAACTGGGTGACCTTGGGCCTTGCCACTGTCTCTTAGGCCTATACGGCCTAGGACCCTCGTACCTACGGGACCGCCTCTCCTGGTATGTCTCACAGAGGACCTTACGGTCTTCAAACAAAAACATCTTGAAGGTCCCAGGCCACAGGGAGGTTAGGCTGGCCTCAACTAGGGCCAGGGCGTTTTCGGCTGTGGCTCCGATCTGGTGGAACGCTCTGTCACAAGAGACTAGGGCCCTGCGGGACTTGACATCTTTCCGCAGGGCCTGCAAGACAGAGCTGTTCCACCAGGCCTTTGGCCAGGGCACAGCCTGACTCCCTCCTTTGGCAATCTTCGCGGAGCTCTGGCCCAATGGTTGCCATTGGTTTGATTTGAATTAATTTTATAATGAATGATTTTAGAGTGTTGTGTTGTGTTGTATTGTTGTACTGTTTTATTGTTGTTAGCTGCCCTGAGCCCGGCTTCGGCTGGGGAGGGTGGGATATAAATAAAAATGTTATTATTATTATTATTAGCCTAACCTACCTCAAAGTAGATGCAAGGATAAAACGGGGAGGAGAACCATGATTACCACCTTCAGCTCCAGTTAGCTTCATCTTTCCTTCCATCTTGGAGGAAAGATGGGGTAGAAATGTCATTGTTGTCTGGGAAATGATATATAATGAGATGGAAAAAATGATCAAATTAACTTTTGTAAAAAAACAAGCAGAGGCTTTTTTATTAGGAATTATAGTTGCGGATATTCCAAGGGAGCAGAAAAGACTTTTTTATGTATGCAACAGCAGCCACATGGATGCTACTAGCCCAGAGATGGAAAGAAGACAAAGTCCCTACCAGAGAAGAATGGCAAATTAAACTGTTGGACTATGCCGAAATGGCAAAACTGACCGGAAAGCTCAAGAACCAAGAAAACCCAAACTTTAATAAAGAATGGGAAAAAATTATAATTTATTTTGGAGACCACTGTAAGCAGATAAAAACATTAGCAGAATTGCAATAACGACAATAATAGCGAGTATTACGGAGACAATGGAGTGATATAAAATATGGGCTATTGAAAAATATGCAGTAGACAATAGGATCCATGGAGGGGAAGGTGGAAGTCCAGAGATTCAGGGGAAGCTTTAACTGTGGATGTATATAGTTGGATTGTTATATCTTTATACTTGTAAAATCAAATAAAAATTATTTCAAACATAAAATAAAATAAACGTCATTGTTGTCATCAGTGATATGCACAGGACATGTGGATCTGCCACTGTCAACACCACCTCAATTAGTAGGTTCCTTCCTCTCTGTACTTTGGCAGAAGGAAAGTGGGTAACTGGTAGAGCATGTGTTTATAAAAACACAAATCCCGTCTTCATCATCTTGTCCTGTGTTTATTTCCTTGTAGGGTGTGTGTGTGTGTGTCTGTGGTGATGGGAGAGAAAACCAGAAGGGCTTGTGGGGCTTCAAGCAAACAACTCTCACAGAGCCTCCCGTTTCCCATTGGTAGGGAGAGGGGAATAGTTGCCTGTAGATTCAGGACAGTGTGAGTACATGTTGGGAAACAAGGGGTTTCTTTTGAAGGCTTCAGCATTTCTGCTTTTTCCAACTCTACTGGGCAGGGGGCTGCAAGGTTGAGCAAGGTGAGCAAAGAGCAGGCTTGGAATAGCAGGGGATGTTAAACGGCTGTGGTAGGTGGAGGGGAATTTGCATTTGGAAAATCTGGAATTAAGTCGGTACACACCTGCTGCCCATCGACTCAGACATGGTCATGTTACTGCTCTTTTCACTTCAATACCTTTCCAGCACTATTCAGATGGGTGTGTTTCTCCAACCTGTTCAATGCATACTTACGGCCACTATGGAAATCCTTATTTGCATGTGTGATTGGGCTTCTACTGTAGAACTGGAGGCTGTTTACTGCTGCTGCTGAATTGGCCAAGATTACAACAGTGTAGCCTTGTGAATAGCCCCTTTCACACACTTATTCGCCCTGCCCACTTGAAAGAAATCTGTTTAACATACAGCCTTCTCATTCCAATACATCTCCCGCCTCCCACTCCTGCAAATTCCTATCTGTTAGGGGATCACAAGGCAGCAGGTGCCAGAGGGACTACGTGCTGGGGAACCGATATCTTAACTTCCCCAGCTTCTACCCCAATAATATAAAGATTGGAAGCATCTTTGCTATCTGGCTTGTTTTAGAGGTTTTGTGTCCATTTACGGTAAATGTGATTTCAAACACTTGGCTGTCTCCATCTCTCCCCTTCATATATAGCATATTGTGAACCCCAAGTCCCTGCTCTGTCAAAACAATCCTGCTACAGCCAAGGTGGAAACAGTACAATGCCTGCTCTTGCTTGTGTGGGCCATTCAAGGGATGCTGGAGGCAAAAATAACTGGAACCTGATCAGCCAGACCTGAATATTGAGCAGCTCTTGAAAGACAGGAGGAAAGAATATGCCAAAAAGATGCTCCAAAAACATCAGCCAGAGAACCCTTTCAGAGACCAGCTGCTTCCTCATCATAAGACACCACACCCATGCCTATAGTGTAATCAGATTTTTTTCTCAGCACCATGGTGGAGGAGGAGCTGAACATGTTGGTGATGCTATCTACTGAGAGGTTGATCCAGAGCATTGCAGAGACCATCAATATATCTGTGCTGCCTAAAAAAAGAGGAGTTTGGATTTGGATTTGATATCCTGCTTTATCACTACCCTAAGGAGTCTCAAAGCGGCTAACATTCTCCTTTCCCTTCCTCCCCCACAACAAACACTCTGTGAGGTGAGTGAGGCTGAGAGACTTCAGAGAAGTGTGACTAGCCCAAGGTCACCCAGCAGCTGCATGTGGAGGAGCGGAGACGCGAACCCTGTTCACCAGATTACGAGTCTACCGCTCTTAACCACTACACCACAATTTGTATTTTAAACTGCAAACAACATTTTCAAAGTGGTGCGTTATAAATATTCATACCAGTTTAATATTCACAGCAAGCCACTTAGGGGGTTGCCCCCTCACCACAAAAGGGTGTACTCAACCCCTGATTTGCACAGGGGTCATGTTCCGGGTCATTACGCATGTTGGCGAATTGCGCATAAGCCTGCACTGCTTCATTGCGCCCCATTACGCCCTCTTCCGGATCCGAAAGTGTCCCACACATGCATGGTTGCACATTCTTTGAATGGTGTGCAAAATGGGGGTTGCTTGCATTTAAGATTGGCTTACAATTCTCTGTTCTGCATTAAGGTACACACGTCCTTCTTGAGAGCTTCCCATAGGCCTTTGGTTGGCCACTGTGAGAAAAGTATGCTGGAGCAGATAGACTATTACAGTGGAGGCATTTAAAAAATAACAATATAATAATAATTTATTACTTATACCCCGCACATCTGGCCAGGCCTCCCCAGCCACTCTGGGAGGCTCCCAACAGAACATTAAAAACACGATAAAACATCAAACATTAAAAACTTTCCTAAACAGGACTGCCTTCAGGTGTCTTCTAAAAGTCAGATAGTTGGCTATTTCCTTGACATCTGATGGGAGGGCATTCCACAGGGAGGGAGCCACTACCAAGAAGGCCCTCTGCCTGGTTCCCTGTAGCTTCACTTCTCACAGTGAGGGAACTGCCAGAAGGCCCTTGGAGCTGGACCTCAGATGCAGGTAGAGACACTCCTTTAGGTATACTGGGCCGAGGTCCTTTAGGGCTTCAAAGGCTTTAAAATATGTTGTTTTAATCACAATAGGACTTGTACAATGCACACCTAATAAAGTGTGCCGTTGCACATGTGCAGACTGCCATTGTATCTTCACTAAAAAATCAACCCAATAACCTATTCGCTGCACATCTCGTAAGCATTCCAAAAAAGAATGGCAGGTGGAACCAAGAATGAAGACAGTGTGAGGGGCTTGGATGGAAGGCAAGGGGGTGGAGATTTGAGCAGCACCATGCAGGGAAGGATGGAACCAGCCATTTTTGCGACTGAAAAATGTGCCAGGCATTTTTTGTGCCTGCAGACAGTGTTGTAGCAGCAGGAATGAACTTAAATATCAGAAACCAAAGT
This sequence comes from Podarcis gaigeae, assembly GCF_964106915.1. Lineage (NCBI taxonomy): Eukaryota > Metazoa > Chordata > Lepidosauria > Squamata > Lacertidae > Podarcis > Podarcis gaigeae. Next base: position 9,212,597 of record NC_139680.1, on the reverse strand, counting down.
TGTGTCTGAGGGAAACCTCCTAAGGTAGGGGTGGGCAGAATTCAACATTTCAATATCTACTTTGTTTTTCGCTAGAGTCCTGACTTCTGTCCACTACAGCCAGGGGCAAAAATGGTGGCCCCATGAGTAAAGTCAGTTGCCTGCTCTGGAAGATCTGTGTCTTGAGTTACTACAATTCAGTATTCTAACAGCATAATTTAGAGGAGAGGGCTTTTTGTTGCTATTGTTAAAGAAATTGGGAATAATAATATGAAATGCTTGCAGATCTGCTGCTAATCTACTAGTAAATCCCAGCCAACTTTCTGCCTACCCGATTCTAAGGGATGGAGGTGCATATCTCACTTTTTAAACGTTTGGGTGACTTGTCAGAGTTGCCCTGATATTGGGGAAAACATCTGAAGCTGAGCTTCAGCCATTGAGATGCTTTAGTGTGGGAATTAGGCCAAAGGCATAGGAGGCATAAAATATTCCTACACACATATAATCCTAATTACTAGAAATGTTAATGTAGACAAGACTTTATTAGCACTGCATGTCAGTTTATTCAGCCTTTCAGATAAGCATGCTGATAAGTGTTTTCGGTTCAGCATTGCAGAACTGCACCCATCTGCCTATCAGCAGAATCACAATATAGTCCAATACAGTCCGATGAGAATAATAATAAAATAAGAATAAGAATAAAAACTAATACAGGCCACCTCTTGATAGCTTTGCACATTCAGGCAAGGGAACATGGTGCATAACGCTGTAATGGTTCAAACAGGATATCTCCTGCAGTCTAAGGAATCCTCTGACACTGACACCAACAATATTTCAGTTTTCTACAGTTGCGAATAGGCTTTTTGGGTTTTTTTTCTTTCTAAATCTTGTTAGAAGTTGCATCAGATCTTGGTATTCACAGGTGTATCATGCTAAGGTGAACACAATTTTCGAGTTAATCTCCACTCAGACTAATTAGGGGGCAGTATAAAGGGAGAAGAATGAATATAACTGTGCATTACATGGTTGATGGTTCTGGAGAGGGAAAGACTCAGGTGCATTGCCCTAGGCTGCAATTTCCCTTAAATTAACATATTTAGAGAAAAGAGGAGAGGTGGGATAGCTCTTTAGGTAGCTTTACCCACCCACATTCTTTTTGATTTGGAAACCCCTATTTGCAAATTGTTAGGAACCTTGTTATAGCTTGGGCATGACAAAGCGCTTTAATTTGCATCAAGCTTTATGTTAACTCACATTCAGCCAAAGCAAAAAGTTTGAGACTGGAGACTCTGAAAGTGCCTTTGATGAAAATGAACAAGTTCAAAATGTGTCGCAAATCTTAGCACAACATAATCTTCCTGCGATATCTGCATAGCAATGTTTGTAAAGTATATAAAATGTATATTTTTGTGGCGTACTCCAAAGTATACATTTGAAAGTCTATGCATGTCTATTCAGAAGTAAGTCCTGCTGGCTTAAGTTGTAACTGTGTAATTCTAAGTAAGTATGTATTTGATTGCAGCCTAAGGGCAATGGCCTGCTTTGCAGCCAATGCTGTCCCACAGAAGATCAAACAAATCTTGGATCATTTATCCAAAGTTTGGTTTGTTTTCCAACTATTCTTGCCTCAGAACCTCATAGCTTGGCAAGCATCTGAGGTATGCAGCCAAACATATTATGGTTAAGGAAGGATGCCAAGTTAATACATAGCACCAAGTAATAGTTAAAATAAACCATGGTTCACAAAACCAACTGGAAATCATGGTTTGTGGCAACAAACAAGCAACAGTTCTGCCACTGGGCAGAGGTCAGATATTCAAATAAATCATGGTGTCGTAGACAACAGAACATAGCAGAAAGCGCAATACAGTGGAGGCTCGGGTTACGAACGTGATCCGTGCGGGAGGCACGTTTGCAACCCACAGTGTTCACAACCCGCAGTGTCGCATCTGTGCATGCGCGAGTTGCAATTCAACGCATCTGCGTATGCGCAAAGCGCGATTTAGTGCTTCTGCGCATGCGTGACCGCCGAAACCCAGAAGTAACCCGTTCTGGTACTTCCGTGTTTCGTCAGGTGTGTAACCTGAAAAAACGCAACCTGAAGTCTCTGTAAACTGAGGTATGACTGTAATGACTTCTGAACAACACTATCATACTAAATGCAAATAACGTTTTGTGAGTGGTCCAAAATGACCATTAAGTCCCTAGCCCTGCAGGTTTAAACAAATACCATATACAAAGCAAACAGTGTGTGAAAAAAGACCAGAAACCACCTTTCTCTTCTGTGCCTCAGGTTTTTGTGGTGACAATGTTCATCCCTTCTTTCTCTTTTCTCACAGTATTTTTATATGAATGTGTGCTTAAAGAATGCTTTAACAGTCCAGCTGCCCTGCTCATTATACAATCTGCAACGTTTAAATCTGGGGAAAGACTTTCTCAAACCTTTTGCCTTGTAGTGTGTCTGTGGGTATCGCCCTCCCTTCTTTCATTTATAGCCTGTCTAGAGGCTTCCAAACATACTTCCATAAACTTGATAAACTCATGGTATTGCGTGCCAAATTATAATCTCTATGATCTTTGAGATCAGACATCTGTTATCTTTTGCCTCAGGTTTACTTTAAGGTAAACACAAACCCCAAGCACTAAAATGGATTTACAAAAAACACAATCACAGCATGACCTTTCGTTTCTAACGTCTACCAAAGGCCACCATTGCTGAGGGTATATATCAACTCAAGAAAGCAACGTCTAATCTGGGAAGCAAAGTTTTCTCTAAAGCAATGAAACAACCAGTGGGACCTGGGGGTTGGGAGAATCTTTTAAGAAAAGCTACAATTTTTATATGGCAAAGAATGGGTTTTGCAGTCTCTCTTCCTCCTCCTGAGAAGATTGATCAACTCAGACTTATTTACAGTTGTTATTGGTTTTTGCTGTTTTCTTGCTGCTTTGATAACACCTACATTGCTGAGGGTTTAACACACCTCTTTAAATGTCCTTACAATGGATCGTTGTTTCACCAGCAGATGGCAACAGTCAGCTCACATAAATAGGAAAGACAGGGGCCAGATTAAGTCTCTAGGAAAATATTTAAGAAAGTTATCCTAACTAAAACTAGTCTTTGACTTTAAAAAGTACTTCGATTCTCAAAGGTGTTGGTTACAGGGTACCACAGAAATGCTTTAGGAAAGAGGGAAGGCTTGGACCGCCTCAGGGCTGCAAATAGCTCAGAGATGTCTGAAAATGTGGCCAGCACCCAATCTTTCTTGAGATCTGCGGTTCGGTAGAGGAGGAGAATTGTGGTTCAGACCCAAAACATGATGCACCCAGAGGCTTTTCAACTCCCTCCTCCACCATCCTCAAAAGTGCCTCCCCTTCATATTTTGCTCAAAGCGTTTCTGCACTGTATCCACTCCCCTGTGCATACAGAAGGGCTTTCTGTATCAGTCATTTTGGTTTCAGTCAGCTGCTGCAACATTTTGGTTTCAGTCAGCTGGACCCAGACCTCTATGTTTCATGTGAAGGTGCAGAAAATGGTTGCCCTGTCCATTGGACGCTACATGCTGTCCATTGGATGTTTCACGATACATTGTTGGCAAAACCAACAATGTGTCCTGTGCCACTTAAGAGACTAACGCTTCTATTTTGGCATACATTTTCATGGATTAGAGTCTACTTAATCAGATGCATGTAGCTTTAGCTCAAGTTGGGTACGGTTTTACCTGGAGGGGAGACAATTAAGAGGTGATAGGACAGCCATCTTCAAACATCTGAAAGGCTTTCATATAGGGGATGAAGCACACCTCCACCCACTGCTTCTCCAGAGGGTAAGGACTCTAACTAACAGCTTCAACTTACAAGAAAGGGGATGCTGATCAAATGTTAAGAGGAACTTTCCTGGTGGTAAGGCAGTAGAACAGACTGATTAGGAAAATGGTGGACTTTTCTTTTCCATTAGAGGTTTTCAGCATGAAAAACATCTTCATGTATGTGACAACAGCCGCGAGAGTCCTAATAGCAGAAAGATGGAAGACTGAAGAAATTCCAACTAAAGAATCATGGCAAGAAAAACTGATGGACTATGCATTGACACATAAGCTACGGGACAAGGATAACTGTGACTTTAAAAATGAATGGGAACCCTTTACAAAGTATTTGAAGAGGCAACAAAGTGAATTGGACTCCTTGGCAGGTTTGGAATAAACATTCGCAAACTTTTTATTGACAATAATCAGTTAAATAATGTAAGGATTTATACAACTTTGTAACATGCAGAGAATAGCGTTCACAGAGAAACCAAAGACTGGAACTGAGGGAACTCTGGGTGTGGTGGGGGTGGGTGGGTTTTGTGTGGGAGGCTGGGGGGAGAGAGGAAAATGGGGAAAAAATAAGGATGATATGTTTTTGGATAATATGTTTTGTTTAAATCTTTAATAAAAATTTTGTGTGTGTGTGTGTGTGTGTGATATATAATATATATATATATATATATATATATATATATATATATATATATATATATATATATATGGTTTTCAGCAGTGGCTGTAGCAGTAGATTTCCTGCACTGACAGGTGGCTGAGTAGTGTTAGAAACTGAGATATGAAAGCTAGGAGCTAAACAGCACCTTAAACCGAAGTTATGGGCGCAGGAATGGAATGTCTAGGCATGCTTTAGTATAACAAGAATACAAAGCTGAAAATGAATGAACTGCAGCTTAAATATTATGTTCATTTTCCACATGGTCTAGTCCTTCCCCTTCCCAACCCCCTAATATTCTTAAGAGGGCCTCTTCTCCAGTTTTCAGAGAGTAGCTGGAAGTGGGGAGGCATAAAAAGGTCCTCCTTTCCTTCCACTCTGCAGTTTTTCACCTGAAATTTTAAGGTGCAGCACTGTGCCCAGAGCTCAGAAACTGCTCACTCTCATGAAATTCCCTGTTGCAGAATGCGCCTGGAACAATGGGAGTTTTGAACACTGGCTAGATGGTCTTTGAATATGCATCAAGATTTGAAATGTGTGTGCCTATGAAGGGCCTTGCATGAGAGACAGGGTGGAGAGGATTCTCAGAGAGACTGAGGGAAGGGGAGAGATGGCAAGTTTACTCTTCTGTGTGTGGAATATAGAGCTTGGTATTATGACACCTTTTTTTTCTTTCTCTCTTTTCCCCTTTCTCTCTCCCCCCTCCCCCTTCTCATTTCTTTCCTCTCTTTTGTTTTTAGATTAGTTTGGCTTTTATTGCATTTTAAGTGGAAATTTTCCATAAAAAATTCAAAAAGATTTGTGCCTATGGATGCACACAAGAAACCTTTCAAGCTAATGATCCACAATGATACATGCTAACCCCCAGCTTCAGTCTTTTGTATCATTTCCTCATTGCTCTTTAGCACCTACAATGACTGCAAGCAGTTTGGAGAAGGGTGTTTTCCCCCCCTTGGGAGATTTCGACAAGTGTGAGGTATGAATGGGAATGTTTCAAAATCCTGTTCTCATCAACATCAATGAGTTTTCATTATCTGTACCCATCTAACCTAAGCTGTGAACTCTTAAGTTCTTGTCATAAACGTTTTGCATTTGCTTTTGTTTTAATTTGGGTGAGGGTTTGGGGCCCCAGGTAGAAATTTAAAAAACCCTAACTGGTTCCAAAAGCTGCACAATCTAACCCCATTACAAACACAACAAATGGGATCTCTGTTCATAGTGTGGGTGTAAAGGTAAAGGTAAAGGTACCCCTGCCCGTACGGGCCAGTCTTGACAGACTCTGGGGTTGTGCGCCCATCTCACTCAAGAGGCCAGGGGCCAGCGCTGTCCGGAGACACTTCCGGGTCACGTGGCCAGCGTGACATCGCTGCTCTGGCGAGCCAGAGCCGCACACGGAAACGCCGTTTACCTTCCCGCTGGTAAGCGGTCCCTATTTATCTACTTGCACCCGGAGGTGCTTTCGAACTGCTAGGTTGGCAGGCGCTGGGACCGAGCAGTGGGAGCGCACCCCGCCGCAGGGATTCGAACCGCCGACCTTTCGATCGGCAAGTCCTAGGCGCTGAGGCTTTAACCCACAGCGCCACCTGCGTCCATAGTGTGGGTGAACATCTGCTAATTTCAAACCACACCCACAAATTTGGCACATTTAGTGTGATGAAGCCAAGCTTTGCAGAAATAAACTTTATTACCAAAGCAACATCTTTTTATGCTTTATATATTAAAGTGTGTTTAACTTCACATCCACGCACAAGCATGACATAGTAACAATTTTTTTTTAATGGGGGGGGGTAGGGAAGATTGTAGACTAACATTTTCAAGATTTGGTGCCTAGAAATAGCAGAGATTTTAATGTCTCTAACAATTTAGCCTCTGAAGGTTTATCAGAGGAATAGAGGTTTCCAACTTCCATCTGTCAAACCTATTAATTCTGTGTGAAGCTGTTAAAATTGCGCACACACAAATCATCTACTCAAAATGAACTTTGTGTCTCTTTACTAGCTGACACTTTGGGGGCTGACTACATGTTACACACAAATGCTTGTAATTCAGCTGTAGTGAGGTGAAGGCAGGGTGCAAACAGTTATCATTTTCTCTCATCTACTGCTTCTTTGCTCACTATATATCCCTCCCCAAAACGAAAACAAAATCCACCTAACAACTCCCTCCCCCAAAAAAAAACCCCCACCCAGAAGCCATCAGACCTGCTTCATGTGCATTTGTGGCTAGATTTCTCTTGATTGATTTTATATTTATTGCATATTTTATCCAAGCCGTTCAGGTCAGGATGATATATATATATGGTTCCTCTATCCCACAACCCTGTCAGACTGATGGAAAGAGTGTGTGTGACTGGCCCAAGTTCATCCAATGAGCTACACATCTGTGTTTGGATTTGAACCCAGTTCTCTTCAGTTCTCCTCCAATACATACATGGGGAATCTTTGGCCCTACAGATGTTGTTGAACTAGAACTCGCATCATCCATGGTCACTGGCAATGCTGGCTGAGGCCCATGGGAACTGTAGTTTTCTTTTTTTAAATGTTTTTATTAAATATTTTCTTGGGTTATGAAAGTACATACATCATCTCTATTTTCAGATCCTAAAGTCCTTTCTACAGGTCAGTGATATTTGATGTGAGACTTTAATGTTGTAGACAGTATAAAGTTGGGGGAGAAGAGAGGTGAGGAGAGAGGTGGAGTAGTAAACTTTCAGTCTTTTACATAGTGTATATGTGAGGTTTTTAGGTCCGCGTCACGTGGGTAGGTTCTCTTTCTATTATTTTATTAGTTTTCATTGGCGGTGAGAGAGATTGGGGGGCGGGCAGAACTGGTGCTATTGAATATTTTCCAAGACAATAATACACAGTCACACTACAAAGAACTCATGGGAGTTGTAGTTCAGCAACTTCTGTAGGGCCAAAAGTTCCCCACGTCTGCACTAAATGCTACAACCACACTGGAAAATGCGGATTTACAGACACAGATAGGATAGTGATTGGAGTAGACTCCTCAACTTTTGCAGCCATTTCCCTTTTTTGGTAAATAATAATAATAATATTAATAATCTATACCCCGCCCATCTGGCTGAGTTTCCCCAGCCACTCTGGGAGGCTCCCAATCGAGTGTTAAAAACAGTACAGCATTAAATATTAAAAACTTCCCTCAACAGGGCTGCCTTCAGATGTCTTTTAAAGATTGGATAGCTGCTTATTTCCTTCACATCTGAAGGGAGGGCGTTCCACAGGGCGGGCGCCATTACCGAGAAGGCCCTCTGTCTGGTTCCCTGTAACCTCACTTCTCGCAATGAGGGAGCTGCCAGAAGGCCCTTGGAGCTAGACCTCAGTGTCTGGGCTGAATGATTGGGGTGGAAACACTCCTTCAGGTATACAGGACCAAGGCTATTTAGGGCTTTAAAGGTCAGCACCAACACTTTGAATTGTGCTCAGAAACGTACTGGGAGCCAATGCAGATCTCTCAGGACCGGTGTTACGTGGTCCCAGTGGCCACTCCCAGTCACCAGTCTAGCTGCCGCATTCTGGATTTATTGCAGTTTCCGGGTCACCTTCAAAGGTAGCCCCACGTAGAGCGCATTGCAGTAGTCCAAGCGGGAGATAACTAGAGCATGCACCACTCTGGCGAGATAGTCCGCGGGCAGGTAGGGTCTTAGTCTGCATACCAGGTGGAGCTGGTAGACAGCCGCCCTGGACACAGAATTAACCTGCACCTCCATGGACAGCTGTGAGTCCAAAATGACTCCCAGGCTGCGCACCTGCTCCTTCAGGGGGCACAGTTACCCCATTCAGGACCAGGGAATCCCCCACACCCGCCCGCCCCTGTCCCCCCAAAACAATACTTCTGTCTTGTCAGGATTCAACCTCAATCTGTTAACCACCATCCATCCTCCAACTGCCTCCAGGCACTCACACAGGACCTTCACTGCCTTCACTGGTTCTGATTTAAAGGAGAGGTAGAGCTGGGTGTAATTTATGCAGAGCACAGAAATACCAAAACAGACCCACTGATGCTGCTAAAGCTCTCTTGGCAAGCTCAAAAAAAATGATATTAAAGCCAGTAATTCAGGAGAGGAAAAAGAGGCTGGAGAAGGAGCGCTAACATCTCCTCCGCCTTCTGGTATCATCTTCTCCAGCTCTAGCTGGAGATGCCAAATTCTGGATCTGGGACCTTCTCCATGCAAAGTATGCACTGTACTATTGAAACCACAGGGCATCACCCCTCCTATTCCCATTTTGGTGTTCCATTGCTCTTGCCAACCTGGTAGCGTCCAGCTGTCTTGGCTCACAACTCCCATTAGCCCTGTGCTAGCTGGGGGCCTGGGCTGATGAGGTGTGGTCCCAAATAGCTGGAGGACAGCAGGTGGGTGAAGAACCTGCCACTGCCCCCCATACAAAGGGAAGGAAGGCTTGCAAACTGCAAACAGCGTAACAATGATCTCCATTGTTCCAGACTGCAGAGACCCAGGTGAGTGAGTGTCTTGTTTAATTCTGCTGCTCTGTAGATGTCTCCAATCAAGATGCAACGTTTGAATTACAGCTACATTTCCCTTTCTCTTTGCTAAAAGTACATCCATTCTGTAACAAGCTTGCTTTCAACCCCTCCCATTATTGGACACTCTTTTTGTAACCTTTTACTCTTTCAGTGCCTTTTTCTATTAGAGGCAATTGTCCCATAATGCAAACGTAAGGGAGGGGTGCGGTGCAAGAAAGGAGGTCAATTAACACCCTAATAGGGAAATGATTTGCTTTAGGGCATCAACAATTCACGTGTGCATGTGCGTGTGCTTTCTATTGAGTATGGGTAATGCAGGAACAATGCCTTTCAGCACAGAGGTTGCACCAAAAAGTTACATCTCACCCATTCATTGCCCCTAGGGAAACTCCCTTGCAGCAAATCTGTTTCACTCTTTATTTGATAATGTATATACCTTGCCGTCCTTAAAAAAAAAAAACAAAAACAAAAACCAAGCAAACCAAGGCAGCTAACAAAATAATGCAAAGCAATAACAATCGCAAAATGAATAACAAGCAACAGCAAGAACAAAAACTAACTGAAGTGTAAGGGCAGATTAAAACCACTAACAGGAAAAAACCAAACAATTGTCAACAAACAGCAGAGAGAGAGAGAGAGAGAGAGAAACCAAGTCAGCCAACTTTCCTCAATAGCGAAGCACTGACTTTAGCTTAATTGTACCACAGAGAATTGATGCTTTTGAATTATGGTGCTGGAGGTGACTCTCGAGAGTCCCATGGACTGCAAGAAGATCAAACCTCTCCATTCTGAAGGAAATCAGCCCTGAGTGCTCACTGGAAGGACAGATTGTGAAGCTGAGGCTCCAATACTTTGGCCACCTCATGAGAAGAGAAGACTCCCTGGAAAAGACCCTGATGTTGGGAAAGATGGAGGGCACAAGGAGAATGGGACGACAGAGGACAAGATGGTTGGACAGTGTTCTCGAAGCGACCAGCATGAGTTTGACCAAACTGTGGGAGGCAGTGGAAGACAGGAGTGCCTGGTGTGCTCTGGTCCATGGTGTCACAAAGAGTTGGACACAACTAAACGACTAAACAACACCACCACCACCACAGAGCTAAGATATGTGTTTTAGCCCTGTGGTAGAATTAAGCTCAAGTCAGTGCTTGCTTTGGCAGCACATATACAGAAATTGAAATTATCCTAAAGCGGTGATGGCCAAACTTGGCCTTCCAGCTGTTTTGGGACTACAATTTCCATCACCGCTGACCACTGGTCCTGTTAGCTAGGGGTGATGGGAGTTGTAGTCTCAAAACAGCTGGAGGGCCAAGTTTGGCCATCACTGACCTAAAGTGAGGACCAGGTGGACTTCCCATAGTGTATGAATGCCGCAACCAAAACAGCCCCCAAACGGTACTGCAATTCAGTTGGTGGTGGACATGGTGAAATTTGCAGCATGAGCTTTGGTGTTGATTGGGGTGCATTGGGAGGCATGCAGATGACCCTTAGAGATGGTCTATAATTTGGTGGCAGAGCATCTGCTTTGCATTAAGGAATGGTACGACTTCTATCTGAAAACCTGGAAAACTGCTGCCGGTTGCTATAGACCAGCCTTTCTCAATCACGGGTCCCCAGATGCTGTTGGACTACAAGTCCCATCATTCCCAGAGAGCAGGACCACTGATGATGGGAGTTGTAGTCTAACAACATCTGGGGACCCATGTTGAGAAAGGCTGCTGTAGAATATGCTAAGCTAGGTGACCAAGGGTCTGACTTGGTACTTCTTATGTTCCAGTGGTCTGCCTCTGGCTACCTAAAAATACCATGGTCCCAGGCCACTTAAAGCTTTATAAAGGTAATATCCGGCCCATTGAATTGAGTATGGAAGCCAACAGATGAAATATGAATAGCACAGGAATAATATGCTCCATCTGGCTAGTCCTATATAACAAAGGAGCCTTTTGGGCTGGCTGATTGGAAGGTTGGCGGTTGACCCCCAACCTTCTCCTCCCCTCTCTGCGCCAAAACCAACTCTGCAAACTGGGCACTGACAAAGAGGTACTTCCCTCCTCTCCAGCTTGCTCAGGGTCAGTGTTGAGGCTGTCCCTAGCATCTCCTGGTCCCACCACCTCCTCCCCACTGGAGGTGGGGCTTTCCTTCTCACCAGAGGAGGAACTGCTTCGCAAGACTTTCGGACAAGCACAACCTCTGTTGCCTTGTGGGATATCTTTGGAGAAGAAAAGGCTAAGGAGTGAACCCTACACAAATCCAGAGTGGAGGAGCCCCTCAGATGGTTGGATAGCAGCTGATGCACCTCCTTCTGGCAACTCCTGCAGCTAAGCTGCCACCCACCGTACTGCTCTGCTTTCCTTTGGACCACACCAGCAAAACCAAGAGAGAGAACCTGCCATCTGGGCAGCCCAGGACTTCCAAATGCACTGCCCAGCTTGTATGCTGGAAAGTTCACTTTGGTACAGCTTATGCAGTAAAAAGGTAAAGGACTCTTGGACGGTTAAGTTCAGTCAAAGGTGGCTATGGCGCTCATCTCACTTTCAGGCTGAGAGAGCTGGCATTTGTCCACAGACAGCTTTCCAGGTCATGTGGCCAGCATGACTAAACTGCTTCGGGCGCAACGGGACACCATGACGGAAACCATGACGGTTACCTTCCCGCCACAGTGGTACCTAGTTATCTACTTGCACTGGCATGCTTTCAAACTGCTAGGTTGGCAGAAGCTGGGACAGAGCAACGGGAGATCACCCCGTCGCAGGGATTCGAACCGCCAACCTTCTGATCGGCAAGCCCAAGAGGCTCAGTGGTTTAGACCACAGCGCCACCTGCGTCTGTTTGCTTATGCAGTGGCTTGACTTCAACCCCTCCCTCCAGGCGCACTCCATTGTCTCTCAAGACAGACAAATGTGAACAATGCAACTCCATCCCAAAGGTGCTGCTAGGGTTTTTATTGTAACCACCCAACATGTTTCTAGTGTTAGGAATGAAAAATAATTTTAATGCAATTTTTACCCACGCTTACCCAGAGAATTGTTCAAAAGGTCACCTGGCAGTGGCCTCTGCTTGAAAAATAGTTTATAGAAAGATAAAACAGGCCAACAGTTTGGGGCTGAGTGGGTGGGCAAGGAACAGATCTGCTGGATATTGAAGGAGAGGCAGCCTAAGGCATAGCACTTCCTTTTTATGGTCATTCTTATTTTCAAACAGATAGGCAGTCGGAGCAAAAAATAAAAATGGGGAAAATTCTGGCTAGGAGTCCATATAATTAGCCCCAGGGTTGGTAAGAATGAGGTCATTCCTCGTGTTTATATTTTCACATGCAGGGAGCATATTCCAATCCTCCTCCTGTCACTCAGATGTGAGAAGAGCTTCACATTTTTGAAAATGTTTATGCAGAGTAAGGCACCAACTTAAAAGCTTTAATCACAGATTAACCCCCTGCCCCACCCCCAAATGTTACTGGGGCAGAGATGGAAGAGAGTTCTGCTGTGGAATCTGCACAGATGCACTGTTCTCTGTGCCAAATTTGATGAACAAGAAAGATTACGTTTCCTTCTAATTTCTAGCCAAAGCTAGCTGTCATTTCACTTAAAATAATCCATACGTACGTTATTATTTTTTACAGTTTTCATTAAACTAAAAAATACAAAAGTGTTGAAACATAAAAACTTAGCATAATTACAACAGAATAATCACTATAGGTTAACAAAGGGGGGGACGACACCTAAGTTAGGAATTGTAGCAGAGTCTTAAAAGTTAAAATGTTGGGTGTAAGCAAAAAGGTTTATATAACTTTTTGTTCTTTAAATTGTTAAATTAAGAGTATTGGGGCCAAAACTGAGAAAGTCCCGTGTCCAGTTTTTTTGAGACATGGCAATGTCACAGTGTCTGGTATAGTTGGATAGGGATATCTGGGGGTTCCTGGACTCCCATCAACCCCAGCCAGCATAGTCAATGGTCAGGGATTATGGGAGTCATACTCCAACATCTACAGGACCACAACTCCCCTATTCCTGCCATAGGTTCCTTCCTCCTCCTCCCAATTTGCACACGCAACTCTCCTCTCTTTACTGGTTTGGTCCAAACATGGTTTGCCACTGTCCAAGCTGGGTAAACTATGATTAGCATTAATCATAGTTTATCTCCAAATCATCGTTTTCAAACCCGAACCATGGTTTCAAATCCTGGTTTGGAGGCAAATCCTGGCTAATGCTAAACTGCAAACGGTTGCTGCAAATGATGGTTAGAAGGAATCAGGGGAATTAGGAGATAATTTGTGCATCAGAAAAGGAGTGTGACTGCCCGGGGGGAGGGGGGAAGTGGTGCTCTCCAATGCCAAACATGGTTTGACAACCAATTTATATAACGTCTGAAGTGAGTCTGTTTTCTCCTTCCTCCAGAATAATTAACAATGAAATTTAGAGGAATAGGTCAAAGGGGTTCTCGTTCCCGATGAGAGACTTTAGTTTGAATATTGCTATAAACCAGCTTAGGGACGCGGGTGGCGCTGTGGGTAAAAGCCTCAGCGCCTAGGGCTTGCCGATCGAAAGGTCGGCGGTTCGAATCCCCGCAGCGGGGTGCGCTCCCGTTGCTCGGTCCCAGCGCCTGCCAACCTAGCAGTTCGAAAGCACCCTCGGGTGCAAGTAGATAAATAGGGACCACTTTCTAGCGGGAAGGTAAACGGCGTTTCCGTGTGCAGCTCTGGCTCGCCAGAGCAGCGATGTCACGCTGGCCACGTGACCCGGAAGTGTCTTCGGACAGCGCTGGCCCCTGGCCTCTTGAGTGAGATGGGCGCACAACCCCAGAGTCTGGCAAGACTGGCCTGTACGGGCAGGGGTACCTTTACCTTTACCTTATAAACCAGCTTAGCCAAGTGTGAGAATCTAGGTGTACAACGTAAGCATTCTGAACAAATACAAACTAAGAAGATTTGAATCATGTGAATAATTACTACTTCAGAAAGAAAGGATGAAATACGAAGATAATTTTTTTAAAAAATCAATAGTGATAAAAACTGACTACTTTTGCTAATGCAAACCCAGGAGAATATTTAACAGTGACCAGTACGTCTATGGAAGCTAAAAGCATCTTACTGGATCGCACTAGGCAAACCTGTAATATAAAGAGGAAATAATTTAAGATAAAATATTCCATCTGTTTAAATAATTTATTATAGCTGTTTCTGCATCAGGACCCAACACCATTGAACACTTTTTAAAAATTCCTCTGAAGAGAAAATTCCTCTTAAGGAGAACATGTTTTGGTACAGGAGGGATATTTTAAAGGGGGAAAAAAATCTAAGTGGAGCTGAGACAGGTTCCTAGAATGCACTTGAAGGAAATCTAGCAAAAGCAGTTATCAGGGTTTACACTTTGTACCATTGCCTCTTTACGTTTCTATACGTTGACTTTACAATTTTGCAATGCTCACAATATCACAAAGCAGTGGAAACATATAATCTGGCCTTAACCATAAAAGTGTCCACTACAGAGTGGCTCTTTGTGGTCCAGAAGTGTGATCTGTTTGGAAATATGTTGCTTGTCTCTGTTCCCCATTATTTAACTTCGCCTAAGGAGGAAGCAGGTGGCGCTGTGGGTTAAAGCCTCAGCGCCTAGGACTTGCCGATCGAAAGGTCGGCGGTTCGAATCCCTGCGGCGGGGTGCGCTCCCGCTACTCGGTCCCAGCGCCTGCCAACCTAGCAGTTCGAAAGCACCTCCGGGTGCAAGTAGATAAATAGGGACCGCTTACCAGCGGGAAGGTAAACGGCGTTTCCGTGTGCAGCTCTGGCTCGCCAGATGCAGCTTTGTCACGCTGGCCACGTGACCCGGAAGTGTCTCCGGACAGCGCTGGCCCCTGGCCTCTTAAGTGAGATGGGCGCACAACCCCAGAGTCTGTCAAGACTGGTCCGTACGGGCAGGGGTACCTTTACCTTTACCTTTAAGGAGGAAGACTCTTGAGAGTCCCATGGACTGCAAGAAGATCAAACCTATCCATTCTGAAGGAAATCAGCCCTGAGTGCTCACTGGAAGGACAGATCCTGAAGCTGAGGCTCCAATACTTTGGCCACCTCATGAGAAGAGAAGACTCCCTGGAAAAGACCCTGATGTTGGGAAAGATGGAGGGTACAAGGAGAAGGGGATGACAGAGGACGAGATGGTTGGACAGTGTTCTCGAAGCTACCAGCATGAGTTTGACCAAACTGCGGGAGGCAGTGGAAGACAGGAGTGCCTGGCATGCTCTGGTCCATGGGGTCACGAAAAACCGGACACGACTAAATGACTAAACAACAACAACTATTAAGAATCACCCTCCACTGTATTGCTGTATTTTCCTTTGTGGAATTGTTGGTGAGGAAAAAGGGAGATCAGGATCTATAGGTAGTTTCCAGCAACTTGCAGCAGTAAATCAGTATGAATTCTGACTGCCGATTGTTCAACAATCACAACAGGAAAAAGGCCTTCTAAACAAGGCTGCTGAAATAAGGCTGCAAAAAGCTTGGGGGAGAAACCAGAAGGATTTCTGTGTGGCGGCACTGCAAGCTCAGTTCTGGTGTTGAAAACAAATGCATTGGCTGAGCATGTGCCCAGAGGGTTCATTAATTCCAGGAGAATGTCATCCTTGCCCCTCCAAGCACAGCTGGCTCTGGTTGGTGGACCTCCAGGTTCTGATAAAGGGGGGAGGAGTGGATCCAGAAAGTCTGATGCCTGCCCGCCTGTTCTTGCTCAACACAATCAGATACTTACGATGTCAGATTATTCTTTCCCAGCCAATTTCCCTCTAGGTGATGGAGGAAACGTAATCTGGCCCTGTTGCGTCTAATTTTCTGGCTTAAATTTATCTTGTTTTTTATTTATTTATTATTATTATTATTATTATTATTATTATTATTATTATTATTAATCACCTTCAGAGGCTAAGCTCAAATGTTACTCTTATATACATGGGCTCAGAAAGAAAAGAAGAAGAAAAACTTTTGGAAGTGGGTTTTCTTTTTTCCCTTTTTTAAAAAACCTCCTTTGGGTTTTGATCTCTCTCTCCCTTTGAAATGGAAGCAAACTCCTGCAGGGTGCTCTGTGATCACTTTCTGGGTGTAGTCGCATGTTTTCACTTCTCGCTGTAGGTGAAATGGCTCATGTGCAATTGTGTTAACTCTCCGTTCTCAGCAAAAGGGGAAGAGCGAGGGAGCTCGGGGTGCCAGCAGGGAACGTTCCCTCCCCATCACTCAGCTGTGCTGCACTGTCGGAGCGCCTCTTATATTGAGAGCCTGGCACAGTGCACAGAAAGAAGAAAAACTCTATGAAGCAGGCTAGTGAAGGGTAAAGGGACCCCTGACCATTAGGTCCAGTAGTGGCTGACTCTGGGGTTGCGGCACTCATCTCGCTTTATTGGCCGAGGGAGCTGGCATACAGCTTCTGGGTCATGTGGCCAGCATGACTAAGCCGCTTCTGGCGAACCAGAGCAGCACACGGAAACGCCGTTTACCTTCCCGCTGGAGTGGTACCTATTTATCTACTTGCACTTTGATGTGCTTTCGAACTGCTAGGTTGGCAGGAGCAGGGACCGAGCAATGGGAGCTCACCCTGTTGCGGGGATTCGAACCGCCTACCTTCTGATCGGCAAGTCCTAGGCTCTGTGGTTTAACCCACAGAGCCACCCATGTCCCATGAAGCAGGCTATGGAAGTAATTATTGTCAAGAGGCAACTTCCACAGGAAGCCATGGTAATGGGGAAGGAGGGAAAAGGGAAAACAGTTATTAGACCACTGGGAATCAATGCACCATTTGCACTCCAACTCTAAGCATACCAACTCATGATGACATGTGACGCCTTGTCAATGCAACGGCACACATATTCTTATCCACTGCTGTGTGTATGCCACATTTTTGTTTTGTTTTGTTGCTACCCAGGACAAATACCACAAACATTCGTTGCATCATCACAGACGTTTTTCTCCTGCACATTTCAGGCATTAGGATTTTCATTAAAAATATTTGTGGTTCTCCCACAGGTTTGCTTTCATATCCTTTTGATGGATATAAGCTTCTTGTTGCGGTTGTCAGAACTATAACCATATCCACCGATTTCAGAAATGGTGGTAATAAATTCTTGTACCTCAAGAAGCCAGACCTATTTTCAGCCAGCCACACTGTTTATTAAGTTTGGGGCAACAGAGCCTCTTCTAACCACTTGATCTCAAGTCATTTTAAATAGGATCAAGTGGACATTCTTTAACTGAGGCCTTGAGATCATATATATTTTTTAGACTAAAGGAAGAAGTGGTTTTGGCTCCCCTTTCCTGCCCCCATGTCATACAGAACTGTCGAATAAATCCATTTTGTCTATAACCTCGAAGAACTCATTATTGTCAGTGTAGACAATAATGAACTAGATGGACCAATGGGATAAAGCAGATTCCTAGGTTCCTGACTCTTTGCTACTACTATCAACAGCACCTATCCAGTGCTTCACCAGTTTTCTTAGGCCTGCCAAGCTACCTCTGAGAAAGAGAGGAAAGAATCCATGGGTGGAATCACCAAGGAAATCGTTCGATGAGTGCAAGCATTTCAGCTTGATGGAACAATTTCCCTTCATCTCATCTCCCCATGCTTTGTTCTGGGGGTTCTCCTGATCTTCCAGAGAAGATCTGGGGGTTTCATGGGGTCTGCACAGAGTTAGGGAAGCCCTGTTCTGCTAGCAGGAATGGGTTAGTTGAATCTCAGCCCAGAAAGGTGAGCAGTTGCATGTTAGGCACCATGAGGAGGAGGAGGAGAAGTTGGAGAAGGAGAAGGAGAAGGAGAAGGAGAAGGAGAAGGAGAAGAAGAAGAAGAAGAAGAAGGAGAAGGAGAAGAAGAAGGAGGAGGAGGAGGAGGAGAGTTTGGATTTGATATCCTGCTTTATCACTACCCGAAGGAGTCTCAAAGTGGCTAACATTCTCCTTTCCCTTCCTCCCCCACAACAAACACTCTGTGAGGTGAGTGGGGCTGAGAGACTTCAGAGAAGTGTGACTAGCCCAAGATCACCCACCAGCTGCATGTGGAGGAGCGGAGATGCGAACCCGGTTCACCAGATTACGAGTCAACCACTCTTAACCACTACACCACACTGGCTCACTTGAGAAGAACTTGAAGGAGGGATACAATAAAACAATGATGAAGTGATGAAGGAGGGATACAATAAAACAACATCAACAACAACAACTGATGGTGTAAGAGAAGGCTGTGCTTTGATGGTGGTGGCAGCGGCAACATATTCTTTGCCTGCCTTGTCCATGTACAAAGCCAGCAGTGGACCTTGGCATCTTGTATTTCAGGGGCACCATGTGCGATGCCGACAACTGGCACCATTGGACATCATAATTGCAGCACCTGCTGTGGCACCCCAGAACCTCTGCACCCAGCGTGACCAACCTCTGCAGCCAGTGTGACCAAACTGGTTGCGCTCCCCTAGGCACACCTTTGACAAAGCATGGCAGAGCACTGTTTGAATACCAAGGGGAGACAGGTAGATGAGAGGAGCTGCTGCGCCCAGGGGCGTCTTACCCATAGAGGCTAGTAGCGCAGGGCACCAGGGCACCAAGTTCTGGAGGATGCCAGGGAAGAGGCGGAGGCTGGACGCGATGCCTCTGGGCATCAGTTCACTGCCCTTGCCTGCCTCCCCCATGCCGCGCTAAAGCAGCGCCCGCCCGGAGCCTCTGCCTGCCATGGTCACCATGGCACGAGGCGGCCAGCTGTGCCGGAAACTGCCAAATCCAGCCTCCGCCTCTTCCCCGCCAGAGGAGCTGTCCTCCAGCTGCTACCCACCTCCCCCAGCCCCACAAAGCTGGGCGCATCACCGGCAGTGCCGTCTTCCCTAAAAAAGGTCAGCAGCTCTGGGAAATGGGGGGCGGGCAGATATGCTTAAGACGGCCCTGGCTGTGCCTTCCCATCATGTCTAGTTCTGCCCAGTAAGAAGCCTTTGTGTGGGGAGAAGCAATAGGTCGCTGAAAACTCCAGCACAGAGACTGCCTCCTCTCCATCCCACAGGATTCTGGTCAATGTCAAGTTTCAGGGTGGGCTCTTACAAGAAAGATAGAAAGGTACACAGCAAGGGAAGCCACATGAGCTCAGAGGCCAGGGATTATTTTATTAAGAATCAATCAGTACAGTGGTACCTCGGGTTAAGAACTTAATTCGTTCTGGAGGTCTGTTCTTAACCTGAAACTGTTCTTAACCTGAGGTACCACTTTAGCTATTGGGGCCTCCTGCTGCCGCTGTGCCACCGAAGCACGATTTCTGTTCTCATCCTGAAGCAAAGTTCTTAACCCGAGGTAGTATTTCTGGGTTAGCAAAGTCTGTAACCTGAAGCGTCTGTAACCTGAAGTGTCTGTAACCCAAGGTACCACTATACTATATGTTGAACTGGTTTGCACTGTACACAAACTTGTCTACAGCTCCTAGTTAGCAAGAGAGCTTAACCTCAATTCTTTGCTTGGGTGACACACTATGCCAAACCCTGTCTTAGCTAACCATGGTGCAGCAGAGGAAAGGACCAGGGAGGAGGAAATTTGCTGTGAACTACCCTCTGAGATCCCATGCAAGTCTTGATAAGCCAAGGATTGGTTTAGTAGGGCATGTGAACTGGGATATTCTGTACAATATGAAGAAAGAACTCCCCCTCCCAATCCATGCTATTCAAATCCACAGATCATTTGCATGGGAAGGAAATAGTCAGGGGCCGAGGTATGAATGCTGTTACCAGTTTAAGCTTATTATTATGGTGGAAAATTTGTTAAATATTTGTTAAATATTCTCTTCCTCTTAACAAAGGGTCTGGTGGCTCTTCAAGGTAAATTTCTCCTTGTGCCAGAATACAAATGCAGATAGACAAAATGTTAGATATTGGCCAGATGTCAAAGAGGGGAGACACAGGCTTTTTCCTGCCAGCTCTTTCAGAGGGATCAGGAAAGAAAGTTGAATGCTAATGCCTCTGAAATAATAGGAACAGAAACCCACCTAATAATAAATTGTCAAAGAGGAAATACTCATCTGTCAACAGGACAATTCGAGCTTTGCTCTACACAGGCGAGCGCTGCTGGAAGCTTGGGAACACTAATAATTTTTTGGCATGCGGGAGCTCACACTTGACTCTCCGAAACATAACTCATTTACTCTTTGAAAGATGCTTTGATAAATGTTCACATGCGAGATGGAGGAACTTCAAAGTCCATTCAGCTCTCTAAACGTTTGAAGGCACAGGCAACTATCAGCAGCAAGATTAGCATCTAGGTTTGAGCTCACTGTGTGCAGAGACCACCCAAAGTTTAAAAGGTGTCCGGATCTGAGAGGAATAATGAGAAACCGATTTCCTTTACAAGGAGGCTCCGTTACCTACCCACCCCTCTTCAAACTGGGTGGCTGCCATCACTATTAAACCATGCAAATTTGCTCCTTTACCTACAGCATAGGTACAGGGAACCAGCAGCAGAAGCAGCGGCAATTGGTACTAAAGGCCAATTCTCTCAAAATCTGCAGCCCACAACACCAACCAAGCGACTCCTCAGGTATTATACCTCTTTAATCCTAGGAAGAAATCTGGGAACTGTAGTTGGTTAAGGGTGCTGAGAGCTGTTAGGAGACCTCCTATTTCCTACACAGAGCTACAATTCCCAGTGTGGTCTAACAATCAATCCCTCTTCAAAGGGAACTCTGGGAACCCCAGTTTTATCTCCTGAGCCCCCTATGCTGCCACACAGCTTCTCCTGGGCCCCATAAAAGGGTCTGCTGTCTCAGGTGCAGCAGCCAGTGATGCTTTTCCTTCCCCAGCCTTCTGTGGAATGGGGAGAAGGCACCATCCTGTCCTCCACCTCAGGCAGCAAAACACATTGGGCTGGCTCACCTGAGCACCCGCAGCCTACTGCTGTAATTCACCTTTTTGGCACATGATGACAAAACAATCTTGAATGCAGGACAGCAACAGTGTGGCAAACACTGGCTTCAGAACACTGCATCCCCTCTGCCATCCCAAGGCAGTCCTCAAAATTAAACTGGAAGGAAGTCCTGGAGGTGTAGACAGCTGCTTTTATCCCACTCAGTTGTTGGAAATTGTTTGGACCTCTAGATCTTGATAAAACTTCAACTCCCATCACCCCTAGCTATTGACTGTGCTTGCTGGGGTTTATGGGAGTTGTAGTATAACTACAGGGACACGGGTGGCGCTGTGGGTTAAACCGCAGAGCCTAGGACTTGCTGATCAGAAGGTCGGCGGTTCGAATCCCCACAACGGGGTGAGCTCCCGTTGCTCGGTCCCTGCTCCTGCCAACCTAGCAGTTCAAAAGCGTGTCAAAGTGCAAGTAGATAAATAGGTACCGCTCCGGCGGGAAGGTAAACAGTGTTTCCGTGTGCTGCTCTGGTTAGGGGAAGGGCCTAAAAGGGTACGCTAAAAACCAAATTAAAACACATGCCCACATTTAACACCCTTAAACAAATATGTTTTTAACAGTCATGGAAAGGTGTGTTCTGTGTAGATAGCTAGCGAGAGATATGTGTGTGCGTCCAGACCAGCCTTTCTCAACCTTGTGCTTGCAAATGTTGTTGGACTACCACTCCCATCATCCCTGACTGCTGCCCTTGCTGGCTATGGATGATCAGAGTTGTAGTCTAACTACACCTACAAATGCAAGGCTGAGAAAGGCTGGCGTGTAGCTTTGTGTATCTACAGTAACCTGGTGAGTCAGTGGGAGACACCGTTTGAACCTCCAGTTCGGCGGAGACTATCTGAGGACTCCTAGGAGGCGCTGTGTGTGAGACACAGCAAGAAGTGGGAGGCATGTATCACCTCGGGGCACCGACTGTGGCGGGAAGGCCAGGCGGCAGGCAGCCTGGGAGCAGGAACTCAAAGGCTGAGAGCCAGACTAGACACACCTTGTTGCTGGCAGGAGACCAGCAGCAACTCATAGGCAGGAGGGCAGCATGGATAAGGAGGAGGAGGAGCATAGAACCCAGGCAGCTTTTAAAAAATAAAAATTAAGAAATGCTCCTGTGATAAACTTGCCTTGTGGACAAGGACAGAAGGGGGGAAATGGAAAACACTGACAGAAAAAGGAGTCCTGTTGATTTAGAGCCATGTTGAGTTACAGTAAAGGCCCAACTTGACCAGTAATCTGGTTCTCACAGTGGCCAGGCAGGTTGCAAAAGGGAACGGTATCCTGTTGCATTGCTCTTCTGCAGCAAACTGAAGCTCAGAAGAATAGTGCTGACTCTGAACTTAGCAGATTTGATGTAGCCCTTGTGGGTTCCCTCCATTTGCAAAACTATGCTGCTGATTTCAAAACAGACCTGTCCGAGAATGGGGGCTCCAACCCAAAAAGAGAGCCCCTTACATGTAGAAAAAGCTTTAATTAATTGCACAGACAGAGGGAGGCAACTTAGGACTTTATAGCAGATGAGGTGGCTGAGGGGCACTGCACTGATCAACATCAGTGTATCAAGATCTTCTATTAAAGTTCTATGAAAATATTGTGTATTGCTGTCTGTCCCTGCTTATGTAAAATCACAAGGAACCACAGTTGGAGGAGCAAACAGCACATGATTGAGAAATTCTGGTATCTGCTAATAAGCTCAAGATCTGGTACACTTTAACTGATTTAGATGCATTCTATACTCAAATTAGTTACAATCAGGTGGCTGCAAACGGTTCGGGTTGGATAGTTTGAAGGGAAGCAATGTTTCTATTCCTCCCTCCCATGCCATTCCTCTAAGAGGTCTTAAACTGGAAAAGAAATAGATGGGTCCTCCTGGTCAGGAAGAAGGGCAATCTGAGCTGCATTGCTCTAGTTTATTTAAGCATCAACTCCTGTTTAAGGGAAATTCAATAATGGAACACATGCCTGGAAGTGGAGTGTTCACAGGACTCACAGGCTAGCTAGTTTGTTTGTTTGTGTTTGTTTATTATTGCATTTATATATACCAACTTTTCTCCAATGAGTTCAAGGTGGCACACAAGGTTTTCTGGAGCAATCAGTCTTCTTTGGAGCAGGGGCCTTCAATGGCAGATCTGAATGCCTGGGGATTTCATCGGGGAGAGAATAAACTCAGCGCAAGATTGGCCTTTAAAGCCAGCATCTTGAACCTGGGAACCCATGACAAAATTCAGAATAGGTGTTACATGAACTTAGTTGGCTCACACAAGCCAATGTGGTGTAGTAGTTAAGAATGTTGTTATTATACTGACAAAAATAGAGTGGCTTGCCAAATTATTGGAGTACTACAATATATCCAAAACAATGGGAGAAATTGGAAGGATCTCAAAAGAGAAGATAGACAGGGACTGGAAGGTGTTTACAGGATACTTGCAAAACCATATTGAAAAATCAGAACTCCTATTAGAATAAACAAGTTTCGTTTCAAATACTGGAATGCTAAATAAGATGGATAACAATGTGTAATAGAAAAAGAAGCATGAAATTAGGTTAAAGGTGTGTGAAAGAAAGTAATAGAAGTGGAAAGAAATTGCAATTGAGTAGATTGGAAGTCTAACACAAAGGTGGGGTGAGGGGTGGTGGATGGTGATGGGAAAAGGAATTATCTGTGGGATTGAGTGTAGGTATGTTTGAACATTTTTAAGGATTGTATGAAATGTATGTTTGTATATTTGCAATATGTGTGTATTAATGCTGAATTATTTTAACAATAAAAACTTTTCAAAATTAAAAAAGCTAAAAAAACTACAAAAAATATCAAAGTACATGGCATGGAACATAAGCCATTATGGAAAAGGAAAAAGGAAAGGAGATGGGGGGGGGGGGGAGAAAAAAAGGGAAGGAAAAAAAAAGAATGTTGGATCAGGATTCAAATTCCCATTCAGCCACTGACCTTGGGCCAGTCACACAGCCTTCCAGTCTAACCTTCTTCAAAGGGTTATTGTGAGGATAAAACAGGGAAGGGGAGAGACCCATTTATGCCACACTGCATAAATGCAATGAGAAGAT
The DNA here is from genome assembly GCF_964106915.1 of Podarcis gaigeae. Taxonomy (NCBI): domain Eukaryota; kingdom Metazoa; phylum Chordata; class Lepidosauria; order Squamata; family Lacertidae; genus Podarcis; species Podarcis gaigeae. Next base: position 9,188,677 of record NC_139680.1, on the reverse strand, counting down.
GTAGGATAATCATGCAATAAATGGATGGGTAGCTGCATTTTGGATACATTTTGGGATCACCTTGGAAAGCAGTGCTACATACAACACAGGGATGTTGGGAGCTATTTTTCCAAGCAATAGAGGGGGTGGTGACAAAACGTGCCTTGAAATGCAGGTAAATCAATCCCTGCACAATTTATTTACTTCTTCCAGACAGCTCTAAGTATTTCTCACATTATCTGGAAGCAGCATCCCTTTCCATTGTCAAGCTCCATAAAACGTTTATAGAACCCGGGAATAAATCAGTAGGCGAAACGAACAATTTTTCTGGCTTACAAAATGTTATGGAGAAGAATTATGGCATTTATTGAGTTTATGACTCTAGTGCAGCTTTGCAAACAGTGAACGTATAGAAAGTACCATAGGCTGAAAGAATTATGGCCCCACCTGTGTCAAGTTTAATCTCCCATTATCCACCATGCAAACAATGCAACATGCCTTCTGTAAGCTTTCCCCTCCTCATATCATACCGAACAGGGATGCAGCATATCCATAAGCAACACATGCCCAAAGGTCTTGGCCGCATCGCACATACAACCAGCAAGTGCCTGTGATCAATGAGTATCCACAGAAAAGCACCACAACACTATTAAGCAAACCAAATATACACAGAGTAATTATCAACAAGACACAGGCAAAACCTGTCGTTTACAAAGCCATCTTGTGAAACTAAGCAGCTTGTTCTAAACCAGGATACAAACAATTTATCCGCTTTGATGTGTACATATAAGACAGTGAAATAATAATAATAATAATAATAATAATAATAATAATAATAATAATAATAATAATAATTTATACCCCACCCATCTGGGCGGCTTCCAACAGAACACTAAAATACAATAACCTATCAAACATTAAAAGCTTCCCTAAACAGGGCTGCCTTCAGATGCCTTCTAAAAGTTTGGTAGTTATTTTTCTCTTGGACATCTGGTGGGAGGGCGTTCCACAGGGCAGGTGCCACTACCGAGAAGGCCCTCTGCCTGGTTCCCTGTAACTTGGCTTCTCGTAGCGAGCAAACTGCCAGAAGGCCCTCGGCGCTGGACCTCAGTGTCCAGGCAGAACGATGGAGGTGGAGACGCTCCTTCAGGTATACTGGACCAAGGCTGTTTAGGACTTTAAAGGTCAAATGTGTGGGCAATGTTTAATTTCCCTCTCAGCTGGCCCATTTGGAGGTAAATTTCAACAGTGACTGTTGAAGCTAGTTTTCCCAGTTTCAACCAGTTTGAACTGTGGGCCACTTTTCTTGGGCGATAGGAGATGGAGGGGTAGGTCTCCGCACTGCTATATATCCCAATGTGTAGATATATTCCTTAAACCAGAATTGGATACAGTATTCCAGACGAGGTCTCGCCACAACAGAACAATGAGATGTCATTACTTCGTATAAACTGGATGTTTCCGAGCACAATGCAAAATGTTGGTGTTGACCTTTAAAGCCCTGAACGGCCTCGGTCCAGTATATCTGAAGGAGCATCTCCACCCCCATAGTTCTACCCAAACATTGAGATCCAGCACCAAGTGCCTTCTGGTGGTTCCCTCATTGCGAGAAGTGAGGTTACAGGCAACCAAGCAGAGGACCTTCTCGGTAGTGGCACCCGCCCTGTGGAACGCCCTCCCACCAGATGTCAAAGAGAAGAACAACTACCAGACTTTTAGAAGACATCTGAAGGCAGCCCTGTTTAGGGAAGCTTTTAATGTTTAACAGACCACTGTATTCTAATATTCGGTTGGAAGCCACCCAGAGTGGTTGGGGAAACCCAGCCAGATGGGTGGGCTATAAATAATAAATTATTATTATTATTACTGTTGAGGCAACCCAGAGTCACGTTAGCCTTCTTAGCCACAACCAATGCTGACTCATATTTAGCTTGTTGTCTACTAAAACTCCAAAATACTTTCACATGTACTGCTAACCAGCCAGATGTCATCCATCCTGTATTTGTGCATCTGATTCTTCCTTCCCTCAGGGGAATTCCAGTGTGCCTGCCTCATGATGATGTCACTGCCCATGTATGGAGTGATGCAGTGCAAGGCCTCCCTGCCTGATGAGCCTTGGGGGGGGTGACTATGCCACAAAATTTGCTGTCTCTGACTGGGTGGTCCCATCCTTTGAAAATCTGTGCTTTAAGGAAAGGATGCCAGGGAGGGGGCAATTCAATGCGTTCCCTGCAACAATATTCTTGAGCAACATTGCAGGCAAATATACCGTATTTTTTGCTCTATAAGACTCACTTTTTCCCTCCTAAAAAGTAAGGGAAAACATGTGTGCGTCTTATAGAGCGAATGCAGGCTGCACAGCTATCACAGAAGCCAGAACAGCAAGAGGGATTGCTGCTTTTACTGCGCAGCGATCCCTCCTGCTGTTCTGGCTCCTGAGATTCAGAATATTTTTTTTCTTGTTTTCCTCCTCCAAAAACTAGGTGCGCCTTGTGGTCTGGTGCGTCTTATAGAGCAAAAAATACGGTATCTCCCAAAGCCATCCAAATGGCTTCTAACTTCAGCTGTGCAGAGATTTGTAATTCAGAATACACTTCAGGATTGTGGTAGTTCTTGAAGACCAAATTTAGTAACCTATAAATTATGCCGTGATGTTAACTATTTAAAATACCATGAGGTCTGATTCACAAGGCACTAATGGTAGGTTCTTATTACCAGCATCATTAACCTTGGTTAGAACTGTGCTTTTTAAAAAAAAAACACACACCAAAAAACCTCAGGCCAATATGTGCTTTCCACTCTGAAACTCAAATACCTGTATGATGCCTTGACCAGTTGTTTAGTGAAATACGTTAATTTCATGAAATGGTGCTCCAAAGGTTGGTTGGTTTGTGTTATGTGAGCAAAAAGTTACAAGTTTGTTTGTGGTGTTCGGGGACAAATTTCATGGTGTTCTTACAGGCAAGCTAAAATACAGAAGATGAAGTTCTGTTGTCGTTTTTACATCAACATACATGCCAGATACCTCGCAAAGCTAACGCAACACCGCAAAAATGTCATCAGAATCTGTTGTGTACTCTTTGGGCTAGAGCAACTGGTCACTGAGAGATGTCACCGAGCTTTGCAATTCTTTGGCTTTAAGTACAAACCTTGGTGACCAAGTTAAGGGAGTTGCCTATAATAATAATAATAATAATAATAATAATAATAATAATAATTTATTATTTATACCCCGCCCATCTGGCTGGGCCTCCCCAGCCACTCTGGGCGGCTTCCATAAAAACCAAAAATACAGTAAAATATCACACGTTACAAAACTTCCCTGAACAGGGCAGCCTTCAGATGTCTTCTGAATGTCAGGTAGTTGTTTATCGCTTTGACATCTGCTGGAAGGGCGTTCCACAGGGTGGATGCCACTACCGAGAAGGCCCTCTGCCTGGTTCCCTGTAGCTTTGCTTCTCGCAATGAGGGAACCGCCAGAAGGCCCTCGGCGCTGGACCTCAGCATCCGGGCAGAATGATGGGGGTGGAGACGCTCCTTCAGGTATACTGGACCGAGGTTGTTTAGGGCTTTAAAGGTCAGCACCAACACTTTGAATTGTGCTTGGAAACATACTGGGAGCCAATGTAGGTCTTTCAAGACCGGTGCTATATGGTCTCGGCGGCCTTTCCCAGTCACCAGTCTAGCTGCCGCATTCTGGATTAGTTGTAGTTTCCGAGTCACCTTCAAAGGTAGCCCCACGTAGAGTGCATTGCAGTAGTCCAAGCGGGAGATAACCAGAGCATGCACCACTCTGGCGAGACAGTCCGCAGGCAGATAGGGTCTCAGCCTACGTACCAGATGGAGCTGGTAAACAGCTGCCCTGGACACAGATTTGACCTGTGCCTCCATGGACAGCTGTGAGTCCAAAATGACTCCCAGGCTGCGCACCTGGTCCTTCAGGGGCACAGTTACCCCATTCAGGACCAGGGAATCCTCCACACCTGCCCGCCTCCTGTCCCCCAGAAACAGTACTTCTGTCTTGTCAGGATTCAACCTCAATCTGTTAGCCACCATCCATCCTCCAACCGCCTCCAGACACTTACACAGGACCTTCACTGCCTCTGATTTAAAAGAGAGGTAGATCTGGGTATCATCCGCATACTGATGAACACCCAGCCCAAACCTCCTGATGATCTCCCCCAGCGGCTGCATGTAAATGTTGAAAAGCATGGGGGAGAGGACAGAACCCTGAGGCACCCCACAAGTGAGAGCCCAGGGGTCTGAACACTCATCCCCCCCCCACCACTTTCTGAACACGGCCCAGGAGGATGGAGCGGAAACACTGTCGGACTGTGCCCCCAGCTCCTCAAGATGGTCCAGAAGGATGTTATGGTCGATGGTTGCCTATGTTTAGCCTGGAGAAGAGAAGCCAGAGAAGTGATATGATAATAAAGGTAAAGGGACCCCTGACCATTAGGTCCAGTTGCGGACGACTCTGGGGTTATGTGCTCATCTAGCTCTATAGGCCGAGAGAGCCGGTGTTTGTCTGCAGACAGCTACTGGGTCATGTGGCCAGCATGACTAAGCCACTTCTGGCGAACCAGAGCAGTGCACGGAACATCCATTTACCTTCCCACTGGAGTGGTACCTATTTATCTACTTGCACTTGACGTGCTTTCAAACTGCTAGGAGGGCAGGAGTTGGGCAAGCTTGTTTTCTGCTGCTCCAGACCCAAACCAATGGATTCAAATGACAAGAAAGGAGATTTTGACTAAATATTAGGAAGAACTTTCTGACACTAAGAGCTATTCAACAGTGGAAAGGACTACCTCGGAAGGTGGTGGACTCTCCTTCATTGGAGATGATTCTGTGAACTCTGAGTTATTCTGCAACTCAGATTTCTAAAGCATTTCTACTAGATTGAGATCTAGAAATAGATAGCAATGAGACAGAAGATTAGAAAAATGCCTAGGATTCTGAGTTATTAGCAGAAAAAGCTCAGAACCTCTATACATACTAATTCCATTCTGGAATTCCTTCCTTGTTTGAGATAAATACATGGAGTAGGAACATCTCTGCAGTTGGCACGCTCTGTTTGCCCAACCCTCAACACCAACAATGCATTCAGTAGGATATTTGCAAAAGAGGCCCTATGAATATATGGTTGTATTTAGCTGTTCCATATAATTGGGAATCTGTATTGCAGATGGCTGCGGCTTTGCATCCTTTACTGGAAATGCAGGTGTTGTGGTGGGGCCAGGAGATAGGCTAAGTTCTTGTAGGAGGGAATGCGACTCTGTGTGGAAGGAATACCTGAAGAGGACTAGTGTCTTCCTCCTGTGAGAAACTGAAGCTTCAAGTTTCACCTGTAATTTCTTTCCACACTGGCCCTCACTCAAGCCAACACTTCTTCACCAGATCCTTAAAGATTAGGGATTTGTAAGCCCACAACCACCTCTCCATGACCCAGCCAACCAAACCCCTCAACAATGTTCTAAGGCCAATTCAGAATTATCCCGTCTTCACATGTAAATCAGACTTATTCAACTATGGGTCCCCAGATGCTGTTTGACGACAACTCCCATCGCTCTTGATTGTTGACAAAGTTGGCTGGGCATGATGGGAATTGTAGTCCAACATAATCTGGGGACTGAAGAGCACTGTTATAGAGGAGATGAAAGCCACGGTGAAGATTATGCCATAACTTGAGAAAAGACAGGCTACTACAGTGAAAGAAACTGTCCTATTAGCAGGCAAGAAAATACATTTGCAGGAATGAGTGAAATTTTGAGGCACAGGTTGATCCTTGTTTACATAAAGGGGCGATATAAAATACAGACTGGCGGGCAAAATTCCCTGACCTTGCAGACCATTTTTTCCCCAACTGTCCCAGCCGCACACCAAAACCGAGACTATGAAAATGCTGTGGTGATTTGCTAAGCCATGCCTGGATTACCTACTCCTCAAACTCACTCGCTGCACAGCTAGGAAGCCCAACGTGGAATCTGCAACAACAAACCACACAAAGCAAGCTCGACACATTAAATCATTACACAACCGTTTTACAGCCTTCAGTCTTTCGTAACAGACGAGACTGTGGGCTAGATCCTTATCAGAAAGCGGGCACAGCTCCATGGGCTGCAATGGAATGGTGCCCATTTTTTATCAGCGAGACGCCTAACCTCATTTGCACGGAGAAGCAGAAACTGAAGTCTTAGTGCCATCTCCTTCTTAGCCTTAAGGAAATAGGGTGAATAGCATATCATGCTTGAGCTTCACAGAGTGCCTCTCAGAGCTTTAACAAGCCACAGGTGACTTGGGCTGCTTAATCAGCATTTATGGCAGAAGCTCACACACTTCTCTGTGGTACCTGTTCAGCTGACACGCCAATCAATTTCTGTATGTCTGCCTCATGCAGACTTGGGTCTCCAGCTGTTTTTGGACTACAACTCCCATTATCTGTAGCTAGCGAGACCAGTGGTCAGAGATGATGGAAATCGTAGTCCAAAAACAGCTGGAGACAGTATGGTGTAGTGGTTAAGAGCGGCAGTCTTGTAATCTGGTGAACCGGGTTCGATTCCCCACTCCTCCATATGCAGTTGGGCCAGTCACACTTCTCTGAAGTCTCTCAGCCCCACTCACCTCACAGAGTGTTTGTTGTGGGGGAGGAAGGGAAAGGAGAATGTTAGCCGCTTTGAGACTCCTTCGGGTAGTGATAAAGCAGGATATCAAATCCAAACTCCTCCTCCTCCTCCTCTTCTTCTTCTTCTTCTTCTTCTTCTTCTTCCAAGTTTGGGAAAAACTGAAATAAAATATGAAAACAGGAGAAGCCACAAAAGAGAGGGGGTATGATCACAGAAGTAATGCCACCCCTGTTTCCAGAACAGGAATCTGAGCAGCGCATGCATACACTCTCTCTCCTGCACATGCACAAATGTATGAATGCTTATTGCTATTTTATTGATTGCATTCCTACCCCAGCCCTCAAGGTGGCATACCTGGTTCTCCTCACAACAACCCTGTGAGGTAGGATTAGCCTGAGAGGCAGTGACTGGCCCAAGGTCCCCCAGTGAGCTTCATGACTGAGTGGAATCCAAACCCTGGTCTCCCAGGTCCTAGTCTGACACTCTATAACCACTACACCACACTGGCTCTGTTGTCTGGTATCATTTCAGAAATCTAGTACCTGGTTTCCCACTGAATCTTATTACCTCCCACCCAGTGAACTGCCTGCAGGCTGGTAGTTTCACCAGAGAAGACAAGTACTTATCCTAATTTAATACTTGTTCAGATGATTACTGGGGAAGCCACAGTTGTCATTCTCCAGGATTAAATGCATGTTGAAATTTAGAACGATAAGGCGCTCTCTGAAGAAATCCGTAGACTCAACTCATTCTTCACAAAGACATGGCAATACTTCATGAATATCATGCTGACTACATAGTTCTGGCCTTTTCTCATACAGTGGTACCTCAGGTTCTTAACCTGAAACTGTTCTTAACCTGAAGCACCACTTTAGCTAATGGGGCCTCCCACCGCCACACGATTTCTGTTCTCAACCTGAGGTAAAGTTCTTAACCCAAGGTACTATTTCTGGGTTAGCAAAGTCTGTAACCGGAAGGGTCTATAACCAAAGGCACCATTATAGTACTAAACATACTGGAAATCGGGGACTCTGGGATTATTTGTTAATTTTGTTAACTGCCTATTGTTGGGTGGTGCTTTTTGACATGATGATGATAATGCAACGGTGTTTTATCATGTACATGCTTCCAGAGTTTTATTTATAAATCTAAATTAAAAAGAAAGCAAACAGCATGCAACCCAAATAAATATGGTAGCATCAAATCATTAAAATACTTAATCTTATGTTACCAAACAGTCCAGGAAACCAACAACTAAGACCTAAAATTTCAAACAGTAAAGGGTACCATGCTCAGTTTTTGAAAACTTCTGAATGTTTTGGTATAATGCAAATAATAGGGACGTATTTGAGAATTCGAAGGATGGTTCACTGAGATGGGACGCGGTAAAACCTCAGTGCCTAGGACTTGCTGATCATATGATCGGCGGTTCGAATCCCCGCGGCGGGGTGAGCTCCCGTCGTTCAGTCCCAGCTCCTGCCCACCTAGCAGTTAGAAAGCACCCTTAAGTTCAAGTAGATAAACAGGTACTGCTTTATAGCGGGAACGTAAATGGCGTTTCCATGTGTGGCGCTGGTGCTGGCTCGCCAGCTGCAGCTTCGTCACGCTGGCCACGTGACCTGGAAGTGTCTTCGGATGGCGCCGGCTCACGGCCTCCTGAGGAAGATGAGTGCGCAACCCTAGAGTCGGACACGACTGGCCCGTACGGGCAGGGGTACCTTTACCTTTACCTATTTGAGAATTCGAAGGATGGTTCACTGAGATCCAGCCCAGACCTTTTCTTCCTTTTACTGTGAATTCATCTCTCTCATGTTACAAGACTGTTCATTCTGATGGTGTCCTGGCTTTTACCTTTCAGTTTAAGAGGTTCAGCTCATACAATACAATGCAATCCCAGTCCTATGCTGATTTATGTGGGAGCCCCATTAAGTTGAATGGGTTTTGCTCTCAGAGAAGGCCCTAGCTACACATTATGTTAACCACACGTTCACAAAAAGTGGTGTTGTCACTTTTATTTCGAAGGAAAGGCATCTGAAGGGGTTCTGTTCTGGACAGAGACCCTGCACCAGTTTTCCATCGAAAATTCACATGTGCACACCCCAGTTGTTATTTGCTCCTGAAGGTGTTGTCTGAAGGAAAGAGCATAGAATTGCAGCCTTAGAAATATGAGTCATATAACAGAGCTTAAAAATAACAGTGAAATAGGGTTTTAAAAACTGTAGCGGCTGCACACTGAAAAGCAACAATACCCAGCTGGTTCACACTCTAGGGCAGTGATTCCCAAACTTGGGTCTCCAGCTGTTTTGGGACTACAAGTCCCACCATCCCTGACCACTGGTCCTCCTAGTTAGGGATGATGGGAGTTGTAGTCCAACAACAGCTGGAAGACCAAGTTTGGAAAACCCAAAGGCCACCCATCTGAGTCGAGGTCCTGGTTTGCAAACTCCCCTGGCTTTTCTCTGGTGATCAACCATCCTGTTATGAAACTTGCAGCCTGGCCGTTTTTCTTTTTCCAGGCTTGATTCAACAACACTGTGCAATTTTCTCCAGAGCTAATATGAAAAACTCCTTACTGCTAACAGAATACTAATGCTTTGCATTTGAATAGCACCTTTGATGTGAAGCTTTCCAAGCACTTTGCACATTAATAAAATGTCTCAACCCCACACCCATCGGAGACAGGCAAGTATCATTCCCATGTTATAGATGGAGACACTGAGAATAAGATAGAGTAATCCTGACAGCTCAGAGCATCTGAAGCTCAGGCAGGCAAGGGGCCAAGTGTCCTCTATTCCCAAGCAGGAACAAGAGCAGCGATGGAGCTCCTTTGCCTCAGGGCTTCTTCTTGCGTTATTACATACACCGGCATGACCCCACGCTTATTCTTTCTGCCAGTTCCAGGAAATCTGCAGCAGGAAGGGCAAATTCCACCTCCCGCCAACCCGGAATGTAGTATATACTAGTGGGTTTGACCATTTCCTCATCAAACGAGACTTCATTTGTTGTTCATTAGAAAGTTCCCTAAAAGAATGGTGGAACGATACAGGGCTTAGTATTGCTTTCTCCCCAGTGTTCCCTGCTGCCCTTAGGGCCAAGCTAAATGTGATGCATAGCTGTCAACTTACAGATTTGAAAATAAGGGACCAGCAGCCTTGAAAATAAGGGACCAGCAGCCAAAATAAGGGACCTGCAGCCTCACCTGTTCCAGGTACTCCAGTCTTCCTGTCCTCCTGCAGTCTGGTCAAACTCATGCTGGTAGCTTTGAGAACAGTGTCCAACCAACTTTGTAACCAGAGGTTCAACTGAATAGAATCTGAATCACATGCACCACAAGGCCTATGGAGCCTCAACTTAAGATGGCTCCCTGGCCTGGCTTTGCACTGCAAAGTTTGCAGCAGCACGTGAAACAAAATGGCGTCCAGCATTCAAAACCCCCCTCAGCTTGCATTAACTAGCCACACACAAGGCATGCAAGCTCCACCACCCAGTCGTTCTTAGACTTCTTATTGGGTGAGCAACACAGCCAAGCAACACAGTTGGAGCCTCCCTCCTCCCTGGCCGGCAGGGAGGGAGGGAGAGGAGCTGCTTCCTTTGAAATTTAAGGGACATCATTTAAGGGACATTTAAGGCACATCCATCAATAAGGGACAGCAGCGGGACATGGCGCTGGAATAAGGGATTGTCCCTTCAAATAAGGGACACTTGACAGCTATGATGTGATGTGGAAAGTCAGTCGGTATTCAACTAAGTTTTGCTGAAATTAATGGGCCTTAGTCATGTTCATTAATTTTGATGGGTCTACTCTGAGAAAGGGAGTCAGGGATGTAGGTGAACTCAGTTTGTGATATATCAAAGTGTTGAGTGGGATGCACAAAGAATTGACACTGAACTATGAAAGCTGCATAATGATTTGGCAAATGATTTGCTCCACATGCAAAATCACATAAGAAAGTAGTTTGAACCCATCATTAACTTACACATGCGTGCATACATACATACATATATACATGCATGCATAATTTTATTTGAATGCTACCTTTCCACAGTTCAAACCATGCTCAACCTGAAAAAAATACACAACTACACCATAACAAAAGTAGCCATAAGCAATAAATTAAGCAGCAAAAATACAAAACCAAACTGAACATTTCCACATAAATCACAACGAAATCTAAAATAAAGATACAAAAAAAGCAACATTAGCAACAACAACACCCACCGTGCCCCAACAATACCCTCCCCCCCAAAAAAAAACAATACCCCAGCCCAAGAGTCTGTTCAGCAGCCTCAGGTTTTTGTAGCTGGAGTCAGTTAGGGCCAGGTGGGGAAGAGCCTGCAAGGCAGGGAGCGGGTCTTCCAGGACTCGCAGCCCTGATGCAAACATTGGCGAGAGTAATAGAGGGAGCAACTGTATTCTGACATATCCCTTTCTCCTGCAGGACGGCTGCAAGAGCTGGATGACAATTTGAAAGGAGTTTTGATTAAAAGCAAAAGGGGCCAGGATCCAAGGACCCATGCAATTAATTCCATGTGCCCACGGGGGCTTAGAGCTTGTTTGGGAAGGCCCCACCCACCATGCCATGCACAAATCTCTTTTGAGAGCAAGGAGGCTTCCAGAGCAGTTTGGGTATGGTGTGGGGGAGGGGAATGCTGTTCAAAGGTGGTGGTGGTGGTGGGAAATCCCCACTGGGCATGCCCAGACTGTTCCGTGTGCCTCATGAAGCTCTTTGGATCTGGGCCATTATCAATGGATGTGTGTGTGTGTGTGTGCGTGCGTGCGCGCGCATGCATGTATTACTGTAAAACACTGGAGTGGGTACAAAGGTTTTCTTCTCCATGTACAAAATGCCTTCTGCTTACAGCATAGCTGTCAACTTACAGATTTGAAAATAAGGGACCAGCAGCCTCGAAAATAAGGGATCAGCAGCCAAAATAAGGGATTTTAGTCAACCAGCTGAAATGCGAAGTTAAAAGGAACCAGATAATTTTGGAGAGCAGCGCCAGTTTTTAGCCCTTCGTTTCCAGAGGTTGCTGCTCAAGACACCAGCTGATGAAACACTGCAATTAAATAACTACAAGCAGCAACAGCTTTTTGCGCAAAACAAAGTCCAAGCTACAACGATGCTGCTGCAGTTCTGTATCTTTTCTCTCATGCTCCATCTGCAGCTCTCAGTTCCATCAGGCGGGGCGGGAGGAAGGGGGGGGGAATAGCGCCCGAAGTAAACCCGCAGATCGGACCATCTATGCTAGTCTACCACTACAAATCTATGGGAGAAGCGCTTGCCGTCCTTCCTCCCCTTTCCCCCTCTATGGTTAGCCCGTGGAACACCTGCCCACGCCTCCGCCTCCTCCTCCTCTCTCTGAACTGCTTTCTCTATGGTTGCCCTCTCTCTCCTCTAAAGGCTCCTCAGCCATTCATAGGCCATGCCAGGCTGCCCATCTCATCCGGGTCCTTCGACGGCGCAGGTGCAGTACGGCCTAGTGGGAGTGGCGACGGGCAGAGGGGAGGCCCCAGGCAGAGATGCTCAGATTGGCGGCCGCGAGGAGGATGGCGGCAGAAGGGCCCAAGGCTCCCGCCAGTCCCCGCAGGGAGGGGCTCCCGGGGGCCGGGGCTGGTGAGAGGAGGCCAGAGGGGGGTGGGCTGGGCAGCCAAGCAACACAGTTGGAGCCTCCCTCCTCCTTGGCCAGCAGGGAGGGAGGGAGAGGAGCTGCTTCCTTTGAAGCCTGGGAAATTTATGGGACATCATCAATAAGGGACAGCAGTTGGACACGGCACTGGTTTAAGGGAGTTTCCTGCCAAATAAGGGATGGTTGACAGCTATGGCTTACAGGAGGGAGGGCGGAGGCAGTATCCTTAGAAATGCCACCTTCCATTCGGATGATGACACTGTGTGAACTCTTGCACAAGCATTTGTGGAAAAAAGCAAACAGCTCTTTCTCTTCCACTTGTGGTTCTCTTGGATCCAAACTTCTCTTCTTCTTCTTCTTCTTCTTCTTCTTCTTCTTCTTCTTCTTCCTCTTCCTCTTCCTCTTCCTCTTCCTCTTCCTCTTCCTCTTCCTCTTGTTTGGAACCTGTTTCCATGGCTTTTGTCCACCTTTACTCAAGTAATCCAATTTCGAACGTGTATTTTGTGCCAATGATGTATCACATTTGCTTTCCCACTCAAGTAGCTTGCTGCAAGCCTACTGAAAAGTCACTGAAATGACAAAGAAATTTGCCTAATAAAAGAAAGAGCCACCTGATTACAGAAACCATCTCTGCAATCTTATTTTTCTCACACACACTCCGATGCAGGAGCTGTAGCACTGGAGTTAAAACACCATTAAACTGCTCACCTTTTGCTACTTACATAAAGAAATCAGGGACACAGGGCCGGGACACGCATTTCCGTAAAATCTGCATATGCTAATTTTTTTAAATTTATTTTTATAGAGGGTTTTTTTTCCTGAAAACCAGAAGACAAGGTACCGGGTCTTTTCCAGGGAGTCTTCTCTTCTCATGAGGTGGCCAAAGTATTGGAGCCTCAGCTTCACGATCTGTCCTTCCAGTGAGCACTCAGGGCTGATTTCCTTCAGAATGGATAGGCTTGATCGTCTAGCAGTCCATGGGACTCTCAAGAGTCTCCTCCAGCACCATAATTCAAAAGCATCAATTCTTCGACGACCACCCTTCTTTATGGTTCAGCTCTCGCATGGTTGGCACAGAACCTCATAAATTGCTGGGTCCTCCTCCTGGATCCCCCGTTTGCACATATCTTAAGATTTCTGTCTGCCCCTGACACCCAGGCTGGTAAATTGTAAGAAGCTGAATGGGCAACAGCCACCACAATGTCTCAGGGTGCTTGTCATTGTACCCCAAGCTCCTTTTCTCTAACCTTAACCAAATGGGCCATTAATAAAAATGCCCTAACCCAACATGGGGACGTGGGTTAAACCACTGAGCCTAGGGCTTGCCGATCAGAAGGAATTCAGGTCGGAGCTAAACAATACAAACTGAGGGCCTTTGCAGATGACTTAGTATTAACTTTACAACAGCCAGACACTAGTACGAAAAGAGTTTTAGAACTAATTCAAGTTTTTGGCCATGTAGCAGGATTTAAGTTGAACAAGCAAAAAACTAAAGTTTTGGAGAAAAACTTAACAAATGCTGAAAAAGAGAGATTTCAAAGCGAAACTGGATTAATGGTGACAAAGAAAGTGAAATATTTGGGGATTAACATGACATCTAAGAATGTGAACCTATTTAAAGATAACTATGGTAAATGTTGGACAGAGGTAAAGAAAGATCTAGAAATATGGTCAAATTTGAGACTTTCCTTGTTAGGCCGAATTGCAGTAATCAAGATGAATATACTGCCTAGAATGCTATTTTTGTTTCAAACATTACAGATTGTGGATAAAATGGACTGTTTCAAGAAGTGGCAGAAAGATATATCTAAATTTGTCTGGCAGGGCAAAAAGCCCAGAATAAAATTCAAGATATTAACTGATGCAAAAGACAGAGGGGGGCTTGCCCTGCCGGACTTAAAACTGTACTATGAATCGGCAGCTTTCTGCTGGTTGAAAGACTGGCTACTTCTTGAGAATACAGACATTTTGGATTTGGAAGGGTTTGATAATAGATTCGGTTGGCATGCATATATATGGTATGACAAGGTAAAAACTCATAAAGGATTTAAAAACCATATTGTCAGGAAAGCACTATATAATGTTTGGATTCGATATAAAGATTTGTTGGAAAATAAAACCCCTAGGTGGTTGTCACCAATGGAAGCTAAGGAGGTGAAAAAACTTAATATGGAATCCAAATGGCCAAAATACTGTGAAATTTTGGAGCAAGAGAGTGGAAAAATCAAATTACAGAATTATGAGAAAATGAAGACTAAAGTACGAGATTGGTTTCATTACCATCAAATAATGGAAGTGTTCAAACAAGACAGGAAAATTGGCTTCCAGGTGGAGAGATCAAAACTAGAAACAGAACTGTTAGAACCCAATACTAAGAATTTGTCAAGAATCTATAACCTGCTGTTGAAATGGAATACATTAGATGAGACAGTTAAATCAGCTATGATTAAGTGGGCACAAGACATTGGTCATGATATTATGTTTGCTGACTGGGAACAGTTATGGACCACCGGTATAAAATTTATGGCATGTAATGCCTTAAGAGAAAATATTATGAAAATGATTTACAGGTGGTACATGACCCCAGTCAAGCTTGCAAAAATTTATCATTCGCCCAATAATAAATGTTGGAAATGCAATGAGACTGAAGGTACCTTCTATCACCTTTGGTGGACTTGCCCGAGGATTAAGGCCTTCTGGGAAATGATTTATAACGAAATTAAGAAGGTACTTAAATGTACTTTTCATAAGAAACCAGAGGCATTTCTCCTGGGCATGATCGGCCAATTGGTGTCAAGGAAGGATAGGACGTTTTTTATGTATGCTACCACAGCAGCAAGGATTCTTTTAGCAAAGTATTGGAAGACACAAGAACTACCCACACTGGAAGAATGGCAGACGAAGGTGATTGACTACATGGGACTGGCGGAGATGACCGGCAGAATCCGTGACCAAGAAAAAGAGACGGTGGAAGAAGATTGGAAGAAATTTAAAGTATATCTTAAGAACTGTTGTAAAATAAATGAGTGCTAAAATGTCAAGGGAAAGGAAAATATAGAATTATAGCTGTAATTGATTAAGTATGAGAAGAAGTTAAAAAAGAAAATAAGTAATTAGACAATTGGTGTGAGGGGTTGTTGAAAATTTTTTAAAACAGGGATGCAGAAAAGGGGAGGTAAGGGGAAGTCTGGGAAGTAAGGTTTATGAAAAAGAGGTTTTGAAATTATACATGTTTATATGTTTTGTTTGTCTATGTATTGTGTGTTGTTTTGTTTTTAATTTGTGTTGGAAAACCAATAAAAAATTATATAAAAAAAACAACAGAAGGTCGGCAGTTCAAATCCCTGCGACGGGGTGAGCTCCCGTTGCTCGGTCCCTGCTCCTGCCAACCTAGCAGTTCGAAAGCACCTCAAAGGGCAAGTAGATAAATAGGTACCACTTTGGCGGGAAGGTAAACGGCGTTTCTGTGCGCTGCTCTGGTTCGCCAGAAGTGGCTTAGTCATGCTGGCCACATGACCCGGAAGCTGTATGCTGGCTCCCTCTGCCAATAAAGCAAGATGAGTGCCGCAACCCCAGAGTCAGTCACGACTGGACCTAATGGTCAGGGGTCCCTTTATCTTTACCTTTAACCCAACATGACCCCACCAGATATTGCTGAGCCACAACTTCCACCATGCCATGGACTGTGCCGCCTGGAGCTAATAATGGGAGTTGGGAGTCCAAGCTGTCAAAACCGAGCACCCATCCAGCAGCACAGAGTTCTTTCCTTCGGCAATCAAAGGAAGGCAGCCAAAAAAATTCCACACCGGGCGATCAATTAATCCCGTACCGCCTGAAGGCCAGACAGATGAGCTAGTCCTGCTGGTTCTACCTCTAGCTGAGGCCAGGAAGAGGTGTGGCCACCTTAAGCAGACATACCTCTGGTGCCTCCCGATTGGCCAACTGGCAAGAAGCCATCGCCAGCTTAGCCCCACTTTGTTGCTGCACGCTCCGTTCTGACAAAAGGGGGGGAGGCAAAGCTGCAGCTCCATGCATGGGCTGGGGAAAATTGATTTCCTTCATATCTGCTCCACTGTGTAGCCGAAGGCAGAGGAGGCTTTGGATCAGAGTTTTCCTTCTCCGTGCACTACCTTCCCAGACTGATGAGCCTCACCTGCCCTGGGCAGTAATCAGCTTCTTGACCATCAGACCCGCTATTGGTCTCATCCGCTCCATCCGCCAGAGCTTGTCTTTGCATGCAGAATACGTCCCCAGTCCAATGAGGGTTTGAGACCCATCGGCTACCCTCACCTGGATTAGCCAGCCAGTTGAAACTGTTCCCAGGGTGTGGCCGCTGTTGCATGCTGACAGCTTCTAGGAGTCACAGGCGATTGCTGAGTGCAGGGAGGAGACCAAAGGTGGACAAACTACCCCAGAAGAAGCATGATGTGCTCCCTTGCCAGAGGTACCACCCCTCCTTTAACACCCCAAAGAGCATACAATCTAAAAGAAGTGACACGGAGGAAACAGCATAGGAAGCGGAAAGAGGAGTAAACAGAGGAAGAACACGTCCTTGTTTCCCATGCTATGGGCTTAAGCCAGCCTTTGCCATCCAGGCTGGCTGGGGCTGATGGGAATTGTAGCAGCCAGGGTTGATGGGAATTGTAACACTAGGTTGTTGAAGACGGTGGTGTCTGTTTATTCAGTCATTTTTGTTCTCCATCAATTCTTTTGTACCAAGGGCTTCATGAAAAATATGGGCCTTGAGGAGGGATTTGGAGTAAGTGAGAAAGGTGAGATCATGCAATTAGTGTATTGAAATGCTGCATATTTTGAGGGAGGGTAGGATTGTCCTGCATCTACACTGTAAACAAAAGAACAGTTTAACACAGGGAAATTGTAATAATAATGTTAAGGGGTGGGTGTGTTTTAATCACTGTCAAGTATCATTGGAAACTAGAAAGATAAAACACTGGGCGAGGCAGGTGTAAGAAAAAGGTAAAATAGCCCTCTCAAGTAGTAGGTCAGTGACAGGTGAACCCACCTGCTTAAATGAGTAATTATTACACATTGATTAGAAAGGGTACTCAGGGTGAATGCAAACACTATCGCTAAAAGGGGAAAAAAAGAAATACTACTGCTGCCATCTGCTGTGAGTGAAACAAATCAAGCTACTTCTCTTTTGTGAAATTCAGGAAATGATAGCACATTGGTAGTTGTAGGGCACACATACTTCATAAAGGGACAATGGGGTGGGTTAGATGTCTTATTTTAACAGATCAATAGTAAAAGCTCCAGTAACTCTCCAAAGACTTTATTGTGCAAATGCACAGCACTCAGGAAGCTAATCGTCCCCTTGTCAATTAGCCCCATTGAGGCTAATCACCCTTTTTGTAGAAATCCCATTTCAAATGAATAGGCGCAGCAAAAGTGGCACAAAGAGTCTCTCCACTGCACCCAAATAATGTTTATCCTCTGCCCCACCTCTTAAGGCTTTGTTTTGAATGAAGCCTGGGGGGGGGGCAGCTTTGACAAGCACACCTACAACAGGTGAAACTGCCTCTTTCAGGGAAAATGGTAAGAGCAGACACAGGCAGCAGCCTCATACTTCACGGCCAGTGGGACTAGGACACACTTGCTTCTCTATTTTGTAAGCTTTATACACTAGGTAAAGGTAAAGGAACTCAGAGAATTCTCTGCACCAAACTAAAATCCCCAGAATTCCTTCAGGAAGACAGCCAGGACAGTAAAAGTAATACAAAACAGATATGAGTTTGTCGTGCAGATATGCTCAGATTCCTTTCCATCATATTGCTGGTTTTTGGTTTGGTTTGCCTAAAATTTGTGGCTTTTAGCTGATGGGCAGGTTGGCTGTAAGCTGCCACAGAACAGTCTGAAATCATCAATCTCTGAATGTTCCTGTAGCAGAACAGCCCGTTCCTGGAAGGACTGAATCAATTTTCCTTATTTCATTTCCATCTCCTGGAAACCTCAGGAGTTTCAATTCTTTTCCTTCTGGTACACAGTCTAAAAGCTTACTCTAGCTAGTATATTACTTGCAAGTCTAAATAGCATGTATATTTAATATGGGACTTTGAGTCTATGTTTTAAAAATAAAAATTTCAACACCCATGAATGCATTCTATCACGGTATGAATTGTTACTGCTCTTTGTTTGCTTTACATATCCCAGTGATGTGGTGAAATATCTAGATATCTTCTTATATTGTTTCCATTATTTCACATGAGGAAATTGTGGCTTAACTTTGGGAGATTGCCATCGATGGCCTTCCCTGCGAGTTTCCCCCTCTTTCCGTCACCACTACCCAGAATGGAACGAGAAATCCCAGCAGAGGCATCAGATCTCATAAACCTAAGACATATATTAATGACTGATGGAGTGCTGGTCTATGTGGGGCTCCTCTCACCCCTTGACCTGCAGTTAGGACAGAATGCTGCAGCACAATTGCTGATAGGACTGAGACCTTGTCTGCATATGACACCTGTGCTCAGAAATCTGCACTGGCTGCTGATTTGCTACCAGGCCAAGTTCAAAGAGTTACTATTAGCATTTAAAGCCCTTAACAATTTTGGACCAGTTTACCTCCAAGTTTGCCTAGCCCCACATGTGCCTACTGGACAGCTTTGATTGGGAGAATTGGCACTGCTATAAGTGCCACATAATAACTGTTCCGCATCTAGTGTGGCAGCTCTTGAACTTTGGAATCCAGCAGGCATTTTCATTGTACTCTCTTTAGAACCTGCTAAAAACAGGTGTAGACCAGCCAACCCAGGTGTTTTAGAAAGTTGAGGTAGTTTAGTATATTTTGTAAAGGTAAAGGTAAAGGTACCCCTGCCCGTACGGGCCAATCTTGACAGACTCTGGGGTTGTGCGCCCATCTCACTTAAGAGGCCAGGGGCCAGCGCTGTCCGGAGACACGTCCGGGTCACGTGGCCAGCGTGACATCGCTGCTCTGGCGAGCCAGAGCCGCACACGGAAACGCCGTTTACCTTCCCGCTGGTAAGCGGTCCCTATTTATCTACTTGCACCCGGAGGTGCTTTCGAACTGCTAGGTTGGCAGGCGCTGGGACCGAGCAGCGGGAGCGCACCCCGCCGCAGGGATTCGAACCGCCAACCTTTCGATTGGCAAGTCCTAGGCGCTGAGGCTTTAACCCACAGCGCCACCTGCGTCCCATAGTATATTTTGTATAGGGTTGCAATTTTCTTAATTTTCCTGTTTTTCCTTTGGTGAACTGCTTTGAGCTTTTTTGCAATCCAGCAACGTATAAAGCCTGCCAACCTAGCAGTTCGAAAGCACGTCAAAGTGCAAGTAGATAAATAGGTACCACTCCGGCGGCAAGGTAAACTGTGTTTCCGTGCGCTGCTCTGCTTCGCCAGAAGCGGCTTAGTCATGCTGCCCACATGACCCGGAAGCTGTACGCCAGCTCCCTCGGCCAGTAAAGCGAGATGAGCGCCGCAACCCCAGAGTCGGCCATGACTGGACCTAATGGTCAGGGGTCCCTTTACCTTTACCTTTTTAGCCAGGCAATTGCTGGGTATAAATAACTACAACACTCATCCAGATGAACAGTCTTTTGGTCTATGGTGCCTTCACAACCCTTTACCCTCCAAACTGCATCAAGTGTTAAGTAACTGGGGGAAGGACCATAGCAAGTTTATTAGATCGCTCCTAACAGGCTCTTCCAAATGCAGCTGATGACCCAGTCCCCAGTGTCAAGTGCAGCTCTTGACAATGTTTCTGAAACACATCCAAGTAATTTCAGTGCAGTTTGATCCTTTACGCCAAAGTCATGAGGTCAGCCAGATAAGCCCATCTGTCTTCAATTTGCCATGCCTACCTCATGCGTACGGTGAAATCATACATTGCCAGTGCTGTTATCCATCAGTGAGGGGTAACCTACAAGCTTGCTGTTTAAAGAACGCAGGTTAAAGGACTGTTATCAATTTTAACCTCAGAGTTCACTGCAAACAGTCATTGAGTTTCTCAGATATAGCAAATTAAAGGTCAAGGAACTCAAGTTTAGGCACAGAGGATTTCCTTTCACTTGCACTTCATCCTTGGCTGACATATGTAATGACTTTGAGATATCCTTCTTGTTCTTGACCCAGAGCTCCCCTACTAATCTTGTCAAGCCAGCATCTGTATGTAATAAATGGCAGCTTCCACTCAGCAAACCCCAAGACACATTCAGTTGTCAGCATGTGTATTATGGGTTCAGCTGCTTCTTGATGATCATCAGTCCATTGATCTTTCAGTTCTGGACAACTCCAAGGCCATGGTATCCTTCCTTCCCTTCTTATACTGTTCCTATCAAAAGTAACATCAAAGGTTTATTACTAAGATAGTTCAGAGGCTCCCAAACTGTGGCCTGTGGACCACCAATGGTCCACAAGCTTCATTCAGGTGGTCTGCAGAGTGTCTGTGGATTTGTGGTTGAAGATGGGAAAGGGAACATCCATCTCATTACATCAGGCATAGGCAGACTCTGGCCCTCCAGATGTTTGGGACTACAATTCCCATCATCCTTAGCTAACAGGACCAGTGGTCAGGGATGATGGGAATTGTAGTCCCAAACATCTAGAGGGCTGGAGTTTGCCTATTCCTGCATTACATAGACATATTGGTTTTAACTGAATTTTACTTTATTGTATTACAAGTTGAATTATATGGAATACAATCAAATACAGTACAGTGGTACATTGGTTTAAGAGCAGCTTAGTTTATGAACAACTTGGATTAAGAATGCTGCAAACCTGGAAGCAGGTGTTTTGGTTTGTGAACTTTGCCTTGAAATAGGAACATGTTGAGTATGTTCCATTTGTAAAATGAGTCCCCCGCTGCTATGGAAAAGCACACCTTGGTTTCAGAACGCTTTGGTTTAAGAACGGTCTTCCGGAAGGGATTAAGTTCGTAAACCAAGGTACCACTGTATATAAGAAATAAAGTAAGCCAAAAACATACCATTAAATATCATCCAGCACCTAGCACAGTGTATTACAGTTGTTACAACAGGCAGAAAAAGAAATCATTAAGCCATTTGTCAAGATGTTCAGCAGTTTTCAAGTGGTCCAGGGGAATAAAGTCTGGGAACTACTGGGCTAGCCTAGTTCTAACTCAGACACTGCATTTTTGTCTGTACTGTACCACTTGAGAATGGACATGATGGAGAAACCCATAAACAAGCAAAACTGGCAAATCAAGGAGAAGGCTAGGATAGAACCTCTCACCCTGACAGGCTAGTTTTCTAAGTGCAGGGATATTTCCCCCTTAGTGGAACATTCAGTAAGAAGAGCCTCCACCTGCAGTCTCAAGTAGTGCAGCCCAGACACAGGATGACCATCTCATCAGTAACCAGACCATTCTACAATGTACCTTTCAAATCCCGGAAACATCCTTACTGCTTTTAACCTTGGGCAGTCCTTCAAAGCTGATAACTTGTCAGGGTTAGGTCATACACTTGCCACTCCAACAACTCATCTGGGACCAGCCGATATTTGACTTTTCCACTCCCAGTCCTGTTTTCTATTAGAAGCCATTCCATCTTGTCATCAAATATTTGTGCAGTTTTATGAGGAATTATTCCCTGAATTTGCTTGTTTTCCTGCTCCTTTCCTAACTCTTTTCCCTTCTGAATTGTGCCTGTTAGATTGGAAGTCTTCAGGCAGGAACTTAGTTGATATTGCTATTGTTTATCATTGTACAGTGCTGTAAAACTTTGCTATGAAGCCAGTGTGGTGTAGTGGTTAAGAGCGGTAGACTCGTAATCTGGGGAACCGGGTTCGCGTCTCCGCTCCTCCACATGCAGCTGCTGGGTGACCTTGGGCTAGTCACACTTCTCTGAAGTCTCTCAGCTCCACTCACCTCACAGAGTGTTTGTTGTGGGGGAGGAAGGGAAAGGAGAATGTGAGTCGCTTTGAGACTCCTTTGGGTAGTGATAAAGCGGGATATCAAATCCAAACTCTTCTTCCATCTTATGCTCAGCCTGTATGTATTGTGTCAATAAAAACCTTGCGTCGCATAAACCCCATCAGTGATCTTCATTCCAAGGAAACTCATCCTGAGCTGGAACTGCTGCAACATCTTCCTCCTTAAAGACCAGAGTGCATCCTTCCGTATTCCAAAACTTTTGCAGATGTTCTGAAGAACTTGCACTTGGGAACTGACAGTTTTAATCCTGCTCCACTAAACATGGAAGAACCTTCATACATCTTGCTTAAGGATCATCAGCGGTTTCTGAAAATATTAAGTAATCCAAGAATCCTATGACTTCAGTGATAGTGATGTCATTCTTAACATGTTCCACCATTGTTTGGAAGACTGCCAGAGCATTTGTCAATCCCTGTGACATCATCATAGGAAACTGCCAAATACCCACCATAGTAATAGTAATAGATGATGTTTTGAGTCTTTCTTCTTTTCCTACTGCAATCATGACATTCACTCTTCAAGTCAAGTTCAGGCTCCTTCTATGCCTGGTAAAAGATAAGTATTCTTCATGCCTAAACTGTTCAGAAGCCTTTAGTCCATCACGATTATCAACAAATTTGTCTTCTTCCTGATTAGAACAATGGGAGATGCATAAAGACCAAGTGGACACCTCTTTGAGGCCATGATCGCAATCCTCAAAATCAACTGGAGAAACTGTTGCACCAGAAGCAGCTTAGTCATGCTGGCCACATGACCTTGAAGCTGTCTGCAGACAAACATTGGCTTCCTCGGCCTGAAAACAAGATGAGTGCCACAACTCCATAATCACCTTTGACTGGACTTAACCGTCCAGGGGTCCTTTACCTTCTACCTTTACCTACCTTTTGTGTACAAATAAATGGGGTTGATTCATTACCTTGTTATTATAGACCTCTGGTAAGAGAACCTAATATGCAGGAACAGGAGAGTAAAAGTAAGTTAAGAAACCCCAGTCTGGTCCAAGGTGCAAAGGGCATAATTCTCATGAACGTGGTGAGCAATGTGTTAGCGTGCCAGGCAGTGTCTCCTTGTTATTCAGGTGAACAGCAATTGTAGGCTGGTACACTGGCCAGTTTCCCTCTCCTTCAGCATCAGCATGACATCACAATGGCCTGTGTCTCTCCTTCTGGTTGGACACATCCATGTGAGAACACAGTGGCCAGTCTGTGAAATAGGCAGCACCAGCATGAGATCACAATGGCCAGTTTTTCTCCCTCGGGTGGCTAGCATGGGCCACAGTGGGCAGCCCCTGTCCTTCAGGCAGGGAGCATCATCTTGTGGGGAGAGGCATTCATTCATCTTCATTCCTCTTCCACTCAGGCAGGCAGTAGCATGTGAGCAGAATATTTATTTCTCTTGCGGAAGCTGCCAAAAGCAGGTACATGTCAGCACAATCTCTTTCTCAGTGAGGTGGGCTTAGTTGGGAGCAGATGGTGGACCCTGTATGTTCTTCTCTTAGTGAGGTGGTCAGCAGAAGTATGAGTGTAGTGGTCATCTCACTGAAATGGGCAGCAGCATGCGGACAGAGAAGCAGCAGGCAAGGCAAAGAGCTGGCAAGTAGACAATCCATCTATTACAGGACCTCTCTACCTACAGGAAGTGGACGCGGGTGGCGCTGTGGTCAAACCCCCAAGCCTCTTGTGCTTGCTGATCATGAGGTCAGCAGTTCAAGTCCACGCAAGGGGGTGAGCTCCCATTGCTGTGTCCCAGCTCCTGCCAACCTAGTAGTTTGAAAGCACACCAATGCAAGTAGATAAATAGGTACCATAACCGACATTTCCAAGCACTTTGGTTTCCGTCATGGTGTTCCATTGTACCAGAAGCATTTAGTCATGGTGGCCACATGTCCTGGAAGCTGTCTGTGGACAAATTCCGGCTCCCTCGGTCTGAAAGTGAGATGAGCGCCAAAACCTTATAGTCGCCTTTGACTGGACTTAAGTGTCTATGGGTCCTTTACCTTTTAAAAAACAACCAACCTATTTGATGCTAATTTAATAGCAAATTATTCTTCCCATGCTACTTTTCTCTAGGCAGGCTATGAGGTCCCTCATACCCCAGTGCTCACCTGTGCCTACAATAACTTTTACAACATTAAAAACAATGCAGCACTCAAAGCTCATGATATAACATTCCCATAACTTTTACATCAAACCCAAGTGGTTGAATGTATTTGATATTTGCATTAACAGAGAATAATGGGTAGATCATAAATGCTTCTCCATTATTTGTGCCTTTTAAAATTCTTGGGAGAAAGATGCAATCACAACAAAATCTGCGGAAGCCTCATGCCATGTGGTTTGTGCAAATGCAAACTCTTTCTTGCTGCAACAGCTACAAATAAATTAAGATTTCAATCCTATACACAGTTATTTGGGAATGAATCCCATTGAAAACAAAGGAACTTACTTCTTCTGAGTAGACATGTTGCACTCCAAATATCTCAGGGCAGAGAAAGTTGGAGGGCAGAGAAAACAATGCTGTTTGAAACTCCCCAATTGTTTAATTTATTTGTCCTTGTTTCTCCTGTAACTTATCTGCAAAAAAATATTACAAGACTGGTTTTCTTTCTCCAGAATCAATAACACGAATTGTGCCAAGTGGTGTAGTAGTTCACATAGAAAGACTCTGAAAGGAATTAGGTCGATTTAGGAAATATACTTCCAGCTTCCAATTCCTTCAACTGCTAACAGCTGGGAAGGAAGAAGGCTAATATTATAGTGCCACAACACTGGAAGGCTATAATTTCTATTCCGTTTGAATTTAAGATTGAAAAAGCATTTCCCTTGCTTAGTAAATTCCACGAATCCTTGCCATCTCAGTTTCCATTTTAACATAAAAATAGAAACCGTCTGCTGGTCTTGTTTCCAAGTTATTCTGAGGAAAAGTTAGAGGGTTGTTTGGTAAACCTTTAGCACTACACTTTAACAGACTTGACCTTAGAGCAAGTAGGGCTCCATCCACTGCGTGTTTTAAACTATTCCACGAGTGTCTTCCCATTATATTATATCTGTATCATCATCTGCTTTCGTCAAAAGACATAGCGCCTTGCATTTAGAATCTAACAGCTTAGCTCTTCAATCCACAAAATCTCTAGCTCCAAGTTGTGGAGGGCTTTGCTTGTGAGAACCACACATTCCTGTATTTCTAGTGAAAAGCTAGTTTTTAATTTTTATGGTAAACTCATTTTTCAACAACCAGAAACTTAATTTATCCAGAAGGGAATTGGGTATCTTATACTTTTATAAAAAAATCATTTTAATTTTTTTTAATTAAATGTTACAAAAAAAATAATGAATAGAAAAAAAGAAATAGAAACAATACATAACCATACATAAAAACATTTTATCTACACAATTTTCCAGAATGCAAACTAGAAAAGAAGAAAGGCAAAAGATAAAAGAAAGAAACAAGAAAAAGAATGAAGAGAAAAAAATACTTTTCATAATCAATTATTCCAAATTCATACTTCAAACATTACAATATTTAAATCCTAGTTAAAATATTATAAAAGACTTCCACCGCATTCACCACACATCTCTTGGTTATCTAATTCACCTTTACATCTGTTCTTCAGTTACTTCCTTTCCTTAAATTCTTTCATAGTCCATCTAATCTTTGTATTCTCTGTATTCTTCACAAGGTTAGTCCAAGCACAACCAAACTTTCGTGTTTGATACAGGGGTATTTTATACTTTAAATTTAAACTGTTAATATTAATGGGGTCAGATGAATACAGTGAAAACTTTAATGCTGTGATACATTTGTTAGCAAACTCCTTTTCCCTTTTTGCAATTGGCAATTTTGCAATTGTTGTTGTTGTTTAGTCGTTTAGTTGTGTCCGACTCTTCGTGACCCCATGGACCAGAGCACGCCAGGACCTTCCAAATATCTCCTGTCCAAGCTCACCACATTTTTGTGCCTTTTAAATACCTGTTTGCTGCCTCTTGGCATCAGTGACATCAGAATACTTTTTTAAAAAAAAACACACACACTGCCAACTTATTTTCGTTAATATATGATCTCAGCCAATCACAGATTATGAAGGTAGCACGACAGTATCACAAAACCAAATGGATTTGGCTCCATGACGATAAAATGAAGCCATGTAGCCAATCATATCTGACTCCATCATGACATCACAAAGAATATTCAGAGCGAGGTCATGAAGTTTTGCTCATTCTGAATGGCAAGACAGTTATCAGTGGTTTGCAGCTCACTGCAAATGTGGTGCTTTTCACAGTGGGAGAAAGTACCGTATTTTTCGCTCTATAAGACGCACCAGACCACAAGACGCACCTAGTTTTTGGAGGAGGAAAACAAGAAAAAAAAGTATTGTGAATCTCAGATGCCAGAACAGCAAGAGGGATTGCTGTGCAGTGAAAACAGCAATCCCTCTTGCTGTTCTGGCTTCTGTGATAGCTGCGCAGCCTGCATTCGCTCCATAAGACGCACACACATTTCCCCTTATTTTTTAGGAGGGAAAAAGTGCGTCTTATAGAGCAAAAAATTGCTCTATTTGTCAGAGGTATTTGTCAGAGGTGTTCCCCTTCCATTCTGACTCTGCTCTACTTCTATGACCTAAAATGAGATGCCACTTCCCAGGACATCCACAGGCTCATGTGGCCCGTGGGATAATCTAGCAACATCAGATTTGCTAGTATGCAATGTAAAAACATCAGATCGCAGATGAAAGCGGTTTGTGGGCAATTTGGTAGGTGGAAGGGGGTCAGTGATAGCATATACTGAACTGACTCCCCTAAAACAATTTTTACTCCCTGCAGACCACCAGATGAGTGGTGATTTGAAAACCTGGGCTAATCCATCCTAAAGGGGCATTTCTGGCCCTCGAGCTGAATGGGGAAAAGCAGAAAATCACCCTCTTTAGCTCCATTGACTTGGATGGCCTTGGGTAGGGCAGGGAGCCTGAGGCCATCTTGGTGGTGTTGTCTCATAGAGTATATATTGGTGATTTGTTTAAATACATGGTTCAGACTGGGCAGCTGTGTCACCAAAATCATGAGCTCTCAACTTAGTCCAGCCTTTGGACTCAGCTGTGTTATCCAGTGGGTTCTCTGACACCCAAACTAAGCATCACATAGAGTGGTGACACTTCTCTGGGATACAGCAGGATTATTATTTTTTAAAGCACATAGCTTATTATCATACATGGATGTCAATTTTTAATGCCTTCCATGTACACAGAGGAGGAAGAAGGTTCTTGGATTCTTCAGGAGGTTCATTAAAATGAAACTGGAGCATAGGTTTCCTATTTGTACAGGTGGCTCCTGTCGGAGCTGAAGTTAGTTCGGCAGACTTTGGGGGCTTCTTTTTTCCTTTTCCTCCCACAACACTGCATCTAAGATGGAGAGAGAGAATGAAAAGGCTATTTGCAGCACACCTTGACTTGTGAAACAAGTACAGGTGGTCCTCTCTATCTTTGGTAAATACATATTATTTTTTATTCTGGCAGGTACAGGTAGCTGCCTGCCAAGAATCTGGCTTTTTATGCTTTCTTCTCAATGTACTTGTCCCTGATGCATTTCTACTGTATTTTACAGTAGGTAAAGGTAAAAAGACCCCTGACCATTAGGTCCAGTCGTGGCCGACTCTGGGGTTGCGGCGCTCATCTCGCTTTATTGGCCAAAGGAGACGGTGTACAGCTTCCGGGTCATGTGGCCAGCAGGACTAAGCCGTTTCTGGCGAACCAGAGCAGCGCACGGAAACACCGCTTACCTTCCCGCTGGAGCGGTATCTATTTATCTACTTGCACTTTGACGTGCTTTCTAACTGCTAGGTTGGCAGGAGCTGGAACTGAGCAACGGGAGCTCACCCCGTTGCGGGGATTCAAACCACAGACCTTCTGATCGGCAAGTCCCAGGCTCTGTGGTTTAACCCACAGCGCCACCCATGTCCCTGTATTTTACAATACTGTGACTTTATTTGGCCAACTTTCTGGAGGCAGCATGGCAGTAATAGGTGGCTCCAACCCAAGCACACTCTTGGATGTGTGAACAGAATTTGTACAACGCCTGGAGGACTCTACGTCCCATAGTTTAACACTTCATCTATGCTTATTAAGCCACATAATGTGCAATTGCTATAGTGCCAAAACAACAATACTTCTGTTAATTTGGAAGATTTATGCCCTGCTTTTCAACCCTATTATCGTAACAGCTTACAAGCAACAAATAATGCAAAAAACAACAACCCTGAACTCTCCTTTCCCACCCCGCAGCCCCATGTCCTCTGACTGACTGATGGGGCCAGAGTGAATCTCATTTTAGCTCTGCAGTCCCAGGGCAACTGGAAGTTGGAACAGACTCTTCTTCCTGGCAGGGAGAGCAGAAGCCAACCTCTTTTAGCTGCTCCTTCACTGGCCAATGGATGGGGCCAAGTTCTTGCCATGATCTTCTTCCTTAGAGGAGTGAGGTACAGTCACCCTTGGCCAGTAAGGTAAAGGGACCCCTGAAAGTTAAGTCCCATCAGGGACAACTCTGGGGTTGCGGCGCTCATATCGCTTTATTGGCCAAGGGAGCTGGCATACAGCTCATGTGGCCAGCATGACTAAGCCACTTCTGGCGAATCAGAGCAGTGCACGGAAACACCGTTTACCTTCCCGCCAGAGCGTTACCTATTTATCTACTTGCACTTTGACGTGCTTTTGAACTGCTAGGTTGGCAGGAGCAGGGACTGAGCAACAGGAGCTCACCCCATTGCGGGGATTCGAACCGCCAACCTTCTGATCGGCAAGTCCTAGGCTCTGTGGTTTAACCCACAGCACCCCCTATGTCCTTACCCTTGGCCAGTAGCAGAGGCCAAAGTATACTATGAAGCATCTTACCATGTACAGATAGAAGATAGAATTCAGCTTTATTTAACCCCTCTCACTTCAACATGAAAGAAAGTCATACTGAGAGGAAGACCTCTGCTTTGTCGAAACTTCTGGCCACTTTAAATTGGCAACATTTCTTCAAGGATCCCAGGTATCAGAGAGCCAATTCACCAACAGAGGGAGAGTTTCAACTTTCCAAAATGTGGAGATCACCTGCTTGACTCCTGGAAAGGTAAGCAGTTTGGAGGGGCTGTTTATGTGCCTGGTATGCATGACTAGTTGAGAACAACTAGTATTTTTTTCTAATATCTTTAATTAACTTTAGGTCTACTTCCCAGAAGGATTGTTGAGCAGAGACTGCATATTTTCCAATGACAAGTCCTACCTAAAACAAAAAAAATTCCTTCCAGTAGCACCTTAAAGACCAACTAAGTTAGTTCTTGGTATGAGCTTTCGTGTGCATGCACACTTCTTCAATCACTTCTTCTTTGGTATCTGAAGAAGTGTGCATGCACACGAAAGCTCATACCAAGAACTAACTTAGTTGGTCTTTAAGGTGCTACTGGAAGGATTTTTTTTTGTTTTGACTATGGCAGACCAACACGGCTACCTATCTGTAACGAGTCCTACCTAACCTATATTAGTTGTTAATTGCTTTCATGCCCCAGAAGTTTACAGGAGCACAGCAATTGTGAAAGCAGTTGTTGAAGTCTGCTAGCTCCTTCCTGTTCATGTAATACCATAAGGGGAACCTCGGGTTTTCCTTTCACTTGCAACCTCTGAAGATTACATTTCTTGACGAATCACCATCCAAATTAATTGTCCAGACACGGAAGCACAGCAGTTCAAGCAACACCCAAGAAATCTGTGGTAGGGCTTCACATACTGTGTGACTATTGCTATAATTATGACCACTCTGGGTAGGTGTTCAGTGATTCTAAATGATTAACTAACCATATGCTTTCTATTTATAAAAAAAAGTGTCAACACTTTTTTTTTTAGTCAACTTGTCTGAGCTAAATGAAGTGATGAAAAGTCAAACCCTGATCACCTGAAATGGCATGCCAAGTCCTGTGCATGATTTGGACAAAATCAATAGTAAAAGTAGCAGATCTGTCGGAAATACCAAGATTATTATTTTTTAAACCCAAATAAACAAAAGAGATCAAATTTTCAGCACAGTATTGTTTCAGTAATAACCCTCGTCTGGTTATTAATTCACTTAAATCCAACTATGAATATGAATGGTGGTTTTTGCCAGACACCATCTTCCGGTTATCATCACCCAACACACCACATCTTTAATGAGGTGGAATTGGTGTTTGTTCAGACTGCCAGGAGAGTGCAGTTCTTCCAGCTGACCCAATCTGCTTCATCTCACCGGACTGCTCAAAAAGCAAAGAAGCACACATATTTTTGGTAAATGAAGTACAACGGCATGCTTGATCTCTTAACACTACAGTGTTAGAGTAATCCATATAAATGCTGAGCAAGATTTTACTGGCACTTTCCCACATGACCTTTGGGACATCCTTATAGAGTAGAAAGCTAAATGAGAAATACACACACACACACACACACACAGTCAGCATATGTTAGGAATCTGGTCCTATGTTGGTCTCTTCAGCTACTGAAACAGTTTTCATGCATGTTGGCATTGTACCCACACAGAGGGATGGGTGAGAGGGAGGGAGGGAAATGGATGGAGTACCCATTCAACTGCCTAATGGCGTCTGCGTCTCCCAGGAGATCGCAGCCACAGAGATAAGAAAAGAAGAGGCATTACATTGTCTGGAGAGGTCACTTCCTGGTTTGCATGGAGAAGCTGTTTTCAATGGAGCCCAGCAAGGGAAGTACACAGTTGTATTGAGGCAGCACCAGAAATTTTGTCCCCCTGTGCCCCCCATAAAGGTAAAGGTAAAGGGACACCTGACCATTAGGTCCAGTCGTGACCGACTCTGGGGTTGCGGCGCTCATCTGGCTTTATTGGCCAAGGGAGCTGGCATACAGCATGTGGCCAGCATGATGGCGAACCAGAGCAGCGCATGGAAATGCCGTTTACCTTCCCACTGGAGTGGTACCTATTTATCTACTTGCACTCTGTCATGCTTTCGAACTGCTAGGTTAGCAGGAGCCAGGGACCGAGCAACCGGATCTCACCCCATTGCGGGGATTCGAACTGCTGACCTTCTTTTCGGCTCTGTGGTTTAACCCACAGCACTACCTGCGTCCCAGCACCACCCGCTATGCCACTATTCATGCAGTCTTCTTTGAGCTGGCCCCTTTCCCAGGACTGAACCAAGGCTGTTATGCTGGAGACACATGCTCCGCTGGGGAACTTATGCCCTAGTCAGAAAACGACCTCTTTCTGGGAAAAACTTCATACCCTCCTACATACAACTATACATGCTAGAACACAGCTTGAAAAAGAGAGCAGTGATGGAAGATGTGGCCCTCCGCTTCTTGCTGTCTGGACCTTGGGACTACTCTCACTTGGCCCAGCTTTGTACCCGAAATATTTTTGCCTGGCTGAGATGTTGCACTCTGATATTGGCTCCTGGTTGTCTAGATGGAGGATAGAATCATAGAATTGTAGAGCCACAGGGGTTATCTGGTCCAACTTCCTGTAATGCAGGAAATTTCTGCCCCACGTGGGATTTCAACCTACAATCCTGAGATTAAGAGTCTCATGCTCTACCAACTGAGCTACCAGTATTGTGTGTGTGTGTGTCTGTGTGTGTTACAAGAAACTGGCCTACTATACAAAGATAATTTTTTTGCTTCATTCAGAATACGGCTCACCCCTAAGGTTGAAAAGGGTTCCTCACCACTGATGTAAACCTTCCAACAGGCAGGGGGATTTCCCACTCCTCACTTGTCTGTGCTTCACTCACTACTAGTATAGCTCAGTCACTTAAATATTCTGGGCCACAGTCAACTAAATGTTTCTGCTGGTGGAAGCCAGTACACCTATCCCCTTGGACAGTTAAGTCCAGTCAAAGGAGACTATGGGGTTGCGGTGCTCATCTTTGCTTTCAGGCTGAGGGAGCCGGCGTTTGTCTGCAGACAGCTTTCCAGGTCATGTGGCCAGCAGGACTTAACCACCTCTGGTGCAACGGGACACCGTGACAGAAGCCAAAGTGCACAGAAACGCTGTTTACCTTTCCACTGCAGTGGTACCTATTTATCTACTTACACTGGTGTGCTTTCGA
This sequence comes from Podarcis gaigeae, assembly GCF_964106915.1. Classification (NCBI taxonomy): domain Eukaryota; kingdom Metazoa; phylum Chordata; class Lepidosauria; order Squamata; family Lacertidae; genus Podarcis; species Podarcis gaigeae. The sequence continues at coordinate 9,156,433 of NC_139680.1, read as the reverse complement.
GCTGCTCGGTTGGCAGGAGCGGGGACAGAGCAACGGGAGCTCACCCCGCCACGGGGATTTGAATCACCGACCTTCTAATCAGCAAGCCCAAGAGGCTCAGTGGTTTAGACCACAGCTCCACCCACATCCCATAGTCGCCTTTGACTGGACTTAACTATCCAGGGGTCCTTTACCTTTTTACCTACACCAAATAACACCCCACAAACATCAAATGAATATGCATAAGTTGGGGCTGGGGTGGTGTCCGACACCTGCCCACAAACCTGTCTGTTTGCCCCCCCCCCCATATTATACAGGGCCCTAGCTATGACAGTGTGATGGCCTGGGAATCCGACTCAGAGGCTGAACCGGAGGAATCCCAGCCTGCACAGGAGTCCCCGCCTCCAGGGCCAGCTGAGCTGGGGCAGGGTCTTGGATCTGAAGAGCCTGCACCTGTGCCGGAGCCTCAGGAGCAGCACCAGGTGATTCCACTCTAGCTCCAGAGGTGATTAAGGACACAGTGCCTACAGGTGTGCCTCTCCCGGCCCTGCCAGAGGAAGGAGAGTCTCCCCCTGGGTCCAGTAACTCCCCAGCCTCTCCTGAACTGCAGAGGCTTAGGGCAGAGAGGCGGAGGGAACTGGTTTCTCCCAGGAGGAGTGCTCGCCTTAAGGCCAAGAGAGGCGGGTCTCCTGGGGGCTGGGACCGCCCCTGGCCTCAGAGAAGATAAAGGCCAGTCAGCCCCGTCCCAGGTTGTGGGAGCAACGTCGTTGAGTTCCTGCTCCTGCCCGGACCCAGACCTGACCCTCCAGTGTTCCTGTCCCCGCCTGGCTCCCTGCTTCGGACCTCACCCCGCTCCTTGTGAACTGTTTCCAGGCTAGTGACCCAGGACCGGACTTTGACTACGCCAACGGTAACCTTCCCCCTGGGACCAGCACAGACAGCATTCCGCCACATTCCAGCATGAAACAGAGCCCGTGTGGAATAGTGGTTGGAGTCTTAGACTAGGACCTGGGAAAAGGAGGGTCAAGTCCTCACTCAGCACACTGGGTGATCTTGGGCCAGGCAGACACTCCCAGCCTAAGCTACTTCACATGGTTATAGTGGTGATGAAATGGGGAGTTGGAGAACCAGGCATAGCATAATGAGCTCCTTGGAATAAAAGATGAGGTATAAATGTCATGAATGAATGAATGAATGAATGAATGAATGAATGTTGCCCCAGCTATGTAAAGTAACATTTAAAGGTCCTCTTAAAAGGTAAAGGGACCCTTGACCATTAGGTCCAGTCGTGACCGACTCTGGGGTTGCGGCGCTCATCTCGCTTTATTGGCTGAGGGAGCCGGTGTACAGCTTCCGGGTCATGTGGCCAGCATGACTAAGCCGCATGGAAAACGCCATTTACCTTCCCGCCGGAGCGGTACCTATTTATCTACTTGCACTTTGATGTGCTTTTGAACTGCTAGGTTGGCAGGAGCAGGGACTGAGCAATGGGAGCTCACCCCGTCGCGGGGATTCGAACCGCCGACCTTCTGATCAGCAAGTCCTAGGCTCTGTGGTTTAACCCACAGCGCCACCCGCGTCCCAACAAAAAGGTCCTCTTAGCAGAGGTTAAATCCCACACTTCACTCATCAGCACCCACCAGAAGATCTAAAATGTAGCAACGGGTGGTTGGCTTTCCGTCCCCCGAGACTTCTCTATTCAAAGTGCCATCTTGTCCCCAGTTGTGTTTAATGAATATACGAAACTGTTCGGCAACATCCAGAGGTAGAGCCTTAGGTGTCATACCATATGCTAAATAACCCATAGCTGTTACTCACATTCTCATTCTCCCCTGCCCCTGGGTCCTATAATCTGGTTTCTTATCCATTGTTTGATCATGCCATGAAACTGAATGTAGGCGAGTCAAAAGAGAGGGAGAGAGCATCTCAGTCAAGACTGAAGCATTAATGGTCAGATAGACTCATCATTTGGAGTTGCATAATAGGTAGTGTTCACCTTCCCTCAGACTGGTGGTTGTTGAGTGCTCCTAATTATACATGGAAACACAGGTTATGGAGATGAGCAAGGAGCCCTTTTCATCAGACGAACCTGGTGAGATTTGTCCAATTCAGATCTAGCAATGGCAATTAATGGCTTTGCAATCTTGAGGTTAGATTACAGATGATGAATTTTAGGCAAGACTGGCCTTGCTTGCTTGATGCATAATGACCTCCTCATGAGAAGAGAACACACTGCATCCATGTTCCAGCACCTGCACAGTCTCACTATGACCTTTTCTGCAAAATTCAAGGTGCTGGTTCTGAACTATTAAGCTCTAACTGGCTTGGATCCCACACACTTTAAGATTCACCCTCTCAATGAACTTCAAGGCTCAATGAGGATTACCCCATCCCCTTCTGAGTAGTAGCCCCCAGTCACACACACCCTTTATGATGTTGTAGCATGACATTTGCCAGTCACCATTTGCAGGGTGAAGCAGGACCGTTTTTCGATAACCTCACAACTGGCAAATTGAGAGCACCAACCCCACACCATGGATGTTGTGGGAAGAATCAATTCATTCAGTGTGATAATATTTGGTGTAACACAGTTACAGTTGCCAGGCACCGGGAGAGAGGCGAACCTGGGGAAACTCCTGAGGCATCTCTTTGATAAGTGGACCTTATCCCAATGATATCTCACACACTACCGACAGAAGAGGCTACTTGCTCTTGAACCCTGTCCATTTCATTACATCTGTGGCTGGCAAGTCCAGATGACATGGGGTGATCAGGTGTCTCCTCAGCAATGCCTTCAAGGGGTGCTGGCAAAGACAAACACAGATCAGTCAGCAGCTTTTCTGGTACTTGGAGCCAGAATGGAATGGTCCATGTCAGATAAATAGCGAAACGGGTATTCTTCAGATCAGGTACCTATGCTGAAGGGTTGGTAGCTTTCCAACATATTTATCCCCTTTGCTGCTTTTTGCTAGGTTAAGAAAGCTGGTGTCCATGCCTCCTACTATCATCATGACTATTATTGGGGGTTAGGGGGAACAATGACAAACATAGACAGCATCTTAAAAAGTAGAGACATCACCTTGCCAATAAAGGTCCGTATAGAAAAGCTATGGTTTTCCCAGTAGTGATGTATGGAAGTGAAAGCTGGACCATAAAGAAGGCTGATCACCGAAGAATTGATGCTTTTGAATTATGGTGCTGGAGGAGACTCTTGAGAGTCCCATGGACTGCCAGAAGATCAAACCTCTCCATTCTGAAGGAAATCAGCCCTGAGTGCTCACTGGAAGGACAGATCATGAAGCTGAGGCTTCAATACTTTGGCCACCTCATGAGAAGAGAAGACTCCCTGGAAAAGACCCTGGTGTTGGGAAAGATGGAGGGCACAAGGAGAAGGGAACGACAGAGGACGAGATGGTTGGACAGTGTTCTCGAAGCTACCAGCATGAGTTTGAGCAAACTGCGGGAGGCAGTGGAAGACAGGAGTGCCTGGCGTGCTCTGGTCCATGGGGTCACGAAGAGTCGGACACGACTAAACGACTAAACAACAACAGGGGGAACAATATGTGTTTTGCACAATTTTATGGGTACCTCACTAGCATCAGTTAATCCAACAGATCACATTAGCAGGAAATGCAATATAAAGGCCATTCGACTGCATTTCCCCATTTAATTGCTTCTGAAGTATTTGGGAGGCAGGAATTGGGCACTTGTAAATATTCATCCAAGGCCGGCAAGAAACAATTCCGTATGCTCTGCATTACTGCACTAATCCTCTTTAATTTTTCTTAAAAATAGAAAGCCTGTACACCACGTAAGTAGGCAGCCTGCAAGCCATATTATTTTCTTTAGAGTAGAACTTGTGTTGCAAATGGCAGGAAGCCATGATCCACAAAAATAAAACCATTCTAACCCTAGTGCTAAGTAAGGAAAACAAAGATGTCTCAGCAATTAGCAATATTATATATGTTAGTACTAAGTAACAACAGATGTTTCAACCAGAGCCCAGTACATTCCTTGCAATCCTCCAGAAACCAAAAGCCTCTTGCCGTTGCTATACATTACAATTACCTTGGGCTTTCAGTCCTTGCAAATGCATTCTTAGTGGCGAATGCTAAAGTTTGTTAGTATCGGGTGGCTCTTACCTGTAGCTACATCAGCATGCTGCATACTTCTGCTGACTTAACAGACTAGCAACAAGTGTGCTCTGTAAAGACATGCGCAGGCTATGAGTCATTAGCAAGCATGCAAAGCTAATTGGCAAAACACTCATAAAAGATTCTGAAGGTGGGTTAATTACAATTCATTACGTAAACCGTCCCTGGGCTATTGTTAAAAAAAAAAAATGCATTAACTTTCAAGGTCCAGTTTTTTATGATTCACTTTGCCATGTTGTGAGAAAGTCTTTGTATCAAACTACATTCATTACAATTCAGGCCACAAAAGCCTTTACGGGGTTTCTTGACATTATTTCCATGGGCTGCACATTGCTAACAACTGGCAAAAAGTCAAAAAACATTTATGGTATTTTCTTACCATATACACAGGCCAGCTTTAAAAGCTACAAAATTTAATTGCTTCCCCTTTCCCATTTGTTCCTTTTAGCAAATAAAAAGTTGAGGGTGGAGATACGATGGCAGGCATGCGGCAGGCAAGAAGGCTGCATTTTTGATTGCCCAATTGATCTTAATGGACTTTGCCTATCTGACATGCAGAGATTCACTATGAGTCCGTCATCGGGAGAAATACAGGATGGTTAAGCAATAGAATAAATGCTCAGTGCATCATTGCGAGAAACATACCGATTGCCAAAATTGGCAAAGCAAATTATGTTGGTGCAGCATCTGGTTTGTTGTTGTTTAGTCGTTTAGTCGTGTCCGACTCTTCATGACCCCATGGGCCAGAGCCCGCCAGGCACTCCTGTCTTCCACTGCCTCCCACAGTTTGGTCAAACTCATGTTAGTAGCTTCGAGAACACTGTCCAACCATCTCGTCCTCTGTTGTCCCCTTCTCCTTGTGCCCTCCATCTTTCCCAACATCAAGTTCTTTTACAAGGAGTCTTCTCTTCTCATGAGGTGGCCAAAGTATTTGGAGCCTCAGCTTCAGGATCTGTCCTTCCAGTGAGCACTCAGGGCTGATTTCCTTAAGAATGGATAGGTCTGATCTTCTTGCAGTCCATGGGACTCTCAAGAGTCTGGGACTCTTCCAGCACCATAATTCAAAAGCATCAATTCTTCGGCGATCAGCCTTATTTATGGTCCAGCTCTCACTTCCATACATCACTACTGGGAAAACCATGGCTTTAACTATACGGACCTTTGTTGGCAAGGTGATGTCTCTGCTTTTTAAAATGCTGTCTAGGTTTGCCATCACCTTTCTCCCAAGGAGAAGGAGTCTTTTAATTTCGTGACTGCTGTCAGGCTGGTAGCTACACTCAAATTGTTCATATCTAATATTTATTGATAGAGCAGCCTGTCCATCAAAGCTGAGCTGGACAAGTGTATTAGCAACTCAAGTACAGCGGTACCTCGGGTTACATACGCTTCAGGTTACATATGCTTCAGGTTACAGACTCCGCTAACCCAGAAATATTGCTTCAGGTTAAGAACTTTGCTTCAGGATGAGAACAGAAATTGGGCTCCGGTGGCGCGGCGTTAGTGGGAGGCCCCATTAGCTAAAGTGGTGCTTCAGGTTAAGAACAGTTTCAGGTTAAGTATGGACCTCCGGAACAAATTAAGTACTTAACCTGAGGTACCACTGTACATCAATGGCTCACATCTCCAAAAGGGTATGGGAGTATGTGATACTAATGTCCAATGCAAAGATGAAGGTCTACTAGGCTTGTGTGTTGAGCATGCTGCTTTATGGAAGTGAGTCATGGGCAACTTACAAATGTGAGGAGCAATGCCTCAAAGCCATCCACATGAGCTGTGTCGGTATCACACGGCAGTACAAAGATGTGCTCTCCCAAGTCCACATTCCCAACATGTTTGCACTCCTGTTTCAGTGACATCTAGAAGAAGAGTTTGGATTTGATATCCCGCCTTTCACTCCTCTTAAGGAGTCTCAAAGCGGCTAACATTCTCCTTTCCCTTCCTCCCCCACAACAAACACTCTGTGAGGTGAGTGGGGCTGAGAGACTTCAGAGAAGTGTGACTGGCCCAAGGTCACCCAGCAGCTGCATGTGGAGGAGCAAGGATGCGAACATGGTTCACCAGATTATGAGTCCACTGCTCTTAACCACTACACCACACTGGCTCTCACCACATCTACGGCGGGTTGGTCATGTCTACAGAATGGAAGATGGCAAGATCCCCAAGGATGCACTCTACAGGGAACTGGCTCCAGGCACCAAGTCTGTGTTACAAAGATTTCTGCATATGTGACCTGGACACTGGCAACATCAACCCCACTGTGTGGGAATCCTTTGTAGATGACTGCAGTTCTTGCTGACAGATAGTCAGGTTTGTATATCGATAGCAGTGACCAGAGGAGGAATGACAGCTGGGAGGAGCGCAGGGAGAAGAAACGCCATGGTGCATTTGCAGCAGCACAACCAGATGCCTTCTTCTGCCCCAGCTGCAACAGAAGATGTCACTCCTGCAACAGTCTCTACAGCCACAGCAGGTGCTGCAACCTTCCAACAGTTTGACTTCACCCTCAAAGGCATGCTCCTCCATTGTCTCCCGAGATAGACAGATATTGACGTTATTTAGCAGAGGTAGCCAACAGATTTCTATTGTATGCTTTGTGTCCATGAAATATACTTTATATACATTATTTACACAATGGGCTGCATGTGATTGGCTAAATCCGGGATTCTCCTGTAGGCCAATCAGGTTGTGGATTCACTTCCACCTGGAGCTGGATTGGGTGGCTCCTGTGGACCAATCATACTGCTGCATTGTTCTAGGACCAATCAGACTGCTGCATTCTGAATCCTATTGTTCTAGGACAAATCAGACTGCTGCATTTTGGATCCTATTGTTCTAGGACCAAACAGAATGCTGCATTTTGGATCCTATTGTTCTAGGACCAATCAGACTGCTGCATTTTGGATCCCATTAAACTCAGTACATAACAGTCCACTTATTGAATCCTGGTGAGCCAAATTCATAGAAGCAATGGAAGCCAAATCATTCAAGAGGAAATGATAAATAGGGGCTGAATAAAACCCCTCTGATGTATATGTTGTTATAGCCTCAGATAGCTCAGTTGATAGAGCATGAGACTCTTGATCTCAGGGTCATGGGTTTGAGCCCCATATTGGTTGAAAGATTCCTGCATTGCAGGGGGTTGGACTAGATGACTCTCATGGTCCCTTCCAACTCTACAATTCTTTCTGCCACATGCATCATTTTAACTGAGAAGACATAGGCAGCTACCTTTCCTTGAGTCTGACCATTGGTCCATCAAGCTCTGTGTTGTGTACATTGGCAGTGTCTCTCCAGAGGTTCAATGGACATTCCCAGGCCAGCCTAACTGTAGATGCTCAGATCAAAGCAGATGCTCTACCACAGAGCTATGGTGCTTCCCCTAAAATTTAGGGCCTCCATATACTGGTATGTGGCTGAAGCCTTACTCCAACTCTTTAGACCACTCAGTCACACTACAAAAGCAAGACTTCAGTTGATCGGCTATATTATCAAAGAGCTGACCTACCAGTAACTTGTGGTGGAAATATGTGGCAATGTGACAAGTGGAGAACATAAGAAGAGCCTGCAGGATCAGACCAATGGCCCATCTAGTCCAGCATCCTGTTCTTCCAGTGGCCAACCAAATGCCTTCGGGAAACCAGCGAGAAACACATGTGCATAAGAGGACTCTCCCCTCCCGTGGTTTCCAGCAACTGGTGTTTGGAAGCATTGCTGTCCCCAACTCTGAAAAGATCAGTCATTATACGTAGCTAGTGGCCATTGATAAGGTAAAGATCCAGTCCCTTAGGTCCAGTCGTGACCGACTCTGGGGTTGCGCCGCTCATCTTGCTTTATTGGCCGAGGGAGCCGGTGTACAGCTTCCGGGTCATCATGTGGCCAGCATGACTAAGCCGCTTCTGGCGAACCAGAGCAGCGCACGGAAACGCCGTTTACCTTCCCGCCAGAGTGGTACCTATTTATCTATTTGCACTTTGAGGTGCTTTCAAAGTGCTAGGTTGGCAGGAGCAGGGACCGAGCAATGGGAGCTCACCCCGTCGTGGGGATTCGAACCGCTGACCTTCTGATCAGCAAGTCCTAGGCTCTGTGGTTTAACGCACAGCGCCACCCGCGTCTCTTACCTTGCCTTAGGCATTTCTAAAACCACACAAGCAAACTATTGCAGTGGTGTGAGGGCTATGGGCTTCATTTTGGGCTTCTAGAACCCAAACGTCCTGAGGTTTAATGAACTCTCAACTTCATGTTTAAGATGTGAGGACAAGGTCTCAGCAGGCTGGTGGGGAATATGCGTTATTACGTTGGGCAGAAGAGGAAGTTGGGCCAAAAGTTTCTCGAGTTCCGCCCTGACGGGAAACTGAGATACGCAAATAACAGCAATTATAAAAATGATGTCATGATCAGAAAAGAAGCCTACATACACGAAAGTCTGATGGAAGAGCTAAAGAGGATAATCGATGACAGTGAAATCACGAAAGAAGATGATGCATTATGGCCGCCTCCTGACAGAGTTGGCCGGCCGGAGCTTGAAATTGTAATTGGTGATGAACACATCTCTTTTACCACATCAAAAATTGGTTCTCTTATTGATGTAAATCAGTCCAAGGATGCAGAAGGTCTAAGAGTGTTTTACTACCTTGTCCTGGACCTCAAGTGTGTTGTCTTCAGTCTCATTGTATTACACTTCAAGATTAAGATTAAATTGCTGTTCAAGATTAAATTGTATGGATTTAAATTTGCACTGTAAAGTTCCTTTCGGTGGGGTGACTTTCCATTCTTTATCTCTCATTGGTTTTATGTGTGTCAGATTTTTTACAGAGTGAATTTAATAAATGCTAAAAAGCTTAAAAAAAGAAAGATGTGAGGACAAGATCCACACTACACCAGGGATAATGCAACCTTAATAAAATTCTCTAGGCACCCCTTCAAACAACTGCATCAGTTATAAATATGCCTGTCTAATGCCAGCTAATTTCTTTTATGCCATGGTTTTGCCCTCCGGTGTCAAGTGATCATAGTATTACCGTAACTATAAAATACTATGTTTTCCTGCTATTCCCTTTTAGAGCCTACATTTTCTAAAAGCTATCTAAACCTGGCACGTAGATATGAAATTCAGCATTGTACCCTGAGTAAGGCCCTGTGGTGCTTTGACATTTCTGCAGCAAGATACTGAGAGCAGATGAACATTAGTCAGCATTTGATTTCTAATTGCAGTCTCAAAGCTTCAGGGATAATGTTCAAGTTGAAAGAGCGCAGCCTTTGATGGTAGCTCTCTGAGGGAGAAATTTGTTTTAGCTTTTCTCAATGAACGTGATTTCCAAGGATAAAGATCAAAGTGATGTCAGTGGCCAGAGCTATGGCAAATGCAGAATACAGCCTCTTGCAACCTACAATTAACACTACAGTTAGACTGAAGTCTAGACTAGAGGCAAATCCCCTGCCAGCTTTAGCTAACACTGACAGAGATGTGGCAAGGCAGGATATTGCTGTGGTGGTGAGAACAGAAAGATACAAGCTACCCGAGTGGTAGAGGAGAGACCGGATTAGACTATTAATCTAACAGTTAACTGTGTGTGTATGTGTATTTGCATATAATTTTATCTATTGAAATGTTTATAGACCGCGCTTTCATTAAAATACAACAAGGTGGTATTGTGTTGTTGTTTAGTTGTTTAGTCGTGTTCGACTCTTCGTGACCCCATGTACCAGAGCACGCCAGGCACTCCTGTCTTCCATTGCCTCCCGCAGTTTGGTCAAACTCATGCTGGTAGCTTCGAGAACACTATCCAACCATCTCGTCCTCTGTCGTCCCCTTCTCCTTGTGCCTTCCATCTTTCCCAACATCAGGGTCTTTTCCAGGGAGTCTTCTCTTCTCATGAGGTGGCCAAAGTATTGGAGTCTCAGCTTCAGGATCTGTCCTTCCAGTGAGCACTCAGGGCTGATTTCCTTTCAGAATGGAGAGGTTTGATCTTCTTGCAGTCCATGGGACTCTCAAGAGTCTCCTCCAGCACCATAATTCAAAAGCATTAATTCTTCAGCGATCAGCCTTCTTTATGGTCCAGCTCTCACTTCTATACATCACTACTGGGAAAACCATAGCTTTAACTATATGGACCTTTTTTGGCAAGGTGATGTCTCTGCTTTTTAAGATGCTGCCTAGGTTTGTCATTGCTTTTCTCCCAAGAAGCAGGAGTCTTTTAATTTCGTGGCTGCTGTCACCATCTGCAGTGATCATGGAGCCCAAGAAAGTAAAGTAAAGAAAGCAAGGTGGTATACAGCATACCAAATTGCAAGGTCAATAAAAGAATCAGTTAAAACACCAATAAGTACCGGCTGAAGAAATTCACATTGCAAAGGCCTGTTTGAATAATATGCTTTTAAAGTTACTTCTAAAAGAATGCAGAAAACAAACTTCCACCGGCATGGAGGTGAGAATGGGTTTTTGTTTTTTCAAAAGATTTGCTTACCTCCTCTGTTACACAATGGGAAGTACACACTGTTAAATGGAGATAGAAGCCATATGTATGGGTATGTGTGGAGCTTATCAAGGCAGTATGCAGATGACACTTCTCTTGCTTTCATGTGGAAATCAAGTTATGTGAGACCAAGTCCAGCCCATGTCTTCAATTCAGTTGGTGTGAGAAGCAGTACATGGGGAAGTTCTGAATCCACCTTATACATACAGGGGAAACTGGAATGGCAGAATTGGCTCTGCAAGGAGGGAGGGAGGAAGATGCTACCTGACCCTCTAACTCCTGTGCCATGATTTGCTAATTGTTTTCTGAAATAGCTTATTTTATTTAAGATTCATTTAGTTAGTTGCCTTGCGAGGCCCCACACCCAAAAAAAAGGGGATAAGCATTTTTAAGCAAGTAAATAAATATACAGATGTATGGAAAACCCTTTTTTACTAGCACTTACGTGTATTTTTATGTTGTGTAATTATGCAAAGTCCAAATGGATCCCGCTTCTTTCCTCAGAAGAAAGCAACCATTGAGATTGCAGGGTTGCCCACAGTGTTATCTCCTAATCCACTACATGATTTGTGAAATCTAGGCAAGCAACCAAAATTCTCAAAAAGTGTGAGGGCAATCTACAATGGCTGCATTTACCACTTTTTTCTATAAATGGCTCTTCTGGGTAAAAAAGGTAAAGGTAAAGGGACCCCTGACCATTAGGTCCAATCGTGACCGACTCTGGGGTTGCGGCGCTCATCTCGCTTTATTGACCAAGGGAGCCGGCGTACAGTTTCCGGGTCATGTGGCCAGCATGACTAAGCCACTTCTGGCGAACCAGAGCAGCGCACGGAAACGCCATTTACCTTCCCGCCGGAGCGGTACCTATTTATCTACTTGCACTTTGACGTGCTTTTGAACTGCTAGGTTGGCAGGAGCAGGGACCGAGGAACAGGAGCTCACTCCGTTGCGGGGATTCGAACCGCCGACCTTCTGATCGGCAACTCCTAGGCTCTGTGGTTTAACCCACAGCGCCAAGTGCATCCCATGGCTCTTCTGGGTATTTACATTTAATTTAAATTACCCAGTACTGTAGCTTTCAACACCAGTTTGGGTAGCGCATCAAAATGGATTCCTAGAACAGGTAGCCCAAACAGCACCAGACATCTCACAAGGCACAAAACAACTCAGTGCCAGAGAGCTAAGAACACCCTCTCTCCCATCACCAATGCTAAGGACTTCATTGCTTTTACAACAATGTTGCTCACACATTTGCAAGCTATCAGATCATGGTAGATATGTGACTTGACCCGGGGCAATGAAGCCATAGAAGAAAGGAATGCACACAGCCGAGGGATAGGACAGATATAAGAAAGCAGTGCATATTTAAGCGATGGAACTTGATTCTACAGGATGCCCACCAACCCACATGGCTTTAAAAGCGGTGTAGGCAAATTTATGGAGAAGAGGCTATTGATAGCTACTAGCCACAATGGCTGGTAATGCAGCAATGCTTCTGAATACCAGTTGCTGGAAACCACAGGAGAGACAGCTCTTGTGCTCACGTTCAGCTTCTGGGACTAGGCTCTTCTTATGCAGGACAGAGAAGGCCAACTGCCCTGGCTGGTTCTATTATGCATCAAGCTCAGGGGGTTAAGGCCAATGAGCGTTGTCTTTCTGAGGGCACAGCATTTCTCAGAGGACTTGCTTTGTAATGAGTAGACCCTTGCCCCCCTGAGAGAAGCCTGAGAAACCAGTCAGTGAAGCAACCACTGATATTATTTATTTTTGGTTAATGTGAATTGGAGAAAACCAGGAGGTTCTGCTCATCCTTAGCTGAGGAGGCAACATTGTGACCTGGCAACCCTAAAGAGGGTAACTGAGGTCAAGAAACAGCATGTGATAGGGCCAAATTTTAATAAATGATAGTAATAATTTTATTATTTGTACTCCACCCATCTGGCTGAGTTTCTCCAGCCACTCTGGGCGGCTTACAGCATATATGAAAACATAGTAAAACATCAAACATTAGAAATGACTTTAGATGTCTTCTAAAAGTTGTGTAGTTCTTTATCTCTTTGACATCTGATGGGAGGGTGTTCCACAGGGAAGGCGCCACTACCCAGAAGGCCCTCTACCTGGTTCCCTGTAGCTTCACTTCTCGCAGTGAGGGAACCACCAGAAGACCCTCGGAGGAGGACCTCAGTTGTCTGGGTTGAACGATTGGGGGTGGAGATGCTGGACTGTGGTCGTTTAGGGCTTGAAAGGTCAGCACCAATACTTTTACATATTGAAATGCTCTGGCTGCAAGTTTTTGGTTTCTATTAGATTCCAGTTTCTTCACAGATAATGAAAAATAGATTGTCTTAGCCTTCCCCAGTCTGTTGCTTTGCATATATTTTTGAAATTTCCTGCCCTGACCATTGGCCATGCTGGTTAGGGCTGATGGGAGTTGGTCTCTAGCAATACCTGGAAGCCACCAGGTTGTGGAATGCTGGTAACCCCTTTAAAGTGCTAGATGTCTATGTAGTTGCTGAAGCAACACAAGTTCTCAGATCAGCCAGTTCTGTTCAGTTCTGCTGATTCACCTGTATGACCATATGGGAATAAACTTGACCTCCATACCTTCATGAACCCATCAAGGATGCAGAAGATTATTAATATTCACATGCCTCCTGGCATGTTGAGAGAGTCTTCATTAATTAAAATTTGGAGGAGAAGTCCTTGAGAATATTGGATGAAAGTTGCTTTATGCCTGAAAGTTATTAAGAATATCTCCTAGGCCTTTGCTAAATTAGAGCAGGTGCAGATAGTAATTAAATTCATTAAGTGATAAGCACTGCATGCCTTTCCTTCTCCTAGTACTATCAACATTCAGTGGCTAAAACAATTGCAAATTTATGGGGTTCAACTTCTCTAGGCCTGACTCTTCGTGCTTTTTCGTGCCGTGGCTTGAAGACATGGGGGTGGGAGATGCACTATATTGGAATAGTTATATCTAGGGATTTGTCAATCATGTCTCTTTATATCTGCAGAGTTGTCTATGTCTTGCCTTTTGACGTCCACAAAAACTCCATGGAATGTTTATCATGACTTTACATTAGGAATTGCTGCCGTAAATCAAAATGCAAAATGTAAATGTGGATGATTTCCATTGCTCTCAATTGATTGTGAGTCCAGATTCACATTTAAACCTGTGGCTCATTTGGGAAAAAGATTGTGCACCTATCCATGTTCTGTCCCTATTCCTGAAGTAAATAAACCTTTAGACAATCATGCTGAAGACGATCCCAGGATAATTGTCCTTACCAGTAGGGCTACAATATTTGCATTTGTCCTGGGCAATGCAATTCAACTTGGGGAGGGTGATGACCCTTTTTCCTGAGCAGTTGAAGGTTTAAGGATCTTTTCTGGGCATGATTTTCTCCATGAGAACTTTAAAATCAGTATGTTGGCATTCTGCAAACACCTCAATGTATTCTTTCCAAAATGCTGAACACCTCACATCAAAATCTGCAAGGCATTTGCAGCCCACACTGCCTTTTTCTGGCTACTGTGCTTGCACACCCAATATTGTTTGTGAAATCACAATCTCTGCTATGTGGACATCTTGAATGGCTAGATTTCCCTGTTTACAGAGGTGTGGTGGGCCCACTCAAGGGCACTTAGAACTCAAAATATCCATGGCAGTACTGTAACTTACTGATAGCAGTAGTGTACACTTTCTTGTGGACGGACTAAGGTCTTATAGAGAAAGGTAAAAGAAAAGGACCCCTGGATGGATTAAGTCCAGTCAAAGGTGAGCCGGCGTTTGTCCACAGACAGCTTTCCGGGTCATGTGGCCAGCACGACTAAACCACTTCTGGAACAACAGAACACTGTGACAGAAACCAGAGTGAACGGAAACACCCTTTATCTTCCCGCCGCAGCGGTACCTATTTATCTACTTGCACTGGCATGCTTTCGAACTGCTAGGTTAGCAGGAGCTGGGACAAAACAATGGGAGCTCACCCTGTTGAGTTGATTTGAACTGCTGACCTTCTGCTTGGCAAGCCCAAGAGGCTCAGTAGTTTAGACCACAGCGCCACCCGCATCCAATAGTAGTAGGGTACACTATCTTGTGGATTGTCTTATCTACAGCATACATTGAAAGCACATTTAAAGCACATGAGTTTTCCCAAATAATCCTGAGAACTGAGGTCAAAGCTACCACAAGCTATATCCTTTACAAACTACATATTCTCCTTTTCTCATAATTCCAGAAACCAAGACCATCCAGTGAAATGAATGATGGGAGACTCAGGACAGGTGGAAGGAAGTCCTTTCTCACTTAATGCAAATGTTAATAAGATGTGTTGGTGTTATCTGTACTGAATACTACCACAAGATGTGTTGATGGCCACCAACTTAGAGGGCTATAAATGGAGATTAAGCAAATTCCTGGAGGGCAAGACTTTATATGGCTGCTACTTGCTATGTTAACAACTGTATATGTTACCTCCAGGATAAGAGGAAAGAGTGCTGTTGTGCCCATGCCCTGTTTGTAGGTTTTTCATAGGCAGCTGATAGCCACCGTGGGAACCAGGGTGGACTAGAAAGGGCTTTGTTTTAATCCAGTAGGGTTCTTCTTATATTCTTATGTGATCTCTGTTTAAAATTTGTAATCATCTGCAGATTAATGAATCTGTTAATTACAGTAATTAATGTTTTAACCCTCGTTAAACAAGGAGATACTTCCTTGTGCAGGGAATGCGGCCCAATCTACTCCTCCTCATTCAACTCTGGGCAGGTTTCTGTGGCTGTCTGGTGCTTTGCAAAGCGATCTGCACAGCACCAATGGCAACCTCAGGATTGCCAGTAGCTACAGAGATAAAATACCACAAATTGCTTGTGAGCCAAAAGGAATTTATAGTAAACTAGCCACCCAGAGTTAAAAGAGGAGAGACTTCTCCATTTATTAGCTTAGCAGAAGTCAACAGAGCACTAGATGCCTGCATGAACTTGCTTTACTACTTTATACTGTGTTATCTGAACCATTATCGTAAGAGCCAATGGGCTTGGAAGTCTACCTACCCTTTCCCTGCGTACTAAAAAGTCTTTTAAAAATAGATGAAGTGATTCAGTTATCCACGTCTCATAGATTTCCCTCCTCATGCACCCATACAACTCTGAAGAGGCAGAATGTCTAGATTTTAAAAGTCAAGCAAACCATATACACCATAAAAACCACACAACAAATCATTAGATGGACCCAAATAACTGGTTGGATAGTCCAAGTCAGTATGGGTAATTGAGCCCCACCACCCACTGCTGGCTGACCTTTGTTGTAGCCTTAAGGTTATAAGGTCAAACTGTTGCAGTGAGTAGAAGATACTGAATTTATAGTGCTGGTTCTGCTCTGTAATTACTTACAACAAATTGCCTTTCTGATTCATATCAATTCAAACTCAAGATGATGGATTTTTCAGAGCTAGCCGACCTAACCAGAAGAGTCTGCAACCAGAAGGAGGAGGAGTATCAGGAAGAATGGACAAAATTTAATGATTATTTAGCTAAATTTGTTAAGTTTAACTAATTGGAAATAGCTTGCAGGCAACAGATTGGCTTAGGAATGTATATAAGTTAAAAGATGTTTAACATGTACAATTTCAAATTGAAAAAATATGTTAATGGACTAAGTTAAGTTTATAAGAATTATGATTTGGAAAGCCGTTATAAGGATATGCATGGAAATTCAACCAAGGGGAAGCGAGGAAGTCACTTAACAATGTTAATAAGTATAATTTTAATGAGGTTATGATTTATGTTTGTTTGTTTGCGTGTTTTGTTTGTGTATAATTTTGTGAAACTTAATAATTTTTTTGGAAAAAAAACAAAAACAAACTCAAATGTGTGCAAACTAAGTATGAACAGTTTTTGCCACACTGATGATGTCTTCGGTTTGCAGGTGTCTTGTGAGCATCAATGCAAGGTAACATAATAATAATAATAATAATAATAATAATAATAATAATAATAATAATTTATTATTTGTACCCCGCCCATCTGGTTGGGTTTCCCCAGCCACTCTGGGTGGCTTCCAACAAAGATAAAAGATACACTGAAATGTCACATATTAAAAACTTCCCTGAACAGGGCTGCCTTCAGATGTGGGAAATGCAAATCATGGAGAAGGCTCCACAATGAACCTTGCAGTGAACCTGCCCACACAGCCACCCATGGCTGAAATGGTGACAGCCGTAAGCCATAAACTGCTTTGCAGGGGATTCAGCAGCCCTGACATGCAAATTGATCAGTGTCACATGACAAGGGATCTCTGCATTATTTCAATGTCACTAGCAAGTATCCCACAGAGTCTGTTGAGCCAAGAGCACTGCAGATTAGAAACTTGTGAATAAAAGCCAACTCTGATAGTATCATCACAGATGGCAATTTATTCTGGGAGTTAGGTTTGAGATGAATATCCAGTCCCTGCTCTATTCCTATCACCTTCCCAGTTGTGGACAGAGACCACAAAATTAATATTCTGCTGAACCTGATGTTCTGGCAGAATGATCTCACCTATTGGACAGAATGATCTCACCTCTTCAGCCATATGGGAAACTGCAGATCTGAAACTGTGGTGGAAAAAAAGAAACCCCATTTTACAGAGAAATCCCCTCCTGTTGGCCTTGAGGCAAGTCTTCCTTGCTATAGGTGAGTTGTTACTTAAAAACCTGCATGGATGCGTAAGATAGCCTAAGGGACATCTCTCCCTGCTTTTATGCAAAGTAATGATTTTAGGGGACGCGGGTGGTGCTGAGGGTTAAACCACAGAGCCTAGGACTTGCCGATCAGAAGGTCGGCAATCTAAATCCCCGCGACGGGGTGAGCTCCCATTGCTCGGTCCCTGCTCCTGCCAACCTAGCAGTTCGAAAGCACGTCAAAGTGCAAGTAGATAAATAGGTACTGCTCTGGCGGGAAGGTAAACGGCATTTCTGTGTGCTGCTCTGGTTTGCCAGAAGTGGCTTAGTCATGCTGGGCACATGACCTGGAAGCTGTACGCCGGCTCCCTTGGCCAATAAAGCGAGATGAGCGCCGCAACCCCAAAGTCGGTCACAACTGGACCTAATGGTCAAGGGTCCCTTTAATGATTTTAGAGATCTGGAAAAAGTCAAAATATTTGGGACTGATTTGAAACCTCCACCCCTAGCTTTCTTAAATTAATACTTTGTATTTCAGTTGTTCAAACAGGAACTCCTGTACAGCAGACTCCCAGGGGAAGGAAACTGAAATTATATTGATGGGGACCCAAAATGACAGAGCATCATTGTTGTTTTCACAGCTGGGGAGCAACCCGTTGCAAACAAGGAAAGCCTTACGAGTGGAACTACATTTGTAAGTTATAAAAAAGCCACTCAACCCCCTAATCACATACTAGCTGTACAAACAAGACACAAAACACATGAACTATACTCTAGTAGTAGGAGACACTCCTTTCCACCTTTGGCCCACTTCCTGATACTTGGTGGTAAGGCATATCATAGGTCCTCCCAAAGCTAGCTGTAGCCACCTCATTGTGATTCGACACTAGACTCCACCCAGATAAAGATGGAGATGATTACCAGAAAAGAAAAACCTCGCTCTCTGTTGAGAAAGGCTGCCCTCCATCTAAGGCAGATTACAGTGCTCCAGAACACCACACAAGGCAGAGTTTGGAGCACACCCTCTGGTCAGCTCAGCTGACTGCAACTCAAAATCCTCAAATGCACATTATTCCACAGTTGTTCTTTTCCCACAAACAAAGCACAAAACTATCAGCAGCTGTATGAGAGGTAGGTTCTCACTACAACAGCAGCGAGCGCAACAATACATTTTAAAAAGAGAATTTCATTTTTTAAATGGCAGAGTGAAGGGGGACCCCAAAGTGAGTGAGAATGAAAGAAAGGGAAAAAATACTGCCACATTACCATATATTAATATGCAGATGTGTCTATTCTTATTATCCTAATGCAGGTATAATTGCCAGTGTGTAAACTCATTCCAAATATTGCATCTATCCAAAGAAAGTCTGCAAGCTGTCTGTTCATATATTGCCAATGTTGTCTTGCTGTCAAGCCATTAAGGGGAAATCTATCTCTATTCTTCCAAGTCATCAGTATCAGTCTCTTGGTCACCATTAGGCTGTGCATAATCCATTTCTGCTGTTCTCTTGTCAGTTTCCACACAGCAAGTACAGAGTTCAAGAGCATAGACAACTCCAAAAATCTTTTTTTCTTCTCTGTAGTGTCTTGTTTATGTAGTTCAGCACTTTCTCCCAAAACCTAGTAAGTTTGGGACACAGATATATGTAACAATACGTATAAATACAAGCTAAAATACTCTGTGGTTACACAGTGGTTTCATTCTACAATAGCTGCTCTAGCACATGCTACCTGAGTTGACCAGTTTAAGCATACCATAGTGACTTGGCCCTCCAGCTGTTTTGGGACTACAACTCCCATAATCCCTAGCTAACAGGACCAGTGGTCAGGGGTGATGGGAATTGTAGTCCCAAAACAGCTGGAGGGCCAAGTTTGGCCATCACTGCCATAGGCACACCTATCTCTACATGCCCCACACTTCCCTAATTGACATACCTCCCTGTGGTTTGTGTGTGTGTGGTTGTATATGTAGGAGAGAAAGAATAAGAGATGGAGTGAGCAGTTAGACTTTGGTTTACATTAGAACATGTTTGAAAGTAACTCATGGGGATATTATTATACAGATCTTCCCTGTTGAATTCCAATATTGTTTTGGAATTTCACTCTGTGTCTTTACCATTAATTCTGGAACTGGAATGTGTGCAGCTTGCTGCATTTTTCAGTTAATTTGTGCCTCTCCCACTCTAAAAAGAATTATGTTGATAAATGTACATACACAGATTGCAAAAAAACTGCAGAAAGGCAACCAGTAACTCTTGAGAGTCCCATGGACTGCAAGAAGATCAAGCCTATCCATTCTGAAAGGAAATCAGCCCTGAGTGCTCACTGGAAGGACAGATCCTGAAGCTGAGGCTCCAATACTTTAGCCACCTCATGAGAAGAGAAGACTCCCTGGAAAAGACCCTGATGTTGGGAAAGATTGAGGGCACAAGGAGAAGGGGACGGCAGAGGACGAGGTGGTTGGACAGTGTTCTTGAAGCTACCAGCATGAGTTTGACCAATCTGCGGGAGGCAGTGGAAGACAGGAGTGCCTGGCGTGCTCTGGGCCATGGGGTCATGAAGAGTCGGACACAACTAAATGACTAAACAACAACAACAACCTTTATGTGGTTGCATGAGGAGATATCAAGATTTTCCTTTTTCTCTTTTGTCTGGTGTGGTGGGTGCGCATGTGCTGCTGAGCCCTGGCAACTCTTGCACAGAACATACAATCACCTCAGTGCATGTTTGAACAATGCATTTGTGTACATCACTAAAAATGCAGAGGAGGGGAGAAGCACACACATGAACTGAATTGCTTTTGAAAGGACTGCAAGACAATATGCACTGAAGCACTTTGAATGCTCAGAAGTGCTACACGAAGCTTAGGCCTCTTTCAGAGCTAGATCTTTGCTTTATTCTGGGGAAAGCCCATCTCAATTAGACTCTCCAGCCCTGTGCTCCCAGTTATTATGCAGATACTTCCAAGATTTTGTTGTGATTGGCAGTTCATTGTTTTGTTTATTAATCACATAAAACCAGGGTTCCCAAACTGTGGATTGCAGACTATAGGGTTGCCATATTCTCCAAAGTGAAAATCTGGACAAAGTTGTGGTGAGAGCCAGTGTGGTGTAGTGGTTGAGAGCAGTGGACTCCTAATCTGGTGAACCGGGTTTGTGTCCCTGCTCCTCCACATGCAGCTGCTGGGTGACCTTGGGCTAGTCACACTTCTCTGAAGTCTCTCAGCCTCACTCACCTCACAGAGTGTTTGTTGTGGGGGAGGAAGGGAAAGGAAATTGTTAGCTGCTTTGTGACCCCTTAGGGTAGTGATAAAGCGGGATATCAAATCAAAACTCCTCCTCCTCCTCTTCTTCTTCTTCCCAACAAACAGCGCAGCCAGGAGCAGGTACTGGAAAGGGCGACTCACTGATTTTCAAGTGGTCCATAGGGGGGAAAGGTTTGGGAACCACTGATATAAAATGAAGTGCAAAATAATCACTGGCTTATGGTTTTCATACCCCAACCTCTCCCAACTTACCCTCTATCTTCCCTTTGCCCCAAACTGTACCCTAAATATATAGTACTGTAGTGGGGTTGACCGAATCCTCTTTCTGGAGGCAATGGGGGGGGGGACTAATTTAACAATATATATTTAACTAATTTAACTAATATAACAAACAAAATAAAAGTAGGAAATTAATAATAATAATAATAATAATAATAATATTTATACCCCCACCCATTTGACTGGGTTTCCCCAGCCTCTCTGGGTGGCTTACAGCATATAAAAAAGGAGGGGAAATACAGATATTGCTTCTTTCCTCAACTTTTGATCTGTGCAATGATTGGGTGAGCATCTACAGCCTGGAAACAAATAAATTCACATGTAATATGGTCCTGCAAGCCATTCTGGTGTCCCGAATTTAGGCATGTCAGGTTTCAAGTCATGAGGTCAAGTAAGAAGGCAGAGTAGCGTCATAGGATAAGGTCTCCCCAAGCACTAAAAATATTGACATGGGAGAATCTAGCATGTTAGCAGTGCTTGAACTCCCTGGTTCTCTTTGCTGAGTCATGCGGGAAGACTGCATCGCAATCGTCCAGCCTGGGTGTGATTAAGGCACAAGCTGCTGGGACGAGGTTGCTTCTCTTCATGAACAGGCATAGTTGGCGAACAAGCCTATGCTGGTTCAAGGCATCCTTGGCACCAGCTGCCACCTGAATATCAAGAAGCAGCATGGAATCCAAAAGCACACCCAAGCTGTTGTTATTATAAGGTATGACCACAAACCACAACAAATGTTCTTCATTCACACTGATTGGGGGCAATTTAATCTTGGAAAAGGCCCAAGAACAGGCTTTTGAACCTTGCTGTCAATCAGAACATATATATACAGAGAACGTGCAAAGAGATCTGCTTGATCAGGCCAAAGTCCCATTCTAGTCCAGCAGCCTGTTGCCAAACAGACGCCTATAGGACACCCACAGGCAAGGGGAACTGAAGTGTGGCAGCACTCTTCAGAGTGGTGCAGGCTCTGGTTATCTCCCGCTTGGACTACTGCAATGTGCTCTACGTGGAGCTACCTTTGAAGGTGTCCCAGGAACTACAACTAATCCAGAATGCGGCAGCTAGACTGATGACTGGGAGCGGCCACAGAGACCACATAACACCGGTCTTGAAAGACCTACATTGGCTCCCAGTACGTTTCCAAGCACAATTCAAAGTGTTGGTGCTGACCTTTAAAGCCCTGAACGGCCTCGGTCCAGTATATCTGAAGGAGCGTCTCCACCCCCATCATTCTACCTGGACACTGAGGTCCAGCGCCGGGGGCCTTCTGGCGGTTCCCTCACTGCGAGAAGCCAAGTTACAGGGAACCAGGCAGAGGGCCTTCTCAGTAGTGGCGCCCGCCCTGTGGAACGCCCTCCCACCAGATGTCAAAGAGAAAAACAACTACCAGACTTTTAGAAGACATCTGAAGGCAGCCCTGTTTAGGGAAGCTTTTAATGTTTGATGTATTATAGTATTTTTTTGCAAGCCACCCAGAGTGGCTGGGGAAGCCCAGCCAGATGGGCGGGGTATAAATAATACGTTATTATTATTATTATTATTATTATTACTATTATTATTATTACTCTCCCCATTTGTGGTCCCCAACAACTGGCATTTGGAGCATGCTGCCTCCGACAGCAGCTACGGATAGCTAGTCCCTGCACCTTGGCCCTGAAATCTCTTGCGGCCTCCCCTGTCGAAATCTGACATGGTGTCTTTGCACCTGAAAGTATTTCATTTGTTGATGCTTTCCTGTAGCGAACCCCCTCTACCCATGCTTACGAACTTGGCGGAAAATAACCAGCAGACCGCCCCAGCCTCTCCATTTATGACGGTGTGATTAAGGCTGAGATGGAGAATGTGAGGCCAGAGAGTGACCCCTTGCCCTTGCTCCTTAGAATTTGTCCATAGTTCTCTGATAGTCATTTTAACAGAGCAGTGACATGGAGTCTACATGGCACCATGTGATATACAGTGGTACCTCGGGTTACATACACTTCAGGTTACCTACGCTTCAGGTTACAGATTCCGCTAACCCAGAGATAGTGCTTCAGGTTAAGAACTTTGCTTCAGGATGAGAACAGAAATCGGGCTCCGGCGGTGTGGCAGCAGCAGGAGGCCCCATTAGCTAAAGTGGTCCTTCAGGTTAAGAACAGTTTCAGGTTAAGAACGGACCTCGGGAACGAATTAAGTACTTAAACTGAGGTACCACTGTATTTGGGGGGAGGTAGAGTATTCCAGTATCTTAAAAAGTAGAGACATCACCTTGCCAACAAAGGTCCGTATAGTTAAAGCTATGGTTTTCCCAGTAGTGATGTATGGAAGTGAAAGCTGGACCATAAAGAAAGCTGATCGCCGAAGAATTGATGCTTTTGAATTATGGTGCTGGAGGAGACTCTCGAGAGTCCCATGGACTGCAAGAAGATCAAACCTTTCCATTCTTCAGGAAATCAGCCCTGAGTGCTCATTGGAAGGACAGATTGTGAAGCTGAGGCTCCAAGACTTTGGCCACCTCATGAGAAGAGAAGACTCCCTAGAAAAGACCCTGATGCTGGGAAAGATGGAGGGCACAAGGAGAAGGGGATGACAGAGGATGAGATGGTTGGATAGTGTTCTCGAAGCTACCAGCATGAGTTTGACTAAACTGCGAGAGGCAGTGGAAGACAGGAGGGCCTGGTGTGCTCTGGTCCACGGGGTCACAAAGAGTCGGACACGACTAAATGACTAAACAACAACAAGAGTATTCCAAAGCGGCATTTCCCACTTATAACCTGGAGTGATTCACTCCATTCTTCCACCTCAGAAATGCTTCCTGGGTAAATCAGGGCACACAGGTTCTACCAACATGATTTTAAGAGCACCAGAGCATGCAGTATTGCAAAAGCCTAGGTTGTGCAGGTGACAACTACAAAGATCCTTTCAGCAAACCCTCAATATCATGATTGCTCTGTGCTGTGCACCACATGTTTTACATATATATTATAAACTGCATGCATATCTTATATTAAGACATGTAAACAGCTCTCTTAATTGGAATGACAAATGAACCACTTACAATTCTCTGACTGCGTAATTTGCCTAGAGGTTGGGTTCACACTGGCACAAGGATTACATGTGATCAACCAAGGAAAGGTGGTTTGAGAAAGGAAAGTTATCACCACCCTAACCGCAGCTCCAGAAGCTTTTTCTCTAATTAAGTTATTTTATTAAACAAAATGTTTCTAAGGTGGGTCTCTTTGAAAATCCTCATTAGAGTCTATATGTAGCACAATTTACTTTATAAGGCATGGCTTGTGTGCTAACAGATGGTATCTAACTGCACCCATTAAATATCCACCCATGGGGCTCAATCCTGCAAAATGTCAAGCGCCTCCTTCTTTCATTAAATATTAGTTGCTCAGGTCCTCAACATTCTGCAGAGCAGAAAGAATTCGCTCGGCTTTGACTTCTTTTTTCCTGTGATTTATTTCCCTAATTAAGGGGGTGGTGGGGAACTTGGCACAGATGGACTCTGTTTGAAGTCGGCAAAAAATGTATTGCATAGGCAACAGAAAATTATAAAAACATGGGAGCAGATAGATGGGTTTGTAGCTGAGATACATGGCTCACTTCTGGTGGGTCCGACCCCAGGCAACTTTGACTGGTATCATATGAGACCAGGATGGAAGAGCTATCTGACTTTTAAGCAACACCTGAGAAAATCTTGAGTTCAAAGGAACTTGCTTGCTTTGGACAAATCATTCTGTATCAAGAAAAATCAATGTAGTTGTTCAGCAACACCTGTTGGTGTTCCACTGTTCCGCAAGATGTGTGAGTATATTAAGAGCTTTATAAACCACAAACTCTTTCTATGCAGATATATCACGTGGTGCCATGTAGACTTCATGTCACTGCTCTGTTAAATAAAATCTTTCTTATCCTAACAGATGGTTCGACATTTTTGGATGTCTCCCAGGCCAGCCAGGGACGTGAGTGGCGCTGTGGGTAAATGCCTCAGCGCCTAGGGCTTGCCGATCGAAAGGTCGGCGGTTCGAATCCCCGTGGCGGGGTGCGCTCCCGTTGCTCAGTCCCAGCGCCTGCCAACCTAGCAGTTCGAAAGCACCCTCGGGTGCAAGTAGATAAATAGGGACCGCTTTCTAGCGGGAAGGTAAACGGCGTTTCCGTGTGCAGCGATGTCACGCTGGCCATGTGACCCGGAAGTGTCTCCGGACAGTGCTGGCCCCTGGCCTCTTAAGTGAGATGGGCGCACAACCCCAGAGTCTGTCAAGACTGGCCCGTACGGGCAGGGGTACCTTTACCTTTACCTTTACCACTGTAAGGGGGGACGCGGGTGGCGCTGTGGGTAAATGCCTCAGCGCCTAGGGCTTGCCGATCGAAAGGTCGGCGGTTCGAATCCCCGCGGCGGGGTGCGCTCCCGTTGCTCAGTCCCAGCGCCTGCCAACCTAGCAGTTCGAAAGCACCCTCGGGTGCAAGTAGATAAATAGGGATCGCTTTCTAGCGGGAAGGTAAACGGCGTTTCCGTGTGCAGCTCTGGCTCGCCAGAGCAGCGATGTCACACTGGCCACGTGACCCGGAAGTGTCTTCGGACAGCGCTGGCCCCTGGCCTCTTAAGTGAGATGGGCGCACAACCCCAGAGTCTGGCAAGACTGGCCCGTACGGGCAGGGGTACCTTTACCTTTACCTTTTTACCCAGGCCAGCCAATATATGGAACTTCCCCGTTTAGTATAAAGTTTTACTACTGCAGTTCTCCAACTAGAATTAAAATAAATAACTAAATCAGCATTTGGATACTTGGAGCTTTTTTCAGTGGTTCGTATAGCCAGGTGCTTAATGTGAGACATATTTCTATCTCCACAGTTCAGTCCTGAGAGTGATAAATAACTGAAAATGACTATGGCAATCCACTCTGCAATATGGCCAACTTTTTGCTATAGACTCATAATCATCCTATGACTTATTATTTATCATATCCTTAACATTAATTCTGTTAATGTTGAGTTCATAGGGGGCTGGGGGCAAACACTACAGATCAAAATATTGTTAGTGCCACATATAATTTATTATCACCCAGAAACAACATGTTAATATTTAGCAACCACAAATTTGCATATTTTTAGTGGTCGCACAATTCCAAACTAAACACACCGGCATTCTTCCAACTAGCAAAATAAGCACCTTATAAATATATCACCACCAGCAGCAGCATCTCGTAACCTACATTTGTATTAAATAGTTTCACTGATTTTATCTGTGTTTTAACAACAATGTTTTTATGTATATCTGTTTTTTAATTGTTTTGTGGATTTTTGCTGTATTTTATCTACAACTTTGTTTGTCATCACTTACAAAGCTCTTTAAGTGCTTTACAAGTCTTCTAAAAAGATAAAATAAACAAACCATTATCAGGGCTGCAGTGTTTAATTGATTAATGGGCTAGATTAGTCAGATAACACTTTTTGATTAAAAAGCTCTCCCCATTTAATCACGCAGCAGGCTTTCTTTTTTTTAAAAAAAGGTAATTATTTTTAATACGAATACTTAGATTTTTCTTGGAAGATGCCATCCTAAAAGGGGCATTACTCCTATCTCACAAAAGAGAGAATGCCTAGGCTAGGATGGTGCCCATAGCCATGTGACTGCCTCCAAAGAGTGCAATTTCTCTCCCATCTATAAGAGGAAGAAAATAAGCAAGTTGTTGCTGACAGATTGTTAACTTTGGCACAGGGCTGGCTCAAGACATTTTGGCGCCTGAGGCGGACCACAAAATGGCGCCAGGGAAGAAGGGCTGAGTGAAGAACAAAGGGGGAACAAAGGGGAATAAAGATTGACGCTGGGAACAAGGGTGGGAGGAGATCAGCATGGCCTCCTATTTGCCAAGAGGCTGTTGTTGAGCGACATGGGGGCGAGCTGTCAAGGAGGCAGCAGATCCGGCCTCTATGGAGAGTGCTGCAGCTGGGGTTGCCACCACAACATTGCCACCACAGCAGCAGCAGCAGGAGATGCATTCCTTGGAGGCTGGATCTGCCGTCCCTGTGGAGCATGCCGCTTGAGGTGGCTTAGAATCCTCCAGAAAAATAATCTATCAAAGGACCTGTTAATGGCATTTTACCATTGTACTGTGGAGAGTGTATTAACGTATGGTCTGTGTTTTTGATTTGGGAGCTGCACAGTCAGGGGAAAAAACAATGCTGTCCAGGGTTGTAAAGACCGCGGAGAGAATAACTGGGTGCACTCTTCCCACCTTGGATCAAATCTATGCTTCCAGGTGTCATAAGAAAGCTGCAGAGATAGTGCAGGATAGTGCACACCCCAGAAATGATCTCTTTCAGCTTCTACCTTGTAGAAGAAGGTACAGGGTTATAAAGACTAGGCCTGTCAAGCAGTTTTTATCCAAATGTGATTTTGGTTTTAAATGCAGTGTAGAGTAGTCTCTGTGGGAGTATATTGTATTTAATTATGGGGTATCAGAGTTTTTAGGGGGTTAACCAGGCTGGGATAGCTGGGATAGCAGGCCTGATGGTTTTTGAATGCCTGATGTAGATTTTTTTCAATTTCGTTGTTCTGTATGGGAGAATGACAATAAAGATTATCGTATCGTATTTTGTATTCCTTTTTGTCCTTCTGCCTGCCTTCCTCCTACCTTTTGTTTCTAACAAAGTTCCACAATTTGATTATTGAAGTGTGCGCAACAGCCAACCTCAGGATTCTGGAAATGGCACAAGGAGCCACCCAACCATCTTAGGGACTCCATTCCAGCTTTGTTTAGGGCTTACTCCTTAGCTGTTTCTTCTCCCAAACAGGTCCCTCAAAGCAGTGGGCATGGACTTTTCCTTGGGGTTTACTCTTGAAGCCTTTCTCACAAATCAGTGTAGCTACAAGGCAACGGATGGGCTACCTTCCCAGACTAGTGTGGTGTAGTGGTTAAGAGCGGTAGACTTGTAATCTGGTGAACTGGGTTCGCGTCTCCGCTCCTCCACATGAAGCTGCTGGGTGACCTTGGGCCAGTCACACTTCTTTGAAGTCTCTCAGCCCCACTCTCCTCACACAGTGCTTGTTGTGGGGGAGGAAGGGAAAAGAGAATGTTAGCCGCTTTGAGACTCCTTCAGGTAGTGATAAAGCGGGATATCAAATCCAAACTCTTCACTCTACAGCACATGCAGAAACTGCCTTCTTGATCATTGGAACCCACTATTGGTCTTGTCTGCTCAATCTTCCAGAGCCTGTCTTCACATGCAGGGCAAGCCCCTGACTCACTAGGGGTTTGAGAACCATGAACAGCCCTCACCTACTTTAGCCAGCCAGCCAAAGCTGTTTCTGAAGTGTGGCTGCTGTCATATGCTGACGGCTTCTAGGAGCCATGGGTGAGAGTTGAGCACAGGTTGGAGACCACAGGTGGTCAAACTACCCCAGAAGGAACACGACAACCCCCCCACTGGAGGTACCACCCCTCCCCTAACATCCAACATACTCCATTCAGATGTAAATCCTATTGAGTTTAGTAGGGTTTACACCCAGGTGCTGAGGGTCGCGGGTGGCGCTGTGGGTTAAAACACAGAGCCTAGGACTTGCCGATTAGAAGGTTGGCGGTTCAAATCCCCGCGACGGGGTGAGCTCCCGTTGCTTGGTCCCTGCTCCTGCCAACCTAGCAGTTCGAAAGCACGTCAAAGTGCAAGTAGATAAATAGGTACCGCTCCGGCGGGAAGATAAACGGCATTTCCGTGCCTCGCTCTGGTTTGCCAGAAGCGGCTTAGTCATGCTGGCCACATGACCTGGAAGCTGTATGCGGGCTCCCTCGGCCTATAAAGCGAGATGAGCGCCGCAACCCCAGAGTCGGTCACGACTGGACCTAATGGTCAGGGGTCCCTTTACCTTTACCTTTACACCCAGGCAAGTCGGGTTAGGATTGCAGGCTTCATTGCAAACCTTTCCCTATCCCCTTATTTTCAGTTTTCTTTCCTCTGGACGCACAGCAAGCATTGGATTGAGGTGGAATGAAAGCTTCCCACATAGATTATTTCTCGGCAGCAGACTAATATTCCTCTATGCACCTGCCTCATTTAGTTAGGTCTCCTCACTTCTCAAGGGAGAAGCCTCTGGCAGAGCTACTTCAGATCGTTTATACAGGGTGACTAAGCTGGTTTTCCCTGTAATTGCATGAAACAGAGTTTCGTCCTTATGGTCTCATTAAAGTACTCTGCATACAGGAAAGTCCAAATATACAAATGAGTTAAGTTAGGAAGGCAGAAGGCATAACAATGATCTAGGCCAAAAGAAGAAGAAGAAAAAGATCTAAGATTGAGCTCATCGTGAATTCCAGTTCTCAAGGAGACTGCTAAGGAGAATGCCAGACAACCATCACTTCAGAGTATACCTGGCCCACCCAGCCAGGGAAAGGCTATTTCAAGGCCAAAACAGTAAACCTAAGCTTTATGGAGCTAGATGGCCCCTTTAATCTAACGTGAGTTGAATGCTGCTAAGCCTAATGTTTAATTTGAGAAAACAACCTGAAAATAGCACCGGAGGAAGTAGTGGATTTGTAGAAATCTATACTTTTCCAACGGCGTTTCTGGAAAACACTAGGTTTGACGGTTGCGCCTTATTCCGTGAGGTTACTGAAACTAGAGTTGCATCGCTGGGCTTCCTGTGTGATAAGGCTTGTAATTTGCTCCTTCTGAGGGACGAAGACTAAACAAGGTCCATTTTGTATTATTTAATCATTTCTTTGCATCAGTCTAACGCCCCACAAGATGTTTGAGGTAGATAACCATTTGAAACCAGAAAACAATTCTTTAAACGGCAGAATTGAGCATTAACCACTTCTGTCACAAGTCAACCGTTGGCAAACTAGTATCTCAGCCATAGCTTGCCACTTACAATATTTATTTACTTGATTTTTAAACACAATTTTTTTCTTCAATGTAGCTTAGGGGTAGCAAACTTGAGGCCCTCCAGATTGTTGGTGGACTACAACTCCTATCATCCCTGATTATTAGAAATGCTGGCTGGAGTGGGTGGGAGTTAATATCCAACAATATCTGGAGGGCACCACTGTGTAACTCAAGACAGTGTTTCCATGTGGACTATCATCCAGGGACTGATTGAACCAAGCTTTGCATGGTCATTCAGACTATGCCTCTGGGCATATAAGGGTGACCTATTTTACAAGGTTGTTGTAATAGCACACGAGAAACCCTGAACAATCTAAACCTAAACCATAGTTAAGCTTATCACAGCACCAGGTTCACACATGACAACAAACCATGGTTTGCTGAAAAAAAGTGCAAACGCTTCTGATTGCCTCTATCTTGCTGCACATGCAAGTTGTGACCTAAATGAAGTAACATAGTGTTGCAGATTTGTTTTCAATTGAAAGTTGAAATAAAATATTTAAATTTATTTCTGATTAATTAGTCTGAGGAAAGGATAACCTCCCCCCCCCCCGGCTTGGATCCTAAGATGTGCCTGCAAGTTGATGCTCCCTTCCTCCCCTCATGAAAATATGCTCCAGAAGTTTGGGGGATACCCTGGAAGACGAACCTCTCCTGGACAAGAGTCCGTTTCTTGAAGAGAAGGGAGACTCAAGATCTTAACTGCCTCTCTGAGATTTCATTCATTAAGCCTGCCATAAGTAATTTTACAATGGGATAATGAAGTGTTAAAGAAAATCCTGGACGTTGATTCACTTGGAAACTGATTTACAGGATCCATAACTGATGTATTTCTTTCATGGTTGATTATTAATCAGCTGACGATTGGAGACACACCAGATCCTGGTTGGAGCAACTGGGGAGCTTCGCTGCTGATGTTAATGATTGACACTTGAGGATTCAGAAAAAGAGGATAGGAAAAGGATACAGGCCCTGGCTTAATGCAAACACATTTAAATGACAGCTGTATTAAGAGAAAAGATGGGTATGCAAATCCTGTTATACCGATATCACAGATGCAGGTACTGTGTGTGAGAGGACAGTGGTTGCCTAAGGCCATCTAGTGAGTTGTAACTGAGGTAAGATTCGAATCAGGAACTTCCCATCTCATAGATACTTAGTCATTGCACCACAATAGCTCTGTGAGTAAGATTTATATTGTAGTGAAACTTGGTGGTTGCAAAACTAAAATACCGGGGGTCAGAAGCCGGAATGCATTATGAGGAAAAAAATTAACACTCTAGGTTTCTATAATAAGGTCTCAAGAAATATAGGTGGCTATAGAAAGCACTTTATATGATGCTAAGAGAGAGAAATGGAATAAATGGTATTGGAATCCAACAACACAATCCTATGTGCTTTTACTCAGAGTATATCCCACCATGTTGAGTGGGACTTACTTCTAGGTAGCTGTGCATAGAATCACAACCTGAATTACTTTTCTAAAGCAGTCCCCTCAATGAAGTCAAGCATCTAGTACTTAAATGCAATAGATGGGAACCTTAGAAGACTGCTTCGTCTTGCTCAAGCAAAACTAATTGGCACGGAGACAAGCTTAAAGTAAATATTACTCTAGCACCGATAAACTGAAAGGGACCTTTATAAAGTATTGTTGGTATGCTAGAAAACTTGTTTTTCAGATAGCTTAGGAGTGTCAGCTTCAAATGTATGGTAATGTCACTAATTCATCACCTGACATTTTTAAATAAACCATAGAAGAACGCACTCTCTCTCTCTCTTTGCTTTCCGCCTCTCGTAGCACTATGCCTTATTTTGGCAAATGCGTTTTCCCAAAGCTGTGTTTGCCAAGACATTACTATGATGGTAGAAAGTGTACTTGTGGAAGTAGGGTGTAGGTTAGGCACCTCTCCTGTCAGTAATCTTGACCCCACGGCCAGGACCACATTCCAGGCTAGCTGGCCTCCTGAACTTGAAGGTCGAATGGTTAAACATCCACCCTTTTAATTCTCCCCAGCACATATCCTCTGGGTTCTGGCAACTGCATTTGCTTTCTTGGGAAAATAAAGGATTGGGAGCCCCATGTATTTATCATGGAGTGTAGATCTGCCCTAAGGCAAGCGAGCTGGGATACTAGTGCAGTCATGATTAGAGTGAATTTTGTAGTTGTAAAGATACCAATAAAAAACGATAATTTTAAAAAGGGGGATGTTGAAGGGAGCTAGCAAAACATTAACTAAAATTGACCTCTAATAATAATAATAATTTATTATTTGTATCCCGCCCATCTGGCTGGGTTTCTCCATCCACTCTGGGCAGCTTCCAACAAAGATTAAAAATACATTAAAATGTCACACATTAAAACTTCCCTGAACAGGGCAGCCTTCAGATGTCTTCTAAATGTCAGGTAGTTGTTTATCTCTTTGACATCTGATGGGAGGGCGTTCCACAGGGCGGGCGCCACTACCAAGAAGGCCCTCTGCCTGGTTCCCTGTAGCTTTGCTTCTCGCAATGAGGGAACCGCCCGAAGGCCCTCGGCACTGGACTTCAGCGTCCGGGCAGAACGATGGGGGTGGAGACGCTCCTTCAGATATACTGGGACAAGGCCATTTAGGGCCTTAATAATAATAATAATTCAGCTAAAATGAAATCAACTAAAAAGCCCAGCCCAGCTATGATATGGTAAGACACTACCCAGCCAGAATGAATCATGAACATCTAAAGCCATCACTGTTATGGTTTTGTCTTGGCTTCTGTTCTGTGCCATCTTAAAGAGCTGGGAATTGGAAGGCAGGACAGAAGCCTGTGGCTTCAAGGATGAAAGATGCAACCCACTGTAATTAAGCAGCACAAATTAAGAACATGTTACAAATTTAATATTGAATGTTCTAGATATTTTAATTTGCTATGTGCTCTGTATAACTCATGGGTTAGGGCTGGCTGTCATATCAGGTCAGACCCATTCACTTGCTCCACACCTCACTTTGCAAATTGGCACAGCAGTGTAAATCATATTTACATTTTCCTATATGGACCAGGAGGGTTGCTCCACACTGTGGTTTATTGTGGACTTGGTGCATTTTGAAGAGGACGACATTCTGTGGACACTGCACAAAGGTTTCATGAATTAGGAGCAGATGGTCCATAATAAGCAAATGCATGGAAGCATCCAAGGTAAAGTTAAAGGGACCCCTGACCATTAGGTCCAGTCGTGACCGACTCTGGGGTTGTGGCGCTCATCTCGCTTTATTGGCCGAGGGAGCCAGTGTACAACTTCCAGTTCATGTGGCCAGCATGACTAAGCCACATGGCGAGCCAGAGCAGCGCACGGAAATGCCGTTTACCTTCCCGCCGGAGCGGTACCTATTTATCTACTTGCACTTTGACGTGCTTTCGAACTGCTAGGTTGGCAGGAGCTGGGACTGAGGAATGGGAGCTCACCCCGTCGCGGGGATTCGAACCGCCAACCTTCTGATCAGCAAGTCCTAGGCACTGTGGTTTAACCCACAGCGCCACCCGCGTCCCGGTACCATCCAAGGTACCAGTGACCAAATCTTTGTTAGGCTGCAGGAATCTTGCTTCCTGCAAGATTCATAAATCTTGCTTCAAAAAGCATGCTTCAAAAAACTTAGGGAGCGTATGCCAAAAATAAATGTAATACTAGCCACTTAAAAGCGGCTAATCATTAGATTCTAATTTATTCATGGAATGAATTAGGAGTTCCTGCCCAGGTATTTCACTACTTCCACTCTATATTACAATGCTTAATTTAGCAACATAATTGGTCTATGCAATAATATTAAGTGGGAAGGGAATCTCAGCACAGTGGGTGTTCTGATAATAAATAGTGAAGTGTATTTCTAGAAAAGCATAGGCAAATGTATCCACATTATATTAGTTATTTCAAAGAGTTCATTCTGATGCTGAAAACATTCATAATGATTACTGGAGAAAGTTACTTTTAAAATTGCCAATTCAAAATGCCAAAGGTCTTGACGTGTCAAATTGACAAGTACTAACTAAAAAACACTTCACCTATTATGATTTTAATTGCTGCACATTGCAGATTGCTATAGGTTGTGTTAGAAGCAAACAAGCTCCCCATCCCCACTTTAAGAAAATAATATTAACCTTGCAGGATCAGCCTAAAGGGACATTAATATAATATTCTGTTTCCATGTATGCACCAAGAACGCAGGTAAACTGGGGCTATCATTCAGCCAGATTTCGGCAGAAGTGAGAACCTACTCACAAGGTTCGTCTGATGATGCATGAAATCAGTCTCAAACCATTATACGCACCTCAAGTTTGTATTAGCAGCAATATTCAAAGGAAGGAAGAACCTGCAGAAAGTCACAGCTGATTGCTGGCCAAATAAGGTCAGTCTCACATGGCCAAGCCTGAAAGGAATTTTGAATCTGCAACAGGGTGATGAGGACACATTACCCAAAAGGAATAATTGAAAGCATGCAACCAAATCTGAACCAAAAACTGAAAGTGAACCTTTACTTCTTCCTGAATCAGAGCAGCACCAAGCCTAACAAGAAATCATTACAGGCTCAGAACAAGAGTTTTGTTTTGTTTTCAAAAATCCAGCAGCTCTGATATGGTTCCCAAGGTCTGTGATGCAGCAACATTACTGAAGGGTCTGTAGGACTGCCTAGGAATCCCCTCCTGAGTTTCACTATGGAAGAAAGCTTGCCATATAAATATATAAATATGCTCTGGTTATCTCCCGCTTGGACTACTGCAATGCGCTCTACGTGGGGCTACCTTTGAAGGTGACCCGGAAACTACAACTAATCCAGAATGCGGCAGCTAGACTGGTGACTGGGAGCAGCCGCCGAGACCATATAACACCGGTCTTGAAAGACCTACATTGGCTCCCAGTACGTTTCCGAGCACAATTCAAAGTGTTGGTACTGACCTTTAAAGCCCTAAATGGCCTCGGTCCAGTATATCTGAAGGAGTGTATCCACCCCCATCGTTCTGCCCGGACACTGAGGTCCAGCTCCAAGGGCCTTCTGGCGGTTCTCTCACTGCGAGAACCAGGGAACCAGGCAGAGGGCCTTCTCGGTCGTGGCGCCCGCCCTGTGGAATGCCCTCCCATCAGATGTCAAAGCGATAAACAACTACTTGACATTCAGAAGACATCTGAAGGCAGCCCTGTTCAGGGAAGTTTTTAATGTGTGACATTTTAGTGTATTTTTGGTCTTTGTTGGAAGCCGCCCAGAGTGTCTGGGGAAACCCAGCCAGATGGGCGGGGTACAAATAATAAATTATTATTATTATTATTATTATTATTAGAGAGAGAACATAAGGGCTATACTGTGGTAATGAATCATGGGCATGTAAACTAAGATCATTATGGGTTGGCCTAAGATTCTGTATTCTGTCCTCTTAAAAGCCAAAAATTGTGCTCCTATTCAAAGGTAAAGGTAAAGGTAAAGGTACCCCTGCCCGTACGGGCCAGTCTTGACAGACTCTGGGGTTGTGCGCCCATCTCACTCAAGAGGCCAGGGGCCAGCGCTGTCCGGAGACACTTCCGGGTCACGTGGCCAGCGTGACAAAGCTGCATCTGGCGAGCCAGAGCCGCACACGGAAACGCCGTTTACCTTCCCGCTGGTAAGCGGTCCCTATTTATCTACTTGCACCCAGAGGTACTTTCGAACTGCTAGGTTGGCAGGCGCTGGGACCGAGCAGCGGGAGCGCACCCCGCCGCGGGGATTCGAACCGCCGACCTTTCGATCGGCAAGTCCTAGGCACTGAGGCTTTTACCCACAGTACCTATGGCATTATTTGGATCAGTAAGAAGCTCAACACTTTCCCGGCTGTGAAGCCACCAGTACTCTCCCACTTTGGGTCCCCAGGTTTTTGTTGGACTACCAACTCCCATTATCCCTGACCACCGGCTAAGCTGGCTGGGGATGATGGGAATTGTAGTCCAACAGTATTTAGGGAACCAAAGTTTCAGCCTGCCAAATGACAGTTCTTTTTAACTGGAAGTATCAAGTATTGGGGATGCGGGTGGCGCTGTGGGTTAAACCACAGAGCCTAGGACTTGCCGATCAAGAAGGTCGGCGGTTCGAATCCCCACAACGGGATAGGGTGAGCTCCCATTGCTCGGTCCCTGCTCCTGCCAACCTAGCAGTTCGAAAGCACATCAAAGTGCAAGTAGATAAACAGGTACCGCTCTGGTGGGAAGGCAAATGGCATTTCTGTGTGCTGCTCTGGTTCGCCAGAAGCGGCTTAGTCATGCTGGCCACATGAACTGGAAGCTGTACGCCAGCTCCCTTGACCAATAAAGTGAGATGAGCGCTGCAACCCCAGAGTCGGCCATTACTGGACCTAATGGTCAGGGGTCCCTTTACCTTTTATCAAGTATTGAACCTGGGCTTTGTATGTATGAACCCTTACAGGGAATAACAGAATGTAGTTTGTGGAGTGGGAAAAGAAACTAAGGCAACTGCAGTAGCCAGTCCGCTTTCAGTTCTCCTAAAACCTCCACATCCTTCCCACGGACTCGAACAGAAGGCTGTGTGCTGGCATTGAAAGGAGTAAAGAAAATGTGTCTGAGCTGTGGGAGAAATCTGGGAAACAATGAGTGATGCACATGGCATCTTCACAAATCTGAGTATCTACCACACCCATCCTTCCTTTGGGCAAGATCTGTTCCATTAAATGTACTTCAAACAAGATACATTACTTACAGGTATGAAAGCAGCCTGGCTACATCAATTTGTCAGTAAAACCACCCTGATGAACTAAACCAGTTCATTGCATTATTCTTATTATTAAACAAGCCCTACCTACACAAATCCACAAACAGCTAGCTAACACACAGGTACACAACTGTTGGGAGGATGCTATCTTGAATCACTGATCAAACAGCTTCATTTATTGTAAAGGTAAAGGGACCCCTGACCATTAGGTCCAGTCGTAGCCGACTCTGGGGTTGCAGTGCTCATCTCGCTTTATTGGCCAAGGGAGCTGGCGTACAGCTTCCGGGTCATGTGGCCAGCATGACTAAGGCACTTCTGGCAAACAGCAGTGAACGGAAACGCTGTTTACCTTCCCTACTTTTTATCTACTTGCACTTTGTTCTTTTGAACTGCTAGATTGGCAGGAGCAGGGACTGAGCAACGGGAGCTCACCCCGTCGCGGGGATTCGAACTGCTGACCTTCTGATCAGCAAGCCCTAGGCTCTGTGGTTTAACCCACAGCGCCACCCGCATCCCATTATCGTAATTACATTTGGGTGGTTGTAGGCATCATTTCCAAACTGGCAAGGGACCTCAAGGTTCACCTAGTTCAACAGCTGGCAATGGAAGGCTTCTCAAGAGTCCAGCATTCCAGATAATAACCTGGATTGTTCTAATAAGTTATACCAGTTTCAGCTAGGCAGCACTGGCTGATACGCATCTCACATCTGTTCAGTTTCGAAGCCACTGCTTATCTATTCTGCAGTGGTCCTAAAACAGTTGGCAATCCTTTTCAGAGAACAATAAAATTGCAAGCTTCGCTCCCAGCTAAACACATCCCAGCTCCTTCATTCATTCATTCACCTGTATGCAAATGACACCACCTTTGTAAAAATGTTCCTTGTTCTGTATAGAAAATTCTCACCCAGCAACTCCAAACACAGTATTCCAACTGACCCACAGCCACAACCATGTATAACCTTCTGTTTTAGTCTATTTTATTATGGTTTTAACCTTCTGTATTTTTAAATTACAGTAAAGAAAAATAGTGATAGTTTTATTGTTTTATCTTTTTTTCTCAGCCGCTTTGAGGGTTTCTTTTTCTACAATCAAGTGGTGGAGAAGCCATGAGCAAGATTCATGGATTAACAGTGCAACTGTGGACATTTCCCCCCTCAGAGGTATGTCCCCACTGAGTTATCTGAGAACTCTAGGATAAATGTGTCTAGGATTGCAACCTAGTAAGTGTTTTAATTGGCCAAAAGGGCACCCCCCCCATCAGTCTTCACAATGTCATAGCAGTTGTCAGGGAGAAGAGTTCTAGTCTAGTCTTCTCCCAGACTCTGACACGCCAGGTTTTTAGGTGGAGAAGCATTTAGCCATGCCATACAGCCACAACCAACACGGCGCATAGCACATCTACAATCTGAAGTGGTGCAGCCCAGGCATAGGTTGATCAGCTCAGAGAGAACAGGGCTGTTTGGATTTCCCACTCTTTCCAAGGAGAATTATAGTAGGGGAATCTGGTGCATATTTTGAAAGCTTTGCAGGAAAGACCAATGTAGCAAATGCTCACTTATTTAAGCTCTTTTCATTTTGCTTTAAAGGTGGGATTCCCCCTCCCACATGTTCTGGGTTTGCTGGATGAAGAAAAGATTTTAAAAATAATAATCCACGAAGAAAGCTTTCACGGGGACAAGAGAAGCTGCCTGTTCTTTTGCCAACACACCTGCACCAGCCTTGGGTTGTGCTTGACATATTGTGCAACAACAGTATATCATTTGTGAAGGCTGGCAAGAAGATGCTCTAATGACAGTAACAGACTGGTTTGTGTACGGTATTGATTTTCCAGCTAAGCCACACACTATGCTCATCTATTTGAGTGCATAGCTCTTCAGATAAATAACGGAGGCTCCTCAGGAACAGTGGGGCATAAGTAGGAATGGCCCGAGATGCTTTGCCATTGTAGACAATACACAATGCCCTCTCAGTGCTATTCCCTGTGGAACCAGGTTCCCACTCCACACCCTCTCTGCCCCCGTTGTTGCACCCGAACTACCAGCATCATCACCACAGCTGTAGCCTCACCTGTGGCTGTGCCCACTTTGCTACAACAACATGGCGGCACAGTGCCAGGAGTGAGGGCAATGAGGCTGTGTTTGTGGTGCAGGTGAAGCCCCAGTGGGGCTGGCAGCAGAGAAACCATGGGGGGAATGGGGTTGAATCTGCCACCTGAAGCTCATGGCTTCACCTTGAAAAGCACGGACTAGAATGAACGTTCATTGGCAGTGTGCAACAGTGTTTAGAGTCAAAGACTACTCTGCTTGACTTCATGTTGACTATGGCCCAGGATCATATTAAACAACAGATGAAATACACTCCTTCTGTTGCCATTGAAGCTGATGACACCACAGATGTTGCCACCCAATGCCAATATATACTGATTGATGACACATTTGATGATTGTCAGGTTTTATGGATTCACACGGCTGCAAGATTCTTAGCTGAAACCACTGTGGCAGCCTTGCTTCCATAGTTGAATGAGCCTTTGCTACAGAAGAGAAACTCATTCCTCGAGCTACAATGGGGTGAATGTGATGCATATTAATGGAATGGAAAAGAAGATTCAAGATGCATTTCCCAGTGCCCACTATGTTCACGGTTATGTGCATCAGCTGAAATTAGCAAGCAGTATCCTCAAACAAGAAAGGGTTTTCTTTTCAGATCTTTCTTGGTTCCCCCATCATTTTTTATTTTTTATTTTTATTTTGCCTACAGTGCAAAAAGCAATGGAGTATTCAAGTCAGTTGTGCACCGAAGGCTTTTAAGAGTGTCTTTAAAATGCTGGAACCTCAACATCCACACAATGAATGTGGTGTTTGAAACAGGATTCATCAAATGTGAGACTGGGCGTATGATAAGAACTCAGTCCTTGAGGCCAGGGAATTTCTTGAAACGCTGAAAAGAGACAGTGAGTTCATGTAGCAACCATTGTTGCTGTTCTACAGAATAATGCTCCATGTGAGAACACTCTACAATCAACTGAAGAACAGCCATCGATTCTACAGCATCACTTTGTGAATGCCATCAATTTGGTGAGTCAGCTGGAAAATTGTTCTCTGAGATACTTCTGGAATCTCAGCTGCCCAGAAGCAAATGAAAGGAGATCTCAGATCAAGTGGCATCAGAAGTCTGTGGCATCATCATCACACATGCAAATGAGCAATTTGCATCCAATTTGCTGGTACAAGGGACTTTCTTTCCAGTGCACAGCCAGAGATCTCCACAACAGATTTAAGGAAACTCTAGAAGCCTATGCTGGAGGGTGAAGATCTTTATCCTGTATAGGAGGCAAGAACTGTACATCTGCATGGATGCTTCCATACTCTAGCAATCTGGAGCCAGCAATGGAAGAAATGATGAAATTGCTCAAAATCCTCATCAACACTCCTGTGACAACGGCGGAAGGAGAGTGGATATTCTGGGCTCTGAAGAGGATTAAGATTTTCCTGTGGAACACTATGTCACTGCCTTGGCAATGCAGCCGACTGAGAAATAGAAGATCAAGAAAATACCAAATTTCAGTCATAGGAACACTGAACGTTTTGCATGACAGAAGGAGCACCAGACAAACTTTACATACAAGATGGCAGCATGAAAAGAAGAGGTGCTGTGCCAAACATCTGAAGAAGTGGAGGCTAGGGTGCTGAACAACACCGCACACCTTTTCTCTGAGGGACCCCTGCTGAACCAAGGTAAGAGTTTATTCAGTTTAGTTTGATGCTAAGTACGGTAATTGTATAACTGCACTGCTTATCCATCTTTGCAAGGGAAGAAGATGGGGACCTTCTTGGCTTAGCCTATGCAACCTTGGCTGACAAGCAAGCCCACCAAATCCAGCTGCCCCTGACTAACAATAAATGTCACTGTATTTCCTTGAAATTAAGAGAGTGCCAACATTTCACTGACGGCATTTAAGCTATTTTTTCTTTGGACTATTCAATAAGGCTACATTCTAGTTATGATTTAACTTATGTGTTGCTTTCTTCATTTTGTAAACCTCATTGGGAACAGGATTTGAAGGGTGGTATAAAAGTATTTACAATATATAAAGCAACCAAATGATCCATGTATAAACTCCTGAAACAAAATTCTGGATCACAATGCTCTCTCTCTTTCACTTCAATTCAAATTATGGTCTATAGTCAAAGTTTTGCAATTGTGAACTGAATCACTTGGTCAAAGCGGGAAATGGCTATGTCTCAAGAACACATTTCTTTACTGCTGATGGAGTTGAAATGACCTTGCATAATTAATAACTACTAATTAAAGGTTTATTTATGCACCTGTAATCCAACTACTAACTGGGTAAATGAGGGAAGGCATGGAATTTGCATACAATCTAAAGTATAAATTCCAATATTAAGTAGTAAGCTCCCAGCCCAAACACAGAATTGAAATGCTTCATAAAAAGTAATTTTGTAATAGTAAACTTTTATAAACTTTGCATTGTTTCCAAAACATAAAAAAGCTGATACCCAGACCTTCTGGTGAAATTCCTGAAACTTCACAATACTTTAGCACAGGTACAGCCCTAAGCATTTCCAGTCATAATCTCATTTTTGAATCTTAAAGATAAATATTTTGCAGGGTTAGGCCCAGCTGCATTACAAATAAAACTAATGTGGAATAATGTCCAATGGATAATGAGTAAATTAGAAGCCAGGCAGGGGTGGGGAACTGGTGGCCCTCCAATTGCTGCTGGACTCCAACTCCCATAAGCCCAACAAGCATAGTCCATAGTCAGGGATGATACAAGTTGTATTCCAGCAAGATCTAAAGGGCCACTGGTTCCTCACCACCAGTGGCATAGCGTGGGGGGTGCAGGGGGGGCTGGCTGCATCGGGTGCAACATCTGGGGGTTAGGGTTAGGGGGCGCAAATCCACAGGTTAGGGGGGCGCAAATTACTTGCCTTGCCCCGGGTGCTGACAACCCATGCTACGCCACTGCTCACCACTACCACAGTCCATTCCCCAAGGATCACAAAACCCAGCTCATGTGACTGCCAATCATTATGATCTTCCTCTGCACCAGAAAATCAAGGCCTGTCCACACCAGAGCTTACTGTGTTTGCAGCTCTTTGTGTTCCCATGTAATTTGAGTAGTTTGCATGGCATTAACCTCAAACAGCACTAATCTGGATGACCCTTGTAAATGTGGGTTTTCATGATATCAGGGTAAGTCCAGCCAGTTGAGGAAAATGGGGTTCCAAACCACTCCACTCAGGGTTGCAAATGATTTGTTTTGGTGTTTTTCAGTGAGTGGATCAAATACCACTTTCTACTGCTCTCCTTTCCCTACCCACTACTTCCTCAGTGCTTTCATTTCTTTTCCG
The DNA here is from genome assembly GCF_964106915.1 of Podarcis gaigeae. Classification (NCBI taxonomy): domain Eukaryota; kingdom Metazoa; phylum Chordata; class Lepidosauria; order Squamata; family Lacertidae; genus Podarcis; species Podarcis gaigeae. Next base: position 9,114,656 of record NC_139680.1, on the reverse strand, counting down.
TCCATGCTCCCAACTACTGGAGCACTCCTGAATGGAGGAGTCTGTGCGTTTGTGTGCGTGCATATTATTCATTCTTTCAATCCCCCAAATTTACACAAAACCAGAAAATTGCAGAAGCAAGTCATGTTAAAAGATTTCTACACCAAACATTGTGCAACAATCTGAAAAGTGTCTGCTTTTCATTTCTTTTCCACCTATGCTTTTAACTATTTCCAGCATACTCCTGAACAGAGGAGGACATCTATAAATGTTTTGATACCTCAGATTTGCCCAAAACCAGAAAATGGCAAAGCTGTGCACTGACACTTTACAACTGCTTGGCTGTGTATTTTTGCACATTTCTTAAGAAGGGATTAAACCCTAACCCTAACCACTACCACCACCACCACCACCAAGGTGCATGTTGTGTCGGAACTTAATAGGCATCCTAGAATCAACAAATGAGAAGGCAGGGATAACACAAGAGGGAACACTTATTGGCATGCACGGAAGGGAAACCAAAATTGCTTCTCACATAGAAATCCAAATACATGTGGGTGTGGACAACTCCAGTCTAATTCAAATGGGGGGAAAGTGGGTGAACAGCTAAATAATGCAGAAATGTGGGCAAGCCCTTAATTAGCAGCATTAGTATAGTTTGTAGGTGGAACAAATACCAAGACTCAAAAGCCCTGACTTTCTCCTGTGTTTGTGGCTCTGCCTACCCCCACCCCAGTTTTCTCAGCCACATTCCAGAGAACTGTATAACGACATGCACTCCCCAGGGCTTTAGATGCGTGCTTTGTAAATAGTAGGTACCCATGCTACTCTTCAGCATCTCAGAAGAATTTCAAAAGCAGCTTGTAATAAAAGCAGGGTGTGTGCATGCTTTCCCTGCTGAAGTTCTGGGTGTGTGCAAGCCCTTGGGTGCACCTCAAGTAAACTCTCGGGGATGCAGCCCCCATGGGAAGTTGCAGTGCTAGGACATTCTGAACCATGAGAGTATATGCAGGCAATGAAGGGCAAAAGGAGATAGGCCCTGGGCCTAGTTCCAATACATTTTTCTCGTGCTTCCTTGCATAGTCTTAACTCGCCTCCCCGCTTCCTCCAGTTGTGTGTCAAGGTCCCCAAGCCACCCCTCAAATAACTCACAACACACACATAAATTTTGTTTAAGGTTTTTGGCATAATTTTGGCCACAACTTTACTGAAATACATAAATGTGAGTGGTTGTTTAGGCATTGGTTAAGACTATCTGTTCCCCTGCCTGGGGACAGAACTGACTTCCGGGCACCACCGAAAGCCAGTAAGGAAAAACAATATTGGGGAGAAATGGAGCTGAGGCACAGACCCTCACCTCTCCCCACATGCTCCCCAGGGCTTGCTGGCCCTAGCCCCATTCCAGGGATTCGGACGAAAAGATGGCAAGCCCCTGGATTCCTTTAACGGAATTCCCTTTCCACAGCAACCTTGGAGGGGCAGGCCCAGCCAAACGTAACCAATTGATAACCAATGCCTAACCACAACCTTACAAGTTGTGACGATTTGCTACGCAGTGGGCAAAAACCAAATGGCACCAGCCAATCAGCCAGATGGACAAAATTCCTACCAGGCCCCTGCCCCAACGGCAGATGACCCCATGAAAGACATAGAAAGGTCAACGCAAAACCCATAAAATTAGGGCGGGTGAGCTGGTGATCCGTTGCACACAGTGAAAAAGAAAGCTCCAAAATGCGTTCACAGGATTTAAAACATCTAATCCCTCCCACCAAATTGCAACATAGGATTTACCCCAGCAACCTAGCCATCCAATCGTTGCCACAGGCTTCCTTAGTAATCCTGCCTGGCAACAGAGGGGTGGCCTGGTGGACCCTACCGCAACATGCGCTCTCCATGAGGGAGAACACGCTTTTCCATGAATTATACACTGACAGAAAACGTGACACTTAAGCAAGCATTTAAGAAGATTGTGTGGGAATCCTCATACACCTAATGAGGCTAAAGTGCCCATTGCAGAGGGTGTGGGTTGCTTGTTCAGGACTTCAGCTCAAAAGTGCTCATCAGCTCAGGGTCACAGCCCACATCTTAATTAATTGCATGCAAAATATTGGCAGCATGAATTAATGTCATGCACATGAATATTTATCAACGGGGCATTTGCACTCTATTCCCAGGAACACCAGTGTGTGGCTATGAACAGTGTCAAAGAAATGAAGATGGATTTTAACTTTAGGGTTCATTGTGTTGAAGATAGCCAATGGTGATGGGGCAGAAGGCTAGTTCTTCTGGCTCGTTCACATATCTACTTCAGCTCAAGATGGCTTGGGGCGGGGTGTGCTTGTCAAATGGTGGCTGGATTTTGAGTCTCCACTATCCTCGGGATTAAAAATGCTCTGAACATCTGCAAAAATGCTATTTCTTACCTCTCTGAGCACTCTAATGCTGCTCTAGAGGTTGATTTCTCAGAGCTGTTGGGTGGAGCTTGTGAGAGAGACATGGCATCATCTGGCACTTGTAGGCAAAAGGGCACAAAAGCCTCTAATGGCCCCAAGGAGGAGAGAGATTCAGAGAAATTTGTTGCCAAAATAAGGCAGGCTCTAGCAAATGACTGGACTGATGCTCTGCACTGAGATGTTATCTGATCGCAGAGCTGATGTAACACAAATGGCAAATAGCGCTTAATGCTAGCCTAACCACTCAATCTGAACTGCAATTACTCAAAATGACAAGTGGAGATCTGGAATTAAAGACTGAGGATCAGTCTCATAATGACAGCTGGAAAAATGTTCATGCATGTGGGGTTCTGGAATGAGAGATGGTGTGTCTGGGGGGATTGCTTTTATTTTAAATTTGGTGGTTTGAATAGACCACCTCCCTCACTTCCGCTGACACTGAATGAGCTCACAGAGTAGGTGGACCCAAAACAAAGGCCTCAGACATGCCTAGATACATTGTTGCATTTGAAAGATATCAGATCAAAAATTCCACCTTCAATGCCCTACTCAACTTCTATGAGTTTAAATATGAACCCTCAGTTATGGAGTTGTTCCTGAACCTATGCCTGAAGAACCTGGCCCATCACAGATCTTTCAAATACTACACTAAAAGCTGCAGGAACTACTTACCGGTGGGGTTTCCCACTTCAGATATTGGTGCAAGTGAATGGTAAATGCCTTGGAGCCAGTGATGATGAACAAATGGAAAATATTCTGTATAATCTTGAAATTATCATCCCAGAATTTACATCAAAGGGAAGGTCTGCCACCTTTTTCTCCTCAGTATGGATGACTCAAAAAGATTGTGGCATTGCTCGTTAATATTATGCTTCTCAAGCTTAAGGCTTGAAGGCATTCAACTTCATTATAAAGCCTTCAAGCTTTTACGACTTCCCAAGGAAGGAGAATGTGTGGAGCACTAAGATAATTCCCCACCCTAGCCCCTCCTTCATCTCCTGGTGGTCCAGAGTAAAGTTATCCACAGCTTTCCCTGTCATGACTCAGTCATTTTCACCATGGATAGATAGTTATGTTTGTATTTATGCGTTCCTATGACTCTTGTTGTTCTCTCAAGTTTACTCAGTGCAGCTGCTTTACCTGAGATCTGCCATGTATTCAACACTCACACCAAGACTCACAGTATGCATGCTTAACAACTTCCCATGTTTATAATGCCACCAGCCTTCAAAGTTATCTCTCTCAACGTCAAAGGGCTGGGCTCAATTGTTAAATGCTGTAGGGTGGAATCTATCTTAAAAAAGAACACCGTAATATAATCCTTGTTCAGGAAATGCACAAAAGAGACAAGGAAATTTGGGATTTGTAACTCCTGTATTTAACCCGAGGACAACACAACACATTCAAACTTCCATGAGATAAATGAGCAGAGCTGAAATCTCTAGAGACAGATCACATTCTCCAAGCATACACCAAAATAATTTACTATGAGTTTGGATACAAAGCCTCCAAACTGCTAGCATGAGCACTAAAGAAAAGATGTTCAAGAAACTTGATTCAATGCATACACAACCCTGAAGACCACCTCTGTTATGACTCACCATCAAACAGCCAAGAATTTGAACAATTCTTTCAGAACCTCTACACATCTACAGATCCATCTAAGGATTACATTGACTCTTACCTGTTACAAACTGGACTGCCAACTTTGACTGATGACCTCAGGACCTTTTTGAATAGCACAATTTCTGAAACAGAAGTAAAGGGTGCAATTAAATGACTGGAAAAGGTAAATTCTTAGGACCTGATAAGTTTTACCGGGGACTTTAACAAAACCACATCTGCCATCACCAGTGCTGCCTTTATGGATGCTGGCTTGGTCGCTGAAGAAGACAAAAGACTTCAATAAAGTCAAGCAGACCCAAGAAAATTTTATGGAATCCCTGGATAAGGAATTTGGGTTTTTTTGTCAGAAGGGTGAAACTGAACCCATCTTCTTTGATGGCAGTGAAGATACAACTAAAGTTATGTTGAAAGCAAACAGTTCAGATCAGCAGCTCCCCAGCAAAATCACAAAACGGCCTTATTCTTTGAACAGTGGGCCAGGTGTAATATATCTCTACCACTTCACTCCAGAGAAAGGCTCAAAGACAGAAAAAAAACAGCTAGAGTTATTACTAATAACCTTGTAGATTTCACGAAGAAGAAGAGCATTGGTAAGAACCTGCAGGCTACTGGGGGAGATTCTACAAATGTTTACACTGGTTGGGAGGGTGGTACCATGTGTTGGGTAGAACCTAAACTTGGTTGTAAGCTGATCTGGTTGGTTTGTGCCCTCCACACCAACGAGTTACCTTTGCAACACATGATCAAAGCACTCAATGGGAAGACCTTGTCTAACAGCAAGTGGACAGGTAACACTGGAAGACCCCTCACTGAAGAAATCTGCAAAAAACTACATTTCACTCCCTAAAATGACGCACCCTTCCACCACATGTTCTGCTGTACAGTGGACAGGCCTCTATCTGAAGGCATCTTTGGACTAAATGATCCTTAGGTCTCTTCCAACTCTACAGTTCTCGGTTTCTGCATTCAGAGTAATGGTAAAGAACCATAAGTAAGGACAGCAGGGACCCTGAAGTTGTCTATCAACAGTTGGCAGACTGAGGAGGAATGCAGGTCACCTACTCAGCGTTTCCCATGATGCTGAGTGAGATATATTTTATTCCAACTTAAATTACACTAATTATTTCAAAGTGGGCACCTAACCATATAAATGAGGATGTGCAGAATTGTGTCCTCTTCTTTCCTTTTTTGTGATACTTTCGCTCTTGTTTTGTGAAGTGTAAATGGCCACCTGATACAGCAACCAGCCATAGTTAAGGAAGTGTTTACAGAGGAGTCGGAGCAGAGGATTCCAAGATGAACCAGAACTCTTAATTCTAATAGAGACCGTGAAGCAAAAAGCACCATTCAGAATTGCAAAGTTGAATGTAGGAAACAAGTATATATAACTAACTATAATAGTTAGAACTATGAAACCTTATGTTTGAAACATTTGACGTGAACAATATTTCAAAACCAAAGCACTGGTGTCTGCACTTGTATCAATGCACTGCAGGGTTGGGAAATCTGTGACTTTCCAAATGTTGCTGGACTGCAACTCCCATAGTAAAGGTAAAAAAGGTAAAGGACCCCTGTATGGTTAAGTCCAGTCAAAGGCGACTTTGGGGTTGCGGCACTCACCTCACTTTCAGGCTGAGGGAGCCGGCGTTTGTCCACAGATAGCTTTCCGGGTCATGTGGCCAACACGACTAAACCGCTTCTGGTGCAACGAAACACCGTGACAGAAACCAGAGCACACGGAAATGCCGTTTACTTTCCCACCGCAATGGAACCTATTTATCTATTTGCACTGGCGTGCTTTCAAACTGCTAGGTTGGCAGAAGCAACGGGAGCTCACCCTGTTGCAGGGATTCGAACTGCTGACCTTCTGATTGGCAAGCCCAAGAGGCTCAGTGGCTTAAACCACAGAGCCACCTGTGTCCCATAACTCCCATAGTCCCTGGCCATGGGACTGACTGGACCTAATAGAAGCTGGCAGCCCACCAACATTCTAGAGGGCTGCAAACTGTCCCTGATGTACTTACTGTTACCATAAAGCACCAATGCAGCAGCAAGCAAAGGCTCTAGCAGCTTCGTCAGCTGCAGGTGGCTGGAAAGCCAGACAGGATGTTTGTGACTGTTGCCATGGGAACATAGGGGCAGTCCATTCTGTACTGAGCACCGGATGTTAGCTCAGTGTGTGTGTCTTGTGACCCGTACTGGAAGTACGTGGGTGGAGTTTATTCTTACTGCTGTTGAGTGCAGACATGTTTCTCTGTACTGATGTAAGAGACAGAAATAAAGAATGTAAATAGATTTCTGTCTGCTTCTTTCCCCTCCCTGGGGATACCAAAGGGGAGAGAGAAGGAACGGTGTGTTCTTCTCACACATCTGGGAAGAATCACCGAGACCTTGCCTGCTTATCTGCCGGGAGTAGCAGCGGGGAGGTCGACAAGGAATATCTGCCGGTGCCTACGTTGTGGCACATTCCTCTGACCCAGGCAGAATTCCAACAGTGGTAGCAGAGGATGGTTTTCTACGATCCATGGAAGTCTGCAACAATAGTAGCAGAGCTGCTGTTTTCATCGCTCCATGGAAGTCTGCAATGAGAGGTTGATCCTCTGATCTACGGAAAGAAGATAACGTCTGCCTACAGCCAGAAGCTGACCAGACGAAGTGACAGCCAAGCTACGGAGCCCAAGGTATGAGAATTTTGGGCTTAAAAGAGTGAACGCAGATTGAGTTATTCTCTGGTTCACGGGAGCAGCGTTTGGGAAAAACAGCTCTGAGTGGGAAGAGGCTTGCATTCCAGAGATTCTTGTGGTTTCCTGTACAAGAAAGGAATGCACAGTTGCTAAGCAACGCTTGTCAGTGAAGTGGAAAGTTACAGTAAGTGCTGGACAGTAAGGCTGTGCCTGAGAGAGGCGAAAAACAACTTTTGTTTTGGCTACAGTATCTCAAGAGCTCTTGGAACTTTCCAACGCAGCCAGCGTTAAGAGCTGCCAGGTGGCAAGAGCATAAACAACCAGCTATTGGATTTAGCAATTTTGAGAGTGAGTCTTAATGCAAGGACTCAAAATGGATGCCAAGAAAGGGGGAGCCCTGCCTAGCCCACCCCTTTTAACTAATGACAATTATTCATCTTGGTCAATTAAGATGAAGGCCCTGCTGCAGAATCAGAGACTGTTTCAGGTGATTGAGAACCCCATCCCTGCAGCACCAACACGTGCTTGGGAGTCACAGAATGTGAGAGCCAGGACGGCTATAATTCTGTGTGTTTCAGATTCCCTGCTTGTGCATATTCAGGATTTACAATACGCATGAGAGGTTTGGAACACTTTGCGAAGAACACATCAGAGAGATGCAGGTTCTTCAGTGTTGCTGTATTTTGAGAAGCTGACCAATCTGAGGCTTGTGCCTGATGGAGATGTTCAAGCGCACCTGACGGAAATGAAATATCTGCGTCAACAGATGGTGGAACGTAATTTCCGTTTGCAGGAGGAAGTGTTTTGCTTCATGGTGATAAACAGCCTGAATCAGACTTACAAAACCGTTGCCAGTCAGCTTGGGTCCCTTCCGGTGCAGGATTTGACCGCGGAGAGGGTCTATGCCGTGGTTCTGAATGAACTGCACTGGAGGTAAAGGGAAAGGGGAGGGAAGAACGGAGTTCCAACACCCCCACTGCTGTTGCTACTGGAGAAAATGCAGTAGCGTTAAACGTTGTCCGATGTTACAATTGTGGACAGACTGGGCATCTTCAGCGGAACTGCAAGAAGCCATGTCAGCAGAAAGGAGCCAAGGTGAGCTCCACAAAGTCTGAGGTGTCAGGCAAAAGTAATACCATGTCAAAGGCGAAGACTGCAAAGGCTTTGATGTCGCTAAAAGGCACACCAGAAGCAGGGAACTCTTTTGTCCTGGGCACGGGGTGTACACAGCATATGTGTCGACACAGACAGCTATTTTCGACGTTTAAGAAGCAAAGCTTCGCTGTGCAACAAGCCAACGGTCAGAAACTGGAAGCAACCGGGATTGGAACTGTGTATCTTGAAAGTCTGAACTTGACTATAAGCAATGTTTACTTGGTTCCAGAGTTGAAGTTCAATCTGCTCAGCGTTTCGCAGATTGCTAAGAAGGGACTAAAACTGTCCTATGATGCTGAAAGCTGCGAGATCTACAAAGATGGAGAGTTGTATCTTTCTGCCAAAGAGAAAGATGGACTGTATTTGTTGACTTTTGAACAAAGTGATTACATGAAATGTAATTCTTGTGATTCTAACGTGATTTCTTTTGCAGGTGTATCCAAGAAGAACGCAAAGCAGGTGACCTCGAGGGTCGACAGAGCATTTCAGCGTGTGTATGCTGATGTGATTGGTCCTCTAGCACCATCTAGAGGCAATGCAAAATATTACCTTGTATGTGTGGATTCTTTCACAAATTATGTCTGGATTTATCTTTTGGAGAAACCAAAAGAAGCCTTAGAAAGGTTTAAAGAGTTTTGTGACAAGGTTAAAAATATGCATGATGCTAATATTGCTTGTCTTTGTACAGATGAGAAGCCAATTTTTCTTTCACAGAATTTCCAGAGGTTCCTGCAGGAGAAAGGGATAAGACACAAGATTGCTGCTTCCGAAGAAGCGTGGAAGAGATGTGTCTGTGTTAGGGTGAACAAAGAATTGCAAAAGGGAATGCATGCGCAATTGCTTAGTTCACATCTGCCAAATGAATTCTGGGCGGAGTCGCTATTGTCATACACTTATACGTGGTTGAGAAAGGTTTCAAAAGAGTTGGGATGTTCTCCTTTTGAAAAACTGTTCCATAGAAAACCTTCAGTTGCCCATTTCAAGGTTTTTGGGTCTCATGTGAGAACAGAAACTCCAGGTGGGGTAAAGAATGCCAGAGGCATTTTTGTGGGATATGAAAAGGGTCTCTACAGAGTAATTTTGTCTGAATCTGGTCAGGTGATTCTCACAAAATTTCTAGAGAGTGCTCCTGAACAGGAGAGAGTGATTGTTCACACATTTCCTACTGGAGATGATTCTGATGATGATGATGATGATCTTATTGAGTTCAGTAGTACTGATGATGACAGCGATAGCTCAGGGAGCTCAGTTGTCACAGTCATTGAGAGGAAATCTCACATAATGACTAGACCCTCAGAAGAGGAGGATGAACCACTAATTAAGCTTAGTACTGGTTCTCCAGAGAGTTCAGAGGCTGAACCAGAAAGCAAAGAAGAGCAGCACCTCTTACGTAGGTCTGAGAGAGCAAAGAAGGGTGTACCACCAAAGAGGTATTCACAAGAGTTTGCAAACCTAGCTATTGCATGTGTTGCTGTTGTAAACGACCAAGGACAGATTGAAGCTGTGTCTAAGTCAGAGACAAAGGCACAACAGAGAGTTGCTAACCAAGGTAATGCAAAAGCACTCATTCCTTGGAAGTCACACAACCAGAGAGGTACATTGGTTAAACCAGTGGCGCGTAGTTCCAAGGGTGGAACTGAAACAACAGGGGAATGTTATATGTATAACAACTGTTTGTTTTCTTCTCTGGATGACGCTTTGCTCGCAGCACGCATTGATACTTTAGGGGGAGTATGTTACCATAAAGCACCAATGCAGCAGCAAGCAAAGGCTCTAGCAGCTTCGTCAGCTGCAGGTGGCTGGAAAGCCAGACAGGATGTTTGTGACTGTTGCCATGGGAACATAGGGGCAGTCCATTCTGTACTGAGCACCGGATGTTAGCTCAGTGTGTGTGTCTTGTGACCCGTACTGGAAGTACGTGGGTGGAGTTTATTCTTACTGCTGTTGAGTGCAGACATGTTTCTCTGTACTGATGTAAGAGACAGAAATAAAGAATGTAAATAGATTTCTGTCTGCTTCTTTCCCCTCCCTGGGGATACCAAAGGGGAGAGAGAAGGAACGGTGTGTTCTTCTCACACATCTGGGAAGAATCTCCGAGACCTCGCCTGCTTATCTGCCGGGAGTAGCAGCGGGGAGGTCGACAAGGAATATCTGCCGGTGCCTACGTTGTGGCACATTCCTCTGACCCAGGCAGAATTCCAACACTTACTGCATGCTTGTTTTGGAGGTACAGGGAGAATGCATCCCACTGCATCATGGCAATCTTCAGAGGTGAAGATGCAGCAGTATCTTCTTTGCACTCTGTAATAACACACTGTGTAGCTGTATTACCTCTTGAACCTAATTCAAAGGCTGGTTACTCCATATATCTATACTTATCCTAAAAGGTTCTCAAACATTTAGCAGGTGCTTTCTCATGCTAGGGTTCTGTCCATGTAATGCAGGATCTGGTCAGTTTGGTCACCTCTAACAGAGCAAGACGACATGTGTGTGCACATTATACTAATTGCAAATGAATAGTTTTACAATATATACAAAACATACACAAACAAAAGCAAGCATTGCCACTACTGTTGCCTATATAGAACATTTTGTCCTGCCATAATGCAAGTGGAGTAGAAAATAGAATGGCATTTTGATGGGTTTTGGCCCAAAATTAGGACCATTTTGTCCCCGAAAAAGCATCCAAGAAAGTTGCTCGCATCTACCTGCATCATGCCATTTTAACTGGAAGATTTTCCATTGTCTTTAAATACTATTGCTACAATGTTTATAGTTGGAGGCTCTCCTATTTTTAGCTGTTCTTACATCAGCCTCATATTTTCAAAGAGAAAGTGGCCCTTGCTTTGTTGTTGTTATATTGGTACAACCTGTGATCTTCTACCACTCAGTGCAAAATAACTTAACTAGCCAGTAGAAATTAGCCTGAAACATCTTAAGACTGCAGTCCTCTAACCAGCAACTTTTTTATTCCTCCCTCCCAATTTTGCACTTTTTGTTGCTTAACCCTGAGGAAAAGTTCTGTGAAGTTCAGAAGCTAACTTACATCTTTTCAGCTTTTAATTGGTCCTAATAAAATTTTTTCTGTTTTGATTGCCCTCCCCCTCTGCAAAAAAAGAAAGAAAGAAACCTGGACCAACAGGGCTGCCGACATTTGTTTTTTAAAAAGCACGTTTCTTGCATGCAATTAGCTTGTGTCAGGAATGTTATAATGTGTTTCCTGGATTCAGCTCAATCTTAAGCCTGGTTGTCTTCAATTTTTCAGGTCTGCTCTCCAGGAGAATTGCATTCATGGACATACCCCAACACATCTGCAGATAAGTGTTGAGGAACTAGACACCGGACTGTTTCTAAGGGCAGGCTCCTGTTATTCAGTTTCAGTAATGCAAGTGTTTTAAGGCACAAGTACAAAATTCAAGTACAAAGCAGCAGGACACCCAAGTACGTAATGTTGGAACAATTAGACGCATGTGTCTGACATGTGCTGGACACATGTGCTGTGCAGAAGTCCCAAAGCAGTTCTGCAAAGTGTATGTTTTTGTATTTTCCTCCTTTTTATTCTTCAAATTCACATACTGACATTGGAAGTGGTCCTAAGACTTGTGAATTCTTGCTGCCTTCCCTTGTACAACTACAAAGAGTTATTGTTATCCATCACATCACCAGAGTAAAAAGCAGGGGTGGCCAAACTGTGGTCTTCCAGATGTTGTCAGACTCCAACTTTCATCAGCCCCAGCCAACATAGCCAAGGGTTGGTAATTATGGACAGTGGAATCTGGAAACAGATCAGTCATTCTGGAGTCAAGGAATAGTATGGATGATATACATTCAAGTGGCATCCTTTTACACTCCTCTATGGCTGCCTTTTTCCTGAAGAGCATAGGTCAACATTTTCAATTGACTGTACTTTATTTCTCCAAAGTGGTGCTTTTCAAACATGGGTCCCCAGCTGTTGCTGGATTACAACTCCCATCATTCCTGACCACTGGTCCTGCTAGCTAGGGATGATGGGAGTTGTAGTCCAACAACTGCTGGAGACCCAAGTTTGAGAAACACTGCTCTAAAATATGTCCCATCTCATAGCCAAAAATAAAATAATAAAGTGAAAACCAACCATACAGTAAAGAATATTCTAAGTATCTGTACTGATTTTCAATACTGATGTGCCAAATTACACTTGCAGAGGCTCTTGCACCTGCAGTATATTGAAACCTGAAAGTCTGGCAGTGCTGGTAGTGAATTGTCTAGGCTCCTAAGCTTTGCAAAAGCCTTTTCCTTAAGTGTAAGGTAAAGTGACCCCTGACCATTAGATCCAGTTGTGACCGACTCTGGGGTTGCAGTGCTCATCTCGCTTTATTGGCCGAGGGAGCCGGCGTACAGCTTCCAGGTCATGTGGCGAGCAGGACCAAGCCGCTTCTGGCAAACCAGAGCAGTGCACGGAAACACCGTTTACCTTCCCGCCAGAGAGGTACCTATTTATCTACTTGTACTTTGACGTGCTTTCGAACTGCTAGGTTGGCAGGAGCAGGGACCGAGCAACGGGAGCTTACCCTGTTGCGGGGATTTGAACCGCTCACCTTCTGATCGGCAAGTCCTAGGCTCTGTGGTTTAACCTACAGCGCCACCCGCATCCCTTCTTTAAGCGTACTAAATGCCAAAAAAGGAAACCAAGAAAAACACCTATATAAGTGTGAGGTACACAGACAGTGCACAGACATATCTGGAAACATTCCAGCTAAATTGAGTCACTTCTGGCATGTTTGATGCTCAGCCATAACATGCAGTCAGGTGTGGGGCAGATTAATAAGGCCCTCTGGATTTTCATATGGCTTAAACTCCCCAACAAAATTGATTGGCATTCCCATTCAAATGGTCTGTGTGCACTGCATCATGTGATCGATTATGCATGGGGGGGCTTCCCTGGGCCCCCACAATATTTTATTCAAGTTGGCACCCCTGTGTGGAGGGTTCCATAGACAATACTAAACACCCCCTTCTCCCTTCAAATCTCCCACCTTCATGAAATCTCTGACCAAACCCCTCAGTTATCACCTTCTAAGATGAAACTAAGCCCAAGTATGAAGAAGTAAACAAAATGCACATGCCTCCTCAGTTTGCCCTCTGCTTCATGTTCCGCCAATCTTTCTATTGCCTGCTCTCCTTGGAGCAAGCAGCAGTCTTGTTCCTCAGTAAAGTATCATGGACCGCAATACAAATTACAAACTATAAAAAGCAGTGGCTATTAAAGACTGCAAGTGGGAGCTACAACAGTGCAAAGTGCTCCTGTGCAGTGTTCCAGGAAGCCATGCTCTCCTTCCCAAAACTCCACTCCATTCCCTTTCCTCCCTAGTTTGCTGTTCCATCTCTCCAAGAACCAATCAGCTATTTGAGGCCACTGAGCATGCCTAGTTTTCATTGGGGGCTTGCTGGTGTTTCCACAGGCACCCTTACTGTTCACCCACCCACCCACTAAGAATTGCTTAAAGGTAAAGGGACCCCTGACCATTAGGTCCAGTTTTGACCGACTCTGGGGTTGCGGTGCTCATCTCGCTTTATTGGCCGAGGAAGCCGGCGTACGGCTTCCGGGTCATGTGGCCAGCATGACTAAGCCGCTTCTGGCGAACCAGAGCAGCACACGGAAACACCGTTTACCTTCCCACCGGAACGGTACCTATTTATCTACTTGCACTTTGAGGTGTTTTCGAACTGCTAGGTTGGCAGGAGCAGGGACTGAACCATGGGAGCTCACCCCATCACGGGGATTTGAACCGCTGACCTTCTGATCAGCAAGCCCTAGGCTCTGTGGTTTAACCCACAGCGCCACTCACGTCCCATAAGAATTGCTTATATTTCTGCAAATCTTGGGGTTCCAACAAGCCTCTTATATATGGACAGTGTCGTTACAGCAGTTTAAGTATCCACACTCACCTTCAAACTTTGGAAACAGAGGGAATTATTTTTCTTATCCCTTCCAGCTTTACATTTGATAGATCTTTGCTCAATTGTTTTGATGAATTTCAATGGATAATTCTTTGGTTATGTGTGCAGACTGTTTCTAGGGTATGTCAATGTGAGAGTCAATTTGCCAAATGCAAATTGGCATCCTTCTGAAATTATCCTTGGGGGAGGGTGGAATCTTATTCTCAGGAGTGGACACACGAAATTGCAGCACAGAGACACCCACCCACCCAGAAAATTAGCTTAAACACCAGAACCCAGTATCCACATTTGCAGAAACATAGCATCAAAAGCACACATAACAAAATAAGATGCAAGGCTGGCTGGCTGATCTTTACAAAGTATTTTCTGCAGGGAAGAAACCGCATAATATATTCAAGATGTCAGGGGTTAGCCGTAGTGCACGTGAACCATGCTGTGAATGCCTCACCTTTCACTTTTACTGCTGTAATTAGATTACAAAGTTTTTATTGCCATTTTAAATTCTTCCTTTATAGGTTGCTACCCAGCTATGGGCTGTTTTTTTTCATCACACTTGGAGCTCAGCGTATTTAATTTTTGCTCCTACAATGCTGGATTAACTCTGAAGGATTGTTGAAGTCACAAGTCAGTCACCCTTGCCCTCCTAATGGGATCTCACTGCTAGTACATGACCCTGAAGTGTAATATATACAATCAGCTATATTTATTGGTGGTGGGAGTAAGGAGGGAAGTGGGAGCAGCTGGATTGCATAAACATCGAGACCATTTGTCCTGCCTACAGTAGCCATGACATGTTTAGACTAGTGCGACACAGTCCAGCAAAACCTTCTTTCCACTAGTGGTGTATGATGAACTGATAAGGAGATGATACCTTGGAGGACAAAAAAGGTTATGAGAAAGGATACCGTGGGCTTAAGGGGTAGAAAATTAGTTTCCAGATTGTAAATAGTTGAAAAGTGGTGATGGGAGGTTTGAGGAGAAACTCAAATGTAAACCTCAAGGCTTCAACATCTAGCCTAACTTTTCTGTTTTCCCTCTCATAACCTCCACCTCCGACTAGCTTGGCAGGAGAGTTCTAGACAACTTGAAAATTTGCAAACTATTTTGTGACAATTTGGGTTAGTCCTAATAAAGGTATTTCCCAGCTGTGGATTTTGGAGAGTGCCCCCTCCCTGTGCTTTATGGCTCCCTTTATTTTTTATGTAAACAAGGGCATGTCAAAGAGATTCTGGAACTCTGCAAATCAGGAACTGGAGAAACAGCAGCATTTTTACTGCCTCTTGTCGCAAACTATTCCACTTGGATGTATACATATTCCAGTAGGGTCAACAAGAATGGCTGCTTGCTAAAAACAACAGCAACACTGCCCTGGAGTTCAGTGAGTGGGCAGCCTTAACCTGCAACTCCAAAATAAAAATAAAAATATCCAAGAAGACAAATTCAAAATATACAAGAAGACAAATACAAAATATATGTATAAAATGAACACCAGAGGTTTTCAGGCATTATGACAAGCAGAAGTTGTCTTTTGTACTAAAGCTTTAGGTTCAAGGCAAATTGGTTTCCAGCAAGTATATATTGCATATCCTGATCATATACCTGACCAATACATGTTTGCACTAACATAGTGCTACCTGAAACAAGATAATGTTCTACTCCGACAGCAAGACGAGCTGTTAATGGATTTGGACTATAGCTTTTATGGAAGCTTCTTAAAGCAGGGGTGAGAAGCTGTATGTAAGCTGTCCAATTGTTGCTGGACCACAACTTCCAGATCTCTGATCACCGGCCATGTTTGTTGGGGCTGAAGAGAGCCAGTGTCCAATAACATCTGGAAGACCAAAGGCTCCCACTCATCACTCAGAGGCTTATATATACCCACGTTCTCTGGTAGAAACCTTTCACCAAGAAGTTTATAAGCTTTGTGGAGAGGATAAAAATTGCATAGTTCAGTAAGCTAGTTCCACAACCTATAAATGGGCCAACATGCATCTGTGATCTGGGCAGGAGAGAAATCAATAGTTACAACTTAACAGGGCAAGAAAAGATAAACAACTTGTGTCCATTTCCTTCATACTTTGTAATTTCATCTCATTGTATAAGCACCCTAGTAAATCAGTGAGGAAAGCCCTAGGTTTTTTTTTTAGCTTAATGTGTTTGGTACCGAAATCAGGGGACGGAAGTGGTGCTGTGGGTTAAACCACAGAGCCTAGGACTTGGTATCAGAAGGTCGGCGGTTCGAATCCCCATGATGGGGTGTGCTCCCGTTGCTCAGTCTCTGCTCCTGCCACACTAGCAGTTCAAAAGAAGAAGAAAAAGAAGAGTTTGGATTTGATATCCCGCCTTTCACTCCCTTTAAGGCGTCTCAAAGCGGCTAACATTCTCCTTTCCCTTCCTCCCCCACAACAAACACTCTGTGAGGTGAGTGGGGCTGAGAGACTTCAAAGAAGTGTGACTGGCCCAAGGTCACCCAGCAGCTGCATGTGGAGGAGCAGAGACGCGAACCCGGTTCCCCAGATTACGAGACTACCGCTCTTAATCACTACACCACACTGGCTCTCATGTCAAAGTGCAAGTAGATAAATAGGTACCACTCAGGCAGGAAGGAAAATGGCGTTTCCGTGCACTGCTCTTGTTTGCCAGAAGTGTCTTAGTCATGTTGGCCACATGACCCGGAAGCTGTACGCTGGCTCCCTCGGCCAATAAATCGAGATGAGTGCCACAACCCCAGGGTCGGTCATGACTGGACCTAATGGTCAGAGGTCCCTTTACCTTTACCCCAATCATATTTATTTATCAAGGATTTAGGAAACCAAGCAGCTGCAAAATCTAAAAAGAATTGTAGTGCAGATGTGATTATGAAAATGTCCTCAAATGCTCAATTAGAAAGCGCTGTGAAATTGATCGGGTTAGCTCCTCTCATCGTCAGGGTCTGGATCTGCCAGTGACTCATGGACACTGGCTTCTGGAGAAAATGAGACACGTTCCTTTGTCTGAACAGAACCTTCCCATCTGGAATGTGTGGTGATTAAGATAAAGAATTTCACATGGCCACAGAATAACCGAGAGTCCTGGGCTTGTAAAATACGCCATTTCCTTCATTAATTGCGTCCACGTGGAGTTGTAACCAAGTAGCTGGAACAAATAAACCTGAAGCAATATTGTTTCCCTTTAAAAAACATTTCACTTTAATTTCTCTAAGAGGTTTGAACCCATTAAAAATAGACCATCTCCCATGGGAGCTTTTGCTCACCTTCCCGATCACATCACCTTAGCTAAGCATGCTGCAAAGCTTATCCACAGCAGGGAGTATATATTAGTCTATTAAATGCTTACCATTAAACCTCAGGGTGACCTGAGCTCCTGAAAGCAGCTAAACTATTGGTGCAATAGCAGTAGGCCTACCTGCCCCTCTTATGAAACAAAGGTTACCTTCGTGTAAGAAAAGAAAGCAGGTGAAGGGGAAATTCAGTACCAAACCAGAGCTAAGGCCACAGTCACACCATTTATTTAAAGCAGTTTTTTTTTGTTCGTTTAGTCGTGTCTGACTCTTCAAGATCCCATGGACCAGAGCACGCCAGGCACTCCTGTCTTCCACTGCCTCCTGCAGTTTGGTCAGACTCATGCTGGTAGCTTCAAGAACACTGTCCAACCATCTCATCCTCTGTCGTCCACTTCTCCTTGTGCCCTCCATCTTTCCCAACATCAGGGTCTTTTCCAGGGAGCCTTCTCTTCTCATGAGGTGGCCAAAGCATTGGAGCCTCAGCTTCAGCATCTGTCCTTCCAGTGAGCACTCAGGGCTGATTTCCTTCAGAATCGATAGGTTTGATCTTCTTGCAGTCCATGGGACTCTCAAGAGTCTCCTCCAGCACCATAATTTAAAAGCATCAATTCTTCATCAATCAGCCTTCTTTATGGTCCAGCTCTCACTTCCATGCATCACTACTGGGAAAACCATAGCCAGTGTGGTGTAGTGGTTAAGAGTGGTAGTCTCGTAATCTGGGGAACAGGGTTCGCTTCCCCGCTCCTCCACATGCAGCTGCTGGGTGACCTTGGGCTAGTCACACTTCTTTGAAGTCTCTCAGCCCCACTCACCTCACAGAGTGTTTGTTGTGGGGGAGGAAGGGAAAGGAGAATGTTAGCCGCTTTGAGACTCCTTAAAGGGAGTGAAAGGCGGGATATCAAATCCAAACTCTTCTTCTTCTTCTTTAACTATAAGGACTGGGGTACCACTTTAAACAATCATCGCTTTTCTCCAAAGAATTTTGAGAGCTGTACTTTGTTAAAGGTGCTGAGAGTTGTTAGGAGACCTCCATTTCCCCCACATAGCTCCAGTTCCTGGACTGGTTTAACAATCCCTCTTCACAGGGAATCTGGGAATGGTAGCTTTGTGAGGTGAATAGGGGTCTCCCTCAACAACTCCCAGCAGCCTTAGCAAAATGCAGCTCCCAGAATTATTTGGGAGGAAAGCCATGACGGTTTAAAGGGGCATCTTGGTGCTTTAAATGTATGGTTATGAATGTTTCCTTAAGGTCAGTGAGAAAGGGTTTAAGGTCAGTGAGAAAGAGGAGGATTGGTTTGAGAAGATATTGAATTATTGGAGTAGGTATGAACAATTTGGGGTAATTAAAATGTTAAAAGTTAAATAAACCTTGTGGAAGGAGGAGTGTAAAGGTATATAGAAGTGTACATATGGTTGATTTAAATATGTTATTGAATATGTATATTATTGAATATGTATACCCAATGTATCAGCCGCCTGGGGGGTTTCACTGTGTGTTTTGGTGGTTGGTAAAAAATAAAATATAAAATATTTTTAAAAATGAATGTTTCCTTAAATCTCAATGCAATTATTGAATCAATCAGACATTTGGTGGTATGCTGACCCAATCACATCCCACCCCCTTTATACCCCATTCTCTCCCAACATGAAGAAATAAAGAAGAAAAATGGACTGTCATAAACGGATGAGCAGCAGGACACAGCTCAGTCATAAGCAAATGCCTTGCATGCAACAACTGCCCGGGTTCAGTCCCTGGTACTTCCCAATTGCAGAATGTTAAGCAGCAAAGATCTCCTCTGAAAACCCTGTGGAGATATTGCAAATCAGAGTACACAGAGGAGCAGGTTAGATGGACCAACAGTCACAGCCAAGATGGCATCAACATATGTTCAGCTCGACCTTCTATCCATATATCCTTGTTATTTCAGAAACATTAATATTAACACTGCAGTAATGAACCAGTATCAAACTCTAGAGTACCATTGTGTTTTTCTGCTTCTCTGTTATGGCAATGACTGCTCATCTGTAATAACAATTTCCTTTCTGTTCAGTTATGGGAAAAGCTACTGAAAGACATTAACTCTTCTGTGAAGGAATAAGGAAGCATACTGTGCCCATAAAACTCCTTCATATGGCCCTCTGAACATTTTTCACTCCTCCCCTGTGCTCAGTCATGAAGGCAATGCCAATGTTTCTGGGCAGTCCACCAGAACTGTTGTGGAAATTGTCCCGGCCAAAAGGACGTAGAAGAATTCTGTCTCCCCCCACACACACCCCAGCACTAGGTCGCTGCCATTATTTTCCTGGTTTTAGTGTTCAGGTCATCACATCTGGAAAAATCCTAGCCTCACCAGAGAAATGATCCTTACCTCAATGAGAACTGATATGCTGCCTTGTAAGTTAAGATCAGAATTTATATATTATAGTCATAATATCTCATCATAGACACCTACCTCTGATTTTGGATCCTAGCTAGTGTGCGGTGGGGTTGAGACCCTTAATAGCTAAGGGTGTGCACTGGAGAAGGAGGGAGATTATTGGGTTGTTCTTGTTCTTATTTTTATTATGAATTTTTCATTTTTTATATTGTGATTTTATGTTGTGAACTGCCCCGACACCCACAAGTATAGGGTGGTATTCAAATTTAATAACAGATAAAAAGATAAACACCCTTAAGTTAACAGCTCTCTCATCAACTAGGCCTTCTTGGTCACGAATGGCAGTGATAAGACAGCAAGCTCCTAATTAAATGCTACTGGAGTGAGGAGGAATTAAAGAACCTCTTAATGAGGGTGAAAGAGGAGAGCGCAAAATATGGTCTGAAGCTCAACATCAAAAAAACGAAGATCATGGCCACTGGGCCCATCACCTCCTGGCAAATAGAAGGGGAAGAAATGGAGGCAGTGAGAGATTTTACTTTCTTGGGCTCCATGATCACTGCAGATGGTGACAGCAGTCACGAAATTAAAAGACGGCTGCTTCTTGGGAGAAAAGCGATGACAAACTTAGACAGCATCTTAAAAAGCAGAGACATCACCTTCCCGACAAAGGTCCGTATAGTTAAAGCTATGGTTTTCCCAGTAGCGATGTATGGAAGTGAGAGCTGGACCATAAAGAAGGCTGGTCGTCGAAGAATTGATGCTTTTGAGTTATGGTCTGGAGGAGACTCTTGAGAGTCCCATGGACTGCAAGAAGATCAAACCTCTCCATTCTGAAGGAAATCAGCTCACTGGAAGGACAGATCTTGAAGCTGAGGCTCCAATACTTTGGCCACCTCATGAGAAGAGAAGACTCCCTGGAAAAGACCCTGATGTTGGGAAAGATGGAGGGCACAAGAAGAAGGGGGTGACAGAGGACGAGATGGTTGGACAGTGTTCTCGAAGCTACCAGCATGAGTTTGACCAAACTGAGGGAGGCAGTGGAAGACAGGAGTGCCTGGCGTGCTCTGGTCCTTGGGGTCATGAAGAGTCGGGCACGACTAAACGACTAAACAACAACAACAACAACAACAACAACATAAATATCTTCACCTCGCACCAAAATGATCTTATCACTGGCAGTTAATCAACATATGTACTAAGTTCGCATTTTGTACTAAGTTCACATCTCCAGCAGTCTGCACTTGTTATTTTCTTCTGGTATCATTTTGCTGGAGTCCATCCTGGTTTGCAAACTCTATCTCGGTCTAAGAACAGAATCTGAACTGTGGAAGGGCATTGGCAGTGGGAGTGCTCATTAGGGAAAGCGTGCCTCAGTTTAAGAACAATTTCAGTTTAAGAGTGGACTTCCGGAACGGATTAAGTTCGTAAAGCGAGGTACCACTGCCTGTTCAAATATTTCTTGCTGTCTGATTTCTGTGACCATTCACTGAACTTCCTGGTCACACCTTGTATTTTAATGTATCCATCCCCAATGTGATGCCCTCCAAATGTTTGGGACTCCACCCCCAGCAGTCCCAACTAGTGTGTTTGGAGACCATGCTCTTCTAAGGAGCTGCTGCTGCAATGCAATCAGAAGTATTTCTTAGAAGGTTCTTCTTTAGAAGGATCTCCAAAAAATAAATATCCATTCACAGGAAAGGGCACGAACTTTATACAGTTCCAAAACCACACAAACTGCTTTCCAGACTTCATTAAAGATTTGTTGTTATTACGGCCATTACATAGCCCTTGTCATGAAAGGGCACAGCAACCATTAGCTAATCTCTACAGCAAGCTACAATAGGAAAGTGCTCATAGTTCCCTACTTCAGAGAGTAAGCAAGGTTGAAATCCCCACTTAAGGCCACAGGAAATTATCTCTATATTCAATTACAGTTCAGGACTTTGTTCTTAGTCAGTGGCTCTCAAACTGTAGGTCACATACTCCTCCTGAAACAAATCTGAAGGTATTTCCACGGTCCCACAATGCAGCCCTAAATAAATGCCCAGTTGTGCATTTGATGAGCAACATCCTCTAGATATGTAAGTAAAGGTAAAGGGACCCCTGACCATTAGGTCCAGTCATGACCGACTCTGGGGTTGCGGCGCTCATCTCGCTTTATTGGCCAAGGGAGCTGGCGTACAGCTTCCAAGTCATGTGGCCAGCATGACTAAGCCGCTTCTGGAGAACCAGAGCAGTGCACGGAAACACCGTTTACCTTCCGGCTAGAAAGATACCTATTTATCTACTTGCACTTTGACGTACTTTCGAACTGCTAGGTTGGCAGGAGCAGGGACCGAGCAGCGGGAGCTCACCCTGTCACGGGGATTCGAACCACCGACCTTCTGATCGGCAAGTCCTAGGCTCTGTGGTTTAACCCACAGCACCACCCGCATCCCTCTAAATATGTACTTTCCCACAAAATTGCAGTATTGCTTTTGCAAGTAAGAGATGGAGCTGATTTGGTCAATTGCAACTAGGATTCTAGATTAGAAGACTTCTGCCTGCCATGCTTGCTTTCTATGTACAGAACCTTTTTTTTTTAATGGCTAGGCTTTAAACATTTCTGAATTGAATTACTGGCAACCTGACTACTGAAGAGTCCCTATATCAAAACAATATCATGATAGTTTGGGTAAGCACATGCAATGTCGCGAGTTGTAGGAACTTGCTTTGATGAATGCTTGCTAGAGATCTTTGCAATATTTTGTTTAGATAATCAGTGTAGCATAAGCTTCTGGAGGTCATAGGTGCTTGGAGCAAGAGATTGCAATTGCCACTAAGAAAGGGGAAGAACTCTTGAAATTCCTTAACATCTTTTGCAGTTGCACAGGAAGGTCTCATGGCCAAGTTCAAAAACATATAGGAAAGCTAATCTATTGCCAAATTTTGAGTGGTACCAGCTAACTCAAAAATTAAGTGCGGTTGGGAGATTAGGCTGGGGTGCAAAGTTCAGTGATACTCCATGGTGGACATGAACCAATAATTTAATAATATTGTATTGCATAACCTTATGTGGCTTAGATGGGTGGAAGCAGTACATTTGGGAAATAAAAGATGGTGCATATGACTGACATGGCATCCTCTGTTCAAATGCCAATTAGGGGGAGAAATCCCATCCTAGGATGTGAATGTGCGTGTGTATTAAATGTTTGTTGTTTGTTGTTTAGTCGTGTCTGACTCTTCATGACCCCGTGGACCAGAGGATGCCAGGCACTCCTGTCTTCCACTGCCTCCCGCAGTTTGGTCAGACTCATGTTTGTAGCTTCGAAGACACTATCCAACCATCTCATCCTCTGTCGTCCCCTTCTCCTTGTGCCCTCCATCTTTCCCAACATCAGGGTCTTTTCCAGGGAGTCTTCTCTTCTCATGAGGTGGCCAAAGTATTGGAGCCTCAGCGTCACGATCTGTCCTTCCAGTGAGCACTCAGGGCTGATTTCCTTCAGAATGGATCGGTTTGATCTTCTTGCAGTCCATGGGACTCTCAAGAGTCTCCTCCAGCACCATTATTCAAAAGCATCAATTCTTTGGCGATCAGCCTTCTTTATGGTCCAGCTCTCACTTCCATACATCACTACTGGGAAAACCATAGCTTTTACTATACGGACCTTTGTTGGCAAGGTGATGTCTCTACTTTTTAAGATGCTGGTATTAAATGTAATAGCGTTCTTTTCCATAACAAGGTATACCTTTGAAATAAACGTATTAAGCATGTGTTAAACATTTCAAGTGTTTACTGGATCTTTAAGGCAAATGATCCTTAATCCTCCCACGAAATCTAGAATCTCACCTTGGAGAAGTGGTCCTGAAGGAACCACTGGCCACAGAACTGTTATAATTATTAAGAATTATTAATTAGCAAAAATCAGGGATAAAGGCCTGCATTTATCTTTCAAAGTGCAGGACTGTTTGTTTGTTTCTTTGTGTATGTATGTATGTGTGTATGTTTATCTGTAGATTACAGGATGAAAAACAACCTAATGCTAGAATATCATCCTGTAAAAACAGAACTCAAAATGGCATTTCTCCAGCCAGGAAAGAGCAATACAAACAGGAAGAAACAAGCGCTGAGAAATTGATACTTTTTTTTTGAACCAAGTTTAAATGGAATAATTAAATTTACCATAATCAGTAAAATGTGTGACTCAGATTTATTGGAGCAGCTATTTCCCATTGCATAATTTCCCTTGTGGACTTTCAGTTTTAATTTAAAAAAGGGTGAACACATAGTTTTATATATGCCAGCATGTGTGTGAGGTTAAAGAAAGCATAAGACTACAGGGGAAATCAAAGCCTGGCTTACCACTGGTCTGACACAAAACACAAGGACTGGGTATGTTCTGCAACCATAATAAAATCACAGAGCACTCTGAGGAGCAAGTTGAATCACAGGAACTGTAATAAGGTAATCCAAGCCACTTGGAGGTTCAAATTCAGTGCAAACTGGGGACAAGCTAGAGGTGGATTGTCACTGGCTGATGCTACCATATACCCAGTAGCATAGCATAGGTTTCCGGTGCCCGGGGTAAGACAAGTGTTGCACCCCCCCACCCAGGACTGGACAGCTAGGGTGGGGGCTCGTGCAAGGGGGTGCATGTGAAGGGTGAACGGAGCCTGCTTCTAACAGGCTCCTTAGAATCATAGAGTTGGAAGAGACCCCAAGGGCCATGGAGTCCAACCCCCTGCCAAGCAGGAAACACCACCAGAGCACACCTGACATATGGTTGTCAAGCCTCTGCTTAAAGACCTCCAAAGAAGGAGACTTCACCACACTCCTTGGCAGCAAATTCCACTGTCGAACAGCTCTTACTGTCAGGAAGTTCTTCCTAATGTTTAGGTGGAATCTTCTTTCTTGCCCGCTGTCTCTGTCCATCTGCCCACTAGACCAACCCGCCGGCCACCATGACTCAGCTGCCAGGGCGCCTGTTGTGGGGGGCGTCTGGTTGCATGGCCCTTGCAATATATGTGTCCTCTCATGCAATGTTCTGCAAATACATTAGGGGCGGGGAATCTGTGGCCCTCCAGATGTTGTTGGGCTCCTACTCCCCAAATCCTTGACCACTGACTTTGCTGGGCAACATCTGCGAGCCCGCAGTTTCCCCACCCTGATATACTGTATTTTTCGCTCTATAGGACACACCAGACCATAGGAGGGGGAGAACAGGGGGGAAAAAATCTCCTCCTCTCTGCTCAGCGCCCCTTCAGCAAAGTGGCAGGAGAAATGAAGCCCCTTCCATTTCTCCTCCCGCTTCGCTGAAGAGGCGCTAAATTAGTAATAATAATAATAATAATAATAATAATAATAATAATAATAATGTGAGAATGATCAGGAACATACCAGAGAGTAAACACTATTGAACTCTGTGGGACTCACTTCTGAGTAAAAATGCTTAGGATTGCAGTGTAAGGCTGCACAGTCTTTACCCAGTTACCTGGGAGTAAGCTCCATTGAATATAGTGGGACTTACTTCTCAGGAGACAGCGTAAGGCTCATTTTACACTAAAGGAATAAGCACTCCATGGTTGGCTGCTGAAGCATTTGAAGTGGATTGGTGACATTTTCCTTCAAAATTATAAGAACGGCTTCCTAAGCCAGCTTTACCATTTCCTTCATTTGGTGAGGGAATTTTATTTTCCGTATAAACAGGATTCCATTTTTGCATCTACACACACACACACACACACACACACACACACACACACACACACTTTTAATTGTCCTCTGAGACGTGTAGGGGAGGAAAAAGAAAAAAAGGGGTTATTCCGGGATCAAATCAGAACCTGGGACAGCTTCTGTAATTCTGGGACTGTCCCTGGAAAATAGGGACAGTATACACTTGTCACATTGCTTTCATGTTGCAGGACTCAAGATAGCTGTATTATTTCAAAACAAAAAAAAATTCCTTCCAGTAGCACCTTAAAGACCAACTAAGTTAGTTCTTGGTATGAGCTTTCGTGTGCATGCACACTTCCTGTGTATCTGAAGAAGTGTGCATGCACACGAAAGCTCATACCAAGAACTAACTTAGTTGGTCTTTAAGGTGCTACTGGAAGGAATTTTTTTTGTTTTGACTATGGCAGACCAACACGGCTACCTATCTGTAACTGTATTATTTCAATCCATTTTTGATGCAGCTCCATTAGTCTGCAGCTTTAACTATGACCTTGGATAGTGGAACTGCTACACTAAATTTAACTAAATTCTGGAGAAACTGATTTCTAGGTTGTGAAATATCCTCCACCCACCCTGCTTTATCCTCCCATACTATATTTTTGTACACTGAATCTAGTATGTTAGCAGAACTGTTTATAGCCCAGTTGTGGTTGAATGTATTACAGTCCAAGTTGAAGAGGTCTTAAGGACAATTTGTCCATTGCCCTCGACCCATCTGGGTGGATATTTCCTTCTTGGATTAATTTGTACCACGCTGTTCCTTCACTTGACCACATTCTAGCCTCACCGATTTCCCTCCATGGCAGCTACAGTGACATCTGTTTACTTACTTGGGAACTCATGGAACTGATATATTGGCGCTAGTCACAAATTAGTAGAATTCTTTCCAGATGCAGATGTCTTTAAGTATTCAAACAACAAGCCAAAAATCACTAAACTGTTTTGGCTATTTTGTCTCTTTACTGGTATCTCTCTCAGATGATGTAAACACAATTACCGGGGCAATGACCAGAACACTTAAGACATGTTGCTGAAGTTTAGCCTGGGGTGGAAGGGATCAAGTTGACAGCTCCCTTTACAGAGCCCAAGCCAAATCCTGACAGCCCATAAAGGAAAGTAAAAGAAAAATTGACTGATGTTAAAAGCAAGCAGGTGTTTCTTTCAGTCAGCTCCGAGTCAAGCCAAGAGGCTTTCTGAACTTTGGTTGGCACAGAATATACAAGGGTGCTTCCAGATATTACAGATGGCAACATCCCAAGCAGCAAGTGCTCTTTCCTGTTATGTTTCTCAAGGACCAATACAGATGCTCAGCTCTATTGTATGTTCCCATCAGAAGAGGGTAAAAATTAAGCAAGTTGGAGGCAGCCCATGTTCTCCAATGTAAAAGATAAAGGGACCCCTGACCATTAGGTCCAGTCGTGGCTGACTCTGGGGTTGTGGTGCTCATCTCGCTTTATTGGCCGAAGGAGCCAGCGTACAGCTTCCGGGTCATGTGGCCAGCATGACTAAGCCGCTTCTGATGAACCAGAGCAGCACACGGAAATGCCGTTTACCTTCCCGCCAGAGTGGTACCTATTTATCTACTTGCACTTTGACCTGCTTTTGAACTGCTAGGTGGGCAGGAGCAGGGACTAAGCAACGGGAGCTCAGCCTGTTGTGGGGATTCGAACCGCCGACCTTCTGATCGGCAAGTCCTAGGCTCTGTGGTTTAACCCACAGCGCCACCCGCGTCCCATTCTCCAATGTAAGCCGCCCCAAATTATTGGTCTTCAAACATCTTTTCACACAATCATGAAGCTGAAACAATTCAGTAACGAAGCTGGACGAGGACCATGTACACATTCCCATTTACTCTGCATCCAGTGTGCTCCCACCACTGGTTTGCGAAGACATGCGCACGTGCGTTAGCCACAGTCCATATCTACCCTGTATCTGTTCTGTCATCTCTCATGAAATACTGCATTTGATGCATTTCCTTCCAAACCAGCTTCAATCTGAATTGAGTAAAAGACCTAATTGGCTGCATTTTAAGTGGTGATGCACACCCAGCTTAAGGCTTTGCCCTACAGTAGGCATCAGTCAGTAGGACGTGGGTGGTGCTGTGGGTTAAACCACAGAGCCTAGGACTTGCCGATCAGAAGGTCGGCGGTTCGAATCCCCGTGACGGGGTGAGCTCCCATTGCTCGGTCCCTGCTCCTGCAAACGTAGCAGTTCAAAAGCATGTCAAAGTGCAAGTAGATAAATAGGTACCACTCTGGCGGGAAGGTAAATGGCGTTTCCGTGTGCTGCTCTGGTTCACCAGAAGCGGCTTAGTCCTGCTGGCCACATGACCCGGAAGCTGTACGCCGGCTCCCTCGGCCAATAAAGCGAGATGAGCGCCGCAACCCCAGAGTCGGTCACGACTGGACCTAATGGTCAGGAGTCCCTTTACCTTTACCTAAGCATCAGTCAAGCTTTGAATTGTCACTCTGAGACACAAGATTCAACCACAATCTCCCTACACCATTTGCTGCATTGCAGAATGCCATACAGAACTACCTCCCCAAAGCCTACGCTCGTGAGGACGCTATGGTGATAGGAAATGTTGCTTGCATCCATTCATCCTTTCAGCTTTGCTGAAACAGTGGGCACAGAGCCAATGTGCTCATGGTGAAGCAGATGTTTGACTGCCTTACAGCTGTGAAACTAGGCCACGTTTACTATGCCATTGCTCAGTCCACTTTCTTGCCATCTTTTCGCAATGGTGTTGTCATTTTGGGATTGAGTTTAGAGTTATGTTTCTGGGGTTTGCAATCGTTATGACCACACATTTGCTCAAAAACCACATTTTCACACCAGTTGGATAAGAGAAGGAGTCTAGTCCATGCTGTGCGCCTATTTTGCATCAGCCAGGGAATTCCAAGCTTCAACATCAGCTGTGATCCAGTGCTCTGTCATTAATCTCAAACATATCCCACTTTCCCAGGCATGAACCAGCATTGCCAATTAGTTGAAAGGGCACTAGGCCAATTCATACAAGACATAAGCAATCTGTACTTTGTGCATGAACAAAATTGTTAGACCCGCCCTCCAAAACACACACACACAGAGAGAGAGAGAGAGAGAGAGAGAGAGAGAGAGAGAGAGAGGTAGAAAAATCCAGAGGGGCTGTTCTGGCAGCTGCAGGAAATCGCAAAATGAAAACTCACAGGTACTACCATCTATTTATTGGCAAACTATGTGCCATACATTTTTCGAGCTGCTGCTGTTCCTCACGGACAGAGCAACATATGGGAAAACATTTCACCCCAAATTCATTTATTTATTTCACAAGGATTTCTATGCTGCTTTAATCAACCAAACCCTCTAAGCAGTTTACAATAAAGCAACAGAAAAATATTCATTAAATTACAGGTAGAATCAATTAAAAACAAATTTACCTTACATTTGTCAAAATGCTGTGCACTCACTGTATCAAGTGTAGTCTTCCCCATCCCAGCAAACCATTTCACAAAGCCTGGAGTGAATATGGGTAACAGTTTGTCCCAGTGCTTTTTTCTGGGGGGTGGGGGTGGGTACAGGGGTACACATACCCCTAAACATTTCATGAATCTGTTTGGCCTCATTGAGCGGCAGTATTTCAATACTAGTAGGAAAATGAGAATACACCTAAACATATTTTTAATAGAAAAAAACCCCATTGGTTTGTCCAATACCTCAGTAGCTTTAGAATAAATGTTGGCTAGGACCAGTACTGGTGTAAGAAAATTCTGCTGAAATCTAGACATCTCTAGTGAATTTCCTGAAGTCACCTAGCAGACACAGTGGAGCCATTTTGCAGTACTTTCCCTTCATACTTAGCTCCTTGCCACAGAGATAACACCATTTCCTTGTCACCTAATTAAAGGGGAAACCCCACATTACACATGTCTTGTTCATCTTTGAGCACCAGGGAGAAAATGTTGTCTACATGGGTGTATCCAGGAAGCAAGGAGAGCAGTCTCCAAGCAGCGCTGATGTGTAATTGAAACCAGCTCAAACAATGCTGGGCATCTAGTAAATGCATTCTGTTCTCAAGTTGCTATTAGTGAGATGAGGCTATCTTTGCAATAACATCGAATGGAAAACTCAAAGGTCATGATCTAATATGAGAACATAAAAACAGTTTTACATGCGTATATAAAAAAAT
The DNA here is from genome assembly GCF_964106915.1 of Podarcis gaigeae. Classification (NCBI taxonomy): domain Eukaryota; kingdom Metazoa; phylum Chordata; class Lepidosauria; order Squamata; family Lacertidae; genus Podarcis; species Podarcis gaigeae. Next base: position 9,085,274 of record NC_139680.1, on the reverse strand, counting down.
ATATCTATGAGCAAAAGGGACATCTGCAGGAAAAGACAGAACCAAATTCCTCCCCCCGCTCCCCGCACTGCCATTTTGGGATTTGTGGTCCGAAGTAAAGGAGGTTGGCAGGAGTCCCCCTTATTACGTTTTCATTTAATGAAATCATGCGGCTGTAAATCAAATAGGAATAGGAATAACCAAAGTCACCACATCCTCCAAGAAAGCTCATATTGACTCTTGACTAGAACTGCTTCAGTGATGAATTATCAGTTGTCAAGTATAAAAAGGTCATCCACACTTGTCCAGCTTTTCCTTAGCCACAAACTTCCTCAATTCCAAAATCTAATCTAATGCCAGCTGGAAAATGATAATTTCATTCTACAAATCATGGCTAACCTCCCCCCCAACACCTACTTCTTTTGCTAAAATACCTGCACATTATCTAAAACTAGTTGTGCTTATTAAGAAAGGTACCGGCTGCTGACAAACATAAGGAAAGGAAAGGCACGCATCCCAAACACTTGTAAATGAGTACAGCAAAGAACCATGGGGGAAATGAGGCAAGATACACTGCTTGGATTTCACCCATTAAAGACTGATTAAAAGGAGGTCCACTTGACGTCCAACATTCATCAGTTTAAAAGACCAGTAGCTAACTGGGGAAGTGTTCATAATTCCCCAGCATGCTCCCCATGACATAATGGGGGTGTGAGCGTGTGCAGAAAGGATTAGAAGCTGATGAGCTTGCCTCACTTCTCCCAGCATGGATGGGTTTGTCATAGGAGACAATAGGGGCAGGGACAGTCCAGGATATAGTAAAAATGCACCACAGCCTCAAAGTAGAGCAGGAATGGAGAACCTCAGACCCATGGGATGGATGAAGTACTCTCTCTGCTGGGAGCTGGGACTTTCTATCTCACCAGCCATACTTTGCACCTTCCTTGAGTGCAAAGGAATCAAAAACGCTCAAGGGAGACTCAGAACTGTGCTCAACAAAGCACAACACCACATGGCATTGTTAGGCTCTCTCTTTTGGTGTGTGTTCTAGGAATTGCCTTGAATGCATAATGATGGAGTGGGGGTTGCCAAAAAAATCTCCCTCCCCACCAGCCCTCCTGAAGAGCTTCAAAATCTGGCGGGTGGATTGGGTGGGTGGTTTTGCTCTGGCAACACCCCAAGGAATGGTTTTGATTGACTGGCTAAGTCAGGTGAAGGTAGCTGTTGGGTTAGGGAATTCTCCTCCATACAAAGACAGGCTCCAGACCATTGAGCGGATGAGACCAATAGTAGGTCCAATGGCCAAGAAGGTGGTTTCTGCTTGTGCTGTACAGGGACAGATGGAGCTTGACAACCAGGCAAGGTAGCCCATTTAGGAGAAGGAGAACTCTGGTGCTAAACCTCCACTGATTTGTGGCTATACTCATCTGTGAGAAAGACTTCAGGTGTATACCTCAAGGAAAAATCCATACCAGTTGCCTTGCAGGAAATCTTTAGGAGAAGACAAGGCTAAGGGGTAAAACTTACGAATGGCAGATGAAAATGATGGACTTTTCGGAGCTAGCCGACCTGACCGGAAGAGTCCGCGATCAGAATGAGGAGGCGTATCAAGAAGAATGGAAGAAATTTAATGAGTATTTAGTTAAATACATCAAGTTAAATTAATTGGGAAAAGCTTGCAATTACAAGTTAGGCCTAGGTCTTAAATAAGTAATGCGAGGAATTACTATGTTTAATGCTGAATTGGGAAGAATGACTGATGTTAAGTGATTAAGTTAAGATTTTAAGAACTTTGATTTGGAAAACCGTTAAAATGATATCCATTGAAATCCAACTAAGGGGATACGAGGAAGTCACTTAACAATGTCAAGAAGATTAGTTCTAATAAGATTATGATTGATGTTGGTCTGTTTATTTGCTAGTGTGTTTTTTAATTTTGTGAAAACCCAATAATTTTTTTTGGAAAATAAATAAATAAGAGTTAAACCTTACACAGATCCAGAACGGATTCCCTAAAAAGGTTGGATGGTGCCCTGTATGCCTCCGCCCAGCAACTCCTATAGTCAAGCTAGTGCTAAATGCATTGCTCTGATTTCCTTTAGAGTTTAGACCACATCAGTGAGGCCAAGAAGGGGGGGGGTCCTTGTCATTTGGACAGTGCAGGGCCTCCATACACATTGTCCAGGCTTGCATCCTGGAAAGGTCATTTTGGTGCTGCTAATGCAGTGGTTTGACTTCACCCCTTGAGGTGCACTCCTTTGTCTCTCAAGACAGGTGGATGCCAACAACAACAACATATCAAGGCAGAGTTAGAATCAGCAACAGAATTGCTCAACAGCTTATAATGAGCCCTGCTGGATCAGGCCAAAGGTTAAGGGAAAGGTAAAGGTACCCCTGACCGTTAGGTCCAGTTGTGACCGACTCTGGGGTTGTGGCACTCATCTCGCTTTATTGGCCGAGGGAGCTGGCGTACAGCTTCCGGGTCATGTGGCCAGCATGACTAAGCCGCTTTTGGAGAACCAGAGCAGCGCACGGAAACGCCATTTATCTTCCCGCCGGAGCAGTACCTATTTATCTACTTGCACTTGACGTGCTTTTGAACTGCTAGGTGGGCAGGAGCTGGGACTGAACAACGGGAGCTCACCCGGTCGCGGCGATTCAAACCACCGACCTTCTGATCGGCAAGCCCTAGGCTCTGGTTTAGACCACAGCGCCTCTAGCCTAAAACCCTGCTTCCCACAGGAACTAAAGAGATGCCCCTGGAAAGCCCATAAATGAGATATGAAAGCATTAGAGCTCTTCTGCTATTGGATCCAAGCAACTGATATGCATACCAAACTTCCTTTCTTACCTGGGGGTAACATTACTAGAGACTGAGACTCCAATACTTTGGCCACCTCATGAGAAGAGAAGACTCCCTGGAAAGGGGGCGACAGAGGACGAGATGGCTGGATAGTGTTCTCGAAGCTACCAGCATGAGTTTGACTAAACTGCGGGAATGTACTAGAGCGTCAGCTTCAGGATCTGTCCTTCCAGTGAGCACTCAGGGCTGATTTCCTTAAGAATAGATAGGTTTGATCTTTTTGCGGTCCATGGGACTCTCAAGAGTCTCCTCCAGCACCAGAATTCAAAAGCATCAATTCTTTGGCGATCAGCCTTCTTGATGGTCCAGCTCTCACTTCCATACATCACTACTGGGAAAACCATAGCTATAACTATACGGACCTTTGTTGGCAAAGTGATGTCTCTGCTTTTAAAGATGCTGTCTAGGTTTGTCATTGCTTTTCTCCCCAGAAGCAGGCGTCTTCTAATTTCGTGACTGCTGTCATCATCTGCAGCCATCATGGAGCCCAAGAAAATAAAATCTCTCACTGCCTCCATTTCTTCCCTTTCTATTTGCCAGGAGGTGATGGGCCCAGTGGCCATGATCTTCATTTTCTTGATGCTGAACTTCAGACCATATTTTGCGCTCTCCTCTTTCACCCTCATTAAGAGGTTCTTTAATTCCTTCTCACTTTCTGCTTTCAAGGTTGTGTCATCGACATATCTGAGGTTGTTGATATTTCTTCCGGCAATCTTAATTCTGGCTTGGGATTCATCCAGTCCAGCCTTTTAGCTTCCCTTAGTTCCAACCAAGTGTTACCATTTTTGTCATTTTGATTAAGCATTTTGCCAGGAAAGACGAAGCAACATAAGAAGTGCAAGGACACATGTAGTGCGACAGTGAAAATCTAACTTTTGCCTGTGTCCCATGCACCCTGCCGCTTCCACTAAGGTGGGTTTAAAAATAGCTGGGGATTTATGTGTGCCTCAAACCAAACCTGAAAAGTACAAACTCAACACCTTATTTGTGTTGGCTTAGTGAGTGCCAGATTTATTAGCAATTTTTTCAATATGTTGGTCACTTCACTTTTTCTTCTTCTTCTTCTCCTCCTCCTGAATATCCCCCACCTATTTGATGACAGGACCAGGCAAAACCATCTGTACAAACAAAGCCTGGAGGGGGGAAAAGTACCTAAAGCCTAGCCAACAGCTGTATGTCTGCTGCAGCAAAGATGTATGACAAAAGATTTCCACTGCTAGCTGTAAAACCACCAAATTCTAATTTGTCATACAAGTTAAGTCTGTTATTTATTATTTGCAGTGCAAGAGAACTCCTAGGAACTACCCAGGGTATGATTGTGTGAGGAAACTGACCCACATGACCTTTGCTCTTGGGCAAATTTGGCCACACGTTGCCCTCACAGAGACTTAATCACACACGTTTTTGTGTGTGCCGTGTACTTGTGCACAGATACCCTCTGAGGTTCAGCTTTTATAAACAGGAATGCTCAAGTGTTTTGAAAACCTAATCTCAGACCAAGGACTACATACCTGAGCCACACACACCTTCTGCCTATCCCAGTAGGTATCATCAGAAGCTCATCTCAGGCCTGCTATAGACTACGCTCCAGACTGTGCAGCTTTCTGAAAGCAAGCTTAAAGTTAAAGAGGTACTGGATAAAAGAAACCAGTGGTGTGTGGCGAAATTGTGCATAGGGGAAGAGTTAGGGACAAAAGTGCCAGCTTGCAGTGGTCGACACATGTGTGATATTGCAACGTCCTGATGCTGTGTGCATGAGGATCACACCTCCCTCCCTAAGCTGTGCAGAAGTTTCCTAGGCTTTGGGTAGGAGGCACAAGGGGAACATTTAGGAGACTAGCCTGGTCCCCCTAATCCACTGAGTGCACGCCACTGAACAAACTGTCCTGTAGTGTGTCATTAACAGTTGAAAATAAGCCTCACTGTCTGAGAAATGGCAGGCATCAAATAGTGCCTCAGTACATACCAACATTTGCCTGCAAATGCGTAAGAATGCATAAGAACCAATATACACTCACTACGCTTCTTGAGATCTTGGGGTGGAGTGGGAGCTAAAAGCTGAAGAATGGCAACTCTAGTATTCCACACACTCCCAGGGTGTGGCTGCTGTCACATGCTGACAGTTTCTAGGAGCCACAGGTGAGAGCTGAGTACAGGGTGGTGACCAAATGTAGACCAGCTACCCTAGAAGGAGTACGATGTGTGTCCCCCTCCCTAAATAAATAAATGACCACCTTCAAAATCAGACTGAAGCTGAGCAACATTTTTATCACCGAGGGGTCAGTAACCTTTTTCAGCCGTGGGCTGGTCCACCGTCCCTCAGACCATGTGGTGGGCCGGAATATATTTTGAAAAAATAATAATGAACAAATTCCTATGACCCACAAATAACCCAGAGATGCATTTTAAATAAAAGGACACAGTATGTAGAAACATACTGATTCCGCTAGCCAGATTGAGAAGGTGATTGGGCTGCATCTGGCCCATGGGCCTTAGGTTGCCTACCCTGGTTATAAGCAAAGAAACAGCAACAACATCACAGTGAGCAACAGTTATTTCACCTTCTGGGGATTCCAGCCGGGGTTTCAGCAACCCCGACCATTCCAATGAACACAGAAAATATTGAAAACAACCAGCCAACCCAAGAAATAAGGTTTCTATATTCTTACTTGCTGCCACCACAGCCTATAAAATGGGCCTATCTGGAGGAAAGACCCAACTCATCCCATACAATGGTAAACCAACTGCATATACCGAAATATTGTACCTCCATTGCACACGCCACCCAATTAAAGTTGGCTGCCTGCTATACACTCAATAGAGAGGCACTTCTGCATTATTCAGCAGCAACTTCAGTACAGTGGTACCTCAGGTTAAGTACTTAATTCATTCTGGAGGTCTGTTCTTAACCTGAAACTGTTCTTAACCTGAAGCACCACTTTAGCTAATGGGGCCTCCTGCTGCCACTGCGCCACCACTACACGATTTCTGTTCGCATCCTGAAGCAAAGTTCTTAACCTGAGGTAATATTTCTGGGTTAGTGGAGTAACCTGAAGCGTATGTAACCTGAGGTACCACTGTATACCAGCGGCCTCCTTCTGAGTAGAAATTAATTTTGTTGTCTCGTCTTTCACCACTCCTGGGGAATTTATGTGGTCTTTTCCTGGATAGCTTCCCTCCTAAAAAAGGAACTTTTACAGCTATTTGGCAGGAATTGATTTAGAAATTCGAAGTTTGAAGAAAGACGCGTGAAAAGCAGGAAGCGGCGCTGGACATGCTGTCATCGTTAGAGCTTGCGTTCCAACCCTATAAGTCAACTGAAGCCGTTGAAAAGGATTCCTCTGAACGTTGTCCCCCTTACAGTTCTGGGGTCAGCAGGAACCTATTTCAGCAGGCTCTAATGTGCAGTTTCTCAGCTCCTGCAATCCTGCCCCCAACCCCCTGCTATATTTTGTGTCAATTTTTTTGAGCCAATCAGATCACCAGATCAGGGATAGTCAAACAGGAAAAAAAAACCCCTTACCTGTAAATTTTCCAGTCATTAAACATGGGGAAGAATTTGCAGGGATGAGGAACCTGTGACTAGTCGGGTGACACTGGACATCAAAGATAATATGCCACACCTAGCTTTTATTTTCCAGAAACAATAAAGTTGTACGTGGAATAGGTTTCAGTGAAGCAGCTGGGAGTTTCAACCATCATAAATAGGAAATTGCAAGATTTTATTACTTTTCCAAGGATCACAAAGGAAAAAGTAAGAGCAGGTGGGGAGGGGGAAAGAGTACAATTTTCCTTCACCTTTCACGAGTTCTCATATTACCTTTAAGTTATCCTACCCCCCCCCCCTTTGGCCAAAGGTCCTTTGCCCTCTTCCCAATGTTTCATGGGGGGCAGGGGGCTTTATAGCTTTTCACAACTGCTTAGAAAACAGTTCAGAACTTAAAACCCATGATCACCTCTTCCTTCGCCTCCTGAATTTATTTTAATAGGCGACATTTGAGCTTGGGGGATTGTTTTAAATAACACTGCTGAGTCAAAATGGATCATTTTACTGCAAGCTACCTTTGGGTCAAGGGCACCAGGCAAGACCCCCCTCACATTTTCATTAGCCACAGATCACATCTCCTTCACTGGTCCATCAATCTGTGCTTGGGCTCCTACATAACCCTTGTAGACTGACCGTGTGATTCATGCGGTGCCATATCAACAGCCTACTCTTCCCTCCCAACGCCATCTCAGCCCTTTGTTTTTGTTTGCTTACATGTTCCCTGTTGTACCTCAACTCATAAATCAAACTTGGCTTATTTTTTTACAGACCCACTGAAAGCTTTAAGCCAGTTTCCACTGTTATGAAAGACTCAAACTACTACACATCCTTTAACAGGTGGAAAATGTCTTAAGAGAATGTTGGCTTGGAATGTTTTTCTTACTCAAGACAAAGTAGTACTTATTTATGACTTAATCTAATTCCAAAACAAAGTAACAGTTCCCTGCCTTGAATTATCTCCTTATGATGTTACCTCACCGCCATATGGTTTTATGATTTAAAATGCAAATGGAATACTGAAACCATTTATAGCTATTAAGCTTATGTAACTGATTACAGTCAAACAATGTTCCTGGGGGTCTTTGTTTTCCAAAAGGGATCCATCTGAAAGATCCCTTTTCGCCTCCCCTTTCCCTAATAGGACAGCTTGCCAAGGGCTTCTCACAACCCAAAAGATGTTAAGGTTTGGCCGCTGCTTTGTGAAGAGCTGCTGAACTAATCAATCCTTAACGGTCCCAAAAATATTTTTAGTAACACGGGGCACAACCCTCAACACATTTGTTCACGATTAAGCTCAGGTTTGAATGAGGAAATTTATGGAACGGCAGCATGTTCACATGCAGGGGATTCACAATCAATCCGTCACCAACATCGTAATATCAAAAGGATAAATATACGCAAGCCAGGTTGGAGAAGCTTCTGATGGGAATGAACTTGTCATGTTGTGAGTCATGTTTCCTCTGCATGTCAACATGGGAAAAGCTCTGCTGGGTTAGGTTACTGGAGGAGGGGGGGTCGGAAAGACCCCTTTTACATTTGAGAGGGCAGTTACACTTCTTGGGAATTGTGGTATTCAGACCCCTTGCCAGTATCTCCCCTCTCTCCCCTATTTTTAGACCATTTCTCCAAAAAGCTCAAAATGGCACAGATTTTTTTTTTTAATAACAGAAAATTGCCAACCAATGCACACACAGTGAAGCAGAACAACCAGCAGGCAACTCATCCATAAAAACAAAATAGTAGTGTTATGTACTCAGTTAAATAGGATCCAAAATGCAGCAGTCTGATTGGTCCTAGAACAATAGGATCCAGAATGCAGCAGTCTGACTGGTCCGCAGGGGCCACCCAATCCAACTCCAGGTGGAAGTGGATCCGCAACCTGATTGGCCTACAGGAGAATCCCAGAAATAGCCAATCATGTGGGGCCCATTGTGTAAATAATGTATATAAAGCAGACACTTCGAGGGAACTTCCATTCCTCACTACTATGAGCTGAATAAAGAGCGTGAAATCCACACTCGACTCCGAGTATATTTCAAGTAGTTTGCTCTGCTTGACTCTGCACTGTTGTAAGAGCCTTGCTCTCCCTTGGAGTGGGGAACATCCCATGATATCTGTTGTGGTGAGGTGCCCTGGATCTGAAAAGAATGAAGGCTCTAACTCCCTAAGGGAATTACTTTCTCCCATATTACACCTCTGATCAGGAGGCAGGAACATGCATCGTGGTACCCTTTCATAGAAGTGAGATTTGATTGGTGCCCAAGGCAAAGTGTTATGCATAGCATACCCTCCAACATTTCTCCAATGAAAACAGATGTCCTTTTCAATAGTAGTTGTAGTAGTAGTAGTGGTAGTAGTAATTATATTATTTATACCCTGTCCATCTGATTGGGTTGCCCCAGCCACTCTGGGAGGCTTCCAACATACGCATATAAAAACATAATAAAACATTAAATGTTACAAAACTTCTCTATACAGATGTCTTCTAAAGGTTGTATAGTTACTTATCTCCTTGACTTATGGGTCAACATTTTTCCAATGAAAATAGGGACATTCTGGGATCAGATCAGAAATCCAGGACTGTCCCTGGAAAACAGGGACATCTGGAGGGTCTGGTATAGTGGAATCTATACTCTGGAAATCGCTGCTCCGGGACCAACTCCAGGTTTGAGCGTGCTCTTAGCAGACAACCTTTTGTTTTAATGCATTTTTACAGCTTATATATATATACACATCATAGAATATTCATTATCTCTTATCCCCGGACTTCCCAGTCCATCTCTCCATGGCATTCTAGGGAGTCTTGTTGGCTGCATATTTTATTATTCCATCCATTTTCGTCTCAAATCTTCCTTTATTTAGCGTTATCTGCTGCTCATATGTTCACTCCTACTCGTAGGTTAAATGGACTATTATACCCTCTAAGATACACTTCGAAGCACTTCCACTCATCTCTTATCCGTGACTCATCCTTATTTCTTCATTTCATGGTCATAGTTACTAATTCTGTGTATTCTCTCAATTTATTCTGCCAGATTTCTTCCGTGGGCATCTTTTTTTCTTTCCATTTTTTTCACATATACCGTATTTTTTGCTCTATAAGACTCACTTTTTCCCTGCTAAAAAGTAAGGGGAAATGTGTGTGCATCTTATGGAGTGAATGCAGGCTGCACAGCTATCCCAGAAGCCAGAACAGCAAGAGGGATTGCTGCTTTCGCTGTGCAGCGATCCCTCTTGCTGTTCTGGCTTCTGAGATTCAGAATATTTTTTTTCTTGTTTTCCTCCTCCAAAAACTAGGTGCGTCTTGTGGTCTGGTGCGTCTTATAGAGCGAAAAATACGGTACCACTCTAGCTGCGGCGGTTGCATATAATAAGAGATTGCAACAGAGGACCCTTTGATGGGTCCTCCTCTCTCAAGTGCAAACTGGCAAACTTACCTGGGCGACATTAGCAGCACCCCAAGCAGCTCTGTCTAGCTGCCACTTTTATTTCCTAGAATCCCCCCAACAGAGTGTCAGTCTGGGGAATTGGTAGAAATTAAAACGGCAAACAGACCCAGCTGCCTGGCACAGCATGGAGTGCCAGTCCATTTTTTAAAAGGCCAAGGCAGGCATCAGAGTTGGGTCCAGCCACAGTGCTAGGGCCCTGGCAGCTGCCCAAGGATGCCAGGTGCTGCTGTTGGCCCTGCCAACCTCAATAAGTACTGCCAGGTTCCTACTTTATCCTGCGTCCATCAACAGGTGAAGACTTTTCTGTTTTTAGGAGCCTTTTTCCAGCTACTGTTGCCGCTGTGTTTTTCATCCTAGGCTTTGTGAGCTACTACTGCTTTGTTTTGAATTAGCTGTGCGTCCTTGCCTTGGTTTTTAATGCCAGAAAGATTTATTTAATTATTGGATTAGATTTCCCTTATTTGTGGCATACAACTGTTGTCACTATTCCATCCTTGTCTTTCTTGTGGCTCAGCTGGGGACTGACTGAACTGCCCGCAAAATTATGGAACACAGAACCTTGATATTGGTTAATTACTGCCAGTGCCAGATTTACATATAAGCTAAGCAAGCTATAGCTTAGGGCCCCAGTCTCTTGGGGGGCCCCAAAAATTTTTAAGAAAAAAAATTGGGTGCACATTTTCAAAATATAAGATAAAAAACAAATAAAATAAAACCTACATACAGCAACAGTGTTTTGTGTTGTGTAGGCTTCTATGATACCTATTAGGTCCATAAATTACCATATAGCATATATTCAACACAAAAAACAGTGACAATTTGTTGTTGACAAAGGACAGCTGGACATATAAAGGGCCCCATTACCTTCAGTAGCTTAGGGCCTCATCGAACCTAACCTGGCCTTGATTACAGCTGATACAGAAAGACAAGGCTAACATCTCAGAAACTTCCTCTCTACTAATTGCAATGCTCATCATAGAAAGCCACTCTTTTCATGCACTTCAACAGAGCAGAGGATCAGATAAAACTGATTCTATTTGCTAAATGCCCATTCCAGTTATTGATAACAGTTCCTCTATCCTAAACAAAATCACATCAAAGCAAAGCCACAATCTTTCATATAATCTATGTATGAGTCCATGTGCTTGTTAGGGTTCCCATATTTTGAAGAGCAAAAATAGAGGGCACATTTGCCAACTTCTACTTTTAACTATGAAGGGATGCAGGTGCTGCTGTGGGTTAAACCACAGAGCCTAGAACTTGCTGATCAGAAGGTTGGTGGTTCGAATCCCCGCGACGGGGTGAGCCCCCGTTGCTCGGTCCCTGCTCCTGCCAACCTAGCAGTTTGAAAGCACGTCCAAGTGCAAGTAGATAAATAGGTACCACTCTGGCGGGAAGGTAGACGGAGTTTCCGTGCGCTGCTCTGGTTAGCCTGAAGCAGCTTAGTCATGCTGGCCACATGACCCGGAAGCTGTACGCTGGCTCCCTCAGCCAATAAAGTGAGATGAGTGCCGCAACCCCAGAGTTGGCCACGACTGGACCTAATGGTCAAGGGTCCCTTTACCTTATACCATCTTTGGATATACATCAGAAACATTTTGCTTTAGATCAGTTTTATTACAGTCAAGTGATATATAAATATGCAGTGGTACCTCGGGTTACATACGCTTCAGGTTACATACGCTTCAGGTTACAGACTCCACTAACCCAGAAATAGTTCCTCAGGTTAAGTACTTTGCTTCAGGATGAGAACAAAAATTGTGCTCTTGTGGTGTGGTGGCAGCAGGAGGCCCCATTAGCTAAAGTGGTGCTTCAGGTTAAGCACAGTTTCACGAATTAAGTACTTAACCCAAGGTACCACTGTATTGTTAAATTAAAAACAATAGAAAAATAAAGAGTGCATTTGCAACCAGCCTACAGATAGTAGCATTCTCCAGCACCAGGTTCAGATTTTTCAGGAGCGATCTGGTCACTGCTGCTGTTGCATCTTTCAAAGAGGCTTCCTCTTGCAAAGAGGAATTTACAACCTCCTAACCTAGCTCAGTAAACAAACACATTTTCAGTGACAACTTCTAAATCTGTCGGCATCTGCACTCATGCAGCGCAGAAAGTCCTGCATGCCGTCTTGTCAGAGGTGCAGTTCCCTTCCTATGTTGCAGGTACATGCCAACATACTGAACCAAGTGTGTGGAAAAACTGCTGTGTCGGCATGCTTCTAATTATCCAAATTCCTTCAGGGTAAACAGCTGATCTCCCCTGGCAAAGATAATTTCAGCAGATTTGTACCCCTTTAGAACTTTCACTACATTTTTAAAAAAATTTAGCTTAATCTGCTTTAATGGCACTCTCTTAATTAAACATAATTTACCACCTGACTAAATCAACTGTATCAGAAACTCATCTCTATGAACAAGACTTCTTTTAATTTTTGACCCATTTAAAAGTCGAAGTTTCCCAACTTAAACTCCTCTCTAAAGAAGGCTGAGATTCTACTATTTTACCCTACAGAATGAACACGCAAAAAGTATCAAACAGCAGAGAAATATCAACACATGATTACATTGGATTTACAAAAATTCACATAGTTTAAAACCGTTTCAGCAACTTGTCTGCCAAGCCAAAGCAATTACTAAAGAAATACGTCCATAGTATATTACCATGTGTACATTTTTTTCTACCACAAAACTCTCAAGTTCATTTTGAGCGGGCTAGAATCATAGCCAAAAACATGCTTAATTGCTTGATCCCTTGATCTAAAGGAAAACAAGAAATGATACCTTGCCTTAGACAAAACAGATGATTCTTAAGATGATTTATGGATCCAAAAATGAAACCTGACAAATCTTTCACCTGTGATATAATCATATCAATACAGCCAACTAATTGAAATGTAAAAACTCTATGGAGGTTTTGCTCTTTATAGAGAGAGCTTGACAAAATTGTTCAGAGAAACCTTCCGATACGGGCAATTACTTCTAGAGGCAAGCTTGAAAGGGCTATGAAAGATATGTCAAGACAAAAGATGATGTAAATCAGAATGCAACACACACACACACATTTTCTGATCTTTGGTTTTGGTATATTTGTTTTAGTTACACTCAACTTTTCTAAAAAAAAAACCCCAATACTATTAAAAGACAATTCTGTCTCAAATTGTATTCCTAATGTAATCAGTTTTACTCTTGGAAGCCCAAGCAATAATTTTTACACATTTCAGTAGCCACAAAGCATCAGAACAGCATAATTGCACCTAGCTCAATGTGGAAAGTTTAAAACCAAAAGATGAACAATCAACACATGTGCAAGAAGTCCTTCCGATTAATTAAGCCCAAGTAAGCCTTCAAAAACAAGCCAAGCCAAATTTCCAGGTGTGAAATAATAGTTCAATCTATTAAACGAAGTGAAATTCCATTGGTAGTAACAACTTACAGTTACACTTAAATGAATTAGTTGTATCACTTCCATACATAAACTGACAAAATCCCTTTTCAATTCAGAATTGCCGACATGATCACATTTCAAAAACCAGGTTCATTCCTCCAAGCTATGTCAATCTAAGAAGCACAAGACCACATCTAATCCATAAACATTTCATAAACACAATGTTATCCTCACACTTCTTAGGTCCTGAACACAATCACTACAGTTTTAGTATGTGAAACCTTCTCTGTACCCAGCACCTGAAAACTGACAAATACTTAAAGGTAAAGGTAAAGGTACCCCTGCCTGTACGGGTCAGTCATGTCCGACTCTAGGGTTGTGCGCCCATCTCACTTAAGAGGCCGGGGGCCAGCGCTGTCCGGAGACACTTCCGGGTCATGTGGCCAGCGTAACGAAGCTGCTCTGGCGAGCCAGCACCAGCGCATCACACGGAAACGCCGTTTACCTTCCCGCTATAAAGCGGTACCTATTTATCTACTTGCACTTAGGGGTGCTTTCGAACTGCTAGGTGGGCAGGAGCTGGGACCGAGCAATGGGAGCTCACCCCGCCGCGGGAATTCAAACCACCGACCATGCGATCAGCAAGCCCTAGGCGCTGAGGTTTTACCCACAGCGCCACCCGCATCCCTGACAAATACTTACATCAGTTTAAATAGTGCTAGATAGGAGCCGCTTTGACTTCCATATGCAATAGGACCTATAACCAGTTAACAACTTGAGGGCTTAAATTGTTAAACCTGCAAGTTTTCACCTCTGCATCTAAGAGCAGCTCCTGGAAGAGTCATACAGTCAGAAGTGGGAACACCACTCTAAGTCAGAGCCCCACAAAGCTGTTTGATTGTTTGTTTTACAAAAAAAGCAAATTACATTGAGAGTCACAAATCAGTGTTAAGCAAAAACACCTCCTTAAATTCTCCACCTAATTTTCAGGCAGTGAAACTGGAAATGCCTCGTCATAAAATATTTTCCAGGAGGAAATTCTCCAACCATTGTATGGGGATGAGATTGTCCATCATCAGAGAGACACGAATTATTTCCTCTTTGTTGAAGTTGTTGCATCTACAAGCAGTATTTTGCACAAACACACACCCAGAGCTCCAGATCTAGAATTGTTCTAGGGAAGTGGTGGTGTCAGTGGCCAACAAAGGTCCGTATAGTTAAAGCTATGGTTTTCCCAGTAGTGATGTATGGAAGTGAGAGCTGGACCATAAAGAAGGCTGATCGCCGAAGAATTGATGCTTTTGAATGATGGTGCTGGAGGAGACTCTTGAGAGTCCCATGGACTGCAAGAAGATCAAATGAAGGAAATCAGACCTGAGTGCTCACTGGAGGGACAGATCCTGAAACTGAGGCTCCAATACTTTGGCCACCTCATGGGAAGAGAAGACTCCCTGGAAAAGAACCTGATGTTGGGAAAGATGGAGGGCACAAGGAGAAGGGAACGACAGAGGACGAGATGGTTGGACAGTGTTCTCGAAGCTACCAGCATGAGTTTGACCAAACTGTGGGAGGCAGTGGAAGACAGGAGTGCCTGGTGTGCTATGGTCCATGGGGTCACGAAGAGTCGGACACAACTAAACGACTAAACAACAACACCACACAATGGCAGAGAATATTTTGCAAAATGGCTGTCTTTTTCAGGGGGTGAGGTCGGTAGAGAAAATTCCCAGATTCCCCCACTCCCAGGGAGATTCTCTTCTAAGAAATTTCAGCTCAACCTTTCTCCAAACATGAAACTCCAACACAACATGTCATTTGGCCTTCAGTTAGTGGTTTACGTAAAGTTAATGTTTCTGGCTCTTCATAAAGCCAAACTAAAGCTGTGCTTTAGAATTTGTTGCTTTCTCTAAAAGGGAGTTCTGCATATTGGCTACCTCCAGAACGGCTGCTGAAAGCAGCTGCCCGCCTGTTTACGAGAATGCTCTTATTTAATGTTCCAAGTTGCGCGATTAGCTCATGCAAGAGCCCATTACCAAACGATACTTGTAAAAAGAGGTGAACTCACTCAGAACTTTCATCTCTTCAGAATGAAAACACTGCTGTCAAGCTACTGGAAAGGAATTCGTTTTGAGTACCTGTATAGATAAACATTTTTCAGCAAGCCTTTCAGAATGGGAGGAGAACTTTTATTTATAGAGGCCTCCAGGGAGCTGTACCTCATCATTTTCATGTCAGTGGATCACTTATTAACAGTTACAGTGTGAGGTAAATGGATGTTTAGCCCAAATGAATTAAGGAGCTTGATGCTTAATGAATTCTTCTATTCATAGCGAAATGGACATCTGTAGAGAGGTCCTCCTTGAAAAGCCAGCTGCTGTAATAACTGAACAGGTGTGTGCAGTCATCTGATGACGTCAGGCAGCATAATGGGAATTTAAAAGGTCTATTACAGATGGCTGTATAAAACCGTATCCAGGAGACACAAGAACATCGGGAGGTAACCGCATACACAAAATGTTAAAAGGTCAGGGCTGCCTTTTTGCTCCGAATCATCATCTACTGTTTGGATTCTGGCCTTAGAAAGGAATGCTAATGGGATGATGCACACAAATGCATAGTAAAAAGTGTGTGTGTGTGTGTGTTTATGCACAATAAATTCTTCCCATCTCCCGCCTACCTCCCTAGGCTTGATGTACAGCTTCTGAACATTCACACAATATAGAGGCCGATGTGTGAGCCAAGCAGGGTAACTGAACTTGACAGAGGCAACAGCATATATCAAAGGATCTGTGGGGTGCAGAGTGCATTCAAGGGGGAAACCCACCAACCCATTGCCTTTAAGGTAAAGGTAAAGGGACCCCTGACTATTAGGTCCAGTTGTGACTGACTCTGGGGTTGCTGCGCTCATCTCGCTTTATTGGCCGAGGGAGCCGGCATACAGCTCCAGGTCATGTGGCCAGCGTGACTAAGCCGTTTCTGGCAAACCAGAGCAGCACATGGAAACGCCATTTACCTTCCCACCGGAGCGGTACCTATTTATCTACTTGCACTTTGACGTGTTTTCGAACTGCTAGGTTGGCGGGAGCAGGGACCGAGCAACAGGAGCTCACCCCGTCGCGGGGATTCGAACCGCCGACCTTCTGATTGGCAAGTCCTAGGCTCTGTGGTTTAACCCACAGCGCCACCCGCGTCCCTAACCCATTGACTTTACACTCTGTGTAATCTTAGGTTGTGCTGGCCAGGAGTTATGGGAGTTGTAGACCACAACATCTGGATGGTACCAGTTTGGATAAGGCACCTATGGGCAAACCCAACCAGCTCTTATCCTCCAATGATACCCCTGATCTCTTACTGTCAATCCAGACAATAAACAGATTTATTGAGACAGAGCAGGTATTTATAACTGTATCTTTCCCCAAAATACCTATGTTACCTTTGGAATATAAATCTTTCTGCCACAGAGTGACACATCAGAAGAAGAAAAACCATTTTCTCTGGCAGGCAGTCATGCAACTCCAAGATGAATATTAAACATGTTGATTTTATCATAGCTGGTTGGAGCGGCAACACTCTCCCGCTTAACAAAACAGATGGAAGTGCAAACTGACACCAATTCCCCCCCGAAGCAGTGTCTCTGCAACATCGTAATGTATAGACAACCAATTTTTCACACAAGACAATGTAAATAAGTCCAGCAATATTCATCTCCACAAATAAATCCCACAGAAAACAATGGCTTTCATAGTCCACCCCTCTTTGTGTACACTCGGAAATAAGTTTCATGGAGTCGAGTAAAAGGAACTCCCAGGTTAAATGTGCGTATCACAGTAGCTCACATTTAACTGTATGGGTCAAAAACTTTTAAAAGAAATAAATGGTGTAATGCGCACCGTAACTAGGTGAATGCCATTTCAGATTTTTTTAGAAAAAATTGCACACACTACAAGGAGGATCTGTTTTCCAGGTGCCATAAATATTTGAAAAGTGCTTCCCTGCTACCCTTTCATTTTGTTACGTGTAGGTTTGGCTCCTCCAGCCGTAGTGGTGCTGAACTCAGAGCCCGAGAGCAACAGCTACAGAAAGCGACAAAGGGTCACTTGTAACAGGTGAGATGCAGCACTAATCTAAAACTCCTTTTGGAAATCACTGTTATTAGATGGATAACCATGGAAGTTCATAAATAAGGGGCCCTGATTGAAAGTGTTTCCATAGCTGCCACTCATCAGGAAAAGAGGGAGGTTACCTCATTCTCTCCAGCTCCCAAATATCCTTCGGTTAGTTTATACTAACCCAAGAAATTAATTAGCCAATATTCCATGGGAATTAATAACAAAGTCTCCATTTTTCCATCTTACAATTCCTCGGTGGATTTTGGTTTTCAACTTCCTTTAAGCCTGGTTCATTTTGATGTGTGGACAGACATTTCGTGTTTCCAGTGGGTTCGTTTCCACAGGTTCAAATATTCTATGTAGCAGATATTTTCCTGTGTACAAACGCTGTCAGACTTAAAAGGAGCAGTTGATTGATTAAACAGAGGCTTCGGTTGTAACTTAGCTTCAAGCCGACTCTGTTCTGCAGAACGATATGCATATGACGTTTTCATATTGAGAATTCTGCACGAGGGATCTAGGATTAAACTACTGTATAACTGGCCACACTGTTTTCTAGGTCAACACCACTTTTTGCCTGTAGCTCTAAGGGGAACTGTCACGCAAAGTTAGCAAGCAAGATTGAATGGCAAGGTCTGTTTCTGGCAAAGGATAGAGAACATTTCAGCTTCAACTCTACATGGGTTCCATAACAGATTAGATGTGAATAAGAATACATTCGTAATAGGGCTGTGATGAAATTTTGTGAGGCTCAATTATTGTTGTAAAAGTGCCCTTTTTGTGTGTGTGTGAGAGAGAGAGAGAGTGAGAGAGAGAGATAGATAGAGAGAACTCACAATATTCCCCTATTTTTCATTGTTGCACACATTTCCTGTTCTGACACCCTCAACTCCCATAAACAGCTTGATGAACTACTGCTTTGAGGGTCAGGGAAAATTGAATGCACACGCACACACACACACACACACAATTTTTGAGATAAAATACAGTAAGAATCAAACTAGCCTACAGAAAGGAACATTTTTTTAAAAAAGCAAAAAGACCTGTAAGTACCATATTTATATCACATATATCCAGTCATTAGTCCTCATACAGAGAGGTAGACTCTCCCATCTCCCACCTTTGACCATTCCCCTAAAAATAGCTCTACCCCAGGCACTGGCGGGGGTTGTTACACTGCTGCCCTGCCCCCAAAGCCTTTTATAAATGTTTCCAATACAAAATAATAAAAATACAAAGAGAAATTGAAAAGAAAAAAGAGAGAAAGAAGAAACAGAGCGAAGTTGAACAGCTAAAAGGAGGAAAATCCAAGAAAGGAATATGGAGGCAATGTTCTGATGCTGTCCTGCCTTGCCCAACTGTGCTTGGAAATTCCCCTTCCCAGTAGCACTGGGAGACCTTCAGCTCTATGTGTGCAGAGCTACCATACACAACATGGGTTTCATTCAAGGAGGCATTCTATAGGTCAATGGTGAGCAAGGCTCTGCTCTAGCAGTCCTCTGAACCAGTGCTTAGAGGAAAGGTCCCAATGCACATCCACACACCTCACTTGAAAGGATATGAATTGTTTTCCACACCCTTCCCACCAATTCCCACAATGCCCCATCCAATTCATGGCAAGGGAACAGGGGTTTTTTTGGTTGGTTTTTTAATGTCATAACATTTTTATTGTAATGAAATATTAGTTTTCATCCACATTAGCAGTCTGTAGGCTTTTGAAAGTTGTAACTGGCGCATATGTGACCAGTGTATACAGTTTATTAGGAGAATCCTCATCTTCATTGCGTTTTCTGGACGAGATATGTAAGGAACATTCCTTACTCCTTTTGCCCAGACAGCCTTGTTCAAGCGGGTGTCAATGTGTACATCAGGAGTCCCCATCTCCTTCATTGCAAATTTACAGATCTCCTTGAGAGCACGAAGAGCCAGTTTCTTGAAGCCCATGCCATGGATCCATTTGTGAATGCTTATAGAACTGATGCTTTTGAATTCTGGTGCTGGAGGAGACTCTTGAGAGTCCCATGGACTGCAAGAAGATCAAACCTCTCCATTCTGAAGGAAATCAGCCCTGAGTGCTCACTAGAAGGACAGATCGTGAAGTTGAGGCTCCAATACTTTGGCCACCTCATGAGAAGCGAAGACTCCTCGCAGCTTTTTCCTTAACACAGCATGGTGACCTTCTGCTGCTGCTGGACTCTTAACTCCCATGAACCATCGCCAGAAAGGCCAATGGTCTGAGATGATGAGAGTTGTAGTCAATGCCAGGAGGGCCACAGCTTCCCCAAACATGACTAAAGGAGAACTGCTAACTGCCTGAATGTAACCACATCTAGTTGGGTCTTTAGGCTTAGCCAGGAGGGGTACTATTACAGTGGTGCCCCGCAAGACGAACGCCTCGCAAGACGAAAAACCCGCTAGACGAAAGGGTTTTCCGTTTTTGGAGGCGCTTCGCTAAACGAATTTCTCTGTGGGGTTGCTTCGCAAGACGAAAAAATCTTGCGAGTTCCCGCGTTTTTTTCTGCTTTTTTCCGCCCTTTCCCTAAGCACTAAGCTGCTTATCAGCTGTTCCGCTGATAAGCCGCTTCTCAGCTGATCGCTAAAAGCCGCTAGACCGCTAATAGCGCTAATCCGCTAAGCTGTCAATGGGCTTGCTTCGCAAGACGAAAAAACCGCTAGACGAAGAAAATCATGGAACGGATTAATTTCGTCTTGCGAGGCACCACTGTATAGTGCTTCCCATTCAACTGTTGATGGAGCATAATAGCACTTGTTGGCATAACAGCACTTGCTCCACACCAAGGTTTGAACAATGAACCTTCTGCACAAAAAGCATGCGCTCCATCACTGAACTATGGCCCCTCACCACAGGTTAAATCTCTTCTCACCTCTGTGACACTTATCATTGTTTCCTATCTTGTGGTGCACACCATGAAAAACTAGAGATTCAAATCCTAGAACATTTCTGCATATGAGAGTGGGACAACAAGGGATCCAATGCAGTGCAGAGTTTGAGGTGGTAGAGAAAGCCTAGCTTCTTAAAAGGAATGTTTTCTTGGATAGATGCTGCTACTTGAAACGATTTCCCTAGCATCTGCAAAAAGACAAGAGGAGAGCTTTGCCCCAGTGTAATAGTGTAGGCCCCGTGCTGTACATTGCAGGACAACAGATATATTAGCCAAGTGGTTAGACTTTCTGCACCGTGCTGTGAACTATAAAATGCATAGCAGACAGAAACAGCAGTCACCTATTTTTCTACATTTCTCGTACAGCCAACTTTTAGTCTTTCTGTTAAAGGCTGCCAGTTTTAATAAGAACTTGACCAAGACCACAGTCATAGAAATGGGTTCTGTTTCATAATGGGAATTCAGGACTGTGATCACAATTAAATCAAATCCAGAGTATCACTTCTTTAGAAGCAGAAAGAATGAACTGAGAACTGCTTAAGAAAATAAGAAGAATCCTGCCGGACCAGATCAAACGCTATCGAGTCCTTCCCACAGTGGCCAAGCAGATGCCCAAGGAAAAGCTTAAAAGCTGAACAAGAGATTTTATGGTATATTTAAGAGTAGACGTCTGTCTAAAGTTGTGGAAGGATATTGCCCCTTGGGGCTTAAGCCACAAATGTCCCATAAGCCACCACGTGTTCCATTAAAACAGGCTACAGTGAAATTAAGGGAACTATGAAGGGGATATGAAGAGATTTTGCTTTCTTGGTCTCCATAATCACTGCAGATGGTGACAGCAGTCACGAAATTAAAAGATGCCTGCTTCTTGGGAGGAAAGCAATGACAAACCTAGACAGCATCTTACAAAGCAGAGACATCACCTTGCCAACAAAGGTCCGTATAGTTAAAGCTATGGTTTTCCCAGTAGTGAAGTATGGAAATGAGAGCTGGACCATAAAGAAGGCTGCTCGCTGAAGAATTGATGCTTCTGAATTATGGTGCTGGAGGAGACTCTTGAGAGTCCCATGGACTGCAAGAAGATCAAACCTCTCCATTCTGAAGGAAATCAGCCCTGAGTGCTCACTGGAAGGACAGATCCTGAAGCTGAGGCTCCAATACTTTGGCCACCTCATGAGAAGAGAAGACTCCCTGGAAAAGACTCTGATGTTGGGAAAGATGGAGGGCACAAGGAGAAGGGGATGGCAGAGGACGAGATGGTTGGACAGTGTTCTCGAAGATACAAACGTGAGTTTGACCAAACTGCGGGAGGCAGTGAAAGACAGGAGGGCCCGGCGTGCTCTGGTCCATAGGGTCACGAAGAGTCGGACATGACTTAACGACTAAACAACAACATGAAGGGGCACAGAAGTAGATGACATTGCATTTCTCTCAGTCGTGCTCACTCAAAAGCAGTGCTGGCTTAACGTATAAGCTAAACAAGCTATAGCTTAGGGCCCCACTCTCTTGGGCCCCTCAAAAAAAATTAAAGGAAAAAAAACTTGGATGTACATTTCTAAAATATAATACAATTACTTTGATAAAATACATACTTTGTTATGTTCAAATGGCTTTAGATACCTATTAGGTCCATAAATTACCATATAGCATACATTCAACAGAAAACAGTGACAATTTGTTGTTGACAAAGGACAGCTGGACACATAAAGGGCCTCATTATCTTCAGTAGCTTAGGGCCTCATCAAACCTAAATCCGGCCCTGCTCAAAAGGACGCTATGACATCTCACTGGAGAACAGGTTTGATTTGCTCTGGGATAGGAGAAGGTACTGTAAATGGTATTGCAACTCTTATACATAACACGTGCAATAGCTCAAATTAGCACAGTGTGAACTGAAAACAGGTACTGCACCTGTTTACGCCTGTAGCAATGTAAAATTCAAAATCGTGCTATTTCAAAACCTAGCATCTTTTCTGGTATACGTCCCACTAAGATCCATTGGTAAACAAAAGTCAGGCATGAACTCTAGATACCTAACCAATCTCCTCCACTGAAACTTCTTAAAGGAACTGCACAGCTTCCATTGGGCAATGTGGATGAATAATGAGGATTCTGTTCTGCCAAATTACACCGGGCACTAGCGCCTAATGCAAGAAAGACTTCCATCTCTTGTCCTTGACCAATGTACCTCTGGTGCCTTCTGAGAAAGCTCAGTAAAAAGGAGACTAAGACGATACTTGCTTACATAATAAACCAAAGGCCCAATCTCTGGCCACCAAACTCCATGACTATAAGTAATGCCAAGTGTGAACCTACAAATGGCTAGCAATACTGCCCCTCCTCTGTTCTTCAGAAGGTACAAATAGCAGCTGCCCATTTCCTGCAAGCAGCCATTCCCTGCACAATTCTCAGAAAATAGTTCTGCTAATGACATCTGCAGTGTCGTTCACGCTTATAACAGCTGAGCTTGTATTCCTTTTTATCCTTCTTTCCTTTCCACGAGATTTGTCATTCAGCCATAAAGGATCTTCTGGGCTGAAAAGCTGCTGTCCAAGCGCCCTACCCAAGTACAATATTTTTAACAGAATTTGGAAACAATTGGTTTGGCCAATTCATCTGAAGCTTAGCAAAAATAAATAGTTCAATGTCAAATGCTATTTTATGCTCTTATAGCTTAAGAATAAAAAACACAAACCCAAGTTATTTAGGTTCTTTGTTATCCCGCCATAATTTTATCTAAAACAATTTGCTGATTCCTAATAACAAACTTCTGCACTATCACTTGGTGTAAAAACAGCAACATAGTCTGTGAACCAAATCTTCTGCTACTATTAATCAACTTAATATACATCAGCTGGAGGAGTGTTGTATTATAGTTCAGATCAAGAAGGTCCCTTGCGTAAGGGGAAGTCACATCTGCTCATACGCGGTTCTTCCATCCATTTTTATTACAGTGATACCTCAGGTTAAGTACTTAATTCGTTCCGGAGGTCCATTCTTAACCTGAAACTGTTCTTAACCTGAAGCACCACTTTAGCTAATGGGGCCTCCTGCTGCTGCCGCATCTCCAGAGCCCGATTTCTGTTCTCATCCTGAAGCAAAGTTCTTAACCTGAAGCACTATTTCTGGGTTAGTGGAGTCTGTAACCTGAAGCGTATTGTAACCTGAAGCGTATGTAACCTGAGGTACCACTGTAGTTGCTTTCTACAATGGCCTGCTGTACTACATCCCATTTCAGGGATGGGGAATATTTCAGCCCAGAGGACAGACCCACTTTGACAGGCGAGCATGGCTGCTCAACTGTCATCCACCTGGCATCGCTATGACAATCAGTGACTCCTTTTTTTTCTTTTTAACTCAAGACACACAGCAATGGAAGATCACAGCCAACCGAAGTTGAGAAGGACGCCTCAATCATTTGGAGGTACCTCCATCCCCCAGGGAAGGCTTTTCAGGAGGTACACGAAACTGCAGTGAAGTCAAAGGGTGAGGAAAGCCTAGTGTGATTTCTGCTAGCCTGTTCCTGGATCCAGGAACCAGGATTCCTGTTTCAGATAGAAACCCCCAATATAGAGAAAGCTACTACAGGATGGACATGCTCAGTAACAAATGATTAGTAGTTGGCACCAGTTGTCTCAATAGTCTGGAAAGTTTTCTTCCCTCTTCCACAGATACACACTCTACTACACATAACCTTGCCGCAGTCCTACCCTTCATTCTAACCATGTTTTGCAGAGCTAGGGGACTCCACTGTGCTGGATGAAATATGCTTAGATGATGAAGTGATGGTGTCAGGGGAAAAGTGAGACATGGACACCTCTGTCCCAATGCACAAATCAGTCCACCAGAAACGCAGAGTTGAGTGACAATGCCCCCCCCACAAAAATTTACTACCCCCAAATACATAGGTAACTTCTTTGGGGGAGAGGGATTTCACTGTTTTTTTTCAGGAGCAGGGAGCATTCTTCAAAAGGTCTGGGGAATTTACTATGGTTCTTTAAAAGAAAAACATTGACAATTAGCACCATCACCTGCAACAGCAAAGCTACTTTCAGCGGCTTTCTCCCCAGCTCACCTCAAATGACCGGAAATGATGTCCAGGGCTTTCTGGTGAGAAATGGTGGCTTTCAAGAGGACCTTCCGTCCTGATCCCCAAGCAGTGCTAAATATAGGCACTCCATAAAATAACATTTAAAAAAGAGTGTCACATTGCTACTGCCAGCAATGATAAGCCCTGCCAAACTTCTCGAAGAATTTTTGCATGCTCAATTCTGGCCTAGAAGTTCTTACTTCATTCAGCTCAGATGCCAGGAAGCCTGGTGGTAGCGTCAGCACCCAACATCACAACTGAGAGCAGGAGGTTAAAGAAATTGGAGAAAATTTGTTCTGCATCACTAAGACAGGAATTTAATCAACCAATGGAGGATTTACCTTCTAAGGTGGGCACTTTCCAACCAACTTCACCCCTCCCCATGCCCCTGGAGACCTCCCCTTGCGTTAGTGAACAATGATGTCCAACCATGTAGGTCTCTACATGTGCTGTCTGAATGCCCAGGGTACTATAATGAAATAAAATTGCAACAAGGAGCAAACTGGTATAGGCAATGAGCCATGGTCTGCTAGTGAGGCAGCCCAAACATAGTAGGCTCAATCAAATTTACATGAATGAGCTCCGGTTGCCCCGGACTATTTCCAGAAGCATTGAAACATCTCAACCTGCTTTATATCATGTTCTAGAACATTGGGGAGCACCTGTCAATCACTGTAGCTTGTTTGATGGAGTAATGAGCTAGATCAGGGCGGTCCGATTTTTTATACAGAGTGAGTAGTTCAAAACAAAACCTGTGGCCTGTACGCTACCTTGTCGCGTGGGCTGGAGGGGATGGGGAAGAAAGGCCAAAATTTGACGCTCCCCCCCCAGCCCTCAAGCATCTCCTTCCCAATGCTGGGAAACTGCAAATTAGGCTTTGGGAAAGAAGGAGGACTCTAGAACCCTGTCAGAGCCCTCATTCCTCCATCCCAAAGCCCAGTGCCTCACTCACTCAGCTTTGGGATGGCAGTGCCAGGGCTAGGGGGCATCAAATGTTGTTGCTGGGTGCTACCAAAAAGGCTTTGAGTGCTGCATGTAGTTCTCAGACAGTGCATTGGACCACCCTGAGCTAGATGTTTAAGGCAACTTATTGCTCCTATGAGAGCTGCTACAGAACTGTTCTTCTACAATCTTTTTGCAGAACAGCAGCAGTTATTTTCTTCTCATAGTTCTTTGGACCCAACCCACTGAATGCTGATGTGCTTCTAACTTGTATTCTCTCCATTCATGGAACAAGATCTCTTATGAAGAGGATTTGTCTTTCTTTAGTAGATTCTGAAAGTGCGGATACACTGTTCCACGAGAGTAGATTTTCCCAATTTGCACAGCTTTTGTGGAATTGCACCACACACAAACACACACCATGGGAAATTCAACGGGTTTTGCGAGGGAGGTGCAAGCCCAAAGGTCTCTGCTGAGCTGAAGAGTTGGACAAAAATATGCAAATTTCAAGGAGAGATTTGGAAAAAGAAGAAAGTCATGATGTGTGCAGGTCTTCTGGGACTGGTGGTTTCAGGCATGAGGGGCAGCAAAGGAAAAACGATCTGCAGAACAGGAGATTATTAGTCAGAGGAGTGAAATGACAGGCGTGTGGTGAAATTTTTCGTAGGGGAACAATTAGGGCTAGAGGCACCCACTTGTGAGGGCACAACATCCTGACATTGTGCAAGTGAGCATCACACCTCCCTCCCTAAGCCAGGATGAAGCTTCCTGGGTTTGGGGAGGTGGCGTCAGGGAACATTTAGGAGACCAGCCCAGTTCCCCTAGTCCACTGACTGCACACCACTGAGCAGGGACATAATGAGAAACAGGGATACAAAAGAGCAGTGGCGTAGCATGGGTTGTCAGCACCCGGGGCAAGGCAAGTAATTTGCACCCCCTAACCCGGGGCAAGGCAAGTAATTTGCGCCCCCTAACCCCTAACCTGCCGCCGCTGCCAGCTTCTTCTTGCTGCTGCCTGGTCTGGTCTGGTGTGGTTCTCTCCCGCACTCAGCACTGCGCTGGGCGGCCGCTGCACTGTCCCTCCCCCAGATAGGCCCTCGCTCTCTCTCCGCACCGCACGCCTGGCACCCTCCCCCTCCACAGTGGGCGGCGACCCGGCAGCTCGGATCGGATTCGCACAGCCAGCACTGCAGTGAGAGAGAGTGAGTGAGCCAGGTAGGGGCAGAGAGCTGCGAGTGCGAGCGCGTCCGCCACAGATGTTGCGCCCGGTGTGGCCGGCCCCCCCTGCACCCCCCACGCTACGCCACTGCAAAAGAGAATGGCGGAAGACCATGGGGATTGCTAAAGGAAGGACAATGAGTTTGTGCTGGACATGGACTGAAAAAGGAAGTTAAGGAGGGCAACTGAGGAGGGGCCTCGCACGGTCTGCATGAGGGCAAGTAAATGGTCGCTGAGCCCTCAGACAGACCTGAGGTGTGACCAAGGGAAGGTACATCCTTCTCCACCCCTATGTGACTATGGAGAATGAGTCAGAAACTGGAATGCAGACAGAAGCAGCAAATCAACCCACAGAATCCACAACTATGTAAAGAACACGGGTTCTTTGGGAGCTGTAGGCGAGGTTGGGGAGGAAAGCACACACAGAGAATCAAGTGAGATGGTCACAAAGCTACAGAACTGGGCCTTGTAGCTCACAGTCTGAAGTCAGAACATGGGGCAAAACTGATCTACTTGACGAAAGATCAGAAACAAATGAATAGGGGTAAACATGTTTCATGCCCCTTATATGGTTAAAAATCTCCTTGCAATTGCCAGCTTCACATTTTGAAGTACTGTTGGTAAAACATTTTGTAGCTCAGAATGTGGAAACAGTATTTGGGAGGTGGGGAGGGGAAATCACTCCTGTGCTGTCTTGGCCCAACCCTTCTCTTTACCAAAATACACATGGATTTTTTTATATATATTTTAAAAAAAATCAATGTAGTTGAGTCAAAGCCATCATGTGTGAACCTAGCAAGATGTGCTATAAATGTTTCCCTAGTATTCTCAAAGGAGCCCTTTCAACTTGGACTTCAGAGCAGGTAGACTTCCCAGAAAATATCGCAGTGAATGATTTTTTACATCACGGGGTCTCCACCTTCCTCCCCACTGCCTTCCTGTATTTTCTCCTCTTTTGAAGTAGAACAGTACCCTTTTTCAAAGCAGATTTGTGATGAAAATGAAGGGGGCTGTCAAATTCTGCCAAAAGGGATTTCTCTGCTTAAATTTCTGCTTACATTATTGACTCAAGTAAATTATCTTTTCATTAAATGCTTCCCCCCCTCTTCTCTGCCTCCCCCCCCCCCTCTGGAACTGCTGCTGATAAATTACGCAATATTCCCAGGCTCCAGCCATGGACTGGGCTTCTACATTTCTCTTCGCTCAAGGGATAAGGGATGCCGAGGAAAACTGACTTCCCGATGAAACAAAAATGGCATCACCAATGAAATAAAAGTGGTTTGGAGAGCACTAGCTTCATAGAACAATCATGGCACACTATCATGCATACAGTGGTGGGAAACCTCAAATGTGGACCTCTGGTCCTGTAGGTGTGGCCCTTGAAGCTCTCTCCAGGCCACACCTCTCGCTGTCCCTGCTTCGTATTCTCAAGCGTTTCTGCTTGGCTAAACGCAGAACTCTTGCTGGCCTGGACGGAGGATACCTTGTGGTGTGGATGACTATGTAAAAACTAGCCTGCTCAGTAAAAGGTAAAATTTGCATTTGTTGCTCCACCCACTTTTGCCTCTGGCTGCACCCACCAATGGCACACAGTCCTGAGATCAGTGGTATAGTGTAGGGAGGGCACAAAATTGTTAGGGGGCACAAAATTTCAACACCTGGTGCTGCCTCAATACAGTTGTGTTGCTGGGCTCTGTTGAAAATAGCTACTCCATGTGAACCAGGAAATGACCTCTCCAGACAATGGAACAGCTCTTCTTTTCTTATCTCTGCAACTGCAATCTCCTGGGTGACACAGACGCTGTAAGGCTGCTGAATGCACATGCATACCCTTTCTATTTACCTTCCTCTCACCACCACCCTCTGTGCTGCCTCGGGCACTGGCAACCTAGGCTATACCACTGCCTGGGATAACTGCCCAGAAGGAATGTGGCCTTTGGGCTGAAAGAGTATACGTTGGAAGGGGAACCTAACAACAAACTCAGCTGCTGATTTATAATGGCAGTGTAGCCAAGGTGGGAAACAATAGGGTGGTATCACCATGGTTGGGGAAAACCTAAAGTTGGCAGAAGTGTGTGTGTGTGGGGGGGGAATCTTCATAAGAAAACCAAAGCAGGCAAAACAACAACACCCACAAAACACAAAAAGCCAGATGAAGACTGAGCATGGTCAGTGGCCACAGAACGTGAGTGCATCATGTGCCATCACTATCAGAAAAGCCAACAAACCATGGTTTGGACATTGCTCAGTCCTCAGAGGTCACTTTGCAACCTGGAAGGTGGGGAAAAGGGGAAACAGTCCATTGTTTGCTTGTATTATCTGGAAAGCAAACTATCATTAACGTAACCCATGGTTTGGTGCCATGCCTGAATTAATTCACTATTACGATTACCTAATAATTCACCCCTCCAGTGTGAAATCCACTGATCTCTCAAGTGACGCATCCCACCGAAACTGGCATAGTATTCACAATCAGTTGGGATAGTGAGAACATATTTATGCCTGTTGAATCACTAAAACACATTGGAGAAGACAGTGGGATGGAAACCATATGTTGAACTCTGCAGCTTAGCCTAGCCCCTTTCCTTAGTCTACAGTAGATGAAGCAGAGTCTGCACTTGATAAGTTCCCTCTGTCTGCAGCCCACTGGAAAAAGCGTGATGGAAGCAGGATACCCTAGGCATAGGTTTCCCTGCTCTTCAGATCTCCTCTGAGTGGCTATCGCAGGATTTGCAGGGTGTCGACAATTTGTTACAGGTATAGGGAATCAAAACCTTTCCATCTCTCCTTACTGCCAAAAGAAGGATGTAGTGGAAACTCTTTATTCCCACTGCAGAGACCCGAGTACAGGAAGGAATGATCTGGTCCTTAGTCATTTCATAGGTATACATTGCAGTACACAACTAGTCCTTTATGCGAACTCAATGAAGTAGTAGCTGTTTTAAATCTAAAACAAAATATAAGCGAGTTTGATTGTGGTTTGAGAAGAAAACTGAAAGGAACCTATTGGAAAGAAAACAGATCTTGTACTGAATGGAGTCCTGTGCGGGATTAACACACAGTTTGTGATTCTGACTGCATACTAACTGCTTTGTTAGCTGGCAAGTGTGAAGCCCTGAAGAGTTTTGTTATTTCATTGTATGGTTTTCATGGTGTAAATTGACCTGGCTGAGCTAGCTTCAAAGAACCGTAAGGATGGATCAAATAGTTCTATCAAAACTCTCCCCCCCCCTTTTCTTTATAAGCAAAAGAATGAAATAAGAGTTTCTTTACCATGAACACTTGAGGCTTAATAGGAAAAATATAAGATTCCCATATTCCAGGTCATTCACACACACACACACACACACACACACACACACACAGTGGTACCTCAGGTTAAGAACTTAATTCGTTCCGGAGGTCCGTTCTTAACCTGAAACTGTTCTTAACCTGAAGCGCCACTTTAGCTAATGGGGCCTGCTGCTGCTGCCGCCGCACCGCCAGAGCATGATTTCTGTTCTCATCCTGAAGCACAGTTCTTAACCCGAGGTACTAATTCTGGGTTAGTGGAGTCTGTAACCTGAAGCGTATGTAACCTGAAGTGTATGTAACCCGAGGTACCACTGTGTATATATATACCAGTATTCACATGCAAATAACACACACACACACACACACACACACACACACACACACACCACATGACTGTTAAGTTGGGCAAGGAGAAAAAAATGTGAAGGCTGAGCTTTGAAAACTGAAGTGAGGCTTTTAGTCTCAAACTACATATAATTCTGAGTTCCATGGCTTCCCTGCTTTACATTTTAAAAGGCAAAATCAATCTGGGCAGAGTGGAAATCAGGGAAAGGAAAAAATGACACTGCTTAACCTGGTCATTTTCCAGATCAAAAGCACCTTCCACTTTGCTCTTTTTTTTAAATCAGTGGGAAGAAAACACAGAGATTTTATGTCCTTCCCTGGGCATGTGAAAAACCAGCAGGGTGATTTTAGCTGAGAAATTTTCAAGAGCCAAAGGATAAAACAGTGTAAGTCCCTACATCCCCCCACCCCTGGCCACTCCAATTTTGACTTTTAAAGTCTTCCCAATTGAGTTTGACCTGTTGGTTGAAAAATGCTACCATGCATATTTATGCTTTGCTGATGTTTATCAAAAACTTTTAGAGTTTATCAATATGAATGCAAGGTACCTTGAGCTGCGGTACATGCAGTGGTACCTCGGGTTACATATGCTTCAGGTTACAGACTCCGCTAACCCAGAAATAGTGCTTCAGGTTAAGAACTTTGCTTCAGGCTGAGAACAGAAATCGTGCTCTGGCAGCGTGGCAGCAGCAGGAGGCCCCATTAGCTAAAGTGATGCTTCAGGTTAAGAACAGTTTCAGGTTAAGAACGGACCTCCGGAACGAATTAAGTACTTAACCCGAGGTACCACTGTACTACTACTCCAGGAAACATGAGAACAGCCCTGCTGTGCCTGAGCAATTGCCTCCCCAGTCCAGCATTTTGTTCCCCAAATGGTCTCATGGACAAGCCCACAAGCAGAGCAGCACCCCACTCTTCTACTCATCCCAAGCAACTCACATTCAGAGGCACAGTGCTTCAGATACTGATGCTGAAGATGTAAGGATGCCATTGTGACTCACAGCCATTGATAGCCTCGCATTCCATTCGCATTATTCCCTCAGAATCCCTGAACCTAGAACTCTCTTGAGGCCTTCAACTGAATTTGTTGCATTTTAGCTATCCTAATCAGCAGTGAGTGAGCTCCCATTCCTCAGTCCCTGCTCCTGTCAACCTAGCAGTTCGAAAGCACGTCAATGTGCAAGTAGATAAATAGGTACCGCTCTGGCGGGAAGGTAAACGGCATTTCCGTGCGCTGCTCTGGTTCGCCAGAAGCGGCATAGTCATGCTGGCCACATGACCCGGAAGCTGTACGCCGGCTCCCTCAGCCAATAAAGCGAGATGAGCATCGCAACCCCAGAGTCAGTCACGACTGGACCTAATGGTCAGGGGTCCCTTTACCTTTTTAATCAGCAGTGCAACTAAGCAACGTTAAACCCTGGACTTCATGGTCTTATGAGAGGGCCCTTTTAGATGGCCACGTGCAGTACTCACCCCCCAAGAAAAATAGGAACTGAAACTCCCCCTGAAGTTGTTGCAGTAAGTTGCTGGGCAACTTGGGGTGGCCCTGAACAGATTCTGGTGCCCCTGGAGCAATAAATATAGGCAGTGCATTTTTTATGGGGGGGGACACAGGGGTACCCATACCGCTAAACATTTTGTACATCTAAGTTTGGCCTCATTCAATATGAGTAGGAAAATGAGAGTAGCCCTAAACATTTTTTTAAGAAAGAAAAGCACTGGATATAGGACACGATATAGATTTTAACCTCTGGAAAAGCAACTTGAAATTTACAGCATGTTATTCTTTGAAGGAGAACTATCTGAAAATGATATACAGATGGTATATAACTCTGAGAAGGCTTGCTAAGATTTACAAGACAGAATCAGGTAAGTGCTGGAAGTGTAATGAGGTGAAGGGAACGTTCTTTCATGTGTGGTGGACATGTAAAAAGGTAAAGGAGTATTGGGAAATGATTTATAATGAATTGAAAAAAATGTTTAAAATCAACCCCCCCCAAAAAAAATCCCAGAGTCCTTTCTACTGGGGATAACTCAGAATGAAATTGCCAGGTGTCAGAAAAGGTTATTTATGTATGCAACAACTGCGGCCTGTGTTTTGTTAGCCCCAAAACTGAAAACGAGCGAGGTCCCAAATATAGAAGATTGGCAACTTAAATTGACAGAATATGTGCAACTTGCAAACTTAACATATAGAATAAGAGAACAAGAAGAACGTACTGTATGTTTAAAGAAGATTGGAAAACGCTTATTGAGTAAATGGAAAATAACTTTACAGCTTAAAAACGCTGGCAGCATTAAGATAAATTCATCAGTGCAAATAATTTTTGATGGATGTAATAATGGAAAACCGATTGCTATAGTTTTACAAAAATATGCAGGGACAAAAATATGCAAAATGAACCATGGAAAGAGAAGAAGGGAATCGCTGATATTTTAAGTATGTAAAAGGTTTATCTGAAATTGTAAAACAGAACATTTAATTTTAAAATTATATATATAAGATGCTGGTGCCCCTGGTTCTGGTGCAGGTCAAATAAATGTCTCCCTTATTCTCTTAGATTCAGGCAGATGGCTAGGGCAGCTGGGAAGGGGCCTTGAGCAAACACACATGCATGCAATGGTAGAGGCCTGGTTCGAAAGCTTAAAGCTCTCTGCCACTACAGTGGTACCTCGGGTTAAGTACTTAATTCGTTCCGGAGGTCCGTTCTTAACCTGAAACTGTTCTTAACCTGAAGCACCACTTTAGCTAATGGGGCCTCCTGTTGCCATGCTGCCAGAGCACGATTTCTGTTCTCATCCTGAAGCAAAGTTCTTAACCTGAAGCTCTATTTCTGGGTTAGCGGAGTCTGTAACATGAAGCGTATGTAACCTGAAGCATATGTAACCCGAGGTATCACTGTACAGGGGAGATGGATTGAAAGAAATGCAAACTGGCCTCACCCTGTATCTTGACCAATTGCGGCCAGGAGTGGTTAAGAGCTAGATGGAGTCATAGAACTAAAAAAAAAGTGTAGACTCACACACACTGGTGTTGTAGGCCTGTACTACCAGCCACAGGAGAGATCAGTGGAGGGAGAAGCCAGCCAACCAGCTGAGTCTCAGTGAGGTACTTTCCTGGAGGCAGAGTCCGTATACAAGGTCCAGTCCAGTCCTAAGATTAGGAGTATCTCAGTGCATGTAGTCATGAAGGAGTGGAGACCAGAGGTCCACTTTGGAGAGCCAGACTGAAGCCATTTTATAAGAAGCAAGCTAAAAGCTAAAAACTATTTCTCTCCTCTGCCTGCACACAGCATTTTTGTAAATGCAGCAAGTGTGGTCAGAGCACTTCACACCTGCTCTAGCTATTGACCCAATTCCAGTAAACAGACCGAGAAGAGAGCAACAACAGGAAGATGTAGCCCACCACAAAAATAACGGTGAGAACTCAGATGGTCAATGTGGTTTTACAAGGAATTGCAAATAGGTCAAGAGGATTATAAGCTTACAGCACCACCTAGTGGATAATGCAGCTTTGAACCAAAGGCCACCACCAATTTTTCTATTGGTAGAGCTTTTAATGAATATGCATAAAGGGGAACGTTTGGGGGGTGAGTTTAGAGGCTGGACTGTGCTTTTGCCAAAAGATATAAAAGATGCCTGCATCTGATTGACAGGGGGCATTCTCTCATTTTTGCTGAATGTACCCACTTTGCTTTGCTTGTCTGACAAATAAACCAAAGTCAATAAAACTTTTGTTTTAAAATATTGCTGCCTGGATTTTTTTTCCATTCTGGTCTGCATTCTGAAGTCTCCAACAGTCAGACAATCTGGGGGGGTCAAGAAAGCCGAGGGTCGAAGGTCATGAGAAGCAAGAAGCAGCAAGGTCTGCTCAGGAACGATGAATGTTGTTTCCTTCAACTGATTGAGGCTGGAAACCCTGCTTACGAAACCTGGAGCCAGGTGGTTCTCATCAGGAGCAAGAAGACTGATCAGC
Source organism: Podarcis gaigeae (assembly GCF_964106915.1). Taxonomy (NCBI): domain Eukaryota; kingdom Metazoa; phylum Chordata; class Lepidosauria; order Squamata; family Lacertidae; genus Podarcis; species Podarcis gaigeae. Next base: position 9,051,178 of record NC_139680.1, on the reverse strand, counting down.
AGCAGGTGGAGTCACTTCACCTTCAGGCTGCTGCTCAGTAGGTGAAGCTGACTCCTGGCCCATGACAGCTGGCCAGTTTTGACTTGAAATGTTCACTTTGGGCTTCTCAGTAGTATGTAAAGGCAAGAAGTATTGGGGAGGAGTGCCAGCCTGCAATGGCAGCCACCTGAGAGGGGCTGGAACTGTGCTCCAGCAAGCTCTAGCTGAAAAAAAAAGCATTGAACATGCGTGGACTGATGTGGACATATAACCAAAATAAAGTATAGTAAAAGCTATGGTTTTCCCAGTAGTGATGTATGGAAGTGAAAGCTGGACCATAAAGAAGGCTGATCGCCGAAGAATTGATGATTTTGAATTATGGTGCTGGAGGAGACTCTTGAGAGTCCCATGGACTGCAAGAAGATCAAACCTATCCATTCTGAAGGAAATCACTGGAAGGACAGATCTTGAAGCTGAGGCTCCAATACTTTGGCCACCTCATGAGAAGAGAAGACTCCCTGGAAAAGACCCTGATGTTGGGAAAGATGGAGGGCACAAGGAGAAGGGGACGACAGAGGACGAGATGGTTGGACAGTGTTCTTGAAGCTCCCAGCATGAGTTTGACCAAACTGCGGGAGGCAGTGGAAGACAGAAGTGCCTGGCGTGCTCTGGTCCATGGGGTCATGAAGAGTCGGACACGACTAAACAACAACAAACCAAAATAAAGCGTTAGGCAGCTGCACAAGACACACAGACACCACTCCAGAAAGAGTGTAGAGTCTGGACTGAGAGGAGTTGATCTATTTCTCCTCACCCTCTGGCAATGCTGTAGTTCTCACCAACCCTTTCCTCTCTGACAGTCACCCCAGGATGAAGGCTGCCATCAGAGTCAGATTGGGGGGAGAGTGACTGTGTTATGTACTGAGTTGAATAGGATTCAGAATGCAGCAGTCTGATTGGTCCTAGAACAATAGGATTCAGAATGCAGCAGTCTGATTGGTCCTAGAACAATAGGGTCCAGAATGCAGCAGTCTGATTGGTCCTAGAACAATAGGGTCCAGAATGCAGCAGTCTGATTGGTCCACAGGAGCCACCCAATCCAGCTCCAAGTGGAAGTGAATCCGCAACCTGATTGGCCTACAGGTGAATCCCGGAATTAGCCAATCATGTGGGGCCCATTGTGTAAATAATGTACCGTATATAAAGCAGACATTCTGGGGGAACTTCCATTCCTCCTCACCACTATGAGCTGAATAAAGAGCCTGAAATCCACTCTTGACTCCGAGTATATTTCAGACTGGTTTGGTCGCACTGGGTGCAGAGCCTCGAGAGCACCACAACTATGATGTGGAATGGAAGGCAAGAGGCAGAGGGCACCAAAATTTGGCATTGCACAAGGCACTGCTGAAATTTGAGACTCCCAGGTCCACCGCTGCTGCCATATTGGATTGCATGAGCGGGAAAATCAGCTACAGGAGTAGAAGGATTTTCATTGGGACTGCAATTTGGGGGTGCGGAATTAACCCCCTCCCTACGCATGACAAAGCTACAATTCCAATTGAGCCCCCACCCGTTTCACTGGAATTCAATACAATAAAAGCCCACAACATTAGTTTCTGTATTTATTTATAAAAACAGCATCTTTTAAATTCAAGGCAGAACAATCATTAAAAATGACTGGCTGCTTGAGAAAACGACTGCAGAGAACTCCATCAGGCCATTAAATATAATCACACACTTAATGCATCATCCTGTTTGACCCTTACACCTTTGCTGATATCGCTGCCACCACCGCCATCAATAAAGTGTGCTCAGGGAAGAGAGGGCTGACAAATTGCACGCAAACCTCCGAACGCAGGAGAGCGTTTTTTTTATCAAGAGGCAGCCGAAACTCAAAGTTCACCAGAAGAGTAGCAAAGCTGATGTTCTTAAGTACTCCCGGAATGCAAACACTGCAGATCTGAGAGAGTTAATTTGGTCAGAATGCACTCTGGTAATGTTTATGTTCTAGATAAAGTGCCTACCATGTTGTAGCCTGCCCTTTTGACCCTATTTCCTCCTTGGTGTGCTCCGAGGAGAAAGTGATACTTAATTCCTGGTCTTTGCTTTTATAAGCTCCCAGAATGGAATAGGATTTCACCCCAACCCTTATCTGTATGATATGAATGGTAACAGGATGTTTATAACCAAGTTATCTTTGGGGAAAATGATTAAGTACAGACACAAGCTACTTCCACTTTGCAATGTGCCCAGCACCTACTGTGACTAGGGTTGGGTTGGTGTTGTTTTAAATATATATATATATATATTATAGATAGTTTTTAAAAAAGCTATTCCCCCTCCCCACACAGCACAAACAAATCTGATTTGTCAGTACGTGGTTGGGGCCATCAATTCTGTCCTATATTTTGGAGTGTGAGTGGTGTCAATCCAATGGTGTCATTACACAAAGAATATTGGAATCATTCAAGATTTCATCTGCTTACATTTTTGTGAATGATCCATGTCTTGGTGTGGCAGCTGCTCATGCCTGCAATATTTGTGCAGTGTCCACACAACACCATCCTCATCAAAATGTCGTGTCTCATATTATTTTCCCTTTTAATCCAGTTTTGCTTCCATAGAAAATCCAATAAACGACAAATGCAACAACAACTTGTGGAAATGGTAAAACTGACTTATATGGACAGGGCGGAATTTACAGAAGGGCATTTTGATGAGGACCGCATCATGTGGATGACACAAAAAAGTTGGGTGCATCATCAGCACCAAGTCTACAATACACTGCTTTGTATAAGTGCCCTAATCTCCTGAAATTTGTTTGGCTCACTCCAGTAGTTGTGAGGCTGCAGAAATTATGAACAGTAGAGTAAACACAGAATCAGTTTCAGGGGTAGGTGCTTGCTGCATTGATGGTGCAATGGGTGGGGGGAGTCGCAGAGGTTACCCCCAGAAGCTATTCCAATGAAGGGCCAGCATTGTGGTGGCCCCTGAAACACAGTCAAATCAAACAGAGGTGAGTCATCAAACTCTCACTGTTAAAGTACAGTGAGGTTTCTTGCTTTTGGTGCAATGCACTCACCAAATTTTGTCCGTAGAAGAAATCTTCCACAGAAAAGAATCACATTCCCAAAACCTTTAGGTAGGCAGTATAAGAACTGAAATGGGCAATGTGGTTATTTTTATTATCTTGGATGTAATGCAAGAATTGATGTTTTGAATTCTGGTGCTGGAGGAGACTCTTGAGAGTCCCATGGACTGCAAGAAGATCAAACTTATCCATTCTGAAGGAAATCAGCCCTGAGTGCTCACTGGAAGGACTGATCCTGAAGCTGAGGCTCCAATACTTTGGCCACCTCATGAGAAGAGAAGACTCCCTGGAAAAGACCCTGATGTTGGGAAAGATGGAGGGCACAAGGAGAAGGGAACGACAGAGGACGAGATGGTTGGATAGTGTTCTTGAAGCTACCAGCATGAGTTTGACCAAACTGCAGGAGGCAGTGGAAGACAGAAGTGCCTGGCGTGCTCTGGTCCATGGGGTCACGAAGAGTCAGACACGACTAAACGACTAAACAAGAACAACAAAAATGCAAAAAGGTAAGATAAAAATTGAAAGAAGAGCTAGGCAGCAGTAATCAGACATCCTAGCTTGAAGTTGGACCTCAGACCAAGTGACAGAGGGTGGCTTCAAGGATTTTATCTTGCTCTCAAGACTCTCCCCAGGCCACAACCTCTCCCCAACCAAACTAAGTATGCACTTAGCATCTCTTGCCGGGGAACTGCAGAACCTTCTCCAAGATAGTGCTTCCATTACACAAGTCTTCAACCATCAATATTATTCTCACTGGAGAGAACTCTGGCTTCGCAGAAATTAGGGTTGTGTAGCGGGGCTCCGCGAGTGGCACTGGCGCCTAATGCTATGTCCATTATAGAAACAACACACACATAAAAAAACACTTGTCACTGAGTACTATAAGTTTAAATCCCTATAACCTAGTCACTTTCCTTCTTTGTTAACTCCTATGCTACTCAAGCTGCAGAAGCCTCTAGTAGCTCCTTAAACAAAGTGGATGGCAATAGCAGACTTATCTCTCTACCGAAGTCCCCTAAGTTTCACAGGCCTTTTCATTTTGCTGCAGCTATTTCCACAAATTAAGGGCTCATCCACACTTTCCCCCATCTTGTTATTTGTGGGCACAGATCCATAAGGTTTTCTGCTGACCCTGCTGCTTTCCCCAGGGAAACCTTGTTTACCACTGAATCACAACAACATTGATAAGGTTTTCTGCAAATTGACATTTGTTGTAATTGAGCAGTAAACAGCAGGTTTCCCCAGGGAGAGCCGCGGAGCAAGGGACAGGCAGAAGGAAACAAGGAGAAACATGGACAAACTCTAATTTATAATCATCATAATAATAATAATTAATAATAATAATAAATTATTTATACCCCACCCATCTGGCTGGGTTTCCCAACAAAACACTAAAATACAATAACCTATTAAACATTAAAAGCTTCCCTAAACAGGGCTGCCTTCAGATGTCTTCTAAAAGTTTGGTAGTAATTTTTCTCTTTGCCATCTGGTGGGAGGGTGTTCCACAGGGCGGGTGCAACTACCAAGAGGGCCCTCTGCCTGGTTCCCTGTAACTTGGCTTCTCGCAGTGAGGGAACTGCCAGAAGGCCCTCAGAGCTGGACCTCAGTGGCAGAACGATGGAGGTGGAGACGCTCCTTCAGGTGTACTGGACCAAGGCCGTTTAGGGCTTTAAAGGTCAGCACCAACACTTTGAATTGTGTTTGGAAGCATACTGGGAGCCAGTGTAGGTCTTTCAAGACTGGTATTATATGGTCTCAGTGGCCATTCCCAGTCACCAGTCTAGCTGCCTCATTCTGGATTAGTTGTAGTTTCCAGGTCACCTTGAAAGGTAGCCCCACATAGAGCGCATTGCAGTAGTCCAAATGAGAGATAACCAGAGCATGTACCACTCCGGCGAGACAGTCTGTGGGCAGGTAGGGTCTCAGCCTGCATACCAGATGGAGATGATAAACAGCTGCCCTGGTCACAGAATTGACCTGCACCTCCATGGACAGCTGTGAGTCCAGAACAACTCCCAGGCTGCGCACCTGGTCCTTCAGGGGCACAATTACCCCATTCAGGACCAGGGAGTCCTCCACACCTGCCCGCCTCCTGTCCCCCCAAAACAGTACTTCTGTCTTGTCAGGATTCAACCTCAATCTGTTAGCCGCTATCCATCCTCCAACCTCCAACCCTCCAATTTAGTGTGTGAACGACTCCCCTTGCGTTAACAAAGGGCATCTCCCCTGAATATAAAAACAAATGCATAAATCATGTCAATTTCAATTGATACAATTGGTACATTTTCACTTGGGTGTATTTTATTGGATTGCAAAGATAAGCCCTAAGTGGTTGCTTGGTTTTCCATCTGCCAGCATCCTTTCACACATCTACCTCTGAATAGCAGGTGCTCAGTATAAAGAACTGGGAAGAACTATTGACTTCATGCCTCGCCCCATAATCTTCCCAGGATCCATGATTTGGAAATAGATCCTTGGATCAACACAACAAAGCTGCTCTTTTGTTAATTATTCACCAAGAGCCGGAGAACAGAAACCATTTCAAAGCTACCCAAACAGGCACACACGCTTCCCCTCTGATAAGTTTCATTTCATTTCTGGGAAGATGTCCATAGAAGAGCTAGGTAGTTGCTGAGACATCCTTTCATTGAATGCAATCACTTATGAATGTCCAGAAGGAGAACGCCCCTAGCAGTATGCCTCATTGTACATTTGAAACACGGAGAAAGCCCTGGAAGAATAAGGGTGTGGCAGCTCAATTGTAAAAAAACAACAGCCACAGCAAAACCCTCTGGGGAGTTAGTTCTACAATGTGGTCTGCATATTCCTTTTCAGCTGAGATTATGCTGCCAGTGGGAAAATGCACCTTTCCCCTCTTGGCTTCCAGCCAAAGAATTTAGCCTCATGTGACCTTTCGAATCTGCAATTCTTACAAGCTGGAGTTTACAACTCAATGTTTCCTGAATTGATTTTTCCTCCCTCATGCCTCCCCTCCCACTGAAGAACTGTCCTATTTATCCAAAGTCAGACAATGAGCAACATTTTGAAAACCTGGGTTATACTTTTATAGGATTGATGACGCGGTTTCGATCACGTTTGTTAACTTGCATTCCTATCACCAAGAATGTACAGTGGTACCTCGGGTTACATACTCTTCAGGTTACATACTCTTCAGGTTACAGACTCCACTAACTCAGAAATAGTACCTCGGGTTAAGAACTTTGCTTCAGGATGAGAACAGAAATCATGCTCCGGCGGCGCGGCAGAGGCCCCATTAGCTAAAGTGGTGCTTCAGGTTAAGAACAGTTTCAGGTTAAGAAGAGACCTGAGGTACCACTGTATATTTAAATGGTTCTCCTGGGTACGTTTCCAAATGACCTCTGCTTTAATATGGTGCACAAGCAAGGATTCTATACTCTTAAATGAATTAAGAAGTTCTTGCCTGACTTAAGTTCCATTGATTTGAAATGGGTGTTTGTGACTTGCCATTAAACACTCCTTCCCCAAGTTACTCTGATGAAATTTGAGGTGCATCTCCCATGGCTACAGTAAAGCTTTTGATTTCTAAGTAAGTAGACACTTACATGTTTCCTGAAGAATTTCTAGTTTTATTCACATTAGGGGCCCAAATTTAAGCAGCTATGCAAATGTCAAATAGGAAAACCGCTAAACCATTTCTTTTCAGGTACACTTGTTTAGACATGATGATCAGCTTACATATAATCAGCTTTCAGAGCTATGAGCTTCCAATGTTCCCGTATTCCTATATCTACATAAAAGAAAGCTCCATTTGGTTCAAAGGTGAGGAACCTCTGGCTCTTCAGATGTTGTTGGACTACAGTTCCCATCATTCCTGACACCTGGCCATGTTGGCTGGGCCTGACGGGAGCAACATTCAAAAGACAATCTCATTTGGTTCAATGGGACTTGCTCTCAGCCAGGTAAGTTTTCATAGGGTTGCAGACTTGGCCCACTGAATCAAATGATACTTTTGCAACACCAGCTGACCTGTAGGAACTTTGTTTAGTGATAAGACACAGAAGTCCAGCTCTGAGGGTCTTCTGGCGGTTCCCTCATGGCAAGAAGTGAGGTCACAGGGAACCAGGCAGAGGGCCTTCTTGGTAGTGGCGCCCGCCCTGTGGAACACCCTCCCAATAGATGTCAAGGATATCAAGAACTACAGAGACTTTTAAAAGACATCTGAAGGCAGCCCTGTTTCAGGACGTTTTTAATGTTTGATGTTTTATTATGTTTTTATATGTGTAGGAAGCTGCCCAGAGTGGGCAGGGTATAAATAATAAAATTATTACCATTATTATTGTTGTTGTTGTTTAATCGTTTAGTCATGTCTGACTCTTTGTGACCCCATGGAACTTCTGTCTTCCACTGCCTCCTGCAGTTTGGTCAAACTCATGCTGGTAGCTTCGAGAACACTGTCCAACCATCTCGTCCCTTTCTCCTTGTGCCCTCCATCTTTCCCAACATCAGGGTCTTTTCCAGGGAGTCTTCTCTTCTTCTTCTTCTTCTTCTTCTTCTTCTTCTTCTTCTTCTTCTTCTTCTTCTTCTTCTTCTTCTACTATGATGTTAGTAAGGTATCTAAATACCAGATTGATTCTTTACTGAGCCCTGCCAACCAAGCTATTTCCCCTTCCTCCAATCTAGGAAATAGTTCTACGACTACTACTACTACTACTACTACTACTAATAATAATACCCCACCCATTTGGCTGCGTTTCCCCAGCCGCTCTGGGCATCTTACAGCATATATCAAAACATAATAAAACAGCAATCATTAAAAACTACTATGTACCTAATAACGATTCAGATTGAACCTGTCATGCTACAGGTGACATAATTGGGAAGGGGATGGGGCCTGATCCCTTGCCTAATGCACGCACACACACACACACACACACACCATTAGGCCTTACTGCCTTCCTTCCTGTCTCCTCCACTTGCCTGCAACCAAGCAGTAGTAATGGAAGCAGGTTGGGGGAGGGGGAGCTTGATGTGTTGGTGGGAGAGAACATTAAAGTCGCGGACGACTCTGGGGTTGTGCTGCTCATCTCGCTTTACTGGCTGAGGGAGCCGGCGTACAGTTTCCGGGTCATGTGGCCAGCATGACTAAGCCGCTTATGGCGAACCAAAGTAGCGCACATAAACCCTGTTTACCTTCCCGCCAGAGTGGTACCTATTTATTTACTTGTACTTTGACATGCTGATCAAAAGGCCGGCGTTTCGAATCCTCGCAACCGGGTGAGTTCCCATTGCTTGGTCCCTGCTCCTGCCAACCGAGCAGTTCAAAAGCATGTTAAAGTGCAAGTAGATAAATAGGTACCGCTCTGGCGGGAAGGTAAACGGCATTTACGTGCGCTGCTATGGTTTTGCCAGAAGTGGCTTAGTCATGTGGCCACATGACCCAGAAGCTGTACGCCAGCTCCCTCGGCCAGTAAAGTGAGATGAGTGCCGCAACCCCAGAGTCATCCGCGACCGGACCTAACAGTCAGGGGTCCCTTTACCTTTACCTTTACTTTGACATGCTTTCAAACTGTTAGGTTGGCAGGAGCTGAGACCGAGAAATGGGAGTTTACCTCGTCATGGGGATTTGAACCACTGACCTTCTGATCAGCAAGCCCTAGGTTCTGTGGTTTAGACCACAGCACCACCCTTGTCTCTTGCAAGCCATTACAAGCCAGCTAAAACCGTAATGCCATTCTGCAAACTGCAAAGTTTTGCAGCATCTCAGCCAAGCAGTATTTCTTAACTTCTGTTTTTTCCTTTGAGAATCCAGCCAAGGAAATGCAAAAAAATTAAACTATATATTAAATGCATTATAAACTCTCCGCCATCCAAGTATTACAAAGATCTCAGCTGACTGTAACTTGAACCCCAGCCTAACTCAAATCACTTATAACTAAACCACAAATATAGGGCTTTTAACTTTAGGCCTCCATGTATTGAGGTTGCCAGCTGACCATGCTTTGTGGGTGTTTTCTGTTGCAAAACTCGCCTTTTAAACTAACATTCTTTGTGTTTGGTTTTGGCCCAAGGTGTATTGTTAGGGGCGAGTAAAGAAACTGTTGGGAAACAACAGCAAAAAGGTCAAACAGCATTTTGTAAAATAGCTCCAGTCAACGAACGAATGCATTAATGTCTCCAGAGAAATACCATAGAAACTCTTGACCTCTGTCAATAATTCTCACAAGAAAAATATATATTGTAGGGAAAGGGAGCATGGCTAGGTTTCAGCGCCACAGTTCTAGAAATTTTGTCTAGTTTATTTTCTCAAAATTCATAGGGTCCCTGAGCTTGGGAGGTCACATTCCTGCAGTCCTCTTCAGGTGATAACCCTGCAGGGGGAAATGCAAAGTATTTAGCACTAACCAGACTGCAGATGCTGGGGATCATTAGGAAAGGGACTGAAAATAACAATGTAAATTCCTAATAAGATTATAGAAACCTGCAGCACAAGCGATGTCAACACACTAGGAACAGCATGTTCAGTTCTGATTGCTACATCTTGTAAATGATACTGCAGAGATGGAGAAGAGGCAGAAAAGGGCAGCCCAAATTCCTGGAGCAAATCCTCTGTGAATGAAAGTTGCAACGCTTGGGGATTTTTAATTTGTGGGAGGGAAGCAAGTAAAGGGGGCATGGGCATTGGCTTATATAACATTACAGTATACATGATTTCAATATAGAGAACTTTGTATGCTTTGTATAGCAGAGTCCGCAGTCATCCAAGGAAACTGAATTATGAAAATCTCAGGACAGACAAAAGAATGTCGTTCACATGAAGCACATGGTTAAACTCTGGAACTCAGTGCCACAAGATGTAGTGCATTGTTGTTATTGTTTAATCTTTGTGACCCCATGGACCAGAGCACGCCAGGCACTCCTGTCTTCCTCTGCCTCCCGCAGTTTGGTCAAACTCATGCTGGTAGCTTCGAGAGCACTATCCAACCATCTCGTCCTCTGTCGTCCACTTCTCCTTGTGCCCTTAATCTTTCCCAACATCAGGGTCTTTTCTAGGGAGTCTTCTCTTCTCATGAGGTGGCCAAAGTACTGGAGCCTCAGCTTCAGGATCTGTCCTTCCAGTGAGCACTCAGGGCTGATTTCCTTCAGAATGGATAAGTTTGATCTTCTTGCAGTCCATGGGACTCTCAAGAGTCTCCTCCAGCACCATAATTCAAAAGCATCAATTCTTTGGCTATCAGCCTTCTTTATGGTCCAGCTCTTACTTCCATACATCACTATTGGGAAAACCATAGCTATAGCTATAACTATACGGACCTTTGTTGGCAAGGTGATGTCTCTGCTTTTTAAGATGCTGTCTAGGTGTGTCATTGCTTATGTAATGCATGAGGTAAAGTTAAAGGGACCCCTGACCATTACGTCTAGTCGTGACCGACTCTGGGGTTGTGGCGCTCATCTCGCTTTACTGGCCGAGGGAGCTGGCATACAGCTTCCAGGTCATGAGGCCAGCATGACTAAGCTGCTTCTGGCAAACGCCGTTTACCTTCCCGCTGGAGCCGTACCTATTTATCTACTCGCACTTTGTGCTTTCGAACTGCTAGGTTGGCAGGAGCAGGGACCGAGCACCGGGAGCTCACCCCATCGCAGGGATTTGAACTGCCGACCTTCTGATCGGCAAGTCCTAGGCTCTGTGGTTTAACCCACAGCGCCACCCGCGTCCCATGTAGTGCATACCCTTCAACATTTCTCTGAAATGTTACCTTTGCTACCTTTCATCCTGTGGGCTGCCCCTTCCTTCCCCATCCCTTTTCATGGAGGAGCCATTCCTGACCCTTGGCTACGTTTCCTTTCAGAAGTTGCAATCCTTTTTACTTAAGGGTAATTGGCAGCAGAATACATTTTGTTCTGCGCAGTGTTAAAAATGGGTACTTTGTTTTGCCAACCTTCCTGAACTTCCTTTCACTTCAGCAAAGGAGCACAACATTTGTTTAAGAAAGAAATATTGTCTTCAGTGGGAAATGTATTCCATGTGTGTTATGATTTATATCATGACAGAGCTTTCCTAACATACAATCTTGTTATTCACAGTATGGGGATATATATATATATATATATATATATATATATCCATAATTTTAAGTTGTAGAAATGATAAATTTAGATAATTTGTATGAAAAACTCCCACAAGCATTTGATTTCCTTAATAAATCCATAGGAGATGTCAACAGGCTGGTTTATATATGAAACTTTAGGATAAATACAGCATGTCTAATTGAAAAGTCCATCTCCATCAAACACCCTGAGCTGAGCTTGAGAATGAAAGATGGAGGCTTTATTTAATGCAGGCTGCCCTTGCTGTCACAAATGCTATTCTTCTGTCTCCTTCGCCATCTCAGCTCTCTATTCCCCAAGTGGTCTTAAAGGGGGTGGGGTGGGGAATAAATAAAAGATGACAGTTGAAAAAGTTGGTATCTGTGCAGCGGTTTAACCTCCTTATGTTCCAAAGTGTTAATCCTACTGCACTTAAGAGGATGGAAGTTGGAATCCCCGCTGTACTTGCTGGCCACAGTTCAGAATTTACCACCAAGGCAATAAGCTCACAGTTGGGAATGTTTTTGAGGAGGGAAGGCTGTGAGCAAAGGGGTCACGTCACAGGGTCATTCTTTCTATCACCAGAGGATGAAGCCACAATCATCACAAGAGATAAGGATGAAAGGAGAAAGAGGAAGCAGATAGATTTTTGCAGACCAAAAGGGGGGGAAACAGGACCCCCAAACACGATCACATGTTTTCACAGCATCTGGTATTTCCCCTGCTGATATAAAACTTGGCAAACAAGTGCGAGAAAATCAACGGCCAGACCCACTGGAGTTCCCTGGCCGCAGTAACCTTTCACATAGCTTCACAATAGTTATAGAAGTAGCAGAATCGGGCCTTGGGGCAGCGGCAGAGGAGTTGTTTACAAGTACAAGCTAAGTGATGCCGGGCCCCTGTAGTCAACACCAAGTCCCTGGACTTAAAGGATGAGAATGAAGGAACATAAATGACCTTAGGAGGACAGAAGATGTCACAAAGGAGATGCGCAACAGGTGTCAATTCCCCCAGCACACTGCTTTTCGTAAGCTTTTGCCAGTACAGTGCTACCTCAGGTTATATATGCTTCAGGTTACATACGCTTCAGGTTACAGACTCTGCTAAACCAGAAATAGTGCTTCAGGTTAAGAACTTTGCTTCAGGATGAGAACAGAAATCGTGCTCTGGCAGTGCGGCGGCAGCTGGAGGTCCCATTAGCTAAAGTGGTGCTTCAGGTTAAGAACAGTTTCAGGTTAAGAATGGACCTCCGAAATGAATTAAGTACTTAACCCGAAGTAGCACTGTAATGGCTTCATATCTCTACCGTTATCTCAGATAACCGAAAATCCTCAAGCCTGATCATTCCCAATTACTACTCATGGGCTCCCCTGGTTCAAATAATAGGTGTGTGGGCTCTGATCTAGAGTGGAACTGCAGCAGAGGGCAAAGGGTTAACACCGAGCCACCCTCTCCTCCAAGCTGCCAGTCTGAATGGGGGTGGGGCGCAGACTGGCCTCTGCTATTTACTAATGGCGTCCCATATGGTTTGGCCCCAAGATGATCGTGTCCGGTACTTCAGAAGCATGTGGCCAAACTATGCAACGCTCATCTGACGTGAGTACTAAAAACGGCATCAATGTAAGAAAAGACAAAATATAAAACCAAATTACAGTCTGCACCGTTTTAATTTAGAACCACACTGCAGCTGTTAGAAAAGGGACGGATTTCCTTCTTCCCACACAGTCCTAAATAAAATCGGTGCCACTGACCCTCTTTTCCTTCCAGCATATGTAGGACAGTGTCATGCTGTCATCGTTGTGCAGTTCAAACCTGCCCCAATAACTAGGAATTAATACATGAGATACAGCCCAATACAGGCACAGCAATATCATGGGGTTCTGCTTGGTGCATCCTTGACTCTGGTTTCCTCAAAGCTATGCAATCCACTTTTGTGACTACATCCAGTGTGGCACGAGGACATCTCTGGGCCATACTAGGTCCCATTCAGACTTCTCAGATGCTACACTGAACGCATCTATCTCAAGGTCCCACCAGAACCTGCTGAAATAGTGGCAGATTCCAATAAGTGCCTTTTCCCTGTTCCATATGTTTGGGAGCTGTTCTCATGTTACTTCATTTTGATAGAATGTGGGTCATCGCATCAATATGATGCTGCCTACAAAAATAAACCTCAAAGTCATCTCACAATCAAGTACACAGCTGCAGTACGGAAACTGTCTAATGAAAGCAAACTCCATATGGCAGGTGTTGCTTTTTACAGACCCATGGTGAAAAGTACTTGAACAATGTCAGACAAAGAAAAAGGCTCATCACCAGCACCTTTCTCCTCCACCATTTCTGCTTGAGTCCGTACACAGAAATATAATTCCATGCAGGCGCCTGCCTAAATACGGTTCTTATTCTGCAAAACACCAGCACAAAAGTGAGCAAAATAAAATAAAAGTTATATCTATATACGGAAGGAGAAGTGGCAATCCATGACAACAGTACGTCTGAAATGATGGAGGATTAAGAGGTCTGAGCTTCATTGGCAGAGCTAGCCTAGTATCAGGCAAATCTACTGGAGAATATCATATACAAAATTACCCCACCATGTACACTTACCAGACAAGAGAAAGAGTACACTGGTGCCCTTCTTCAAAAATCTCTTTCTTTTAGCACCCAAATGCTAGGAGGAAAAGATTTGCATCCTGCGATTGGAGTAGATTAAGCAAAATGAGACAGCATTTATACCACAAAGCATGTTCTCACTGAAAGAGAGCACGGGTTGCGGATGGGGCTAACAGAACACCCCATAGTGCCAGGCAGAATAGATTCAAGAGCCTTGAATCAGATTGGAGGTTGGAGTTGCTGGGGTAAATAGGATGTTGCCAATTTAGGGGTGGGACCTGAGGTTATTTAAGCAAGGTCCACAGCTCATTACTTTCTCTTTTGCTGTGGACACCGGATCACCCGCCCGCCCTCCCTTGTTTGGGCTTCACTCTGGCCTTGCTATGCCTGTCATGGGGTCGTTCGCATTGGTGCGGGGGCCTGGTAGGAATTTACCTTTTGGCTGATTAGTGCGTGCCAATTGGGTTTTGCCTACTGCGTAGCAAATCGTCACAACTTGTAAGGTTGGCGGTTAGGCATTGGTTAAATTGGTTGGTGGAGGGGTGTGGATTGGCTGTGCCTACCCCTCCAATGCTGCTGCTGCTGGGAATTCTGTTAAAGGAATTCTGGGGCTTACCATCCCCTCGTCCAAACCCTTGGAGCAGGGTGCGGGCCGTGTAAGTTCCCAAGGAGCAAGCAGGGAGTAGCTGAGGGTCTGTGTCGCAGCCCCAGTTGTCCCTGGGGCTTGTTCCTCCACACGCTGACTCACGGGAGTCAGCGCTGTCCCCCAAGGCGGGGGGGACAGCTAGTCATAACCAATGCCTAAGCAACCACTCACAATCTTGTATGATAATAAAGTTGTGGCCAAAATTATGCCCAAAACCTTAAACAAAAATTAAGTGTGATGTGTGAGTTATTGGGGAAGGGGTGTACTGGGGACCTCAGCACGCAAGCTGCTACACCAGTCACACCAGGGTAAAGAAAGAAATGAAAGACACCTTTATGCCAGAGCTCAAGGGATAATTTTGGCAAAGTTTAATGCATGGGGGGGGGGGGAGAATGCAAGAGGAGGCCATTAAACCTGCCATTCACACCAGTTCTATATGAGACGGATGAATCTTCCAAAACCACACACACACAGCAGCAGACTGTTTCCTGCTTCTTGGAAAAGCTCCATATTGATACTTTGCTTTTTTCTGTAAGCTTCTTTAAGGATCTTGGAATATGCAAAGATGTGGTTTAAGCAGAGTCATCTTCTTCTTTGGCGATCACTCATAGTAGCCGAGTAAGATTGTCTTCCATAAACATGGTTTTAACAATGAGTCCGTGAGTGACTGTGGAGGCCAATTTTGGATCCACACATCCTTCCACAGTGGGGACATTGGTTTGTGGGCGGGAGTTGATCACGGTGTGGATTTGCCAAGCGTGCCTTCCTCTTAGCACGTTTCTCCCCTGGGTCCTGAGTTTGAGTGTCTTCAAAGCCCATGGCACCTTTGGTAAAGGCTGTTCTCCAATTGGAGCGCTCGCAGGCCAGTGTTTCCCAGTTGTTGGTGTGTGTGTGTGTGTGTGTGTGTGTGTGTGTGTGTGTGTGTATTTACTATGATGGCTGTATGTCTGGCTCGCCATTCTTCCACTATAGGAGAGTAAGCTAACTGATCAACCGAAGAAAGGCCATTATGCAGTTACAAAAATGTGTAATGGAAAAAAAGGGAATTAACTGGAAAAAGCTGTATTGCAATCTCAGTGTGGACACCAAACCCTACATACATTAAGCAAAATAGAAACATCGCTACCCGACCCCACCCCCACCCATCTTCCCCCCCCTCTCCACCCCTTTTCTTAGTAATGTCTCAACAAATGAATCTGATTTGTAAAAATGTTACATGGAAAAAAATACAAGAGACATTACACATACTTCTGTAAATCAAGAAAATATTTAATTTTAAAAAATGGCCAACCAGATGTCTGTGTTTACACCAGTTGACACACACATTTAGAGTGCATACTATCTGAAATTAAAAGTGAGATAGAGAGGTGTTGCTGCTCACCCATATGGGAAACAGACCATACAGAGCTCATTGGTTTGGCATTTTGTTGTTGTTGTTCTATTTCTTCATACTGAGTGCGATGTCCTTGGTTTCCTCTCCCTCTCATCCATATGGGATAGAAAGATACCACTAAGACCACCCACTGACAAAACACTGGTCATGACTATTTAGCAACAGAGGTGAAGGGTTGGAGGTCTTCCGTGGTCTCGGAGGCCTTCAAATGAGAGGTGACACAACAGACCATCTAAGCTCTTCTCCCGCCTTCCTTTTGTAAGCCTTGTAGAACATCCATGGTTTCATGATGTCACAACTTTCTGCATTGTTGTGTCACTGGCAGTTAGGGATTCGGAGTGAGAACAAGGAAACACAGAACACCACGACATTGCAACACAAAGCAAATCCTACTGAATATTACAAAAGGGGAAAAGAAGAGCTAGATGTGTGGTTGGAGTCATGTCAAAAGAGGGAGTGGGAGAGAAATGATCAGTCACGTCTTGGAAGAAAAGCAAGGTTTATAAAGGAGTTATAATCTATATAGAGGAAATTTTGTCAGAAGACTTAAGAGTTGTATAGTCACTTGCAGATAAGGCCTGAGCAGGATCAAGGAGAGAGTTTGCAAACACATACCCTCCAACATTTCTCAGATGAAAAAGGGACATCCTAAGGAAAAGTGGAACATTCCAAGATCAAATCAGAAACTGGGAAGCTTCTGTAAATCTGGGGCTGTTCCTGGAAAATAGGAACATTTGGAGGGTTTGCAAACATGACTCAGCTGCCAGCTCTACCTAAAGAAACTAGCTTCACCACTATCAGATAAATCCTAAAATATTAACATAGGAACATAGGAAGTTGCCTTAATAAGGAGTTGAATCCACTGGTTCATCTAACTCAGTAGTTGTTTGGATTTGATATCCCACTTTATCACTACCCGAAGGAGTCTCAAAGCGGCTAACATTCTCCTTTCCCTTCCTCCCCCACAACAAACACTCTGTGAGGTGAGTGGGGCTGAGAGACTTCAGAGAAGTGTGACTAGCCCAAGGTCACCCAGCAGCTGCATTGGGAGGAGCGTGGAAGTGAACCCGGTTAATCAGGTTGCAGGTCTACCGCTCTGAACCACTACACCACACTGGCTCTCCAGTACTGTCTCCACTGGCTGGCAGTGGCTGTCTAGAGTTTCAGACAAGGGCTGTCTCTCAGCTCTACCTGGAGATGCCAGGGACTGAACCTGGAATCTTCTGCATGTAAGACGGATGCTCTACCACTGAGCTATGTCTCTTCCCTCCCCCCTCTGCCTTGGAAATCCAACTGGAGAGGAATTTCCTGCATTGCAGTTGCTCAGTCTTCATTCAGCTGCTAATTCTACCCATAGAGACTCAGCCCACAGCATCCACTATTAGGCCTTGCCCACATCACACACCTAGTGCTTGGGAGGTACAGGGTAGTTCTCCACAGCACCGGGAGGCACGATCAAGGCTAATACCATCACAAAAGCACCGAGTTTGTTTTCTAAAAAAAAGGGAAAGAACTCCAAAGGGAAGATAAAAGGGTGTAGTGGCATTTGACAAGGGCAGTGTTACAGCTGCACCATTTCAATTTGATACTGTAATTTACACTGTGACCTGTCTATTAACCCCAATCCCCTCTCTCACTGTTCAAGATGCACCTACTACAGCGATTCAGGTGCGGCTGAATAGCCTCTGTCATTGTCCTGGCCTGCCATGAGGTTTCTCAACTCAATGCTACCCCTTGAATGACACTCTGTCATTATACTATATTTAGGTAATGAAAGGTGTAATTTAGCTTTGTTCTGTTGCAAGCCAATCCGGGCCTTGTATGCATCGGGATAGGTAATAAAATAGGCGTGCGGATATAAAAAGCCTGAATAAGCATATTATTCAGCGTAATTTCACAAGCCAAAACTGATGAAAGAAATGAGGGGTACAAAAGCCTCGGCCACTTCAATGCCTGACAACGAGAACTGTCATTAGGGGGCTGTACAAAGAGACAGATTAAGGCTGGACACAGGATCTACGTGGCCCATGATTAATCAATCCCCCTTATGCTATGGAAGCTGCTCCATAATTGATGGCATTTGGTGATGATTGCTTTCCAATTACAGGACTCTCTCCTGTCGTCCACGGGGGAATATTGCGCCGCAAAATGCTTTATATGACTATCATCAGCCTTTCCAGACAAAGCATTGTCCTGGGCTTGGCATCTTTGTGGAACTGTCCTCCTGTCATCATAATTGTTCTGTCTGGACATTGTTCCAGACTTCAGCCATCTGCTTTATCACACCCCCACCCATTCTCCGCAGGAATGAATGTAGCGGATAAAGGATCATCGTGGCAGAAGAGATAATGAGAAATAAGCACCCGATGGCCAAATTAGCCATAACACGTTCCTCTAACCTGAGTAACGTTATCGCAGAGGAGAGATCTCACAGAGCTTGTGCTAAATTCATCATTGCATCAAAAGGGGAGCAAATGGCAGGTGCCTCCTCTGTTGCTAGCCGGCAAACTATTATCAGAAGGGCTTTAGGGACACGGGTGGCGCTGTGGTCTAAACCACTGAGCCTCTTGGGCTTGCTGATCAGAAGGTTGGCGGTTCGAATTCCCATGACGGGGTGAGCTCCTGTTGCTCTGTCCCAGCTCCTGCCATCCTAGCAGTTCGAAAGCATGCCAGTGCAAGTAGATAAATAGGTACTGCTGTGGCGGGAAGGTAAACGGTGTTTCTGTGCGCTCTGGCTTCTGTCACGGTCTTTCATGTGCCAGTAGCGGTTTAGTCCTGTTGGCCAAATGACCCGGAAACCTGTATGTGGACAAACATCAGCTCCCTTGGCCTGAAAGCGAGATGAGCACCGTAAACCCCATAGTCGCCTTTGACTGGACTTAACCATCCAGGGGTCCTTTACCTTTACCTTACCTATCGGAAAGGCTTTACATAAGAGGGCTGCATGCATCGCTAGAATATCACACACAGCAAAAGTGTGCGTGAGAGAGCGTTGTTGTGAAAAGGAAGGTCTGCAGGGGTCTTACCTAAAGTGCATCCTCCACTCATAGAAAATGCTGCAGTCTAGGTTCATAGCATTGTTCTGTTTCAATCTAGCCACAATTCCCTTTGTTCCTGACCATTGTCAAAGTTAGCAAGGAGTCAAAGTTTGATGGGAATCAAAGTTTATAGCACCTGGAGGGTACCACTTTGGCTACCCTTACACCTGCAAAACTTTCAGGGATTTTTTTTTTTTACTAAATTTTACTACTTTTTTTTTTTAATATATATGATTATATACCATGGTTGTCTCTTGTCAACATTGCAGAAAACTGGAATATTGAGTCTCCCTACAAAATAGAAGAGAGATATTTCAGTGTGAGTGAAAGGGGGGAAAGAGGAGGCGAAGATGCTTGCCGCCAGATTCTTTTAACGCAAGTGGCAGAAAAGAACTGAATGACAAAAAGGGAGAAGAAACTTTAAGAGAAAGTAACTCTGGTCTGTCTGTGTTTGGTATGCATTAGTTGCTAGTCCTGTCTACCCAGCCCACCTAGCTTCCATAAAACTGGAGAAGTGAACATCCAGCGATCTTATCACCTCTCCGACTTTGATCCATACCGGTTACTACCTTTAGGGATTCCTTGCCTTTGATAATTCTAGTTTATCATTCCTTGTTACTTTTGACCAATGGGCTTAAGTGAAGAAAGGAGGAAAATACCTGAAATGCCAGGAGTTTAAACAAATGGAGGAATTTGTCAGGCATTCAAAGTCAATTTTGTCCTTTTAAAATGAATCTTGCCCCAAGTGCTGAAACACCATTGTTTTAAAGCAGTTAACAGCATTTAACATCAGAGAAACTCATTAACTTGTTTCAATTGGTGTAGCCGGCTCCTCTTGAGAGTGGCACTCTCAAGAGCACAGTTTATCCCAGTCATGGGGAAATGGATGCAGCCTTTGTGAAAGGACTATCCTCAGGATGAAGCATGACTTATCCACCCTGTTGCTGGAAAGAAAGTATTTATCTTCCACAAAAAGCTCACATCACATTGTCATTTCTCCTATTCGATTACTCTCTGCTTCGGCATGCATTTTATAGGGATGCCATATTCCAAAAAGTTAATTAGTTTTGCTCAGAATTCTTGGGTGTTTTGGGTCAAATTGCAAAAAAAAGAGAGATTTTTGAGCTATGTTTAAGAGAAGTCGGCAAAACCAACACTGCCAACATAGGATTTCCCTGGACATTTTGCCGATTTCTGCTTGGACACTGCTTCTGACTGCAGTATTCTGGGTATGTCCATATAATTTCGGATGTATGGCAACCCTATTTTGTAACATCTGCACGGCATTGCACATACCTCTTTATTGCAAAAGCCTGGTGTAGAAGGCCAGCAGGAATTCTGCTTTCCTCATTCATGGGTCCGTAGCAAAAGAAAAAACACGCCACCATTCATTAAAAAATACATCAGAGTTTTTTCAACACGCATAAAAAATATACTTTAAAATGAAGAATAATGTGTGAGATGGCCTGAAGTATCAATTAGCAACAGACACAGGAGGAAGCACATTAAAAATAGTGTCAATTATTATTAGTATAGCTAAAAGGGTGGATGTCTGGCTGTTAACCAGAAGGTTGGTGGTTCAAGCCCACCCAAGGACAGCTGTAGGCAGGATTACTATATTGAAGGGGATTGGACTATATCAAGCATAGGCAAGCTGGGCCCTCCAGATGGTTTGAGACTACAATTCCCATCATCCCTGACCACTGGTCCTGTTAGCTAGGGATGATGGGAGTTGTAGTCCCAAAACATCTGGAGGGCCAAGTTTGCCTGTGCCTGAATTAGATGATCCTCAGGATCCCTTCCAACTCTACAGTTCTATGATTCTGTGAGTCACTGAGTTGTAGATTTGGAAGAGCCCAACTCACTGCATTGCAGGAATATTTTGCCCAATGACCCTGAGATTAAGAGTCTCATGCTCTACCAACTGAGCTATGAACATGGTGGGCTATGACTATGATTCCATGACAGTTTTCACAAATCTGCTCTACAGTAATTTTCCAAGGCAAACTTTGTGGACATGAGGCGATGGTGGACGGTAAAAAATTGTGTCCTACCACCCGTAAATGTGAAAAGGGTCAATGAAGCCCATTGTCAATGGCCTACTGTTGACTATTATCCTTGACAGCTCAAGAGAACCTCCATGCTCCGAAGCAATGGACTATGGAATAACAGCTGCTGGAGACATACAGCATGGGAGATCTATGGGCCTGCTTATGGACTCTCAAAGGCAATTGGCCAGCTTCTTTTGGTAACAGTATGCTAAGCCAGATTGAGCTTCAGATAGGCCTAGTGCCATAGTTTCTGAATGTCTTACAACATTGTTTAGAACCTCCAACCCATGGGCCAAATTGGGCCCATCAGAGGTCCCAATTTAGCCTACAAGGTCATTTCTCCCAAAACATGCCCACCTTCTTCACACCACAGGTGACATCAGGATCGGCAGTACAACCAAGTTTCCTGTTCCTACTGCTAACAGTACAAGATTGCATGGGGACACTCAGAAGAGGAGAGCCTTACTATACAGTCAAATCAATGAAAATACACTTTTGTGAAACATGGAAAACAGAGCGTCATTCAACAGCACAAGGTCGATTCCTGCTCTCGCACTGATTTGTTACATAGCTTTGTCACAAGTTACCATTCCTTCATTACATTTTCCCCTTTAGGAAAACAAAACTAAGATTTACCTTCAAGCTCTCTGGGGAGGGTAGTACAAGAACGACTACAAAACATTCGAAAACCCAGGGTGCCTTATAAATTATAATTTTCATGTAGATCTTACATTGCAGCATGGCCTACGGCTGCTATTTTGTAGTGAGCAACACACTATTTTTTATATGCGACGAGGTAAAAATTATGCCTAGTTAATTCAGATCGCACATCTAAGAAAATGATGGCTGGGAAGCGCTAGAGACAGGCTCAAAATTCATGGCTTTTGAACACTCTTCCAAAGATTCCCAACAAAGTTATTGATCACTCCCCCTCCAACACAAAAAACGGGTAGATTATATTGCTACAGAAACAACTGTCACATTGATGTGAAGAACATATATCCTCTGCAAACTATTGGAACTAGTGCTGCCTTGTTAACAGTTTCCACCATGCTGTTAACAAGGCAAAGAGTAGTATTTTCCACCTGAAGTTTAAACAGGTTAATTACGTTTTTCCTCTCCATTTGCACAGAGATGCGAAGTAGCCGTCAAAAGAATGAACCCGGTATGTGCTTCTTGGCAGGGAAATCCTTTTAAGTACTTAAAGTCATCTTTAAGTTTGAGTCATTAGGATTAGTTCTGCACTGTTTAATGTTAAAGGAAATAGGTAGATAATGAAACAACTCTGGAGACAAGTGGAACACCAACTGCTAATGGGACATCAAGTGCTCCATGTACTCAAAATATTTACAGAAAGAGTTAACATTGCTTCCATCCTTTTATCATCCCTGTTCAAAGCAAAGCCGCCTCCCTTTATCTGATCAGAAATATTTAAAATCATTACAAATAATAATATCTTTCAGGGAGTCGACGGAGATCTGAGCAATCAGACCTACCTGCGTGTTTGTAGGCCACAGCTAACTGTTTCCGTCCATTGTTTTAACCGAATTCCTTTTGGAAGGTGAAGGAAGTTGCTGCTTTATTTTAGAAATACAGAAATGTGAGCAATCTGAAATTAGGCATCTGGATTGTCTCCTCTTGCGGTATAGTTCATGTAGCGTTTTGAAGAGCCGAAACAATGGTAGGCCTCGATTGAGTCTGCTCTCCCTGAGCTCATCACTAACACATGTGCATTAAGTCATAATAATAATAATAATAATAATAATAATAATAATAATAATACAGTGGTACCTCGGGTTAAGTACTCAATTTGTTTCGGAGGTCCGTTCTTAACCTGAAACTGTTCTTAACATGAAGCACCACTTTAGCAGATGGGGCCTTCTGCTGCTGTGCGATTTCTGTTCTCATCCTGAAGCAAAGTTCTTAACCCGAGGTACTATTTTTGGGTTAGCGGAATCTGTAGCCTGAAGCATATGTAACCTGAAGCGTATGTAACCTGAGGTACTACTGTAATAATAATAATAATAATAATAATAATAATAATAATAATAATCTATTATTTATACCCCGCCCATTTGGCTGGGTTTTCCCAGCCACTCTGGGCGGCTTCCAACCGAATATCAAAAACAATACAGTGATCTCCACCGCCCCCCACCACTACAGTAGGAGACCATGTTGACCGGGCACCCTAAAAAGAACTAGGGTCTGATAACATGGAAGAACAAACCAAAGCAACACCCTCCCACTCCAGTTAACACAGAGCCAGCCTTGCCCAAATGGCATCCCATGCAATGAGCAACTTCTGTGCCTCCCTTCCATTTGCTCAGCTGTTAAACCCATTGTTTTTTTAATTGCATGTGCAGCCTATCGGATGACTTTGACACACAACATGAATGAATGATTTATACCTGTCACCATTGCTACTTTTCTAGAAAAAGAGGTGCCAGAACTCACCACAAACACCTCCCTCTTTCTCTTAGAATGGCAATGGCGCCCACCTGAGAAGCGCCAGAACTGAGTTCTGGCAAGTTCCGGCTGAACAAAAATAGCCCTGCCTGTCATACAAGCATAGTTGGGCCTGTAAAAGTATATTTATTCAGGCCACACAAACTGCTTGCGCTATTTGCTCCTGCTGTTGAGCGCATGGTTGACTTGACTATTTTGTCTCTCTTTCTCATCAGCAGAACAAGCTCCTAGTCACAGATAGGTAGCCGTGTTGGTCTGCCATAGTCAAAACAAAAAAAATTCCTTCCAGTAGCACCTTAAAGACCAACTAAGTCAGTTCTTGGTATGAGCTTTCGTGTGCATGCACACTTCTTCAGATACACAGCACCTTAAAGACCAACTAAGTCAGTTCTTGGTATGAGCTTTCGTGTGCATGCACACTTCTTCAGATACACACACTGTGTATCTGAAGAAGTGTGCATGCACACGAAAGCTCATACCAAGAACTGACTTAGTTGGTCTTTAAGGTGCTACTGGAAGGAATTTAGTCAGTTTCAAGGCTTAGTATAAAGTACTGGATCTAACCTTTAAAG
Organism: Podarcis gaigeae; assembly: GCF_964106915.1. Lineage (NCBI taxonomy): Eukaryota > Metazoa > Chordata > Lepidosauria > Squamata > Lacertidae > Podarcis > Podarcis gaigeae. Next base: position 9,027,259 of record NC_139680.1, on the reverse strand, counting down.
CCCCAAATGGATTGGTACCAGTTTATCTGAAAGAGGCCCTGCTTTAAATACCTCAACCAAATGAAGGGAAGCTGGTAACCACTAGGGTTTGAAAGTGGTACCCAGTTATGGAACACCATTGGAAGAAGTTCATGCAGACCCTTTCCTTCTACATTTAACTCTGGAAGTTCTGTTTTGCCATATTTATGTTGCTTTGTGTTTCATATTTAATCGTTTTTATACTTATCTATTGCAGGCCACCTTCACTTTATGAGGCTGCACACAAACATCTGAGTAATAAATGATAAATAAATAAGTTGAGTAGATGACCCCCACCCCCCTAAATTCAACCAAGAGCTATCTAATCCAACTCATAGGAATCAATATTTGAAAATGAGAGACAGAGCTGCATTAACGGTCCTATATTTATCATTTTGAAGGACGTGCCAAACTAAATGGACTTAGTTTGCAGCCAAGTACCTCAGGGTAAGACCTTTCGAACGAAGTGGAACTTACTCCAGAGTAGACGTGCCTAGAATTGCACTGTTACAGCACATTCCTAAGCATGTTGACTCAAAAGTAAATCCCACTGAGTTCAGTACTTCCTCCATGGCAGATTTACTTAGAAATGTACAAATAATGCTATGCTGGTAGTTACAAATATATTTGTTCACAACAGTATTCGTATTTAAACCACCATTATTATTATTTTAAAGAGTCTTGTCCATCTAAATTTGGGCACTCCAAGGTTGTTCCCAACACACACATATGACACGTATACATTTACTCGACTCCTAAGAAGTTATGGAAGTCAGATTCTTATTCTTTCCTGAAACTCCCACAGGCTTTAAAATCAGACTTTTTTGAAACAACACATTCTTGACTACAGCTCTCCCAGTAAGCAGTGCCCCAACCCTGAATATAAGAGGGAGTTCCTTGCATGAGGTTTTGCAGTGATGATGGCAGGTGGGAAGCTAGAATTGCTGAGCTGTTCGTGCTGCTCGGCTTAGATGAGTTGTGATCGTTACAGGGTTCGCCACAGACCTATCTGGTTGATGTGGGTCAGTAACACTGACTCAGTGCACCTGCTTTCGCATTCGGTACAATTTGCTCAGGGTGGCAGCTTTCTGGAAGAATCCTCAGTGAACTTCCGAGCGAGTGAGGCTGGAGGCAAAAATCACCAGTTGTTTCCTCTTGTTAATGCTGGGACTGAAGAAATTCAGCTTGCTAACAGGGAATTTGTACGACAGTCAGTCCCTGTCTCCCTTCAAACCAGCATGTGGTATAAGAGTAGTAAAGAAGGGTTCCTCCAGAAGCATTTATTCACAGCCTTCCAGGGGGGAAAAAATCAATACACCAAACATGACAGCATGGCAATCACAGCCAGAGCAATTTGCTTCTCAAGCAGTCATCAATCACCAGATCAAGCAAGTAAAATCCACCAATTTGATGCCTTGCATTCTCCTGTTATGAAAAAGTAAACCGGCACAATTTATTGCTGCATGAATATATGTTGGGTCTACCATTCAACATTTTCTACAGGAGGGGCAGGCACAAATTCAGCATGTGGGATCTTCTTAATTTTTATTTTCCCAGAAGCCTCAGGTCCGCCGGTTAGAGCCAGGTGCAAAATAGTGGTTCAGTAGGGTGGCCATGCACAAAAAAAATGAAAGACAGGGTGCTTCTTCTGATCACATGCTCAGCTCAGGATGAAAATGCATTTCTGGTTTTCCACCAGGCTTGCATTGATTCAGCAGTCTTACCTGTGTGAGTGGGGCAGGGGGCAAGGAAACCTTTTAGTCAAGCTATTGCCAAGACAATTGGGATGGTTGCTGTTCTACTGCAAATCCCCCAGAGATCCAATGATAGGTCCTGATCCGCTTTCTGCCCACTTCTGTTCTCAAGGGCACTGGCTTTCTGAGAGCAGCTTCATCACTTACTTTCAAAGAACCAAAAGGTGTAGACTCAAAAAAGGGAAAAGGAAAGCGAGTGTATCTGCTTCAGTGGAAGCACAGCATCTTCACTGTCTTCCTGCTGCGATCAAAGCATTGGCTCGCAGGGCCAATGAATGAAACAAGGTGAGGCGTCTGTCTCAGGTAGCAGGATCTACAGGGGCAGAAGATCTGCCTCCAAAGAACACATCATCCACTGCTGTAGCAGCCACAGTGGCACTGATGGTCTCCTCCCACCCCCTATTCCCAGTGTTGATCTTTATTTCTGCCTCACTTGTACCTGATGTAGATCTTCACTCCCTTCTTCCTCCTTGGTGGAGGGGAAGGGGCACCATTTTGTGGTTGGCCTCAGGTACCAAAAGGTATTGGGACACAGGTGGCGCTGTGGGTTAAACCACAGAACCTAGGACTTGCCGATCAGAAGGTCGGCGGTTCGAATCCCCATGACGGGGTGAGCTCCCATTGCTTGGTCCCTGCTCCTGCCAACCTAGCTGTTCGAAAGCACATCAAAGTGCATGTAGATAAATAGGTACCACTTCGGCAGGAAGGTAAATGGCGTTTCCATGTGCTGCTCTGGTTCGCCAGAAGCGGCTTAGTCATGCTGGCCACATGACCCGGAAGCTATACACCGGCTTCCTCGGCCAATAAAGTGAGATGAGCGCCGCAACCCCAGAGTCGGCCACGACTGGACCTAATGGTCAGGGGTCCCCTTTACCTTTACCTTTACCAAAAGGTATTGGGCTCCTTCATGAACAATTTGCTTCTTTTCTTTTTCTACACAGGTATTAACTCTCAAGCCTGACACATCTTTGAATGGGAAGAATGTGAGTAAGATATAAATTTATAGAAACTGACAGGAATCGTGATTCACTCGCCCTGCTGTCTCAAGGCTTCTCTCTCTGCTTCCAGTAGCATTGCCATGCATTCCCATGAGCGTGAACTGTCTCCAGAACCCACAGGAGAGAGCTTTCAGGCGAGATCCTGCTTTGATGTGGCTTACAGGTGAAAGAGGAAACAGCTACCCCACCCAACCCCCCCAACCCCCCAAAAAAGAAAAGGGGGAGGGCGATACCAAACACTTTATGACTCACACACCAGGGAAATATTGTGCAGTGTAAATAACTGGAGGATCTTAACATCCCAAATGTTGCTTTGCAAGCTTAAGATGATATCCATCTCACACTCAGTCACCTTCCCTCCGAAAACGCTGCCGCAATTTAAAAAGAAACTGATTTGTCATAATTAATGTTGGTGGTGCAAAGAGATTCTTTCTTAGGAAGGCAAAAACTGAAATGCAAATGCAGCTCTTGATGTAAAAGACAGATTAGGAGGCAACACAGAAACCACTGGGGATTGTCTGGGGAAGTGACTCTAGCACTCTTCAGTTTTTAATGACAAAACCATGGCGTGGGGATGGCTGCGAGATCACTCTCTAGCCCTCCACATGAATTCTCCTCTCTGCTCCCTCCATCTGGTTGTAGTATTAGATGTGACCATCGCCATGCAAGTTAAAACGAAAGCTAGCGCCCTCCGAAAGCCTCCGAAACCCTACCTACTCCAGGTGCAGGTGCTGTTCTGGAGGATCACCCCCCCCCAAAAAAAACCCTTACGAGTGTCTTTTGGGGGAAGGGGCAGGAAAACGCAGTTTTGCAAGCAGGGACTTGCACATGGTTCTTTGGATCTGAGCCATATTTCCCCAACTGAATCGTGAGTCTCTGATATTGAGATTAACAGAAAAGTCAAGTTTATATGAATTTCGCTTTGACAGGATAATGTGGCCCAGATGTGTTTTCCGTGGACAGTAGCTATATGTGTGTACTGAAATGTGTGGGTTTTTTTTAATCAACTTCTTTAATGGTTATATCACAATTTTGGAGGGTCTCACTCAAATCAAGTACACTACTTGCAGTTACATACAATGCACCCATTCAGAACCACAGAGAATTTTTATTATTATAATAATAAAATATATATTCTATAGGAGGCTGCTGTTTTGTAGTTCTGGGATTTACCCAAGAGACCCCTTCACATCTGGATATATACTGTATTTTCTCTGAAAAGACCTTTGTCTGTATATTAAGCATATTTGGCCTAGAACATTAAAAAAACACACACACACACCAACCCACCATACCCTGGTGATATTCTATAAGAACTAATCAAGGATTAACATTACAGACTCAAGACAGGAGTAATTCTGTTTAGCCACCATCAGACACCATCAAATGCTTGCTATACACAAAACTCATATTCAAGTCTTTCTCCTGGGTCAACAAAGATGAGGCAAGTTAAACAGTACCTTGGGGTCTGGGGAGTCTGGCATATTTTCTGAGCCAATACATTGAAACTTGGGTACCTTCTGACAAAATTAACACCAAATTTACTTCATCTGGGTACACTTGAATGTCAACCAATCCGTACAGGCTGTACATGTCAATGTTATTTGTTATGTTTATAGGCTCCTCATCTGCCAAGGAGCTCAAAGCAGCTTCCACATGGCTTAAGGCAGGTGTGGCCAATGTTGGGCCCTCCAGATGTTGCTGAGAGACAATGCCCATCAGCCCCAGCAAGCATGGCCAATGACCAGGGGTAATGGGAATTGTAGTTCAACAACATCTGGAGCAGGCATCCCCAAACTCCCTATACAGCAGGCATAGGCAACTCAGCCCTCCAGATGTTTTGGGACTACAACTCCCATCATCCCTAGCTAACAGGACCAGTGGTCAGGGATGATGGGAACTGTAGTCCCAAAACATCTGGAGGGCCGAGTTTGGGGATGCCTGATCTGGAGGGTCAAATGTTCTCTACTCCTGGCTTATGGTGATTCTCTGGACCATCTTAGTCTCACCCAAAAGCCTAACCATGATGGCTGTCAGTGTACATCTACTGGTATCAGACGTGAAAGCTGCTATGAGTGTACCTTACACTTACGCTGCCAGCAGCCCCGCACCAACATGGTGCTATTAAACAAGCTGCAAATCCAGCAGTGACAGAGAGACAACAAGCAATTCTTTGCAACATCTTTTCCACCAGCTACATCATATCCAGACAACTTGCTTAGCAATTACACATGTAAGGGACTAATCACCATGCTCACTGACATTGCTGATAACATTTAATCCATTCTCAGAGGCCTGTCTCCTTCTAAACCAGGAGACGGCAAGCTGTGATCTTCTGGATGGACTACAACTCCCATCATCCCTGACCTTTGGCTATGCTGGCTCGAAATGATAAGAGGTGGAGTCCAGCAACGTCATCTGAAGGGTCCCCGGTTCTCCATCCCTGGTCTGAACCATAGCTGGCAAGCAAGCTTGCTGTGTTGCAAACAACAACAACAGAATCAATCACCCGGTCGCAAAATATTTGGTGTACTTGAAAGCAGTGCTTTAAAAGTTTAGGGGTACGCTCATTTTCCTACTCCTATTGAAATACTGCCCCTCAAACTTAGATTCACAAAATGTTTAGGGCTATGCGAACCCCTGCGTACCCCCAGAAAAAGCACTGCTTGAAAGCAAATGTGTGGGGGGGGGGGGGTTCAGATGCAAATGCTGCAATCAGATGTTGCAGGTTCTGCGATCCTCAGGATCATGGTTCTAGCATCTATGCTTTTTATGATCTTGTAATTTTACCTGCTCTTTGTTGAAATTTAGTTTTAGGATGAACAAAGAAGGGTCTCCGTTCTGGCACCATGGATTCTGACTCGAGTTCACTGCTCCCATGCTGCCACTCTGCCCTTTTCTGCACATTACACTGCACAGCTGCACCCATACAATTGCAGTAAGGTAAACGGGACACGGGTGGCGCTGTGGGTTAAACCACAGAGCCTAGGACTTGCCGATCAGAAGGTTGGCGGTTCGAATCCCCGTGACGAGGTAAGTTCCTGTTGCTCAGTCCTTGCTCCTGCCAAACTAGCAGTTTGAAAGCACGTCAAAGTGCAAGTAGATAAATAGGTACCGCTCCAGCGGGAAGGTAAACGACGTTTCCGTGCACTGCTCTGGTTCACCAGAAGCGGCTTAGTCATGCTGACCACATGACCCAGAAGCTGTACACCGGCTCCCTTGGCCAATAAAGCGAGATGAATTCCGCAACCCCAGAGTCGGTCACGACTGGACCTAATGGTCAGGGGTCCCTTTACTTTTACCTTTAAAAGGTAAACGTTATAGCTGCATGCTGATGTCCCGCATAAAGGACAGCAATGCTGTTGGAAGCAACACAGCAATGAATCACATTGCACTTGAGGCATGGGCATTTGGGCACAATCCTATCCTTCCCACAAGTACTTCCACAAAGAAAAGGACTGAGCTCTTAACCTTCATTTAACTGCAACAGTGGATTTGATTGCCACTGAAGGTAAATATCATTTAATGTCTAGGAATATGGATGGGAATCGACAGAAAATTGCACTGGAAAACCAAAGACGATCCAGAAATTCAGCTGAATTGTGTTTCTGACAATTAATGTGGTTATTGCTTAGAAATGTGAAAGGAAATAGCAAAAATCTTTTCCACATAATATCGTACCCAAATCATTTTATTTAAGGCACCTAGCACTCTGTAAGGGATGCGGGAGGTGCTGTGGTCTAAACCATTGAGCCTAGGGCTTGCCGATTGGAAGGTAGGCAGTTTGAATCCCTGCGACGGGGGGAGCTCCCGTTGCTCGGTCCCAGCTCCTGCCAACCTAGCAGTTCGAAAGCACGTCAAAGTGCAAGTAGATAAATAGGTACCACTCCAGTGGGAAGGTAAACGGCATTTCTGTGCGTTGCTCTGGTTTCTCCAGAAGTGGCTTAGTCATGCTGGCCACATGACCCGGAAAAACTGTTTGCAGACAAACGTCGGCTCCCTTGGCCAGTAAAGCGAGATGAGTGCCTCAACCCCAGAGTCGTGCGTGACAGGACTTAACTGTCAGAGGTCCTTTACCTTTACTTTTAGCCCTCTGTAACATCCAAGTACGGTAACTTGCAGGAGCACTCATATGCCGCTAAAACAAATAACGGGGAAAGGCCCTTAGAGAAATTTGGCCAATATAAACGTTGACATAACCTTAATAGATTTGTGTACCTGCAGTAGCATAGCACCTCATGGCAGTTATGTGCAAGATGGTCTGACCAAATATGACAATGAAACATGCATGAGAGCATCAATAAAGATAGGAGTCCATTGTCACATCTTGAGCAGGAATCTCCAACTACAGAAAAGATAATGCCACCTAGTGGCTATATTAGAAACTGAGTTCATTGCTTTATACCCAACTGCACTGTACGTACTTCATTTCCAACAAGACTGAAGACAGTTGCCATCAAATTTATCAGGTGTGCTGACATAGTGGGTGGTTTCAAGATGGGTGGTTTAATGTGCAGACATGTCACTGAGATACTGGAAATGGATCATTGGTAACAGGATTAATCTGGATTAAATGGTGGTGGAGGAACATGGGCTGGCATTTTGACACAGACAACATTGGGAGGAAATTCTGCAAGCTTGATGAGCATTGATCCTTCTATAAACACCCATCTGGAAACACCCAATGTTACTGGTTACCTCAGCACACCAGTGCAACAAAACAAGTTCAATAAGAGTTTGGAAGCTTGGTTCCAAATTCTGACATTCTAAAAACTGAATGTGACAACATAAATAGGAAGGCTCAGGACTGGAGAGCTACATCAAATGCTTCCAATGTACTGGCTCAGAATAACATAGACTTTATAATTTGGGTGAGTGGCAATTGAGGACACAAATATTACTAATCCCATAAACAAATAGCAACCCAGCAACCAACCACGAGAATAAACTTCCTGCATTTTCAATAATCAAGCAAGCAGCTATGTGTCCAAAAGTATACAGGAAAGAACCTGAACATTCTTTCTGGGTCCCTATCTGTTCCCTGACATCACCTTGCCAACAAAGGTCCGTATAGTTAAAGCTATAGTTTTCCCAGTAGTGATGTATGGAAGTGAGAGCTGGACCATAAAGAAGGCTGATCGCCAGAGAATTGATGCTTTTGAATTATGGTGCTGGAGGAGACTCTTGAGAGTCCCATGGACTGCAAGAAGATCAAACCTCTCCATTCTGAAGGAAATCAGCCCTGAGTGCTCACTGGAAGGACAGATCTTGAAGCTGAGGCTCCAAGACTTTGGCCACCTCATGAGAAGAGAAGACTCCCTGGAAAAGACACTGATGTTGGGAAAGATGGAGGGCACAAGGAGAAGGGGACGACAGAGGACAAATGTTCTCGAAGCTACCAGCATGAGTTTGACCAAACTGCAGGAGGCAGTGGAAGACAGGAGTGCCTGGCGTCCTCTGGTCCATGGGGTCACGAAGAGTCGGACACGACTAAATGACTAAACAACAACAACAAATCTGTTCCCTACCTCTCTCCAAGTTGTCTATCTGTGCTTTTACCCTGATCATCCTTACTCTACTGACCTCCTTGCCCCACTCTCTAGAGCAGTCTTGAACGACCCCATAGCATCCACTTGTCCACTCATATTTCTGATGTGTCTAGTGCTCCTCAAAGAAATCTCAGAGTTATGTTGACTTCTCCCACTATACATTTACTGCTTTCTTCACGGAACTCTGTTCTCTCTCCCCTTTTTGGAACGCCAGCTCTTCCTCAACACCATCTCTTGCACCTCTGCCACCTGACTGTCCTGAAGACTGGCAAAATCTGGTTGGAATTTTCACCTATACACTTGGCCTTCTGTGTTCCCCTCCCTTCTCCATCTGACTTGTAACTCACTGTCCTAGTTCCTGGCCACTGCCAGTCCTCTGATGTGCTATATGCCTGTCCAAAGTGGAGTTTCAACCATAGATCTATTTCCTGAAGAGCTACATCAAATGCTTCCAATGTATCTCCTATGAAAATATTTAGCATTAAAAAAATACTTAGGGTTGAATTTGAGAATATAAACATTGATGAGAATTCAAATAACTACACTAGGAGTTTCCATACATGCATTTGGGCTTTGTTTGCTATAGCCCCCATGCCCCTCAAAACCTCAGAGGGATCTTCTGAAGCAACATATGATGTAGCATTGGAGCTACAAATAGATATCATGCAGGACTCCTGCAGCTAAGTGGATGCACATTGCTCTGCTTCCCTTTGGACCACATCAGTGAGGCCGAGAGAAGGGTCTTGTATAGCTCAGTTGGTTAGACCATGGTGCTGATAACACCAAGGTCGCAGGTTCGATCCCTGTATGGACAAGCTGCATATTCCTGCACTGCAGGGGGTTGGACTAGATGATCCTCAGGGTCCCTCCCAACTCTACAGTTCTATGATTCTATGATCTGGGCAGCCCAGGACCTCCATACACACTGCTTATGGACCATGGAAGGTTACTTTGTTGCTGCTAATGCAGTGGTTTGCCTTCACTCCTGGAGGTGCACTCCATTTTCTCTTGAGTCAGATGGATACCAACAACAGAGAATATGCTGAAGTTCATGGCACGCAGCAGGCAACTCACCTTGTGCCACACACTCCTGCAAAAGTAGGAGGACTTTGGGGAAGTCCTGAAAGGCATACAGGACTGCTTTAGCGCCTGCATGTATGGGGATCTTTTGGTCCTGCACAAATGCCTAAGTTAATCCAGCTCAACCAAGAAAGAAGTGAATCATTAGGAACAATAAATCAGGAATATGCAACATATGACTAATGTACTTATATAAATATACACAGTTCAGACAACCACAAGATGATAGCTGGTGAAACACAGCAAAATATACGGATGAGGGTTCAGAATCTAAAAAAACAAGCAAACCACATACACACCCTGAGCAATGACCAACACCACACTCCTATGTATGCCTGCTTAGAAGTGTCACCGTATTAAATTTGGTTTACTCCAGTGTGTGTGTGTGTGTGTGTGTGTGTGTGTGTGTGAATGCAGCCCAACAGATGACCCCTTTCATGCTATCCTCATCAAAAACCAGCCTCGATGCAAAGTTTCAGCAGTCTGCATATGCCATAACATGTAACAGTTAAGTCAAGCAGCTTCCCAGTGCTGTTGAACTGAACCACTTCTCATGTATGTGCTGAAAACACACGCTGATTGTGCCAAGAAACATATAACATAACAGAGTCTTGTGGCTCTTTAAAGGCTCATGACAGTATTTCCCAAGAATTGCACTTCTCAAGTGAAGTATTTACATTCTTAGGACTAATCCCTATATTTGACATTGTTGGGGCTTGCACATTGGCACACGGAATACGGAACCGTTTACTTGTGGGGATACGGCAAGTATCAGCCCCGCAACCCAGCAATGAAAACAAGCTAACTATTTTAGGGGGAGGGCAGAAGATCACAGTCTCCAGGACTGCTAACCCATACAGATTTCCCACTATAAAAAAGCAAGGCATGCTACCAACTGAGTTAAAATGATATGAAGCTGACTAACAACACTACCCTAGGAATCGAAAACAAAAACACATCTAGAAATCAGCATTAAAGCAAACTCAGAATAAAATTATTTCAACCCCAACCCCCTCACGGACACCAAAGGGGCACTGTCACAGGCTTCTGAAATGTTAAATGGCTAGGTTGTGGGACACACACCTGAAAGCCCCAGGGGAACAGCCAAGACAGGTGGGTGCTGTTTCTTGTAGGTACCGATAGCTTACCCAGCCCCTCAGCTGCCTGTTGTCCCCCCCCCCCACCTTTAATCCAGATCTACCCTTTCCATGGAAAATCCAGTAAGGTAGAAAAAACCGCCACCTTGCTAGCAATGACTCAGTTGTGTCATCTCTATGTGTGATACTAAGGCCCATCTGGAAGAACTGCAGCAGCTTTGAATGGTTTTCAAAAGGTGTTTTATAAATTTTAATGCCCAAGATCTATAACAAAGAGCTTCCTTCAGTGGCACTGCTTTATGTAGCTTCATAAAGCTGGTTGTAAGAAACTCATCTAAATCTGTGAAAGGGATTTTATATATGTTATGTTACACCAACTAGCATAGTGGGGATAAAAAAGGTAAAAAGGTAAAGGACCCCTGACAGTTAAGTCCAGTTGCAGACAACTCTGGGGTTGCGGTGCTCATCTCGCTTTACAGGCCAAGGGAGCCGACGTTTGTCCACAGACAGTTTTTCCGGGTCATGTGGTCAGCATGACTAAGCTACTTCTGGCACAACGGAACACCAAAACCAGAGCAGCGCACGGAAACACCATTTACCTTCCCGCTGGAGCAGTACCTACTTATCTACTTGCAACTGCTAGGTTGGCAGGAGCAGGGATAGAGCAACGGGAGCTCACCCCGTCGTGGGGGTGCGAACCGCCGACCTTCTGATCGGCAAGCCCAAGAGGCTCAGTGGTTTAGACCACAGCACCACCCGCGTCCCATAGTGGGGGAGCTTTGGCTTAAGAAAAGTCAGGATCCTAACACTGCCGTGGGTGTGTAATGTGCAGGAGGGAGGGTTAGGGTGAAGTGCCCAGCCCTGGGGCTTGTGGAGGCATGATTGTTTTTCTGGACCAGACCAACATCCCTGGAGCTACCCATCCAAACAAGAAAGCTACTACGTAAAAGTGAGTCGTAAGAGGCCATGACACGCTCTGAGACTACAAAAAAAAGGGGGGGGACAGAAACATGGAATTCCTCTCAATTTAATGATCGCATTAATAGATCATTAATAGTTTCCCAGCTTCTTTCAAACGAGCCCTTAGCACATCTCAGTAAAATACTGTGTTTGTATTTATTTCATTTCCCTCTGCATTCACCTGTCAGACTAATCAAGCTTTTCTTTTTCAACTTGTCTTTTATGGATTATATCGGAGGATAGGACATACCTTTGAGCTTTCAAGTAGGCATTTAGGACACTGATATTTCTGCAAGCATTTAACAATATTTACTGGCTGCTTAATTAACCAAAAAGCAACTTTTATGCAATTTACATGAAACATTTAGAAAAAATATTTTAGAATTTTTTGTTCTTTTGCTTTTTCTGCTCTGTGTTCTTTTAATATTTAGCTCTTTTGTTGCCTTTTTAAATTATGATGCTCATTTTTTGCTGTTGTTCTAAGATATTCCAGGTCTGCTTTGTAGAGAAAGGCAGAATATACATTTTATTATAACAAAACTGAAAATCTTTTGCAACAAAGCAAGCTATCAGAGGGTCCTGTGGCATCTTAAATACTATCTAATGCATTATTGCATAAGATTTTGTAGATGTGAGTTCAACCTGTCAGATGCACAAAGTGAAATCAGTAGGCAAGGCAGGTATACAAAGGAGAAAACTGTAAGGTGTGAGTTGAATGGCAATGAGATGCAAAAATTACAGTGAGTGATAATCAGAAATTTAAAATGAGCTAAACAGGCATATATCAAATCTTTTACAACAGCAGAATGGGATGGAAGTGAGAGATGGACCATAAAGAAGGATGATCACCAAAGAATTGATGCTTTTGAATTATGGTGCTGGAGGAGACTCTTGAGAGTCCCATGGACTGCAAGAAGATCAAACCTCTCCATTCTGAAGGAAATCAGCCCTGAGTGCTCACTGGAAGGACAGATCCTGAAGCTGAGGCTCCAAGACTTTGGCCACCTCATGAGAAGAAGAGAAGACTCCCTGGAAAAGACCCTGATGTTGGGAAAGATGGAGGGCACAAGGAGAAGGGGACGACAGAGGACGAGATGGTTGGATAGTGTTCTCAAAGATACAAACCTGAGTTTGACCAAACTGCGGGAGGCAGCGGAAGACAGGAGTTCCTGGTGTGTTCTGGTCCATGGGGTCACGAAGAGTCAGACATGACTAAATGACTAAACAACAACAAGCAGAATGGGAGCCATTGCTGAGATTATTGTTAACACCTGCAGTGGGGAACCTAAACAGTCAATGATAATAGATATCCTGGCATTGGTCAGCTAATTAATGCATGTAGTATGTTTTTTAAAAAATCCTTTGTCTCGATTTGACCTACAAGTGATGACAAGGAACATCTTGATGAACTGTAATTCAGCCGTTTCATTTTGTAGTCATCCTTTGAAGTTTCTTTGTTCCAGAATGGCCACCTTAAGGTCAACTACAGAGTGCCCTCGGGAGGCTGAAATGTTCTTCCACTGGTTTGTTTTCAACAATTTCACTGTCACTATAAAGCAAATTGTTATTTTGCTTTTCGGGTAGGATGACAAATTTAGATTGGCCGGGTGGGAATGCTCCAAGTTCTAACGTCAGTCACTAAAACTTGTGAGAGGTAACTGGTACAGTGTTCGCATCACCCAGTTTCCTAACCATGATCATTGCTCTGCTACCCATATTTCGTTTGGACAAATATTGTCTGAAACTGCCAGCCCACCCACCTAAATATGTCAGCCTTTTTTAAAAGGTACATTTGCACACACCAATCCATTCACCATGGTCACTAGCTATTTCCCTAAATTGGGAGAGGCGTGTGATGAGGCTGTTGCTTCAGACATCCAGAAACTTCACTGTGCTAACAGAAGATCTTTTTTCAGGTTTTGAACCACATCTCTATTTTCTTTTCTTTTCCTTTCCTTTCATGCAGTACATAAAAGTGATTACCATGGCTAAGTGATGATTCCTATTTAAAACACAAAGTAGCCAAATGCACAAGTTCAAGATGATCATTTACATAAAGGAGCATTGCGCAAGGATAAGAAGGAACAAGCTAAGAGAGAATCTTCAGGATGATTATTTATATAACGCAACATTGTGCAAGATTAACAAGGAACATGTGCTTTCAGTTAAGTGTGTTCTCCTTCATGGAGAGGACGTGTTGCGGTGGGGTCTGCTGAGCCACCCCTCTGTTACCAGGCAGGGTCTCTAAAGATGGCCTGGGGCAGTGATTGGTTCACTGGGTTGCTGGGGTAAAAGTTATGTTGCAATTTTGGTGGGAGGGGTAAAATGTTTAAATACTCTGCACGCAGCCTGGAGCTTTCTCTTTGCTGCGTGCAACGGATCACCCGCCCACCCGCCCTTGAGTAAGGGGTTGTTGCATTGACCTTGCTATGCCGGTCATGGGGTCATCTGCCGTTGGGGCAGGGGCTTGGTAGGAATTTTGTCCATCTAGCTGATTGGCTGGGCCATTTGGTTTTTGCCTACTGCGTAGCAAATCGCCACAACTTGTAAGGTTGCGGTTAGGCATTGGTTATAAATTGGTGGAGGAGGGGTTAGGATAGGCTGGGCCTGCCCCTCCATGGTTGCTGCGGAAAGGGAATTCCGTTAAAGGAATCCTGGGGCTTGCCATCTTTTCGTCCAATCCCTGGAATGGGACTAGGGCCAGCAAGCCTTCGGGGAGCGTGCGGATGAGAATTGAGGGTCTGTGACTCAGCTCCATTTCTCCCCGACTTGCTTTCCCCTGCACTGTCTTTCGGTGGTGCCCGGAAGTCAGTTCTGTCCCCAGGCGGGGGGACAGATAGTCTTAACCAATGCCTAAACAACCACTCACGGTTTCGTATTTAAATAAAGTTGTGGCCAAAATTATGCCAAAAACCTTAAACAAAAAATAAGTGCGTTGTGAGTTATTTGGGGGGTGGCTTGGGGACCTCGACACGCAATCAGGTTTGGGGCAAGTGAGGTCTGTATAAAATGGCTGCACTTCACTTGAATCAAAATGGAACAAGCCTATTCGTGCTTAAAATCATAAGGGCTGGAGATATATATATATATATATATATATATATATATATTACTGATCACTGGTGGAAAGCCAACAGGAGCTGAGGAACATTCATAAGGGATAAAAATAAAACAGTGTATGAACGTCCAACTGGGGGATGGATAGAACCAGACACACTGCAGGAGACATGATAGCAATTCAAAGAGACCTATTTGTTGGACGCGGGTGACACTGTGGTCTAATCCAATGAGCCTAGGGCTTGCCGATCAGAAGGTCAGCGGTTCAAATCCCCGCGATGGGGTGAGCTCCCATTGCTTGCTCCCTGCTCCTGCCAACCTAGCAGTTCGAAAGCACGTCAAAGTGCAAGTAGATAAATAGGTACCACTCTGGCGGGAAGGTAAACGGCGTTTCCGTGCGCTGCTCTGGTTCGCCAGAAGCGGCTTAGTCATGCTGGCCACATGACCTAGAAGCTGTATGCAGGCTCCATCAGCCAGTAAAGCGAGATGAGTGCCACAACCCCAGAGTCGTCCACGACTGGACTTAACAGTCAGGGGTCCCTTTACTTGTTTGTTGGAGATTTTTAAGGAGACACACTGTTATAAGTGTTCATAAGCCTCTGAACCAAGATGGAGAAGCTGGTGGGCTTGGTTTTAAAGTTTAGACTTCTAGAGTTCTTTGAGAGTGTCAACAAGCATGTAGAAAAAGGTGACTCCACCTTGAGACTTTCAAAAAGCTTTCATTTAATCGCTCACAAGAGACTCCTAAGTAAGTTTCATCGTCATGGAATAAGAGACTCAGAAACTGCTTAAAGAACAAGAAGGAGGCAGTAGGAACAAACAGACATTTCCTACAGTGGAATGTCGCAAGATATGTGGCATTAAGACCACTGCTTTTTTTGTAATTTGTTAATAAATGACCTGGAGTGGCCAGTGAGGTGGTTGAGTTTGCTGCTGACCTCAAATTGTTGTAGGTGGTGAAAACAAAAAGGGGTTATGAGGCTCTCTCCAAACTGGGCGAATGCGAATTAAAATGGCAAATGCAATTCAGTGTAAGCAAGTATAAAGTGATGCACATTGGCACACAAAAAAAAACCACCCTAACTTAACAATATACAATATATGGGTCTGAACTGGCTGTGATGGATGAGGAAAGAGATTTTGGAGTCACAACAAGCAGCACACTTGAAAAGTGGACTCAGTGTATGTCAGCTTGAAAATACAAAATCCATGTTAAGAATCAATAAGGAGAGGACTGAAAATAAACCCCGCAATCGCATAATGCTGTTACACAAATTTTGGTGTGGCTGCACTTTGAATGTTGTGTTCTGTTCTGGTTGCTGCACCTCAAAAAGGAGTTTGAAAGGATTCAGAAAAGAGCAACAAAAATGTTCAAGAGGATGGAGCAAAACCTCTCTATGATGTCGATGGTTTAATTTGTATACAGCTTAATATATTTTTAAAAAATATCTAAGCGGTGTACAGAAAACTGAAGCGACAACAAAAATATTAAACAGTTACGTATAAAAATTGCATTAATACAAAGTTACTGATATTGATTTATACATATCGATTCATTTTCCTTCTGATCCTTCCTCCCTCACAGTCTCTGGGTTATGAGGAAAGGCCTTAAGTTTGTATTTACTCTTGCAGTCTTGCCTGTTTTTACTGTTTTATTGCTAATTGGTTCACTGTATTATTTTATTGCGCTTTATCGGCATTGTGCTCCACCTTTGGATTATTTTATTACAAAGAGGAGACAGCAAGTTCTATAGATAAAATCAGATGAACAAACATGTGAGGCTCTTTAGTTTAGAAAAAGGGTGAGTTGAATGGGACCTAAGAAAAGTGTATACAGTGAAACTCAATTTGGTGTGGAGAAAGTGTATATACAGATGCTTTCTTTCCTCACACATATTTCTAGATACTTTGGTCATCTAAGAAGCTGAATGTCTGAGGTCAGGAAGTAGTTCTTCACACAACACATAAACTATGGAATTCATAACCACAAAATGTTGCAATGGCCGTTAGCTTAGAAGGCTCCTGTTATGCCTATCGGTGTGGTTGCTCGAGAGCAATCAGGCAAGGTGCCTCACTGTTCTTTTCAAAAGCTTTATTATTGGTGCTAAAACCTTTACAATGCAGAACGCCTCTATTCCATGTCTTGCTCACTCACTAGCAGAATCTGAGAGTGGGCGGTCCTTAAACTTTCCCCAGCCTACACCTCCCCTCTCTGCGCGAAAGCCTACTGCGCAAGGAAGACTTGGGTAAAGGGGGACCTCCCTCGTCCCCGCTTTGCTCAGGCAAGGTGTCCTGGCTCCGCCTTGCATCCTCTGAGCCCTGCAGCTCTTCCCCACTAGAGGCGTGGCTTCCTTCCTCTGCTGAGGAAGTGCTGCTTCCAACGATTTTTGGAGGCTCTCTGTAATCCATGTGCCTTTCCCCCTCTCGCCTCTGAACCGATGGCAGTTCCCTGACGGCTCCAAAAGTGGATTAGACTAATTCATGAAAGAGAAGACTATCCATGGACACTGACCATGATGCCTAAATTCTGACAACTGGACTACATGGGGCTTTGGTGTGATCCAGCAAGACATTTCTTATGTAGTTAGTGTGTCCAAATTTGGGACAAGAACAGTGGGCAGGAGGTTGACCTGCATCCTTTGGCAACAGGCTGTACTTATAGAAACTACCGTAGCCTCATATTTTGGAGATTTCTTGGTTTAATGTTTTGGCAAGTGCTCTCCAAATCCAGATGCACATTACTGTTACTGTTGATTAAATTTGTATACTTCTCTTCATCCAGAGATCACAGGGCAGTTCACAACGTAAAAATACAAAATGAAAACACAAAATATAATTACAGGTAGGTAGCTGTGTTGGTCTGCTGTAGTCGAAACAAAATTTAAAAAATTCCTTCCAGTAGCACCTTGGAGACCAGCTAAGTTTGTTATTGGTATGAGCTTTCATGTGCATGCACACTTCTTCAGATACGAAATGTACAAGAACGCTCATACCAATAAAAAACTTAGCTGGTCTCTAAGGGGCTACTGGAAGGGTTTTGTTTTGTTTTTTTTTTGGTTACAAAATAGAATGCAATTAAAAAACAACAGAACTCCGAATTATAAACGCCCAGGTTAAAAAGCAGTTTAAAACATTTTAAGCAATTAGGGCAATAATAGCAGCAACAAAACCTACTACACAATATCCCAACCCAAAAGTCTGTTCAGCTGCCTCAGATTTGTAGCTGGAATCAGTCAGGGCCCTGCTTTCCCAGCCTAGCTGGAAGAAGAGCAAGAATTTGGATTTGATATCCTGCCTTTCACTCCCCTTCAGGAGTCTCAAAGCGGCTAACATTCTCCTTTCCCCTCCTCTACCACAAAAAACACTCTGTGAGGTGAGTGGAGCTGAGAGACTTCAGAGAAGTGTGACTAGCCCAAGGTCACCCAGCAGCTGCATGTGGAGGAGCGGAGACGCGAACCCGGTTCCCCAGATTACGAGACTACCGCTCTTAACCACTACACCACACTGGCTCCTGCAAGGCAGGGAGCAGGTCCCCACAAGACTCATAGCTCAACAGACACTACATGGAGACTTGCAGGACACTTTGGATGATGCGAAGCTAGAGGAAATCTTCAACCAAACTGAATTACTCCAGGAATAAATTTTACAGGGCTGTATACCTCATTTGCAGTCAGATTATAAATTCTGTGCCACTGCAGACAGATATATTTACTTTCATATATTGTATTAAATAACTATCTTGAATACCAGAGAGCTGGTTTGGAATGGCATGATTGCAAGGACTTACTGAAGGGACAGAACTTACCCAACATCCACTGGGCAGGAATGTCGCTGAATGTCAAATATGTGCAAACTCAGCTTATGAAAACTGACAACTTTGAAGCTGGCTTGGGGAAGACCTACCGTATTTTTCGCTCTATAAGAAGCACGAGACCACAAGACGCACCTAGTTTTTGGAGGAGGAAAACAAGAAAAAAAAAATCCTGAATCTCAGAAGCCAGAACAGCAATAAGGATCGCTGTGAAGTGAAAGCAGCAATCCCTCTTGCTGTTCTGGCTTCTGGGATAGCTGCACAGCCTGCATTCACTCCATAAGACGCACACACATTTCCCCTTTTCAAATTCAAAATTTATTTACGGCCGTAGGCCCATACAATTAAAACAACACATTTTTAGGAGGGGGAAAGTGAGTCTTATAGAGCAAAAAATACGGTATTTCTTCTCTCCCCACCCCACTCATGGGGTAGACCAGAGAACTGGTGCCGATCTTGGGGAACCAATCTCCCAGGCCAGATCGACTCAGAAAGGTAGAAGCAACCTTAGCACAAAACTAACCCATGAAGTCTCACTCCAAAGAGGCCTAATTTAGTTCTCCGGTACACGCTTGATGAATGGAGAATTTCCTCTCGAGACTAAATTACAGACCTCGTCAGGGTTGCTCTTTCATGATCTGTTATTTAAGACGTAATTTTCCAACAGGGCTGGAACACGCAGCCATGAGCTAGGATGGTATTTGTCTTTAGCAGCTGCCATACAAGCCCCATCTCTTCCCACACTCTTCTCTCTCCCTCCCCTTGAGAGCCAGCCATTGCCTCAGCACACAAAAAACCCCACTAGGCATAACAATGCATTGGCAAGAACCTCACCAGAGAGAGAGACCTTAATTAAACCACAAGGATGGCATTTGTGCACCTTCCCTTGCACCCAATTCGCACAAAGTGGTACCGTGTCTTGTTCGAACTTGCTGAGACGCAAGAGGCGAGGAGGCTCTTCCCCCTTCAGACACAGATGATTACAACCTTGTGTCAAACTTTTCCCCCTTTGGCTTTAATGCAAAGCCTGTGATCCTCCTTTGGTTTTTTGAAGTGTCAGAGACTGTATAAACACAGCACGTTAATGTTTAGTTGACCTAACGGCTACTGGGAGCAGAGGGATTACATTGAGAACGCCCATATCTCATTAAGCACCACTGTCACCTGCCTTTTTGAGGTCATTATTGGCTAGGCCCTTAAAAATGAAAGCAGGAGATCATTTTAGCCGCTCATTAATGGCTCTGGGTGGGGGGAAGGGGAAGCGTGTGTGAAAATAGGCTACCATTGCGACTTAATAAAGAAAGGCTTGCATGTTTTTTAGTCTGTACCAACTGCAGTTTAATCACTAAGTGCTAGAAGGAAGCGGTGGTGGTTGAAGTCAAATAGACCCTTCTTATGCATTTCCCGCTCTAGCTAGCAAAAGAATTGCTTTTGGGTTCTGCAAACGGGACCCATGTTTTTGTCGCAAGCGCGTCACCTAAAATAGTGGGCACCTTAATATTAACCAGCCTTTTGAGGGTTCGTTGGGTCTTTTTTGATGCCAAATCTGCTTCTCCTCCACTATGTCCATTCCTACCATCACACAAGCTGGCCTCCTCCAGGTTGGCATTCATGTTAGACATCGCCCAACCCTCTCTACCAGCATCGAAGACAGGATGAGTCAGGTAGGAACACAAAAACGCCTGTAGGAAAGGGATTAAAAAGAAGAATTCTCAAACATGGTATCCCAAATGGTTGTAGCTCAGGGGCAGAACACATGAAGAACATCTTGTTTGCTATCAGTGGCATCTCAAGGTTAGGACTGTGAAAGACCTCTGCCCAAAACTATAGAGAGCGTAGAAAATGCAGCGCTAGGTGGACCAATGGTCTGATTTCTTATAAGGCAGCTTCCAAAAGCAGTAGTCAGTTTTTGCAGCTAGCAGAAGCCAGCACAATGATGCCCACTAGAGCCCACTAATGCAATATGGCTTTCCTGCTTCTCCCACTACAACGTCCCCAAATATGCTCTAGAGGGATGGGGAAATGCCCAGATAGCCATGGAAACTCTCAGCCTTACTTTTAGAAACTGTGTGTGTGTGTGTGTGAGAGAGAGAGAGAGAGAGAGAGAAAGAGAGAGAGAGAGAGAGAGAGAGAGAGAGAGAGCTCCTGTTTCTCTGTCCCAGCTTCGGCCAACCTAGCAGTTTGAAAGCACACCAGTGCAAGTAGATAAATAGGTACCGCTGCGGCGGGAAGGTAAACGGCGTTTCCATGCACTCTGGTTTCCATCACGGTGTTCTGTTGTGCTAGAAGCGGTTTAGTCATGCTGGCCAGATGACCCAGAAAGCTGTCTGTGGACAAATGCCGGCTCCCTTGGCCTGAAGCGAGATGAGCACCACAACCCCATATTCGCCTTCTACTGGACTTAACCGTCCAGGGATCATTTACCTTCACCGTTACCTTACCAACACACGCACAACTTAAATAACTATCTTACTAGTGTGGTGTAGTGGTTAAGAGCGGCAGTCTCGTAATCTGGTGAACCGGGTTCGATTCCCCGCTCCTTCACATGCAGCTGCTGGGTGACCTTGGGCCAGTCACGCTTCTCTGAAGTCTCTCAGCCTCACTCACCTCTCAGAGTGTTTGTTGTGGGGGAGGAAGGGAAAGGAGAATGTTAGCCGCTTTGAGACTCCTTCGGGTAGTGATAAAGCAGGATATCAAATCCAAAGTCTTCTTCCTCTTCTTCTTACTAAATCCACCAATCAATTTACATTATTGAAAGAAAACACAAGTTCTGGGTGAAACTGGAAGTTAAAGGTAAAATTGTCTAGAGGAAAAGTTATGCTCCTCTGAGAGAAGGCAGTTCTGGTCATGGTCAAAAGAGATTTCATTTGTACTTTTCTATCTAGAGCAGAGAGCAAAAGCCGTCTCACTGCTTCCAGAGTCGAGTGTGTGCCGGTGGCAAAGTTAGTCGGTGCTCTGTGACGTTAACCAAGTTAATAAACATATACCACAATGTGTATTTTCTTATTATTTACTGGCTTTCTATTCTGCTCTTCCACAGAAGCCCAGGGTGGCACACAAGAGACGCAAAACACAATCATGGTGAAAACATAGTTACAATAGAAACTAGAACCTATGTCAAAACTCAAAAACACGAAGCAACAGGGACAGCAAAATACTTCAGACTGTAATAGTTCAGACTTAAGCCCATCAGCTCGACTGTCTAGGAGTTAGCACATCAAACCCTGATATAATAATATCCCTCCGGATAGAAAATACCATAATTTTTGCTCTATAAGACTCACTTTTTCCCTCCTAAAAAGTAAGGGGAAATGTGTGTGCGTCTTATGGAGCGAATGCAGGCTGCGCAGCTATCCCAGAAGCCAGAACAGCAAGAGGGATTGCTGCTTTCACTGTGCAGCGATCCCTCTTGCTGTTCTGGCTTCTGAGATTCAGATATTTTTTTTCTTGTATCAGAAGGAAGAAGAGCGGGGGGGGGGCGAATCCTCTTTCCCCAAATAAAGATGCTGCCGACTATTTTAATATGGAACAGTCAACCTGTATATACATGAAAAGCACACGTTTCAAGATCAACAAAGGTTTCCTCCTGCTAGACGTGTGTCATCGATTCCAAAGACGTGCAAGCTTAAAACCCAGGCCCTTATTTTGACCATTTCGCGCAGTTCCTCTACGCAAGCTAGGCCATGTGCTCACTGGGCGAACGTTATACGGTTTACTTAACTGTAGGTGTAAAGCTGGGGTAGATGGTGCGTAAGTGACGATGACCAAATAGTCTGAAATAATTTTCAGACATAATGCTGGTGCTGAGGCTGTCATAGACTGTAGAGGTGCTGACAGGAAAGTATATGGCCCTGTAATAGCTTGAGAGGAGGGTGAATGAATTCCCTGGGGGAGCTATTCCCAGTCCCTCAGCATGTAGGAGCAGATAATTGTGTAGTTATATGCCCAGTGGCACTTAGAAGGGTCCAGTTCTGATAAGCATCTATGGCATTTTTGCAAATGCTATCATATAATCTTCCCCCAATATATATTTTTCTGTCCTGGGAGGTTTGAAGTATCCTGAAATACTGGGGTGAGGTAGCGGAGAGATGGCTAGCTATGAATGACCGTTCCTTACAACAGCCTAAATGCAGTAATCAGATGCACTATGAGCATGGGGGTTTATGTGGGAGTTATCATGGAGTTAGATGTGCAAGAATGTTTGATTTAGGAATAGATTCTGGATCAACAGTGTTGTAATGTATTTGGCTTCAGGCAAACTCTTCATGTTGACGAGAAGAATCCATGGGCATCTCTTTTACTGAAATTCCGTATCACTACCTCCCACATGAGAAACACATGCTAATGCAGGTCTAATATCATGCAATTCACGAGATGTGGCTTTGAGGATTACAAACATTCTGATGTATTCCCGCCATAAATGAAAATGTCATTGAATTAATACAAATGGATGCATTTAAAACTGACCATTACCATCACTTAGCAGTGGGATCCAGCCCAAACTGGAAATGATTAAATTGTGTGGGAGCATACAAAAAACCTAAAAACTGAATAAATCTTGCAAGTTTCACCCATTCCTCAAAAAAAAAAAAAGAAGAAAGGAAGGAAGGAAGGAGAGAAGGAGAGAAGGAAGGAAGGAAGGAAGGAAGGAAGGAAGGAAGGAAGGAAGGAAGGAAGGAAGGGAAAGGAAAGGAAAGAAAAGGGAGGGGAAGGTGTGAGGTTTTTTAATTTTTCCAGGATCTGGCCCTTTAAAATAATGTCCCTGTGTTGTGTACCTAACGTATTTCTCAAATATGAAACTAGCACTGATATTGACAAATATTCTCCTGGTTGCTTCTTTTACTCCACTGGCTAATAAGAACTCTAGTGCCCAGGGCTTGTTTTCTGCCAGAACCTCTGTCTCCAACAAATATAACCCAGCATTGGTTTTCAGATGGATTGGTTTATTTGGTTAGAGCAATCAGACATCCTCCGTTTTCTCTGCCCTCCAACTTTGACTTCTAATTAGTCATAGCTATCCTTTCTTGCCAGCTATGTTGGTCTGAAGAACCACCAGAGCTGACTAATGGGACCAAATTGTCACACTGGTGTCAAGTGTGCAGTAAAATTCCGAAATTAACTTCTCTACTGAAATCAAGCAGGTACCCCATATTTGCTGTAATCTAAGTAGGAACCTCCACAAGTCTTGCTCTGAAGATGCCTGAGTTTTACTCGCACCTCCAGCAACTGCATCAGGATATGTCCCAAGGAGACATCTTAGCCAATTTAGGTGACAGATTATTTTATGAAACAATATTTGAAGAATTAACATGTCTAAGTCCAATCGGACAATGGCGGAACTGTGTAAAATATGGGAATGGAATTTAGGTTATAAGCTTGAGGAAAATACCTTGAACACCATTTGGTCAAAACTGCCAACGAAACCCATCTCAACAAGACCAAAGGAAATTATGCTTAAGCAGGCATATCACTGGTATATAACCCCTGTAAAGGTGGATCATAGAAACAGCACTCTTAGCATGTTATGGGGGCACAATCAGGCTAGCACAATGCTCCAAATGTGGTGACTGTGTTCAGTGGTGCAGGTTTTCTGGCTTTCAACAAAGCGCAACAATTGTTACTGAAACTGCGCATCTAGATTCAGGCTTAGCTCTTCTTTCACTTTTTCCTGAGAGAGGTTTATGACATTTTATCTTTTATCTACTAGCAGCATCTGAGTTAGAAACCTCCCATCACTGGAAATATTCAGTACATTTTACAATATGAGACTACTGGTCCATTGTCCTAGTGGAAAAATTGACATAAGGGCAAAAGCAAGACAGACAAAGTTGTGGACATATCAGAACCATTTCTGCATTTGTAGCATGACAGAGAGACACAGTAAAACCTCCAACTATTCAGAAAAAAATTATGGCCAGACCATCTCATTTTTTGCATCAACGTCAATGGAAACGGAAATGCTGTTTGTGTGTGAACTCCCATAGCTCTCTTCTTTCAATGAGTCAAGAGCAATACAGTGGCATAGCGTGGGGGGTGCAGGGGGGGGGCCGGCTGCACCGGGCACAACATT
Organism: Podarcis gaigeae; assembly: GCF_964106915.1. Classification (NCBI taxonomy): domain Eukaryota; kingdom Metazoa; phylum Chordata; class Lepidosauria; order Squamata; family Lacertidae; genus Podarcis; species Podarcis gaigeae. The sequence continues at coordinate 9,002,865 of NC_139680.1, read as the reverse complement.
TGGGGGTAGGGTTAGGGGGCGCAAATCCACGGGTTAGGGGGTGCAAATCCACGGGTTAGGAGGCACAAATCCACGGGTTAGGGGGCGCAAATCCACAGGTTAGGGGGCACAAATTACTTGCCTTGCCCCGGGTGCTGACAACCCACGCTACGCCACTGGAGCAATACACTATATTGTTGTGTTGTTTATTTGTATTATATTATTGGATATAATAACATTGTATTGTGTATCTGGAAACACATTTCACATTTTGAAAACAGGGACTAAATCCAACGGCTTGCATAAGCTTGCAGAGGATTACATTGGGCATAACATTTCACGATCGCAACGGTGCCGTGTAAAAGGAGCTACAATCATCCGAAAGCTCTTTGAGCATGTTTTCATCCTCTTCTAACTAAATGAAAAGCACAGCACCATAAGGTAAAGGTAAAGGTACCCCTGCCCGTATGGGCCAGTCTTGCCAGACTCTAGGGTTGTGCGCTCATCTCACTCTATAGGCTGGGAGCCAGCGCTGTCCGCAGACACTTCCAGGTCACATGGCCAGCGTGACAAGCTGCATCTGGCGAGCCAGCGCAGCACACGGAACGCCGTTTACCTTCCCGCTGGTAAGCGGTCCCTATTTATCTACTTGCACCCGGAGGTCCTTTCGAACTGCTAGGTTGGCAGGCGCTGGGACCGAACGACGGGAGCGCACCCCGCCGTGGGGATTCGAACCGCCGACCATACGATCGGCAAGTCCTAGGCGCTGAGGTTTTACCCACAGCGCCACCCGTGTCCCTTAGCATTCTTTAAATCCCACATTGCAGCATTTTGTGAGCAGCGATACTGAAACAAAAACGACGACGAAGAACCTAAAATCCTGATGACGGGCCCAGTTTATTCATGGAACAGATTGCTGCTGCTGGGCCTGCCTCCAATGCTGCAACAATCCTCATGCCAGTAGTTGCTTCGCTGTCAACTAAGATACTTCAAAATTTAGCTCCCTTAGGTTTAAGCATTCAGCTCCACTACTAAGTGAACAAGCAGCAACTCCCGCAGATTTCAGATTTCCTAACGGAACTGCGCTGCAGCACTCAGGAACACGGGCATAATAGCAGACAAGTGGATTCTTCTGAAACAGCTCCACCTTCTGGTGCCTCCTTGACAAATAATATTGTCCTGGACGGATGCAGGCTGATACTGTTGCCTCAGCCCTTGGCATGGGACTGGTGGGATGAGGTTTGTTTTTAGCACATGTTCCTCTGCTTTTAAAGGTTACTTAATCTGAGTCACATTTAATTGTCTTAAGGTAAACAGATGAATCATCGCGGGAGGAGGGGGGGTTAACATCCAAAAGGTCAGGGGTTCAGGGTAGGGTTCTTTGTTGTTGTTTCTTCTTCAGAATGAAACGAAGGGAAACTGAACTGGTTGGAAAATTAAATTATTTTAGTTGGGAGTTGAGCAGACAGTGACTCAGATTTTTGCTTTCCTGCGCCTTTTACTTACGACTCTTTAACAAACAGGTATTGGGCCCACACCTGCCAGCCATGGAAAGAGCAGCGAAAGGTCAGCACACCCATCGAACAGAAGTGCTCTTGTTCCGATGGAGGAGCTCACTGGTTGACTACAGTCAAGGTTTTGATAGCCACTGCAGCTGCTTCCGGAAGTTCATACTAGGCTCACGTGCCGGCCTTTTGCCATTTACCTTGAAGAGAGATTTTGATCAGCCCATGCAAGAACCCTGCTTTCCCAAAAAATAAAAAATCAAGGGAAAGCACAGAAACTGTGCTGTAATCACTGGGAATCCTGGAGGTTATTGGCTCTGATTTTTGTTCATGTTTTCATGTATTTATTTGCTTCTTAAAGAGCCCATTAACAGTTTCTGGGGTTTCTGAGCACTGATAATGCTGATCCAAGTTACCCCCCCACAAGTCAGGAGTGCAGTTAGGGACAGGCCAAGAAAATCTCCCCAAAGTTTTTCTAGTGCAAACACAACTCCCATCTGGGGGAGCGGGGACACACCAACCTGGTAAAGGTAGCCCATCTAGGAGAAGGAACACTCAGGTCCTGAACTTCCACTGCCTTGTGGAACATCTTTGGGAGGAGAAAAGGCTATGGATTAAACCCTGCACAAATCTAGGCTGGAGTGGAGTCCCTAAGACAGCTGGGTGGTGCCTGGTATGTCTCCTTCTGGCAACTCCTGAAGCCAAGCTGGTGCCAAACACACTGCTTTGCTTTGCTTTGGCCCACACCAGCGAGGTCTTGTCATGTGGGCAACCCAGGACCTCCATATACACTGGCCAGGCCTGCATCCCAGGGTTTGGTGCAGCTAACGCAGCAGTTTGACTTCACTCCTGGAGGTGCACTTCACTGTTTCTTGGGAGAGACAGATGCCAACATAACACCTCTATTGCTAAAAGAGACTGAGGTAAAGGGACCCCTGACCATTAGGTCCAGTCGTGACCGACTCTGGGGTTGCGGCACTCATCTCGCTTTATTGGCCAAGGGAGCCAGCGTACAGCTTCCAGGTCATGTGGCCAGCATGACTAAGCCCCTTCTGGCAAACCAGAGCAGTGCACGGAAATGCCGTTTACCATCCCACTGGAGTGGTACCTATTTATCTACTTGCACTTTGACATGCTTTCGAACTGCTAGGTTGGCAGGAGCAGGGACCGAGCAATGGGAGCTCACTCCGTCGTGGGGATTCGAACCGCCGACCTTCTGATCGGCAAGTCCTAGGCTCTGTGGTTTAACCCACAGCACCACCCGCGTCCCAAAAGCGACTGAAGTTCAATGCTAATTCAAAATGATGGGGATTTGAAAAAATGATCAGATGTTGGGTTCTTACTTGGGCTGCCATTTGGTAGTCAAAGCAAGTGTCTGGAAGTATCCATTCAGTATCCTTGGTTTTTTATTTTTAATCACAGTACGGTTTTTAGAATAGGCTCGGAGCTCACCCTGGTGATTTTACTTCCACAGTATAAGCCATTCCATGTACACTGTTTATGAATATTTATTTATACTTGGTGAATACTGATAAACATACACGGGCCAGCGGGGGGGGGGGGACTTCATCCAAATACGGACTGAGCAACACTCCGCTCAAGCAGAACCCAAAAATAAAACTCTAAAGACACAATCCTCAAATATCTGTAGAACTAAACAGCCAAAGAGGAGACCTGTGCAAACATTGGAATTTCCAGTTATTTAAATGCTCCAGTTTACAAGGGCTATAGCAAGCCAGGAGTTCAAAGATGGCCAGGACCCTGATATATGTACACCATACATTGAAATTCTCCCCCCCCCCCCCCAAGAATCACGAGACTGCAAAAATTCAGGCCCAACAGAACAAACAATGGTTTGTCATGATGTCTGATTCTGAGCTCGTATACTGCCGTTTCCTCTGCCTTTGGAAATTCAATTCAGAAGTCATTATAAACAAATTAAACAAACAAACAAACAAACAAACAAACAAACTGAGCCATGTGTTTTTTCCCTTTTGTTAAAAGAGGCTTACCACAATGGTTGTTTTTTTAATTGTAAGAAATTAAAAATTATAACAAATCAGGTATTCATTTATTAAACCATTCATTTTTCTCCACCATGCTTTTCGTATTACTTAAAGGGAAACCAAACCAAACCGCTTCTTCTTCACCAGCCTTTGAACCAGACTTTCATGACCCATTTTCAATTTCCCTTATGCTACTCGCATGAAGTGCTGATTTCAGAGTAGATAAAAGCGCTTGCAGAATCTGCACATCCTTGTTCAGCGTAAAATCCCTTGCCACCACGGGTGCCTACGAATTTTATTCTATTATCAAGAAACACAATCCTGCATCATGCAGCAGATTCACACATGCTGGGAGTAAAGCTCTCCCAGTGCTTTGGTTACCCAGGTGTCCAGTACTAGTGTGAACAAGACATCAGTGAGTTTGATATGGAAGAATGCTAAAGTGCTGCTAAACGCAATACAGAAAGCCATTTCTATGGATGTGTGTCTGGAACTCCCAGCAATTTCAGAACTCTCCATTTATATCGGTTTCCAGTTGCTTGCTCCTTCCCCACAATCTTGCAAAAACAGCAGACACTCTCGCAGGACGAAGAAGAGGGGGGGGGGCACAGAGAAAAAAAGACTAATACATTCTCCTGTCATGGACTAGGAAAACAACACTCAAGTCAGTGCACCTAAAACATTTTGGAAACTCAGAAGGCTGCATAGCAACGCAGGGTCTGTTTGTGTTTACATTTTCGTTACCAGAGTTGCCTTGTGCTTTTTTCATTCCTGGCTTGCCTTTATTTATACTTGTTATTTGCAACTTTGGAGCTCTTCTGTATGTTGCCTTAGTCCTGCCTCTGTTAGTGGCTTGCAAAGGCTCTTCCAGACCAAAGACCTGGCACTGGGAAGATCAAACAAACACAGCTGCTTCTGTGTCACTCCTGCTGTTATCTGGCCGGCTGCTCCAGAAACGGTCTGAGGCACAGAGCAGAACCCAGTGCAGGTGGAGGAGACAAATAGCTTTGAGGCCAAAGGCAGTGCATGAAAATAGTTATGAATTAAATACCCATTGGCAGCGGCAGCGGCTGGTGAACCCAAGGGCACACAAGGCAACCCTTCCTCCCCCAGCCCCCCACTTAAACATTTTCTGTCACTCCAAGAACTTCCGCAACGCAGCACTGAGCAGGGATTGTGAGCCTTGTCAGCAAATACAGATTTATTTCTAAGGGCTAAGTTGGACCTAATGGAGCAGACAGACACATGCGTAAAGCTCACATGTCTGCCCTGTTCACATAAAAAGTGTGTGTGTGTGTGTGTGTGAGAGAGAGAGAGAGAGAGAGAGAGAGAGAGATTGATTTACCCTTTACGTAACAAGAAACATGCATGGGAAGTGAGTCAAACCAGCATTCTCTAGAAAAAGGGGTGCTGGAACTCACCACAAACACCTCTCTTGTTCCCTTAGAATGGCAGTGGCACCACGAGTGAGTTCTGGCTGGGGGAAAAGCCCTGAGTAAAACCCACGCCTTTTCCACTTCACCAGACCCTCCAGTGTCCCTATTTTCCAGGGACAGTCTCGGATTTACAGAAGCCATCTAAGTATCTGATCTGATCCTGGAATGTCCCACTTTTCCTTAGGACATCCATATTTTCATCAGAGAAATATTGGAGAGGATGGAGTTATGTGACCCCCGAGCCAAGGAGATAAGTATCTATACAACCTGTAAGCAGCCCTGTATAGGGACGTTTTTAATGTTTAATGTTTTATTATTGTTTTCTATATTTTGGTGCTGCAGGAGACTCTTGAGAGCCCCATGGACTGCAAGAAGATCAATCCTATCCATTCTGAAGGAAATCAGCCCTGAGTGCTCACTGGAAGGACAGATCCTGAAGCTCCAATACTTTGGCCACCTCATGAGATGAGAAGACTCCCTGGAAAAGACCCAGATGTTGGGAAAGATGGAGGGCACAAGGAGAAGGGGACAACAGAGGACGAGATGGTTGGACAGTGTTCTCGAAGCTACCAGCATGAGTTTGACCAAACTGTGGGAGGCAGTGGAAGACAGGAGTGCTTGGCGTGCTCTGGTCCATGGGGTCACGAAGAGTCAGACACAACTAAACGACTAAACAACAACAACATATATGAGAAGCCACCCAGGGTGGCTAGAGCAACCCAGTCAAATGGGAGGGGCACAAAGAATATTTTTTTTATTATGGAATAGGACATCCCTTTTTTCATCAGAGAAATGTTGGAGGGTATGCCTTACTCCACAGTGCTATGTTGTTGATATAAGCATAGAGGAGTTCAGCATAGAGGAGATCAGGGGGTAGAAAGCACTGTTGTAATTAGGGTGGCCAACTTTGTAGTCCTCTCTTTGAAGCGCTGCCTGGTCTAAGTCCAGTTTAGGGGTAAAGAACCAAAGGAGGGCTGTTTTTCTAATTGAGGCCTTGAAGATGCCCAATCTACAGCTAGCAGCCAGATAATGGACAGGTACGCAGGTCACAGACACCCCCTCCCATTCTGGTGAGCTGTTAATGTAGTTCAATTTAATAATAGCATCTTGTTTTCTAAATTCAAGGATGCATCTCTGTGGGATGGGCTTTGCATCTCTACTGCAGGAAGAAACATTAATCTGGCACTACGGTGCCCAAACAAGCGCCATACAAAGTGTGGAGCAATGCATTCAGCGGTGCGCAATACTGGACTTGCCCTGCCCTCCATCTCTTCTCCCGAAGAAGGAAGTAATGATCAAGTCAGGACAAACACAAATTCTTTTCTACTTAGGGTCTGCCCTGACTGGGATGGGGGAGGACGCACGGAAAAGAGAGGTACAGATTTAGAAAAAGGCAGGAACCTGGAACTGTGCTTATGCACAGTTCACATTCTTCCTCACAAGAGCAGGGGCAGGGCAGGATGAGGCCATTTGCAAACCAGAGATTCTTGCATCTCTCAGAGCAGGTAGAGAAATTCTCACCCCATTTGGGGGTCTTAAGAGCCCATTACAGGAACACAGTTTCTCTCCTAAAAACCATATACATTTGTGCTCTCTTGATTCCTTTTCCCTGTTCCCTTTGCAGAGAGTTTTCCATACTTTGACCTCGACTTCGAAAGCACTCCAAAGGATTTCTGTAAGACTGATGTACAGCAGTCCCCCCCATCTCTATATAGACTTTCCACTGGTGTGCAAACAGATCAAGGTGGAAAAAGGGAACTTAAAGGTAACCAAGCAAGGTGGTAAATTGAAAGAAATCCTTTATGTAAAAAGGTGAACAGCTCTTCTTCTTTTTTCCCTTTCCAGAAAAAAAAAATTGTTTCAAAGCCAGTATACTTGGTCTAGAGGAAATGAATAGTTCACAGTTCATATGTAGCTATCTATCCACTTGGGCAAACATCGACACGTCAATAAATGAAATTCAGGCACTGGATTTATTAATAGCATGCATTTTCAAGCCTCCAGTGACTTTATATTTAAATTACTAATGATGACGAACATACTACTTTGTGGCTTTTCTCAATATAAATAGAATTGGAAACCAGGACCATTTGAATGCAGGTATCTTAGCAGCCTAAGCAAAGCAATGTTTTTGACTTTTCAAATGGCTAATGCTTACACTGCCATACAGACCACAGCAACCACAAAGCCGACACACCAAGAGAGATATTCTGGTAAGTGTAGGAAATAGAGTAATTAAACATAACAACATGTATTGACAGAATGGCTCACTTCAGATAGAATGGTTGGAAAACCATGGTTTGCTGCTACAATGATGAGCTACAGTAAACCTTAAGCTTATCAGTTTTCCCTACTCGTCTCCTATGTAACATCTGCAAGGAGAAGCTTTCCATTTTCAGCTAAAGACAATTCCCCATTGTGTCAAAATTTGTTTAAACATTGGCTAATAAGGACACATTATGCTCAAACTGTGATTTCAGATCCTGGCTTGTTGTCAAAGCATAGTTTAAAATAAACCACAGTTCCTTAAATTGCAATGTCACAGGAAATCGTAGCAGCTAACATTCTAGGCCTTCTTCCATGATCACAACTTTCCTTTTGGTGCCCAGCCTCCTTTGAGGCACTGGTTGCAAACGGGTGTCTTGCAATAGCTGTAGTATTCTCACAGTTTGCATCCCCTCCTTTGCCTGCTGCTTCTCTCTCTGCTCACGCGCCACTGTCTATTTCAATGAGAAAGGTACCAGGGGACACTGTGCTCACTCATTCCTGCTGCCTCCCTCAGTAAGAACATGAAAAGAGCCCTGCTAAACCAGGCCAAAGACCCATCTAGTCCCGGAAGCCTGCAAGTTGGACATGAGTGCAACGAAACTCTTTAATCTCATGTTCCCCAAGAACTGGTATTCAAAGACATACTGCCTCCGACAGTTGACGGAGAACTTCAGAATGGATAGCCTCATCCTCCACAAATCTGTTTAATCCTCATTTAAAGCTATCTAAACCCATCATTAAGGGACGCAGGTGGCGCTGTGGGTTAAAGCACAGAGCCTAGGACTTGCCGATCAGAAGGTTGGGGGTTTGAATCCCCACAACGGGGTGAGCTCCCATTGCTCGGTCCCTGCTCCTGCCAACCTAGCAGTTCAAAAAGCATGTCAAAGTGCAAGTAGATAAATAGGTACCCCTCTGGAGGGAAGGTAAACGGTATTTCTGTGCGCTGCTTTGGTTTGCCAGAAGCAGCTTAGTTATGCTGGCCACATTATCCGGAAGCTGTACGCCGGCTCCCTCGGCCAATAAAGCAAGTCACCAATAGACTCCACAAAGCAATTAAGCCACCAACTGCTTAAAGAGGATTGTTTCTGCCAGATTCACTGTAACCTCTATGTGATTTTATTATAATTATTTCAATCAGCTGGCTGGGACATTTCCCAGTTAAGGGACTCAAAGCCAAAATATATAAGTCAGGGGACCCAGACCTGCAGTCAGGTGGTCTGCAGCATGTCTGTGGATTTGTAGTTGAGATGGCACATCCATCACATTAAATGCTCATATTGATTTTTAATTGTATTTTTATTCCTTAATTTAGTTCCTATATTGTAGTTTAGCCTAGTAGCTTGGATCCTATGGAATTCAAATTGCAATGCGATAAAATACAGTGTGCAAGAAATAAAAGGAGCAATTAAAATGCAATAAAAATCATAACACATCAAGCATAGGGCATTAAACACGCTACAACACGCAGCAAAATCACTGAGTTGTCTGCCCAGACCCTCAGCCATTCTTAAGTGATCTTTGTGGGGGTGAGGGGTGGGGAGTTTAGGAACCACTGATATAAGAAGATACATCTATCAATCAAGCATTTCCCAGTAAAACAGAAGCCCTTTGTGAATTGGCTATCAGGAACTTGTGCTGTTCCATACTGTAATCACAATCTTCCCTTTAGGAAAACTCCTTGGGATTTAGGATTAAAGAACTACCTGCCGTTGAACCAGCTGGCCTTTCAAATAATTGAAAATATCACAACTTTGGGTATTGTACTGAGATCATTTTAAAGCAAGCATGGGCAAATGTGTCAATTTCAATTTCTCTCAGTTCCTCAATCCTAAATTCACATTTCCACATCCACTTGTGAAACACGGAATGAAAATTCACCAGAAAATTCTCCTAATAAAAATTTCTCTCTCTCTCTCTCTCTCTCTCTCTTTCTTTGCAAAGTATTGCAGAATTCAGAAGTGCAAATTATGAAGGGTGGCTCAGATTCAGTTTGTGTATTGTTTCAGAAAGTATGAATTTAAAAGGCAGATGTGCCTTTAAATGCAAATTGAATCAATTTTTCCACTATCCCTATTTTCATAAGTATGTGATCAAAAAGGGGTCAGGGAAGTGATCTGCAGCCTGACCTATTTCAGTAATAAAATTTTAATAACTTTAAACTGACAATTCGGTACAATGGTTCTGCCAAAGGATTGAAGGACAAGTGCACTCATATTTAGAAACCTTACTCTCCACCCCATTTAAGTACTAGAGGATCACTTAATGCAAAAGGCTAAGGATGCTTGAGGTATGCAATTTTTCATGGATCCCCATATAGACAGAACTGATACTTCTGGTTTTACTGTTTCCCAGGCACTGCAAAACCAAACCATGCCCTCCTGTGGAAAAACCAGCAGCAGAGCTAAAATTAGTTCTCTGAAAATCCTTTCCATTCAGAGTTGCCAGAGAACCAGGAACTCAGAGCAGAACATATGCATACAGGAACTGCGCCAGTGCTTCAAATCCATGATGAACTTCATTACGATGAATTAATTTGCAAGTCAAGACCTGGAAGCAAAAGTAAAATGGTACTGAGAAATCACGCTTTCCAAGAGTAGAGAACTAGGCTGTGTTCAGCTGCAGTTAGAGAACAAGGTTTTATTCAATTCTGCGCTGAAAATGATATCGGGGTGGAGGGGATGCTAAATTCTGCTTATCGCAAAGTTGCATCAAGTAACTTTGTATCAAGGGACGCGGGTGGCGCTGTGGGTTAAACCACAGAGCCTAGGACTTGCCGATCAGAAGGTCGGTGGTTCAAATCCCTGCGACGACGTGAGCTCCCGTTGCTCGGTCCCTGCTCCTGCCAACCTAGCAGTTCGAAAGCATGTCAAAGTGCAAGTAGATAAATAGGTACCACTCCAGCGGGAAGGTAAAGGGTGTTTCCATGCGCTGCTCTGGTTCTCCAGAAGCGGCTTAGTCATGCTGGCCTCATGACCCAGAAGCTGTACACCGGCTCCCTCGGCCAGTAAAGCGAGATGAGCGCCGCAACCCCAGAGTCGGCCACGACAGGTCCCTTTACCTTTAACTTTGCATCAAGTAACATTTTAAATTATGTGTTTGTGCAATTTGTTTTTACTTCCCAGTATGACTCTTCCCTTGCTCTTCGATATTCATAAGCAGATTCATCTGGAGTGGGAGCTCAATAAAATATAGATAACGATGTCAGAGAGAGGGACATGGAAGTTTCTGTTCTCTGGTATTGTCCCAGCAGGAAAAAGGTCTATGCCCTAAAGCCTACTATCAAGCGCTAGATCTAACAGCATATGTCAAGCCTTCATGGCTGATGGTAGGCATTTTCAAGAGTCAATAGCAAACACTGTGTTCCTGCCCTTCTGTTGCTGGGTGCAGAAGAAGGGACATCCTCTGAAGGCATCTCTTTACAGGTGGATCTGCTGGTGAAGGTACTCAACTTTGCTCAGAGTTAATGTGGTGCTTGCCCAGCTGAAACAAACCCCAAAGAGCAACAGAGAGAGCCCTGAACCATACAGCTTTTTACTGTTTTGGGTTTCCATGTTTTATCTTGCATAATTCAAACACTGGACCATAAAGAAGGCTGATCGCTGAAGAATTGATGCTTTTGAATTATGGTGCTGGAGGAGACTCTTGAGAGTCCCATGGACTGCAAGAAGATGAAACCTATCCATTCTGAAGGAAATCAGCCCTGAGTGCTCACTGGAAGGACAGATAATGAAGCTGAGGCTCCAATACTTTGGCCACCTCATGAGAAGAAGGGAAAACTCCCTGGAAAAGACCCTGATGTCGGGAAAGATGGAGGGCACAAGGAGAAGGGGACGACAGAGGACGAGATGGTTGCACAGTGTTCTCAAAGCTACCAGCATGAGTTTGACTAAACTGCGGGAGGTAGTGGAAGACAGGAGTGCCTGGTGTGCTCTGGTCCATGGGGTCATGAAGAGTCGGACACGACTAAACGACTAAACAACAACAATAACAAAATTCAAACACGGGGAGATCCATGTTTTATGTTGCAAAATTCAAACACAGGGAGATCCTATCTTCAGACAACGGTCCTTCTAGCATAGTCCATCAGTTTTCTATTCAGTAGCAGCACCAGTGCTTCTTACCTGGCACTGGTGAGGTTGGGCCTGTATGGTTGTACTGGGGTAACCACTGCCACCATTCCAGCATTCCCAATGGTCTACCAGCTTCACCATGGCTCTGTACCTTTGTATGTTATGTCCTCTCGTATATATGCATTTTTACGAATACTTTCCTGCACTATAAACATTTTTGTACCCTTTTATTTTTTCCATTGGAGAGGTGCTTTGCAAAATTGGGAGATGTGTGAATAGCTGTGTTTTAGTTCGTATGTTGGCTTGGACACCACCTCTACAGAGAGACTTCATCTCTCAAAAAAAGTACTGACCATCTGAGTGAGAACTAAGCTTCTGGCTTTTACCTTAAAAGAAGCTATGAAACCCACCTGTGTACATAATTGTTTGAAACAAACCTCCCGAGAGCCCCTCTATCTATCCTCCAAACAAAGGAGTCACCGGGAGAAGGAAACTAGTCTTGCCTGTGATAATTCATCTTGAACTGGGATTTGGGAAGAGCTTCTGCCAATAATAATAATAATAACAACAATAACAACAACAACAACAATAGTAATAATAATAATAATAATAATAATAATATTTTTTATTTATACTCCGCCTTCCCCAGCCAAGGCCGGGCTCTGGGTGGCTAACAAGCAATAATAAAAGCAAGTTGAATGAATACAACTTAAAAACAAGATTAATATACAACATTAAAATATTAAAACATTAAAATGCAGCCTCATCACAGGAGGATAAAGGAAAAAGAAAGAGGGGGGAAAAGATGATAGTTCTTAATCTATCATCTTTTTTTAAAAAAGGGGGGGTATTTTTAAGCCTACCTGTCAGACATAACCCTGATTTAATTGTTTTTAACAGGTTGTTAATGAAAAGGAGGCATGGCTTCCATTTGCCCTCATCAAAGCAATACCAATTAGTGTAAAACAGTTTAAATCTGTTTTCTTGGCTAGCAGAAAGGGTGAAAGGAATTCGACTTCTTAACAGAAACGACAGGCAAGATGTCAAAATGAAGGCCCGGATTACTAGCAAATGACAACCGCTGGCCCCACCCCACCTTCAGACCCCCAACCACCCGCATTTGTGTCACTTTACACAAATCCTTCACTTATTTACATTCGCTGTTTCTTTTCTACCTCTATGGCATCTATACCACATCTGGTCCTCCACTTCCTTCAGGGAAAACCTCTCCAAACCCAAAGAAGGAGAGAGAAAATGATTGAAAATGAATAGATGGTAGACAACTAAAAGTGGGAAGGGTTGGGCATGTGAGTGTGTAAAGGTGTGAGAGGCTGAATATATGAAGGGGGAAGAGAGAGGCAGCCCCACCTATTTTTTACTTGGCCCTGCGCTTGTTCTTTAGATGTCCCTTTTATGAAGAGGCACATAGTGAGACCATTGATCCCCTGCTGGTGAGGCTCACTGACCTCGCAGAAAAACAAAAATTTGACCTTTTCCTGTTAGGCAAAGACCATAAGATGACCCGGATGATCACCAGATTCTGTGTACAGATCTGTAGGCACAGACCATCCCCAACCCAAACTAGTTCGTTAAGAAAATCCCCAAACTCAGTTCCATGGGTGACTCTGGGTCATCTCTCTGTGGTAGCTTATCTTAAAGCTTTAAGTGTCTATATGCTTATTGCATTTATAAATTTTAAATTTATTGTTGTACATTGTTTTAAATGTTTGCTTTCCTTCTGGGATTGTACTCCCAATTGTGTTTTATAAGCTGGTCTCCGACCGTAATAAATTATCTATCTACTTGGCCCTGACTCCAGCCACTAGGTTGTGGCCCCCAATCACTTTCCCTCAAGTAGGCTTGTCATATTGCAAACAGTAATTATCTGTTGTTGAGCTTTTTTTTTTTCAAAATTGCAAAAAAAAAGTCTATTTTTATGGAAAATCCGGATTTCCCCGGAAATATTTCAGGGACCTATATTTTCCTGTTACTCTGTAAAATATGATGCACGTTTACAAGGCTATAAAACTGGTTATTCACTTGCACCATCCATTGCCACAGATCATCAGTCTTGTTGCAATCTGATGTGAGGTACTCCTCTGTGGTCCAAGTGAAGGGGAGGCATATTATGTCTCTACCCCCCCCCCAACACTTAATGACTTGAAGTGGAACTAATAGACACAGTTTCAACTGAACACCTGTCTTGAAAATATTGCTTATGCAACAATGATGTTATACCAAGGAAAAGTAAATGCACTTTGTGGTGGTTGGAGAAGACAGTGAGTAAATATGTTAGCAGCAGTAAAAGTGAGGCTGTTTTCCTCCTTTTACTTAAACTAAAATATAACTAACAGAATCCCTGATCTCAGCTCTTAAAAATCTGTATTTCAAGAAGTTTGTTTATTATCCTTGCTACTTAAAGGGGCAGGGACGTGGGTGGTGCTGTGGGTTAAACCACAGAGCTTAGGACTTGCTGATCAGAAGGTTGGCGGTTCACATCCCCACAACGGGGTGAGCTCCTGTTGCTCGGTCCCTGCTCCTGCCAACCTAGCAGTTCGAAAACACGTCAAAGTAGATAAATAGGTACCGCTCCGACGGGAAGGTAAACGGCGTTTCCGTGCACTGCTCTGGTTTGCCATTACTCCCTCAGCCAATAAAGCGAAATGAGCACCACAACCCCAGAGTCGTCCACGACTGGACCTAATAGTCCGGGCTCCCTTTACCTTAACCATACCCTCCATCATTGCTCTGATGAAAATAGGGATATCTTAAGGAAAAGCAAGACATTCAGGGATCAAATAATAAACCAGGATGGCTTCTTTAAATCCGGAGCTGTCCCTGGAATATGGGGACACTTGGAGGGTCTGCAATTCAGATCCAAGAGTTGTGTTTGTCATACTGTTTGTTTCCCTTACCTCTGTGGCTTCATCTGTTCATCTATCCTGTTCCTCTGTTTGCTCTTGGTAAGATTACTTGATTAAGAGGAGTCCTTGATGAAACAAGGATTTCCAGAATGCCCACAGAAAAAGAACAATCCCAGTGAAGGCAACAATACCCTTGGTCTTCTATTTCCATGCCAAATGTCTGAAAGTTCACAACAATCAGCCACAGGGGACAACACTGATGCATGGCTCCCAATATTTTCTACATGGATTCATCCTCCCCCCTTCTACTAAACTGAAACACTACAAAAGCAGAAGACCTCATTTCCAGTTTAACAGTCAGACCTGCTATGGCTCTTTCACTTTTATTACTTGAGCCATTGCGACTTTATGTATGACACTTCTCACCTTCCTGATATGTTTTAAGACTTATTGTTATTTTCACTCAATGTTTTAACCCTTCCCCCCAAAAGCAGACAGAACTCCCATCCTCTATCCTCCGGGGGGGGGGGGGGGGCGGGAAGTGTCTTTTCCTCTCATTTCCCCCCTGATAGGGTTCATAATTAAAGACATGGGGTGATGTGGCCTGCGCATCTAATTGCAGCATATGATCAAGGATTGCAAGCACTATGCTGAATGCACAACTGTGGTATCTAATTATCACGTTGACTGACAGTAGGATTTTCTCTCCCCTCTTTGCAGAGGTGAAGGCGTATCTGACAGATTACAGCTCTGCTTTGAAGTCAGATGCATATATACAGAATTAAAGATTGAGGACTTCCCAAATGCATTTCAATGTGGGTTATCCCTGTCAGCCATTTCCCTTCTTTATTTACTACAGCTTGCTTTGAAGTGGCAGAGCATAGTCTATGCTGCTGGGGCATATTAGTAAGGGATGGTATGCCTCTTGGTAGCTCGAAAACCGAAGAGAAGCAGCCTTGTGCTACCCTTCATATAAAAAACTTGGAGATTTTAATGCCTAATTCATCTGGGGAGGAAAAAAAACATTACAATGCAGAGGGGGAAAACTTAGCTCCAGTCTCACTCTTGAGCTTCTGTTGTTGTTATTATTATTATTATTATTATTATTATTATTATTATTATTATTATTATTATTTACTAATTGCTTCCCATATGACGTCTTGAAGTGATTTACAATATAAAAGCATTTATAAAGCAGTTAAAACAATTGCCTGCAAAAACCATTATGAAAAGCATCTACAAATATGTATACAGTGGAAGCTCGATTGTCAAAGTAGAATGTTTCGGCTTTTGAACACCAACAACCTGGAAGTGAATGCTTCTGTTTTTGAACTCACCTCAGAAGTTGAATGGCTTCCGAGACATGTTTCTCCATTTTTTCAATGGAATTTTGCTGACTGGCAATTGCGCCTCGGTTGTCAAATGTTTTGGAAGTCAAATGGTCTTCCGGAACGGACTGCGTTCAACAACCAAGGTTCCACTAAAAGTTTTAAACAACAACACAGGCATAAAGTCAATTCTGATCCAGGACAGGTACGACCTGGGATAAAGATTTTAGAAGACTTCTAAATAGCTCTTCTTTTCCCCTTTTGTAATATTCAGCAGGATTTGCTTTGTGTTGCAATGTCATGGTGTTCCGTTTCCTTGTTCTCACTCCGTATCCCTGACTGCCAGTGACGAAACAGTGCAGAAAGTTGTGACATCATGAAACCATGGATGTTCTACAAGGCTTACAAAAGGAAGGCGGGAGAAGAGCTTAGATGGTCTGTTGTGTCACCTCTCATTTGAAGGCCTCCGAGACCACGGAAGACCTCCAACCCTTCACCCCTGTTGCTAAATAGTCATGACCAGTGTTTTGTCAATGGGTGGTCTTAGTGGTATCTTTCTATCCCATATGGATGAGAGGGAGAGGAAACCAAGGACATCGCACTCAGTATGAAGAAATAGAACAACAACAACAACAAAATGCCAAGCCAAGGAGCTCTGTATGGTCTGTTTCCCATACGGGTGAGCAGCAACACCTCTCTATCTCACTTTTAATTTCAGATAGTATGTACTCTAAATGTGTGTGTCAACTGGTGTAAACACAGACATCTGGTTGGCCATTTTTTATTTTATTTTTTATTAAATATTTTCTTGATTTACAGAAGTATGTGTAATGTCTCTTGTATTTTTTCCCATGTAACGTTTTTACAAATCAGTTTCATTTGTTGAGACATTATGAAGAAAAGGGGTGGAGAGGGGGGAAGATGGGTGGGGGTGGGGTCGGGTAGCGATGTTTCTATTTTGCTTAATGTATGTAGGGTTTGGTGTCAGCGTTGCTTGTTCAGGTTCTCTGCTGTTCACTTGTGTTCGTTTGGTGGTGAGAGAGGTTGGGGTTGACCTAGGGTGTGGTTGTTTGTTTGTGATTGGCTGTGGTGGTCTTTGTTTTCATGTGTGAGTGTGGTGGGTGGGTGTTTTGGATCAGGTTATCCATATTGATTTGGTGGATTTTTGTCATTGTCTTGTTGTGTTGTGTATGTGATAAAGGGGAGCCATACCGGGGTGCCCGTGTCAGTTTCAGTTTATTGGTTAATTTTTCTAGTAAGGCTGTTTCCCATACTATTTGGTACCATTGGTCCATGCTTACTCCTGACAGGTCTCTCCAGTGTCTGGTTATGTTGTTTCTAGCTGCTGAGAGTAGGTGGGTTATGAGTTCTTTGTGGTGTAAGTGGGCATTGTTGTCTTGGAAGATGTTTAGTAGGGCCATTTCTGGGGTGATTTCTAATACTTGCTTGGTTATTGTACATATTTCTCGTATATGACTGTTGTCCAGAATAGTTGGATTTTATTCAGAAACTTCCATATTGTTCATAACACACTGGGATGACTGAAAGAGGGTATTTGTTCGTTTCTACACTGAACTGAGCTAAAAATCGAGCTGTTTCTTTGTGATGGGGTAAACAGAGAGAATTTATTGTCTAAACATATTTTGTGAATTTCGAATAGTTTATATGAGGCTGACACCCCCTAGAGGGTTTTGTTTTGGAAATCTCTTTCTCCGTGTTTGTGTGCCTGCATCACCCAAAGTGTGTTTGCTTCCTCAGAATAGAGATAAGTTTCCAGTGCTAGATGGTGGGAGCAAGTGGGGGCAGCACATCTCCTTCTTGGTGCTTAAATTCTCCTAATGTGTTTGTGCTTCGGTTGCCGTCACGTTTTGCTCTGTGCCAGAGAATTGCATGGGGTCGGCATTTTGGGGTCTAGCCTTGTGGCACGATGGCAAGAGACCTTTTCAAGAATTTGATTTTGCTAAACTTCCCGTGGTGAGAGAACAGGCCAGCTTGCTTTCAGGGGCAAAGCAGCTACTTGAGAAGACTTGAAAGACTCTAATGTTCTCCTTTTGCTATGTACTATTTCCTTCTGGCCATCGGGAACAAATTTAGTTTCTATTGGATTTGTCAAGCTGATAGGAGACCTTGTTGTGTGGGAGAGTGTTTGGCCAGAAGAACACATCTGGTCAAGATCTTCAGCTTGCTTGATCTAGGACTTCAGAAGCAGACAATCAATGCTGAGGCCAAGAGGTGTTTTTTTCCCCCTGCCGCATAGCCTCCACAGCTGGAACTCTTTGTGAACTGATACATCCAATTCTTCTGCAAAGACCGTAATGTTGCTTAGCATTTTATAAGGCATTTACATCTCCCTAATTCACCCCAGTGAACAGACAGGGAGTTGCTTTTTAAACCTCCATGTGGAAAAGTTTTCATGGCAACTACTGTTGGATACCAGATGGGAAAATTAAATTAATAGGATTGGGGGGGGGGTAATATTGTCCTATACAATTTATAATTATTGTCCTATGCAATCCTGCATATTATGTGATGCCTCCTTAATTGTAATCATCTATGGATACCCTCCCAAGTCTTGGAAAAGTTTCTAATTGTAAATGAAAATAAATACTATATGTGGAAATGGCTGGCTGTTATTTAAATGTGTCTGCAATTTGTCACAAAATAGAAAATAATAGCCGTAAACATACTCTTCAAATTCATGGCCCTTCTTCCAGCATATGTTAGTAATGTTGCAGCTGAATAGCAAAGTAACATGTTTTTAAGAATTAAGTGTCAATTTATGTTTGACTTGCAACTGTCAGGATGGCTTCATGTTTCCCTGTGCTCTTGAAAAAAATGGTAATTAACCAAGTATCAAATAGAGATGGAGGGTGCAAGTTTTAGTTGTTTATGATGGGCAGTGAGAAAACATCAATGGAATCAAATGCATCCATATACTGGTCTGTGACCGAAATAAAGTTTGATACAGATACTACAAATGAATATCTCTTGAGTTAGGCACATATAAGGCCCTAGTCCTCACTGAGGTGGATTAAACTATGCCTAGGCTGTACTTCTTCAGGTGGTAAAAAAAAACTGCTGCTGATATCAATATTGCACAGCAACAACAACAACAACAACAACAACTTAAGACCGGGCTCAGGGCAGCTAACAACCAATAATAAAAACAAGTTGATGAAAATACAACTTAAAAAACAAGATTAAAATACAACATTAAAACATTAAGATGTAGTGATTGGATTCATAAGAACTGACTCCTTTTTAAAAGAAACATTGTCCAGACCCATAAAAATATTTTTCAAACTTTTACTTGCAGAACTCTTCAAAAACAGAGGAAAATACATCAAATGATATGCCCCAAACATCCATACTATGTCTTGTGCTGTGCAGCAAAGGCTCAGCATCTTAGAAGTAAAAGCTAATTCCGAAAATCCAAATTGTGTCTCTCCCCCACAGTCTGCATCCCAGCTTTCACTGGCCTTAGGCTATGTAACTCTCGGAGAACCATTTGACAACCTTTTGTGTTCATTGGAGTTCAGAGAAAAACTATCAGCCACCACCCTTTCAAGATGGCAAATTTGCAGCTCAATACCTTTGCCACCTGATCTAAGGTTACAACACTCAAATGATAGCTAGCAGAAAACAAGAATTGGTTACTTATCAACTCAGCAAGAGCTCAGAGTGCTCTTCTTGGATTCAATATAGCCCCAAGGAGAAGCCCCATGTTAAAGCCTTCTTCAATACACAAAACCATTCCCATTTCAGTGTCAATTAAACCAATTACAGTGGTACCTCGGGTTAAGTACTTAATTCGTTCCGGAGGCCCATTCTTAACCTGAAACAGTTCTTAACCTGAAGCACCACTTTAGCTAATGGGGCCTCCTGCTCCCGCTGCGCCGCCGGAGCCCAATTTCTGTTCTTATTCTGAAGCAACGTTCTTAACCTGAGGTACTATTTCTGGGTTAGCGGACTCTGTAACCTGAAGCATATGTAACATGAAATGTATGTGACCCGGGGTACCACTGTATATACACCAAATACACCATAACTGAATGCGCCTCCATACAAAACAAGAAGTTCACCCTCATACACCAGTTGAGATCACTGCACACACTCAACTTTGTTATTCTGGATTGAGTTCCTTTTGGGTATGCAAATAAACTCCTTTCTTTTCTTGTGTTTATTGGAGACAACAAGCTGACTTGCACTTTATTCAGTGACCAAGGATCATCCCAGCTCAGGATAAATTATCAGGGGATGCTAAAGTTCTTAGTCTACACATTTCTGCTGCCCTTCAAGAAAGAGAGGGGAGAGGAAATCCTTCACCAGAAGAGGACATTTCATAAATTCATAAATAAACCCTGCACAAATCAGGTGGTATAGCATACATTGACAGAAGCCAAACTGGAGATAAAAATAGAGCTGGATAACTTTAGAAAGACCCAGAAAAAATATATTCTCCATCTCCAAAAATATATTTGGTAGTAAGCAGATTTGCAGGTCTTCACTAGCAAGCAGCACAAATCCTGCAGAACCACTCCTCTATAGCAGATATCATACTCTGCACATTATTTATTGCAGGATCTGATCCCTTGCAGGAAATGCGGCACAACACTCTGTGCTTCATTTGAAACAAAGGAGAAATTCAATGGGCTTATAGGTAAGTCCCATTATCAAGGGGGAAGAAACATTTTCCAGTGGTGGAGAGTAACATTTGCCATTGAGAAGAAGCCTTGTGGAGCTTCTCCTGCCCTCTGCCACCTTCTTCCCCTTTCTCAAGGTAATTGTTTTATTGTGAGAGACTTAAAAAAATAAATTGGGAGGTCACCTATTCCTACCCTATTTCTAAGCAACCAACAGTACCCTTTCACAGAATGCAATAAACTATGTCAGCACACATCACTCTGAATATTACAACCACATATTGCCTTGTTGTTGTTGTTGTTTAGTCATTTAGTCGTGTCCGACTCTTCGTGACCCCATGGACCAGAGCACGCCAGGCACTTCTGTCTTCCACTGCCTCCCACAGTTTGGTCAAACTCATGCTGGTAGCTTCGACAACACTGTCCAACCATCTCGTCCTCTGTTGTCCCCTTCTCCTTGTGCCCTCAATCTTTCCCAACACCAGGGTCTTTTCCAGGGAGTCTTCTCTTCTCATGAGGTGGCCAAAATACTGGAGCCTCAGCTTCAGGATCTGTCCTTCCAGTGAGCACTCAGGGCTGATTTCCTTCAGAATGGATAGGTTTGATCTTCTTGCAGTCCATGGGACTCTCAAGAGCACCATAATTCAAAAGTATCAATTCTTCGGTGATCAGCCTTCTTTATGGTCCAGCTTTCACTTCCGTACATCACAACTGGAAAAACCATAGCTTTAACTATACGGACCTTTGTTGGCAAGGTGATGTCTCTGCTTTTTAAGATGCTGTCTAGGTTTGTCATTGCTTTTCTCCCAAGAAGCAGGCATCTTTTAATTTTGTGGCTGCTGTCACCATCTGCAGTCATCATGGAGCCCAAGAAAGTAAAATCTCTCACTGCCTTCATTTCTTCCCCTTCTATCTGCCAGGAGGTGATAGGACCAGTGGCCATGGTCTTAGTTTTTTTTTATGTTGAGCTTCAGACCATATTTTACACTCTCCTCTTTCACCTTCATGGATCACTGCCTTGCTGTGGCAAAGGGGCTTGAATAACTCAGAGAAGCTATGAGCTATGCCGTGCAGGGCCACCCAAGATGAACAGGTCATAGTGGAGAGTTTTGACCAAACGTGATCCACCTGGAGCAGGAACCGGCAAGCCACTCCAGTATCCCTGCCAAGAAAACTCTATGCACAAAGACAACAGGCACATTGCCTTATCAGGGAGCCAATGCATTTCATATGAGATATGTTTTTAAAACAGAGCAGGAAATTGCCATGGAAATGTTTGAACCCTGAGCCCCCCGAGCCAATATGGATGACATGAAATCTAGCCACATCAACTCTGCCTATAAAGAGTGACACTACAGCAACTAGCTGCACTCAAACCAATCCTTCAATATGCATATAGCAATCGCCTGTCACACATCAGACTAGCACTGCTTAATATCCCGCTCTTTCCTTGCTCACATACTTAAATATTTCTTAAACTGCAGAAGCTGCGTAGCTAAGCAGCTGTGGCCTGTCGCAGGGCAAGGATCCAGAGAAGTCATTAAGAAGAACAGCAGGTAGAGGGATAGCTGGAAAAGTTTTTTAAAGCTTCTATAAATAGGGGGAAAAGGCAGGGAGATGTCTAACTTTTGCATCTATGTTTTGGAAATATGCACTGTCTAGTCATACAGCCACTTCCCTCTCCAACATATGGATTAGACATTATCTTAATGACACCCACTTCCCACTGATGATTGACTGAGGTTGCCACACTTTGCCAACAAATGCAAATTTCCATGAAGAGACTTCGGTTGTAGCACACACATGCTTTAGCTACTTAACCATTTGCTCAAAGTCATAGGTTTAGTTAATTAACTTGTGCAGAACCATCATGTCAAGATAATTTAGACTTTGTGTATTTGTTTAGTCCAGGGGTAGCCAGTATGATGCCTCCAGATGTTGTTGGACTACAACTTATCTGAGTCCCAGCCAGTATGGCCACTGGTCAAGGAAAACGGGAGACACCCGGAAGGCTGCAGGTCAGCCACCCTAGATTTAGTTCATTAGGCAAGTAGCAGTCAAAGTCCACTGGACAAATAACTCATGTAGCAACCTCAAATCCCATCCCGGAAAGGTTTCTTCCAACACAGAAAAAAAGAAAAACCTGTCAGGCAGCACAGATGAGAACAGCCGTGTATCAACTGAGCAGATCCCTTCTCAGAAGGAAATAAGAACGCTTTTCAAAATGGGGAGTAGCCCAAGTTGGCCCACAGATAAGGCAGGGTGAAGCAGCTGCCTTTGGTGGAAGAAATGCAGGACGCAGCACCACACCTGTCCTGCCACTTTTGCTGCCACCAGAGAAGCTCTGCTTTGCCACTGGTCTCCCAGTGTCAGGGACTGGGCAGCAGAGAAATGGTGGAGACTGCCTCCCCATCCTGACCCTTCCAGAGAGAAGGAAGAGAAAGACAGTATAGATTTACAACAGGGGTTTGAGGGAGGTAGCAGCCCAGAGGCAGATGAGAGGGAAAGTTGGGAGAGCCAGAACAACACCCGGCTGACACATCATTAGAACGTATTCCAGACCCTCCATCTCCCAGAGGCTGGCAAGCCTTAAAAGTAGGAGAGCAAAGAGCTGAAAGACAGAGGGCATGTAGCAGCACCCGTAAGAGAGATGAATGAGGAAGTGGGAGAGACGGGGTGTGGAGATTCACCAAGACAACACCATTATCCAAGAGGCTGGGTTCTATAACCTCTCTTTGTAAATTTTGAAATAAAAAAGGGTGGTAAGAAGTTTTTCCTTGTCTTTATACTTTCCTGGGCAACTAGCCAGGGGCCGCTGACAGCATCCTGACACCCCCCCCCATCCCTAGGGGGGGGAGAGAGGCCAGTGGCAAAGCTGTCCAGAACACCTCCATCTCACCTAGTTTTGGTGACAGGGAGGCTTTCTGCCACTCCACGTGGGGCAAAGCTCTGCGTAATGCCTCCCATTGCATTCTAGCACCCAGCTCTGCCACTGGTGGGGTGGCAAGGTTTGCAAGGGGTTTTCCTTGGGGTGAAGCCCTTGCAGAGCCTCACCACCCCTATTCCATCGCAGGGGCAGCAGTGGAAGTTTCGCCCCAGGTGCAAAAATGCCTTGGGCTGCCTCTGGGTCCGGGAGATTCATGCAAGTAGGCTGTGCCCAGATGGAAGTTTCCCTCATTGCTGATATAGAGCTGAATTAGGCTCATGTGAACATAGTTTACATTTCAGAGCTCCAACTATTCTCCATGCTAAACTTATCAGACAGTTGTCAATAACAGAAATATGTCGCTCAACTGCTTTTGCGTCATTACTTACACTTGTCAGTCAAATCTTTTTGGTCACTTTATCTTGAAGAGGGCAAGCCAAAGTGACTTACAAGTAAACATTTTTAGATGTGTCCCTGTTCCTGCTCCCAAACTTTGCTCTCATTCTACTTCCAGCTCCTTTCCTGGTGAAACACTTACCAAACACATACTGAGTTCCCAGAAAAGCCTATAAGCCTATTATTATTATTATTATTATTATTATTATTATTATTATTATTATTGAAACGTTTTGGCTCTTACTTCACAGAAGACTTGTTCTTGAAAAAGCCAGCAACTTACCACATCTTACCACAGATAGTGTTAAACTTCTGAATGTAGGGGTAGTTACACCTGTACCTTTCAACTTTAGCCTCAAATCTCCGTTCAGGAGATTTTGTCAGTGCAAGCAAAACTGAAGGAAACAAGAGAAGAGCAGGATGGGAACTAAATGTTATGTTAGAAGAAGTGTTACAAGGGACGAGTCACTATTTAAAAGAGATTTTTGACCTGCATTTTAAACAGATTGTTCAAGATACCAAGGTGTCTTTTAGAAGTTAAGGGAACATGTACTTCAAAGCAAACCTCTATCAAATTCAGCAACACTCATCTCCACATGTGTGCGAATCAGTGTTCTACCACACCACAATTTCAAAGCATAATTGAATCTTTTGTAGTATTTTATTGTAAAAAGTGATTTGGGAGGGTGTGTGTGTGTGTGTGTGTGTGGTGTGGGTGTATGTGGGTGTGGGTGTATGTTTTCAGCACTGTGATTTGCAATGATAATGACCACAGCAGCAATAAGGTATTAATAATGCATTTGTATTTAATCTCACCCTCCCCTCACCTTGAGACATAGAGTGTTCAATAAAAGGGCACCCTACGTCTTTTCCTCATTGTCAATAAAACCAGAAGCTTTCCTCCTTTCTAAGAATATAAAGCAGAAGCTCAGGTCTTTTTTGTTGTTAAATTGATCAAGGGCGAGAGCATAAAGTATAATTAGATATGCTTAAACATAGTAGTAAACCACTTCCAGACCCTCCACGTGCCCCTGTTTTCCAGGGACAGTCCCAGATTTAACCAAGCCATCCCGGTTTCTGATTTGATCCCAGAATGTCCTGCTTTTTCTTAGGTAAAGGTAAAGGGACCCCTGACCATTAAGTCCAGTCATGGCCAACTCTGGGGTTGCAGCGCTCATCTCGCTTTATTGGCCGAGGGAGCCAGCGTACAGCTTCCGGGTCATGTGGCCAGCATGACTAAGCCGCTTCTGGCAAACCAGAGCAGCGCACGGAAATGCCGTTTACCTTCCCGCCGGAGTGGTACCTATTTATCTACTTGCACTTTGATGTGCTTTCAAACTTCTAGGTTGGCAGGAGCTGGGACCGAGCAACGGGAGCTCACCCCTTCACAGCCACATGACCCGGAAGCTGTACGCCGGCTCCCTCGGCCAATAAAGTGAGATGAGCGCCGCAACCCCAGAGTCAGTCACAACTGGACCTAATGGTCAGGGGTCCCTTTACCTTTATTTAAAATGGTACAGAAGCCCAGTCTTGAATCTATATCAAAACCTATCCACCCTAGCAAAATTGCCCCAACACATTCTATATTATCCACTATTCTTTCCCCATTGCAAAACTAATACGTTATCAAGAAATCATATGAATTTTCTATTTAAGTAATATGGGCATATTTTATGTTTGGCTATCATAGGCTTTGCTTTATGCCTCCACAGAAAACATAGTCCACAATTTCATATTAACTGCATTTTGCAAACCTCAAGTGCTTTCCTCCATTTGCAATCTGGCTAGGCTTCAGCCCTGAAGCAAAATTTCAGGTGGCTGTGGTCTAACCATTAACTTTGGCCTGGAATGACTTGAATTACAAACCAAACAGACTGTGAATGGAATATCTT
The DNA here is from genome assembly GCF_964106915.1 of Podarcis gaigeae. Taxonomy (NCBI): domain Eukaryota; kingdom Metazoa; phylum Chordata; class Lepidosauria; order Squamata; family Lacertidae; genus Podarcis; species Podarcis gaigeae. The sequence goes on along the minus strand of NC_139680.1, from coordinate 8,977,552 downwards.
TAAAAGTGCAATAAGTGTACAGCTTGGGAACCTGGTTTTGTTCTTCTGAATTGAGCCTGCAGACACACTTTTGAACCACTCTTTTGGGGCATTCCAAAAATGAATCATTATTCACAGACAGGAATTGCAGGTGCTACATTAAAGAACTGCAAAAAGAGTCAATTGAACTGAACAATAAAGATTTATTGCTCATACGTTTCTTTAAAAAGCAACACACACACCCAAACTTCCGTGTGTTTTCTGATTTAAAACACATCATACATTGGCTTCTTAACAACCTTCTGTATTATGCTTCCAGAAATTTGACAGCTACTTACTTATGAAGTTTATGACCACATATAATTTCTCGGTACTTAACCTATGAAAAAGCCATAAATATAACCATGTATATAATGTGCACTTTAATCAGTCATACTTTCGTATAATGCTAAAGCCTAATCTGTAAACATTAATATTCTCAGAACACAGCATCATGCTAAAAAAAAATCTAGGTCAGATGTTAGCACTATGCTTTGACCTCCGCCCATGTCTTATAGGGAACGTACAAATGTGGAATATACAAAAAAAGTAAGAAATAAACATAAAGGTATGCACAAAAGCTAATATTTTGGAGTCAGGATAGCTGACAGGTGTTTCATAGAATCACAGAAGATACCCTGAGGGTCTGCCCAACTAGCAGACCCTCTACAATGCAGGAATCTCAGCTAAAGCATCCATGACAGGTGGCCATCCAACCTCTGCCTAAAAACTTCCAAGGAAGGAGAGTCCATCACCTCCCATGGGAGTTTGTTCTCTTACTATCAGAAATTTCTTCCTGATTGGTCAAAATCACCTTTCTTGTAACTTGAATCCATTGGAGAAAACAAGCTTGTTCCAACTTCAGTGTGACAACCCTTTAGCTATTTGAAGATGGCTATCATATCATCTCTCAGTCTCCTCTTTACCAGGTTAAACATACCCAATTCCCTCAACTGTTCCTCATAAGGCCTGGTTTCCAGACCCTTGATCATCTTGCTTCCTCAGCACACATTGCAGCTTGTCAATATCCTGTTTGAACTGTGATGCCCAGAGCTGGACACAGTATTCCAGTTGTGGTCTGACCAAGGCAGAATACTATTACAGTGGTAGCTTGGGTTACAGACGCTTGAGGTTACAGACTCTGCTAACCCAGAATTAGTACCTCGGGTTTAGAACTTTGCTTCAGGATGAGAACAGAAATCGTGCAGCACAGCGGCAGCGGGAGGCCCCATTAGCTAAAGTGGTACCTCAAGTTAAGAACAGTTTCAGGTTAAGAATGGACCTCCAGAATGAATTAAGTTCTTAACCCGAGGTATCACTGTAGTTTCCTTGACCAGGACACTACACTTCTGTTAAGCCTTTATGTGCTGGCTGATACATCAGCAAGTTTAGTATAGGAGCATTAAACATCAATGCAATATTAAGCATATAGATGTTCCCATAGAGCCTAGCGGTGCTGCCACTTTAACTAATGGTTCAGACTCCTGTTTGGTTAGGAATGCAATGGGGATGCTTGTTTTGCTATTGTTTCTTTTTATTTGAGGCAACATTTTTCTCGCTTGCTCCATCCAGGTGTGCAGACTATATAAGACCGTAACTCATGTTTTCATCCCCCAGGGATTCTGTGTTATAATTAACCTAATTTCCAATGGTTAGGCATCAGAACACTCTCCATGCAGTTTGGCAACATTCAACTGGATCAAAGGCAGTAAGCATGTTGCCTTTTAGATGCCAAGATGCTTTCCTTCCCCTCACTTGAATCCAGGCACTAACAACAGGCTGCAGCCCAGCCACTAACACCAAGGGGAGGCATATTTTCAAACCATGGAAAGAGTAAGCTGAAATAATAATTTCATTCTATTTTGTTCCAGCTGTTAAATCTTGGCAACACAGCTAATCTCCCAACTCATGCTGATTTTCAGTGCAATACTCAGAACATTTTATTATTGTTTCTTATTCAGATGCAACCATTTTTAGCTTCCCCTAATTAGGTATTTGCAGCTAACAAGTGGTCACAATAATAATAATTATTAATATTTCTTTTTTAAAAACCAGCAACATTTCTGTTGCACGCAGATAGAAACACAGTTTGGAGGGCAAAACACAAGAAAATGCCAGGAAAAGTTTGAGCCAGTCTTTACAGCTTGATGAGCATCAGAGGAATAATAACACCACAGTTGTGGAGAAAGATTGAACTGGTTCCCAAGAAAGGGAAAGCTGGCTAACACAAGAAAGTCAGGTACAATTGGATCAGAGACAGCACCAAACCTGAAAATGGCAAGGTCCAATGGATCGTGTTAATATTCCATATACTGCACCAAAATCTGGTCTTGTCCATCTTACTATGTTAATATTTTATAGTTAAGAGGCAGTGCTGTGGTCTAAACCACTGAGCCTCTTGGGCTTGCCGATCGGAAGGTCGACAATTTGAATCTGCTCAAAGGGGTGAGCTCCCATTGCTCTGTCCCAGATCCTGCCAACCTAGCAGTTTGAAAGCACACCAGTGCAAGTAGATAAATAGGTACCACTGCAGTGGGAAGGTAAACGACATTTCCGTGCGCTCTGGTTTCCGTCACAGTATTCCGTTGTGCTAGAAGTGGTTTAGTTATGCTGGCTACATGACCCAGAAAGCTGTCTGTGGACAAACGCCGGTTCCCTTGGCCTGAAAAGTGAGATGCGCGTCACAACTCCATAGTCGCCTTTGACTGGACTTAACCATCCAGGGGTCCTTTACCTTTTAACTTTTTTACCTGCACAACTAGCAACTTACCAACCAAACACAGATCATCAAAAATCTGCAGCAGCCCACTAGCAGCTCAGTAAACTTTCAGTTTCTTCCACCTCCCTGGGACTGCAAAAATACAGGTACTGTCAAGCACCTAAAAGGCCACAACATGTGCTGGCTACTGGCTGTATTTGGCTGGGCGGATTTCAAAGTTATACAGGCCTGATTTAGATCTATGTGTAACCAGTTTTCCTTAGCCAGTACGAGAAGTAAACAAATGTAGCTGCGGAATCAATCTTTTCGTTGGCTTGGGTATGAGTTCCTAACCCCCCCCCCAAAAAAAAAAAATCCACAGAAAAAAAGGTTTAAAAATAGTTGTAGTGGGTGAAAGAAACAAAGAAAGAAGAAGGTGTGTGGTATGCAGCAGCAGCAGCAGCAGCAGAAAGCAATGAATTCCTTTGGTATTCCCTATTTCAGCAACTGGAATCATATACCTCAGCGGTACAGGTCTCTTAAGAGTAGAAATAGCAGCTGAATGTAGATTGAGCAACTGCAATGCAGGAAATTCCTCTCCAGTTGGATTTCCAAGGCAGAGGGGGAAGGGAAGAGACATAGCTCAGTGGTAGAGCATCCGTCTTACATGCAGAAGATTCCAGGTTCAGTCCCTGGCATCTCCAGGTAGAGCTGAGAGACAGCCCTTGTCTGAAACTCTAGACAGCCACTGCCAGCCAGTGGAGACAGTACTGAGTTAGATGAACCAGTGGGTCTGACTTCTTATTAGGGCAACTTCTTATGTTCAGCATTTATTTGATAGTGGTAAGGCTAGTTGTTGTTGTTGTTGTTTAGTCGTTTAGTCGTGTCCGACTCTTCGTGACCCCATAGACCAGGGCACTCCTGTCTTCTACTGCCTCCTGCAGTTTGGTCAGACTCATGTTCGTAGCTTTGAGAACACTGTCCAACCATCTCATCCTCTGTCGTCCCCTTCTCCTTGTGCCCCCAATCTTTCCCAACATCAGGGTCTTTTCCAGGGAGTCTTCTCTTCTCATGAGGTGGCCAAAGTATTGGAGCCTCAGCTTCAGGATCTGTCCTTCCAGTGAGCACTCAGGGCTGATTTCCTTCAGAATGGATAGGATTGATCTTCTTGCAGTCCATGGGACTCTCAAGAGTCTCCTCCAGCACCATAATTCGAAAGCATCAATTCTTTGGCGATCAGCCTTCTTTATGGTCCAGCTTTCATTTCCATACATCACTACTGGGAAAACCATGGCTTTTACTATACGGACCTTAGTTGGCAAGGTGATGTCTCTGCTTTTTAAGATGCTGTCTAGGTTTGTCATTGCTTTTCTCCCAAGAAGCAGGCGTCTTTTAATTTTGTGACTGCTGTAAGGCTAGTAGAGGCTGCTAAGAGTTTCTTTAGGTACAGCTGGCAGATGAGTCATGTTTGCAAACCCTCCAAGTGTTCCTATTTTCCAGGGACAGTCCCAGGGCTGGAACCAAATTTCTGAAGGGCCTTAATTGTCTTAGAAAGGGTTCCCCCTGCTATATAGATCCTGACAGATCTTCCAGACTCTCCAAGCGTCCCTATTTTGCAATGACAGTCCTAGATTTACAGAAGCCATCCTGGTTTCTGATGATCCCAGAATGCCCCATTTTTCCTTAGGGCAGGCATCCCCAACCTGCGGCCCTCCAGATGTTTTGGCCTACAACTCCCATGATCCCTAGTTAACAGAACCAGTGGTCAGGGATGATGGGAATTGTAGTCCAAAACATCTGGAGGGCCAAAGGTTGGGGATGCCTGCCTTATGGTATCCCTATTTTCATTGGAGACATGTGGGATAGTATGAGCCTGAATTCAATGAGCTTTCTTGATATAGTGTAAGCGCTTCATCAGACATTTCACTAGTCTGCCACAGAACTAAGCCGTAACTAATGACATCATGCTGTGCGTTCTTAACAGAGTGGACCACGCTTCTAGTTTGCCATCGGGGTAGATGTCAATCCTGGCTTCTGAAAACCCAGTATGCATTTTTTAAAAAATTTTTATGAAGAATAAATTCAAGCTGCTTGATAGCCCCATGATTAAGAGGCAGGGTATTTAAATAAAATTAAATAAATTTGATAGGGAGAAAATAAAATAAAAAAAACAGATGGAAGATGCGAAACAGAATACCCATACCAAAAACACATAATTTACTTTGGAGCCATTTTTTCTGGGTAAGTCTTTTAAACACTGTGACCAATTTATAAAACTTGGTTTATTATCTACAGTCCTATTGATTTATTAAGGTTCTTTGCTATGAACTTTCAAAAAGATAACCTCCTCTAAAAGATTACAATACAACCTCTGTAAATAAGTAATGTTTGTTATTGCGGGGGGGGGGGGGGCAAAGTGAGGGTTGTCACTGAGTATATGCTTACGTTTTAAAGAGGACTAAAGGCAATCAAACTGTCCAATCCAGAAAAGGAGTTTTAATTCACTTTATAATGGACACCTAAAGTTGAATGGAATGAGCACTGTGACCCAACAATAATAATAATAAAATCCTATGGGTCTAGGTGGATGTTTATACGATAAAATGTGAGAGCCACAACTCAAAAACTCATAAATGAGTTTAAGAGGCCACCCTGCTCCTTCCCAAAATACCAAAGAGAACAAATATTTTCAATATCCAGGTCAAGACAGAAACCCCCTAGTCAATTTACCCTTTGTTACTTGTACAAATCTTAACGTTAACCTAGATTTCCCTTCTGTTTAAAGCAGGAATGTTGCCAAATATGCTGCTACCGCCAAGACCGTGTTGTCCACAAGGGACTACATCAGTGGTAGATAATCACTATCCTGCTATATGGTACACCTAAAATTAAAACACACACGTATATTTGGGGGAGGGGGGTAGCTGAGGTAAAATTTCCCCCTCCCCACAGGATTTGCTATCTGATAGAGAGGTCGGGTTCCATCTTTCGGCGATGCAATATTGGGAACTATGCATGCCCCTCTCAATATTTGCTACAAGTTAGGCTGCCTTCTCCTGGATGGTGGACTTAGTTCTGTCACTAGATACTTTTCAGAGCTCGGCAAGGATTTGGGTGCAAAACTAATTTGGCTTAAGCCAATAAGGTCTTGGTACGCTGAACATTTACTCTCTCCACCTAGACCCATGGATTTTGTTCATCCAGAGACAATCACACCAATATGTTCTCATAAATTACGGTAAATGCTAGGCCAATACCATTTAGCATCCATTTTACAGGTAAGAAACAGATACGGAGAAAACCTTTGCAAGTTTTTCCATAGCAAGCCAAAGGCCAAAGTGGGCTTTGAAGGCATGACTCACAGGTTCGGTGGTCTTGCTTAGACAATCAAATCTCAGATTAGTTTGCCAAAATATGAACAAGCTTCATGAACCGTCAACACAAATGTGGAAGCAAGTAGGAAGCATAGCTGTCAATGTTTCCCTTTTTTAAAGGGAAATTCTCTTATTCTGAATAGGATTCCTCACAAGAAAAGGGAAAAGTTGACAGCTATGGTAGGAAGTAGCAGTTAGGCATAGCTTCCCCTAACATCTGAACTGAGAAACCGTGGCCAATAGCTACCCAACAAGCTATAATATGATGTCATAGTTTAAGATAGATTCATATTTTGGCTCATTTGGAATCAAATAACCCTAGTTTCCCAGTTCATATATAATGGGAAACTATGGTTAACTGCAGCTGCCTGACATTTCCCTGCTCATTCAAGAGGAAGAAGAAGAGTGATACAGGCAGGTGTATGAAGTTCATTCATATTCCAGCAAATCGGACCCAAATTTGATTGTCTGAACATGGCCAGTGTCTTATATCTTAGCCCGTCTGGCATCAAAAGGGCCATTTCAATTGGGGGCAATACATCTGCTTAAAAAGCAAGTGGAAAGGGCAGCCAGAATGAAATAGAAACATCTTGTGGCAAAGTAAATAATCAAACCCTTGCTATAAAATCTCTCTCCCAGGAGAAATTGAATATTCAAATGCTCCGACAATGTTTGCACTGCAGGACAGAGATGCTAGAACACTGAGCTCAAGGAATAAAGTAAACACCACCTTGGCTTCTGGTGCCCACAGAGCTGCCTCCAAACAGCCCTCATTATTATAAACAGACATGAGCCATACTTTCGGAGATGTAATTTTAGCTCCCGTACCCATACATGAAACATTATGTGAACCCGTGGACACTATTTCTTTGAATCTCTATAAATAAAACATGCTGGCAACAACTCTGATTTAATCTTTGGCAGGCTTCCTCCCACGCTCTTAAAAAGCTTTGATTGCAACTCGTTCATGTTACTCTCCTTGCCTTATTTGTATTTTTGCTTCTTCTTCTTCTTTGCTGTTGTTTTTAGCCTTGTTGTATGCTTTTATACGGTAAGCTGCCCCGAAGGTCAAGTGCTAGGATATATAAATGTTTAAAAGTTAAATTAGGCACGTGGCAATTCAACGGAAATTGCCATTAATATTATCATCACTATTATTTATTAAATCTACATAGCCTGCAATGTTTCTGCAATGAAAATATGGACATCAATAATAGTAATAGTAATAGGGATAGTAATAGTAATAATACTCTGCCCATCTGACTTTGTGGCCCTAGCCACTTTGGGCGACTTCCAACATATAATGTTTAATTTACAGATAGGTAGCCGTGTTGGTCTGCCATAGTCAAACCAAAAATATTCCTTCCAGTAGCACCTTAAAGACCAACTAAGTCAGTTCTTGGTATGAGCTTTCGTGTGCATGCACACTTCTTCAGATACCAGGTATCTGAAGAAGCGTGCATGCACACGAAAGCTCATACCAAGAACTGACTTAGTTGGTCTTTAAGGTGCTACTGGAAGGAATTTTTTTTGTTTTGATAATGTTTAATGTTTTATTATGTTTTTATATAACAAACTTCCCTATACAAGACTGCTTCCATAAGTCTTCTAAAGGTTGTATAGTTATCTCCTTGGCTTGGGGGTTGCATAACTCCATACCCTTCAACATTTATCCATTGAAAATAAGGAAAAAAAGGCCTGGGAGAAGAGGAATATTTTCACCTGGCACTAGTGTAATGAAGGCACTAGGTGAGCCTCCCTGGGGAGAGAATTCCAAAAGTGAGGAGTGTCATGGCAGAAAAGGCCCTTTCTTGTGCTGCTGCTACCCTCTGGACATCTTTTTTCTTAAAATAATTTTTATTAAATTTTCTCTTTTACAAACAAAACAGACATTTTGGATACCATTATCTATCCAATGACTTCCCTCCCTCTCATTCCTTGGTTCATTTTACAGTGGTACCTCAGGTTACATACGCTTCAGGTTACAGACTCCGCTAACCCAGAAATAGTACCTCGGGTTAAGAACTTTGCTTCAGGATGAGAACAGAAATCGGGCTCCGGTGGCGCAGCAGCAGCAGGAGGCCCCATTAGCTAAAGTGGTGCTTCAGGTTAAGAACAGTTTCAGGTTAAGTACAGACCTCCGGAACGAATTAAGTACTTAACCTGAGGTACCACTGTATATATAGCAACATCTTTCACTAAAACCATTTTTGGCAGTTCTCCATTTTTGCAACCCCCAAACAATGATTACACTGTTGATTTTATCTTAATGCTGTCAACGTTTTCAACTGTGTACAGTCATTTTCCATACAGTCACTAAATATTTTCCACTCTTCTTTAGATATATGTTCTTCTAACCTCTGCACCTCTTGTGGAGGGGGCACACAAAAAAAGGCCTCAGATGATGAGCCCAGGGTCCGGGTCGGTTCATAAAGGGAGAGGCAGTCCTTGATGATGGGATGTTTCACTTTTCATATAAATGACTACAGAGATGCATGTTGGAACACCGTGATCCAGCTCCTATGCCACTTTTAAAATGTAGCTATGCACAGGATGCATACGTTTCCGAGCACAATTCAAAGTGTTGGTGCTGACCTTTGACGCCCTAAATGGCCTCGGCTATTTATATACCTGAAGGAGCATCTCCACCCCCATCGCTCAGCCCGAACACTGAGGTCCAGCTCCGAGGGCCTTCTGGTGGTTCCCTCACTGCGAGAAGTGAAGCTACAGGGAACCAGGCAGAGGGCCTTCTCGGTAGTGGCGCCCACCCTGTGGAATGCCTTCCCATCAGATGTCAAGGAAATAAACAACTATCTGACTTTTAGAAGACATCTGAAGGCAGCCCTGTTTAGGGAAGTTTTTAATGTTTGATGTTTTATTGTGTTTTTAGTATTCTCTTGGGAGCTGCCCAGAGTGGCTGGGGGAAACCCAGCCAGACGGGCAGGTATAAATTATAAGTTGTAGTTGTTGTTGTTGTTGTTGTTATGGCCATCACATTGAAATTACTATTGTGGAGACTGAGGAAGCATTCAAATTTGGGATACACATCTGATTTTCACTTGTGATTTCTGAAAAAACAAGCTAATGTGCATGTGATTCCCCTTATGAAATGCTGATACTGAGATTTGTTAAATTATAAGCATTAAAGGGGGGAATGGATATGATTACTGTTATTTTTTCATAAAGATTATACTCTGCTTAATTGTAGGGGGGAACCCTCAAAGGGGTTTCCAAAAAAATAAAAAGATAAAACAATAAAATTGTCACTTAAAAATAAGACACCAATAATTGAAAACATGCAAAAGGTTTAAAACAACAACAGATGGAAAGAAATTAAAATTCACACACACAATAATAGAACTCTGGGTCATCCCATCCACCAACTCGCAACATATTCAGGACAGAAAAGAATGTACTTCACACTCTGCATAACTAACTATAAGTTCCACAAAATAATAAGTTAATAATCTTTTAAAATGAACTAGATGAATTCACAGAAAAGGGTCCATCAATGAGTGCAGTATTGGAGATTAAGGTGAAAACTGGATTTGGGGAACCTGCAACATTTATTCAAGGAGAGCTTTATTCCCCAAGTGCTCTGTTTTCCTAAAAAGTGCAGAGATGAAAACCACCCCAAAGCCACCTTCACTTCCTTTGTGACATCTGAAATGCTGCCACCCCTTAATTTCCCTACTTCCAAAGGCGATATTAGGTCTTTAATTTAGAGCTCCTTTAAATCAAACTCAGGATTTTAGATGAATTGCCATTGACTTTTACTTTTATACTAGCAATTTGTAACCCGCTTTCTCCTTGTGAAGGATAGCAGAAGATGGCCCACAAAGTGAAAAATTAAAATAAATAAAACACAGGCACCCACAAATAATTAATAGATACAAAATGGCACCAAGAAAATAGAACATATTTTCCCTTCCCAGCAGAAAAAATAAAAAGTTCACCATGAGTGATAGATACACGTAACAAAATAAAATAATGCCTGCATACAGTGCGGCACTTTCAGAGAGTACAAACGGACAGGTCCCTGCCCTGATGAGAATACAAGCTAAAATTCAGGGAAACAAAAAGGAGAGGGAGCTTGAAACTGGGGTGAACAGGAAAAGAATATGCAATAGCTCTGTTAGATGTGTTTTGGCTTATTAAAGTAGAGCATAGGCATCACTGAGGATGCGCCAAAGCCTTCACAGAAAAGAGGAGTTTTGAGGAAGAGTTTGAAAGCCCAGCTCCTGCCGGACATTTGCTGGACATTATTGTCCTCAATACATTGCAAGCACAAATACTGCTAAACTCAATTCCATGTGTACAGTGAGTATTTCAAAATACAAAAGCAGAAGCCAGACTCGGGACTTAGAAAGAGTCTCTGGTTTTTGGACTGCATGGTTTCAAAAGGAAAGAGTTACACCGCATAGAAATATACTCCCCAAGTAGTCCTAAGTAACAGAGAAATTGGCACACTGAGAACCTCTAATCAATCAGTAATCCTACAAATAAAATCCAAATCGGTTCTCTAGTTCTTGGGACACGCAGGGAGGGAAAAAAAATTTCCAGTCACCTGCTGTGGTTTGGAGGACAGCTGTGCACCAATTTTTCTTCTGGCAGCCGGAGTGCAAGAGGAAGGGTAGGAAGAGCCAAACCAAAAAGACATCCTGCTTTTGGTTTTTGCCACAGATTTCCTGAAGGATATCCTACTGCTTCAAGGAAACACACACAGCCTTCCATGGGAGGCGGATACATATGCACACTGTGCTGCATTGGAGCAGATGAGCTTCTAGAAAGTTCTCACTTTCCATTATGTTTCAGATTACTCCAGCCCAAACTTTTTCAGCAGGGGGCCGGTCCACTGTCCCTCAGACCTTGTGGGGGGCCGGACTATATTTTGAAAAAAAAATTAATGAATTAATTCATTAATAACGGACGCAGGTATAGCAAGAGAAGATCAGAAAATATTCCTCTATGCTACAGGAGCGACAAGGATCCTGATTGCTAAAAACTGGAAAAAAGAAATTGTGCCAACAAAAATGGAAAGGCAAGACAAACTGTTAGAGTGTATTGAACCGGCTAGATTAACAGAGGCAATTAGAGATCATACTAGACAAGAATTTCAAAAAGCATGGGGAAAATGCAGAGAATACTTCACAAAACAGTGCCCTAAAATTCATACCTGGACTTGTTTTGATTAATGTCTGCAGGAGACTTTGTGGATATTTAAGTTATAATTAGAAAAATCTTAATAATTATCCATAAAGGAAACAGCTTATAAGAAGTAAATAAGGATGCCAGAAACAGGATAAAGGAAGTCTTTTATTTGGTTGTTTGTATTGTTGTAAATTATGCTTGTGGTTTGTTATGTTTGTGTCTGATGGGGGTGGATTTCTGTGTTGGGGGGGCGTGGGGGATTTGTGTTATGTTGTAAATAAAATTTCCAATATTTTTTTTTTAAAAAAGAATTAATTCCTTTGCCCCACAAATAACCCAGAGATGCATTTTAAAGAAAAGCACCCATTCTACTCATGTAAAAACAGCAGGCAGGCCCCACAAACAACACAGAGATGCATTTTAAATAAAAGCACACATTCTACTCATGTAAAAACACACTGATTCCTGGACTGTCTGTGGGCCGGATTTAAAAGACGATTGGGCCGGATCTGGCCCCCGGGCCTTAGGTTGCCTACCCATGCTCCAGCCAATTGCTGTAGGTCTTCCCTAAACTGACCCTTTAAATGCATTCACTCACCATTGTAGGGCAGTTAAGGGGGGCGACCCATATTTAAACAGTATTTCCAAAACTACCCACATTCACGTTAATAAATGGACTATTTGGGTAGCAGCAAATATCCTGGTAATCATTTCCTCTTCTAGCTGCTGAAAAAAACTAACATGGGGCTGAAAACTCTGGGAGATATTTCTCCTTTTTTTAAAAAAAAAAATGAATTAATTCATACAGTTAAAAAAAATACAGTTGCTCTTCTTTCTTTCTTTCTCTTTTTTATAGCAACACAGCTGAAATGCAAACACTGGCTACCTGTAGCCGAAAATAGTGCATGAGCACAAAAACCCAATGTTTTAAACTTCTGCCCTAACCAGGAAAATTAGTATGTGCCACTATTGCTGATTTTAGCAAGAAAACCAAGTAAAAGTTCTAAAAATACCTTTGCATTTTAATTCCAAAATAGCCTGTTTGTTGAATACATACAATTTAGCTCTGCCAGCCGGTATATTATAATAGTGGTCCACACACATCCATCTCGATATGCTGTGCAGGGAGGGGTTGAACCTGGCATAAAAGCCAGGGCAAATAAAAGCATAAAAGCAACCGGGCAAATGCTTGTCTACCCCAGATTGGGTTTTGCATGGGAGCTTTTTCTCAGAGGTTAGGCAGGCCTTTGTTTCATTCCTTGCTGAATTTTGCACTTCTCTTCTCCATTGATAGGTTTGGATTTTAGAATTCTCAAAAATGTATAAAAATGTGTCAAGTAATTGTTGGAGATGTGGAGACTCAGGAACATTCTACCATATGTGGTGGATATGTAGAAAAATACAGGTATTCTGGGAGAGTATCCATGCAGAACTGCAGAAAATGTTAAAGATCTCTTTCAATAAAAAACCAGAGGCCTACCTCCTGGGAATAACAGATTTGGATATTCCACAAAAGAGGAAGGGTATCTTTTTATATGCGACGGTGGCAGCAAGAGTTTTGATCGCAGCAAAATGGAAGAGTAATGAAATCCCCTCTATACAAGATTGGATTCAAAAGCTGACAGAATATGCCGAATTAGATGGTTTACCAGAAAAAATCAAGAATAAATCGAAACAGGAATTTGTTTCAAAATGGGAGGTTTTCAAAGAATATCTGAAAAATAAATATAGTAGTTTAAATTCTGTTGCAGCATTCGAGGAACTTCAGTAATAGTTGCAAGGTAGATATAAGAAATTAGATTTATTAAGAATAAGTTTAATTATGATAAAAGTGTGTATTGGCAAAAAGTAATATGAATTTGAAATATGGAATAGATGGCAGGTTGGGTCTTTAGTGTTAAGACCAATAGATGTTTTATTGTTTGCTAAGAAAAAAAAAAAGATAGGTTCGGATTTTAGGAATAAACAAAGCTTCCCCTCAAGCCACAAAGGCTTAAAAACCAAAAGGTTACATTTATTATACGTTAAAAAGGAGTTAAGTGGCTTCTTACATCATTGTCTCAATAGCCATTCTGCTTGGCGAAAAACATTGTGTCCTATTATGCTGTCATGCAACTGATAAAGATCTCCCATTAGCCTGCGAGGTACTTTGAAGGTCATGGAGTCCAGCTCTCCAGACTGAAATGTATTTCTTCGGAGGCCCCGTGCTTTCTTGATTGTTTTCTTTATCTGCTCTTGAATATAAACGCACACAGAGCCAGGCATCCATTTCCTGCTCCGCCACAATTCAGAGAACCAAATAGTTGTACAACCTCCCCCTGTTCCACTCTACACGCACGTCAGGAAGACTCACCATATTGATCATCTATCAAATCTCGCATGTCTTTGAATGGTCGATTGCTGATGACGATTTGGCTTACTACCATTTCTTAGGTATTCACTACCCTTTCTCTCCTCATTTTCTTAACCCCCTAAAAAGTGTTCATTTCTTCCAGAGGTTTCCTGAAGAAAACCATAGCTGAAAATTTAGGTAAATGCAATGAGATGTGCAGGGTCAGAATTACTAGAGCACGGAGGGGGAATCACTGGCCTGTGTTGGTCAGATCCAGCCAACTGATCTGCAATGAAGTGAGTCTTGAAGGAAGTCTTCATTGCAGGCACTTTCCATAGTACCTGCAGAGATTGCTGAGTGAACTGGAAGAAGAGATGGGGCAGAGGAGGCATGTCCTCTGCAGCTAGCATGGGTGTGGAGCAAGTTGACCGAGTGACAAGGTAATCACCACCACCTCCTTCCTTCAGCTTGCTTACCTCCCTCCACAGCTAGCATGGGAGGCTTCCTCATAGCAGATTTCATAGTGGATGAAATAAGGAAGAGTTCATCAAAACCACTCAGTCCTACCGTTGATTCCTGTGCCACTCTCTGCAGACCCTGTTATGTACTGAGCTTGGATCCTAGAACAATAGGCAGGTAGGATCCTAGAAAAACCTGATTGGCCTGCAGGAGCAGCCCAATCAGGCCCCAGGAGGGAAGCAGAATCATCCAGTCAGACGGGACCCATTGTATAGATAATGTATATAAAGCCTGAGGTTGGGGGGTGGGATTCAATTCATTGTTTTATGAGCTGCAATAAAGAGCATGAAATCACTACAGTACGGGACTCCGAGTATATATCAGACCCCATTGAGACAAGTAAAGGAAAGACACCTTCTCCAATAAATGATGTTCCTTTCTGGTCCAGCTATCACACACCCACACCCCACACCAATCACATCTCTCAGTCTTAGCTGAATGCATGCATGGAAGCACAGATGGGATGCATTTATGTATGTATAGGTGTGGATGAATGAATGGAGATTGTGAGGGTGAGAATATGTGTGGGGTGCAGCCCTGGGCTCTGGACCCACCCACTGCCAACCAAGTGCACTTCAAAATATTGCTGCTGGAATGGCATTTGAAAGATGGGGAGGTTAAGTCGGTTATGATTCATTGGGCTAAAGATTTTGGATATAACATACAACTGAGTGACTGGGTGAAATTATGGAAAGAAGGTTTAAAGTTTACTGCATGTAATGCATTAAAAGAAAATGTGATGAAAATGATGTATAGATGGTATATTACTCCTGTTAAGCTAGCGAAAATGTATAAAACTAGCAATAAATGTTGGAAATGTAAAGAAAAAGAAGGAACATTTTATCATATGTGGTGGGAATGTAAAAAGGTGAAATGTTTTTGGGAAATGATATATAACGAGTTGAAAAAAATGTTGAAATATACATTTACAAAGAAACCAGAAGCGTTTCTATTGGGAATGGTGGGCAGTGATATAAATAGAAAAGAATGTAAGCTTTTTCTATATGCAGTAACAGCAGCTAGAATACTATTAGCCCAGAAATGGAAGCAAGAAGAATTGCCAACGATTGAAGAATGGAGGATAAAGTTGATGGACTATGCAGAATCAGACAAATTAACAGGAAGGATTCGAAACCTGTGGGACCAGAAATTTACCGAAGACTGGAGTAAATTTACGAACTATATGATAAGTATTTTTGATGATCAGACTACGTTTGTAGGTTTGCAAGAAGTTCTGTGAGGAGTATTGTTGGAAATATTGTAAAAATGGAAAAGGGAAGATGATAAGTTATGAGAGGTAAAGACAATATAAAATTAAGTAATGCATAAAAAGAGGTTAAGACGGAAGATCATCAGAGGTGCTGATGGAAGTCCCAAAAAAAGTGTATTTGTAATAATTTGTGTGGTACGTTTTATAATTTGTATGTTAAAATTAATAAAAATGTATTTAAAAAAGGTGCACCTCAAAATATTACCCCAGAAGGACTGAAAAAAGGCTTCCCACCCCTAGACTTAAATGGGGAGTGGGGGCAACATCAGACCTTCAGAATTTAGGAGTTGTTGCCTTTGTGTTACTGTAACCTCAAGAACCACCAACTGAAGCCTGGTGTAAAAGTCATTTTAGAATAAAATAAATTCTGAACCTAGGATTACCAGAACTGAGCTGGGCTCGTGGTCCTCCCACATACAAATCCACTCCTGGTTTCTCCATTTTATCTTCATTTCAGCAGCATAATTTTGGGGCGTGGGTATTTATAAGTTCTTTCATTTCTACCATCCTTAAAACAACTAGGAGTCAGAAACTCTTGCCAATCAACAGTGAATCATCCAGAGAACTACCAGTAACTGCCATTCTACCGTCTACACACCCCTATACTAGAGAAAGAGAGAACTCCATACATTCCCTCACTCCAACAATTAAAATAATTAGCATATGATAATACAGTACACTTTGCATCCTATTAGCATCTCCAAACAGAGAGCAATAGAAGACCAATCTATTTTTTTAGCCTTAAAAAATAGCAGTAGGAAGCACATGCTTTGCATTGTGTGTGTGTGTGTGTGTGTGTGTGTGTGTGTTGTTGTTGTTGTTGTTTTGTTTAGTCATTTAGTTGTGTCCGACTCTTCATGACCCCATGGACCAGAGCACACCAGGCAGTCCTGTCTTCTACTGCCTCCCGCAGTTTGCCGGTAGCTTCGAGAACACTGTCCAACCATCTCGTCCTCTGTTGTCCCCTTCTCCTTGTGCCCTCCATCTTTCCCAACATCAGGGTCTTTTCCAGGGAGTCTTCTCTTCTCATGAGGTGGCCACAGTATTGGAGCCTCAGCTTCAGGATCTGTCCTTCCAGTGAGCACTCAGGGTTGAATAGCTCTCTCTCTCTCTCTCTCTCTCTCTCTCTCTCTCTCTCTCTCTCTCTGTGTGTGTGTGTGTGTGTCTGTGTAGCTTTGAGACATATTCATGCATATACATTAAAATAAACTCTGGTCTAATTTAACTGCTTGGGAAGGATGGTGGAGAATAATTCAGCAAAGAGGACCTAACATGACAGTCCTATGCATGTTGACTTGGAAGGACATTTAATAGCATTCAGTGGAGCTTACTAGTTCTAAGTGTGTTGAGAACTGTCACCTGCGTCCAAGGGTGAAGATCAGTTTCATGCTGAGTAAAGAATTGAGATCAGTGATCATACAAACCAGTCATAAGTTGGATGCCGTTATACGGGACGATGCCCTCTTTTACACATCATAATACACAGTTTGGTCAACTACGAAATATCTGGACATTCTGACGCAAGGTGGGAGAAATAATATAGAGGGTTGCACTGACTCAAAGCTGGACAAGAGCATGCCTAAATACGAATGCACAATAATCAGGGCTCTGCACATATTTGTGTGCATGTATTAAAAAACACAGGGACACAGGTGGCGCTGTGGGTTAAACCACAGAGCCTAGGACTTGTCGATCAGAAGGTTGGCAGTTCAAATCCCCGCGATGGGGTGAGCTCCTGTTGCTTGGCCCCTGCTCCTGCCAACCTAGCAATTCGAAAGCACATCAAAGTGGAAGTAGATAAATAGGTACCACTTTGGCAGGAAGGTAAACAGCGTTTCCATGCGCTGCTCTGGTTTGCCAGAAGCGGCTTAGTCATGCTGGCCACATGACCCGGAAGCTGTACGCTGGCTCCCTTGGCCAACAAAGCGAGAGGAGCGCCGCAACCCCGGAGTCGGCCACGAATGGACCTAATGGTCAGTGGTCCCTTTACCTTTTAATTAAAAAAACACACTTCCAAGAGGTTGGCAGGGAACACAACTGCACCGATTCTGGCAAGCCTTTGCAAAGGCTTCACTCAGCTAAGTATAACACAACTTACTCACTGGAGCCTAGCTGCCCCAAATCTGTACTAGCTGCTTGGTGCCCATCAGTCCCAATCTGAAAACATTCCCAGAACTGATTAAGTATTTCAACTGATGAAATAGGCAAAATCTCAATGGAACATATCAAAAACCTTCTTTAGCCTATAAGCAGCGAAGCTGATAGGAACCAGCTGAGTAACTTGAAACTGTTCGCCGTTTCCATAACTGGAAAGCACACACATGCTTTAGCTGAGCTCATACACAGCTCTTTAGTGGAATACATATATTGGCTTATGCTAGCAGGGCTTGCCATCTGCTGAACTATGGTTTATAAGTAACTCCACATTTAACTAGAGTCATTAAACTTAAGGTGACATTTGAGAATAATGTAATTGGTTGTGAAGGACTCACCATGCATGGTGGAAATGCCAAAAAGGTGGAATAATAAGTCCCTAAAGGGTTGTCTTTGGGAATGGACTGAGTCAGCAATTCTCCAGTACTACTGAAGACTTCCTCTGCATTCAGCACTAATTTGTCTGAAGTCTATTCTAAGACTTTTGGTAAGAAGAATGAGAAATCCTAAGAACATGTGACTTTGTAATGTATTCCATCTGTTTGCTTCGATTCAACATCTCAGCCACGCAGAGTTTTCTTTCCAGAACTGCAGTTCTTAGAAGTACAGCTATTCAAGCTGTGCATTTTCGCCAAGTCGTCCCTACCAGGGTATCAAAGGGCTACTTTCCACTAAGCTTCCAATCCCCTAATCAACTTCCATAACATCTCTTATTGACTCTGCTTTATATCAATTTACATCACTAATTCAGATAGGGAAACAGCACTTGTGATAAGTAGAACACTTCACGGAATGCTGGCATACAAGCATAATTTCCCTTTTTTGTAACTCCATAGCATTACACTCATTTTTGGGGAAAAAATATTGGAAATCCCTTCCACTGATTGATCAGGGATTATGTCTTCTAGTTCTGGTCTGTCCTATCCAGGAAGCAGCCAATATTCTTGCACCCACTTCCTGACCTTTAAGGCACTAAATGGCTTCAGCCCTGTATACCTGAAGGAGCGTCTCCACCCCCATCATTTCAGCCCAGACACTGAGGTCCAACTCCAAGGGGCTTCTGGCAGTTCCCTCATTGCAAGAAGTGAGGTTACAGGGAGCCAGGCAGAGGGCCTTCTTGGTAGTGGCACCCGCTCTGTGGAATGCCCTCCCATCAGATGTCAAGGAGATAAACAAGGATCTGAATTTTAGAAGACATCTGAAGGCAGCCCTGTACAGTGGTATCTCGGGTTATAAGCACCTCGTGTTATAAACACGTCGGGTTACAGACTCCGCTAACCCAGAAGTAGTACCTCGGGTTAAGAACTTTACCTCAGGATGAGAACAGAAATCGCATGGTGGCGGAGTGGCGGCAGTGGGAGGCCCCATTGCTAAAGTGGTACCTCAGGTTAAAAACGGTTTCCGGTTAAGAATGGACCTCCGGAACGAATTAGGTTCGTAACCAGAGGTACCACTGTATAGGGAGGTTTTTAATGTTTGACGTTTTACTGTGCTTAATGTTTTAATTTGGTGGAAGCCACCCAGAGTGGCATATAAATAAATTAATAATAATAATAATAATAATAATAATAATAATAATTTCAAACTCCTTGGGTATCAGACCAACCTTGTTATAATAAGGTGGGGTATCTGGCTGCCATTTGCATTTCTGCTTCTGTGTCCTCAGACATTGCTCCCTGTTTCAGTGAAAAAAACAATGAGAACCACTGTGATCACAGAGATGTTGCTTGCTCAGTTTGAGAGAAGTTGCGTCCAACTGCTCCTATATATGCTCACTTCAGTGGAAAAGCAACCGCAGCCATACAGTCCTGCTTCTGCCTGCAAAGGCTCATGTGTCCCCCCTATTACCTGCTCCGATGAAGGTTGACCAATGTACCCACATGATGCCAATACTGGCCTCCAAGACAGAAACTGGCCAATGCGACCTCATGTTGATGCTGCTTGCTTGAAAAAGACACCAGGCATTGTGACTTCATGTTGATGCTGGCCTCTGTGACCATGCACAGAGGGACTGGCCTCTGTGACCACATGCTGATGTCACCTCCTTGAAGGAGATTGGCCATTGTGACCACATGCCGGTGCCAGGATACTGACTAATCCATGTGTCCCCATTCAGATGTCCTTCCCAGGAAGAGAGAAACTGGCCAATGTACCAACCCACCTGAAGGAGAGAGAGGCCATGATGATACTGCCTGTCTGAGGGACAGACACTGGCGACTGTGGCCTCATGATGATGATGCCTACTTGAAGGAGAGAGAGGGGCCAGCTTTGTCAACAACTTACATGATAAAGGTGCCCAAAGCCTTTGAACCCCATAAAAGAAGAAGCTGAGGCTTCTCAACTTCCTTTCTTACTCTGCCATTCTCTCAAAGGCAAGAGTCATCTTCCCTCCAGGTGTCATCCAATGCTTTGGGGGGACTGCTATCTTTTGTTGGTTGCCTGTGAGAGCATCTTCTGTTCTGTATCATTGCTCCAATAATTAGTGGCCAATGAGGAGTTAGCATTAAGAAGGAAGCAACTTGACAGGGGCTCATGTTATTCCCATAGGGAACAGCAGAAAACTAGAACAAAAGGCAAAGCCAAAATGTTACCCCCCCATGTGCTCTAAAGGCCACCAATGAAAGCACCCTGATTAAAATGAACATAACATACAATTTTTTATATGCCTGAAAGTTTGGTTTTCCCAGTAGTGATGTATGGAAGTGAGAGCTGGACCATAAACAAGGCTGATCGCCGAAGAATTGATGCTTTTGAATTATGGTGCTGGAGGTGACTCTTGAGAGTCCCATGGACAGCAAGAAGATAAAACCTCTCCATTCTGAAGGAAATCAGCCCTGAGTGCTCACTGGAAGGATAGATCGTGAAGCTGAGGCTCCAATACTTTGGCCACCTCATGAGAAGAGAGGACTCCTTGGAAAAGACCCTGATGTTGGGAAAGATGGAGGGCACAAGGAGAAGGGGACGACAGAGGACGAGATGGTGGGACAGTGTTCTCGAAGCTACCAGCATGAGTTTGACCAAACTGTGGGAGGCAGTGGAAGACAGAAGTGCCTGGTGTGCTCTGGTCCAGGGTGTCACGAAGAGTCGGACGCGACTAAATGACTAAACAACAACAACAAAAACATACAATTTATCACAGGCACTTCCTTAGGTATGTTTCATGGTATTTTGTGCATTGTAACTGGTCATTTTTATTGATTACAGTTTGGTAATTCTTAGCGGGACGCAGGTGGCGCTGTGGGTTAAAGCCTCAGCGCCTAGGACTTGCCGATCGAAAGGTCGGCGGTTCGAATCCCTGCGGCGGGGTGCGCTCCCGCTGCTCGGTCCCAGCGCCTGCCAACCTAGCAGTTCGAAAGCACCTCCGGGTGCAAGTAGATAAATAGGGACCGCTTACCAGCGGGAAGGTAAACGGCGTTTCCGTGTGCGGCTCTGGCTCGCCAGATGCAGCTTTGTCACGCTGGCCACGTGACCTGGAAGTGTCTCCGGACAGCGCTGGCCCCTGGCCTCTTAAGTGAGATGGGCGCACAACCCCAGAGTCTGTCAAGACTGGCCCGTACGGGCAGGGGTACCTTTACCTTTACCTTTACCTAATTCTTTATTGCAATTGTTAAGTGTTTAATCACTGTTAAGTGTTTAACACAATAATAAGTGTTTAATTATTATTTGCCGGTGTTTAATTTTACTATTTACTATTATATTTGAATGCATTATTGAATATTGCTTTATTTTATATAAGTTGTTTGTTTTAAAGTTATGTTTTTATTATGACTTTTTGTATTGGATCAGATTGTTATTAGGTGTGTGATCTTCGCTGTCTATTTTGTTGTTTCTTCAGCTTTCTGCCTTGTGTGTAGTAATATAGAAAGGTGGTATACAATTTAAAAGTGAAATGTAATGAGATTTTAATCAGGTGAATAGGACTGCGTATGAATTAGGGTTCTATGACTGAAGTATCAAAGCTACATCATAAACAAAAAGGTACCCACAGGTACAAGCGATGCCAACCAGGTAATAAATATTCCTCTCTCTCCAATGTCACCTTTGCTAAGCATCTTTCCTCTTGTTCACTTACTCATTTAAAAGGCATATAAAGCAGGGCTTTCTATATTTACCAGTCACAGAGGAGAAATAACTTAAAGCAGCCCCATCATACCCCTGTTCCAAATCCCTCAACATGTTTTCAAACCTGAGTTACTACATTAGTAACACTCATAATCTTTCCTGACAATAAAAACAGTCCTGGTCGCTTAGCTTTAATCATCAAGTAAATTCATATCAAGGATGTAAAATGTTTTATGTAACATACTGAACTGCTCCCAAAAGGACCAAATTGAGAAAAGAACTCAGAAAATTATAACAATTGTGTTTCGTCCTGAGCCCTTTCCTCTGAATAGTCAGAGTCAGCAAAATAATGGCCATGCTCTTTATTTGAGTACATCTACAGTGGTACCTCGGGTTACATACCCTTCAGGTTACATACGCTTCGGGTTACAGACTCCGCTAACCCAGAAATAGTACCCCGGGTTAAGAACTTTGCTTCAGGATGAGAACAGAAATCATGCGGTGGCGGCGCAGCAGCAGCGGGAGGCCCCATTAGCTAAAGTGGTGCTTCAGGTTAAGAACAGTTTCAGGTTAAGAAGAGACCTCCAGAACGAATTAAGTACTTAACCCAAGGTATCACTGTATATCCATTTTTACTTCCATCATGGAACCCAAGGCTGTACATGGTTTCTGGGCAATCTCCCATCCAAACATTAGCTCATACCCTGCCTAGATACTTCTACCATGCTTTTAGAATGAACTATGCACTGGATTCAGGTTGATCTGTCATAGTCATAATAAATAACAAGATGAAAGATGAAAAAATCTTTTTTTAATAATTCCAGTGGCACCTTTAACTAAATATAAGCTTTCAATGTATGAGCTTTCATGTGTAGTACATACTGCATCAGATACTCTGAAGCACAGATCGCTTCAACCTTATAACTGTTGATGACTGTTATGGCAGTTGATTCCACAGGGAAGGGCAAGGGATGTTTAAAGAGATAGATGACCAAAATTAGCTTTAGTATGTATAATGGGAGATGAATCCAATATCTCTATTCAGACCAGGTCTCTCCATGGTAATGAGTTGTAATTCAGCAACTTCTCTTTCAAGTGTATTTCTAAAATTCTTTTGCAATAGGACAGCTACTTTAAGATCTTGTATAGAATGTCCTGGGAGATTCAAGTGTTCTCCTACTGGTTTCTCTGTTTTATGATTCCTGATGTCAGAATTATGCCCATTTATCCTTTGGAGTAAAGTTTGTCCTGTTTGTCCAATATAGAGAGCTGAAGGGCACTGTTGGCATTTGATAGCATATATAATTTTATATATTTATTTTTACTATTTATTTTGCGGTTTTATTTCTGAGGCTTTTTCAGTTAATTTGTTTTTGTGACTGTGTGGAACCCAGTTCAGCTACTGATTGATTGATTGATTGATTGATTGTGTGACTGCAGAAATGGATAAAAGCCCCCCATCCAAACAATGACTATCATCAGTGCAGGTTAGAGAATAATAATTGTAATTTTTATCATCTACAGTACTGTCTTATTTATTTTAAAGTACAGTACATTGATCATTGCTTTCATTTTATGGATCAATGGTCTCCTTAGATAGTAAAATTCATGTTAAATTGTTGTTTTAGGGGTTGTTTTTAAAAGTCTGGAACGGATTAATCCAGTTTGCATTACTTTCTATGGGAAAGCACGCCTTGGTTTTGGAACGCATTGGTTTTGGAAGTGAGTTCCAGAACGGATTAAGTTTGAGAACCAAGGTACCACTGTACACCAAGTGCTCTAAGAGAGGGAAAATATTTCAAGAAGGCTGAGCAAGCTGATGAAAACCTGAAGCATGTCTGACACAGCAAAGCTTGGTTAAAGTTAGAAGACTTCAGAGATGTATTTGAGAAACTGTGTAGCACTTTAATGATCCAAAACACAAATTACAATGCCTTACCATCACTCACGAAGTTGGCCTAGTATTTCTTTCTATATATGTAAACACTGTGAAGGACAGGCCTGCCATCTACTTCCTCGCTCATGAGGCAAAAATAAAATAAGGATAAAATGAGTGCAGCTATTTTTGGCACTTGTTATGGTCCAGGTGGCCTGTCTGGCCTGATTCACTCGGCCAGTTTTCCTTTGCATCTGGGAATTCTGACCCTCCTGCTTCCCAACTAATTGTATCACATTATCTCCTTTTTGTTTGCAATTTTCCTCTCCGCAAAAGGTTGCAAAAATCTCATGCGCTGTGTTAGAAAGTCTCAATTAACCTCTAACCTTGCTTTAATGCATGCGGCTTGGGTTATTCCTCACACCCAACCGTGGGCCCATTAACACGTTGTCATAAAACAAAAACTGTTTTGACGGGCTGTAATTGCTGCTAAGTGATGCTGAACAAGGGTTTTTTTGTTCCACCACTAAATGGGCAGTGTAAGCAGCGAAGACCATTGTCACAGAACCAGCCGGGGTGAGAGAGGTTCTGTTTGAGGCAAGTTCCTGCCCACTGCTTGTATCTCTTTAAGCACTTAAACAACCCAGCTTTCTAGAGCTGTGAGCTGATGAAGGCCCACTGTATCTTGAAGGGACACAATGCTAATCTGACAACGCTGCACAAAGCATGTGTGACAACTCCCAGGGGGAACTGCAGAAAGATTTTCCCTCCATACTGCAAATATAATTAGTTTATGTTAGCTGTAAAAGGCCAAAGGTTAGAGAAGGCCAGGGCCCGTTTTGTTTTTAGGCAAGATAGTGAAATAATTGCTTGATGCTCAGATTTGCAGGTGGTTTATGAAGCTCATTTGGGCTTGGCAGCTCGCAGTGAAAGCTGATTTCCTCCCCAAATGCTGGATTCCATGTGACAGAACCAATTTGCCAGGACAAGGGTGACGGCTCATTCATGCCATTCATAATTAAAGTACCTGTTACAGTCAACACTTGCATGGGTAACTTTTTTCTTATGGTCGAAAAGGGTGCTGTCCTCTTAACACTCACCACGTCCAAAGCTGAGCCTTTAAAATGAGAGAAGGGGAAAGGAAACTGGGTAACAGTACCGTGCAGTAATGTGGCAGGAGAAGGAAGAGGGCCAACCTGTCTCCCCCCCCCCCCCCAAAGCTCCCTGAACAAAGCTAGCACACAGTCTCAGCTTCTGTTTGTGGTTTTCCAGAGGTACTACCCCACCTAGTGAGACTTTCTAGGAATGATTGACCAGGCTGCCTCCAGTGTTTGTTGTGAACACCTATGTATATGATGCTGTGAGGATAAACAGCAGAGCTTTGGAGAATGAATACAGCACTTGATTATAGGGGCAGATCTTGAACATGAAAAGGGAATGGCCAAAGTAATTACATTTCCCACAGGGAAGTTGCTCCCTCATCTAACAACTGTCTGCCATACTGGGGGAAGAAAAAAGGACTACCTTCTTCTGTTTAGATTCAGGTAGGTTGCCGTGTTGGTCTGACACAGTCAAAATAAATTAAAAAATTAAAAAATTGTCCAGTAGACCGGAAAAACTGTCTGTGAAGAAACTTTGGCTCTCTCGGCCAGTAAAATGAGATAAGCACCGCAACCCCTGAGTCGTTCGTGAGTGGACTTAACTGTCAGGGGTCCTTTACCTTTACATTTACCTTAGAGACCAACTAAGTTTGTTCTGGCTATAAGCTTTAGTGTGCATGCACACTTCTTCAGCTAGAACAAACTTAGTTGGTCTCTAAGGTGCTACTGGACAATTTTTTAAATTTTTAAATTTTATTTCGACTTCTTCTGTTTACCACTTCATAAATCTATCCCTTAATCCTAGAAATCCAGGACCAATCCAGTTGTTTGGTCTTAATTTTCTCTCATCCGAAAAAATCCTAAACAACTCCAAAGACAGGCCAAGTGCCAGCAAATTTCTCCTTCTGTGCACAGCTCTCTGGACACATAGGTCACCCAAAGGGGCCTTACTCCAGATGCTGCCTCTACCAGTCTACCACACACAAGCAGTAGGGCCTTATCAGTTGTGGCACTCCTCTTATGGAATGCTGCAGACCTTCACGGGCGGCTCCCTTCTGGTCTTTAGGAAGCAGGTGGAAACACCGCTGTTTCATCAGGCCATTTGTTTGTTGGGCAAATGCACAGACTGCTTTTCAACAAATGACATCAAAGAAGGTTACCATTTAAAAACAAATGAGAGTGTCATTAAAATTACAGCAGCAATAATGTAACGTCAATACAACTGTGGAGTAAAGAGAGAAAGATGGGGTTAAACAACATCTTAGTTGTAAAAAGCTTGCCTGAAAAGAAGGATTTGCCGGTGTGGTAGTGCTGTGGAGCTGCCAGTAGCGATGCTCCTCCAACATTTCTCTGATGAAAATAGGAACGTCCTATTCCATAACCAGTGGGACGCAGGTGGCACAGTGGTCTAAACCACTGAGCCTAGGGCTTGCCAATCAGAAGGTTGGTGGTTCGAATCCCCACGACGGGGTGAGCTCCTGTTGTTCAGTCCCAGCTCCTACCCACCTAGCAGTTCGAAATCACATCAAAGAGCAAGTAGATAAATAGGTACCGCTCCGGCGGGAAGGTAAACGGCATTTCCGTGTGCTACTCTGGTTTTGCTTAGTCATGTTGGCCACATGAGCCAGAAAAACTGTCTGCGGACAAACGCTGGCTCCCTCAGCCTGTAAAGCGAGATGAGTGCTGCAACCCCAGAGTCGTCTGCGACTGGACCTAATGGTCAGGGGTACCTTTACTTTTATTCTATAACCTCCATCATTTATCCAATGAAAATAGGGACATCCTAATGAAAATCGTGACATTTTGGGATCAAATCTGAAAGTGAGATGGCTTATGCAAATTCAGGGCCTTCCCTGGAAAATAGGACACTTGGAGGTTCTGCACTACTACCATTACCTGAATGGTGTGACAACAGAGCAATCGGCTAGTGAAGCCAGGACTGTTCAGGTGCAGCTACGGAGCCCTGACCTCATCCCTGTCCCATCTACGTAGATAAGTGGAAGCAATCCCTGTCAGGAGAGCAGCTCTGCAGCACCACGCCCGCTGCTCCCACCGAAAAATCTTGACAGCTCATTTAAAAATCGAGAAACAGTCTTCTGAGTCCCTCACAGCAAACTCTGCAATTGATTCTATAGCAGGAAACGATTGGGGTGGGGGAATGGGGGGGGGGGTCGGAAGGGAGGCCCTTATCTTTCTGTTGCATTGGCATCAAGCGGATTCCCCTGGAGTGTGCAAATAACTCTGTACACACTGAGCTGGCAACGAAATCCCAGCGCCATGCTAAACGCCGTGAGGAGATTCTGTTTGATTGCTTTTCCCGGTCACAGTGATGGAGTACGGCCTAGAAAAACTGTGCTCTGTTACTTTCTAAGCAGAAAGGGAATCCTCTCTCCCCTTCAACAAGTTACCAGGAGGTATCAGTGTCAAGATGTAAACAGAACAACTCCCCCCTTTAATTCACCCTCTATGCCAGTTGTTTTCTGCTGCAACATTAATCATTACAAATCAAGCTGAAATTCAACCTTGGCCCTCTCTGCTTACTTGCTTTGCATAAATATGATGGAAGGAATTGCTGCAGCTGAAGGGCAGATTGGGGAAATGGTATGTGTTTGTATGTTTGTTTAACGTTCCCATGCATAGTGTTGACACAAAACAGTAGGGTTAAACAAAGGCAAATTGGATTTCATTGTTGCCTACTGCTCATGTTGCAAGGTTGGTTCTATCCATATGTACCCACACGCTCTTACCAACATTGCACATTTTATCAAAGCTTATTGACGTATTTGTACTTCTGACCTTATATAGGTAAAGATAAAGGGAACCCTGACCATTAGGTCCAGTCGTGACCGACTCTGGGGTTGCAGCGCTCATCTCGCTTTATTGGCCGAGGGAGCCGGCGTACAGCTTCCGGGTCATGTGGCCACCATGACTAAGCCACTTCTGGCGAACCAGAGCAGCACACGGAAACGCCGTTTACCTTCCCGCAGGAGCGGTACCTATTTAACTACTTGCACTTTGACGTGTTTTCGAACTGCTAGGTTGTGAGGAGCAGGGACCGAGCAATGGGAGCTCACCCCATCACGGGGATTTGAACCGCTGACCTTCTGATCGGCAAGTCCTAGGCTCTGTGATTTAACCCACAGCGCCACCCACGTCCTTATATACAACTGACCTTATATACAACAGGTCTAATGAAACACTGCTCAATGTACCAGCAGCCTCTTAAAGCTAAGCTCAGAACAGGCTCTAGACATAGACTTCCGGATGACCTATTTATTGAGCATTCATCCTGATCTGTGTGCAGAGGGATTAGGCAATGCTGGCTATTTAATTAGTTTTCATCTTGATTTGTTCGTGGAGAGGTTAGATGATGTTGTGTTGAAGCAAGTGTCATACCACACTTTCCGGTATCTTTTCCTGTCACTTTTTTTACTGCAAAAAGGCTGATCATTTGAAGAAGCTGGTTTGTCACTCAAGATCTCCCAACCCACTATGATTGCACAACCTGAATTTGCTGATATGTGGCTGAATCTGACCTTGAAATAGTGGCAGTCTAGACATGCTCACAGGTACATTCACATCCCAAAGTCAAAAATTGCTGAAGCAACATCACTGCATTCCTGAACTGCTGATCCTTTCTCATCTTCTCCTGTATTGTTGATTACAGAAGTATTGCACTTCTAACCTAAACCAACTAGTGTGAGAATTGTAGGAATAATTTTGGCATGTGCTACCAACCCCTTTCCTCTCATTCCTCTTGGCAGTGCAGAAGGGAAAAATGGCAGGGAGGGAATGAATATTAGGCAGAAGTCCCATGCACGCTGGATTTGTGATTCAGAATCTGAATTTGTGAGCCAATTCCCAACTCCAATCTCACAGTCACAACAAATCTCTTTTTTCTCCATCCCCCTTCATGCAAGTTTGATTCTCTCTCATTCAAAACTTGGGTAATCATGTACTTAACAGTTTGTAAGCAACAATAGAACAACCCCAAAATGATGCCCTTTCTACACATTCAGGGACTCCATGGGTATTCCAAAACTTGCAAATTAAAAGAATGAGAAATGTTAATGCATGGCTTGACAAGGACCTGGGAGCTTCCAGGTCATTGCCACACGTTGCTGAGAGTAGTTCAACCACAAAATGTTGAGGATGCCCCCAGAAGGTTAGAGAAGGAAAGTGAAGGAAAGAGGAGAGGCATGTGGCCACTGAAGCCCATCACTGGCATCTGTCTGTCTTGGGAAACAATGCAGAAGTGTGCCTTTGGAAGTGAAGTCAAACTGTCGGAGAGTTGCAGTGCCTGCTATGGCTGTACAGACCAATAAAGGAGAAACATATTTTGTTGCGAGGGACGCGCATGGCACTGTGGGTTAAACCACAGAGCCTAGGACTTGTTGATCAGAAGGTCGGCGGTTCGAATCCCCGCGACGAGGTGAGCTCCCGTTGTTTGGTCCCTGCTCCTGCCAACCTAGCAGTTTGAAAGCACATCAAAGTGCAAGTAGATAAATAGGTACCACTCCAGTGGGAAGCTAAACAGCATTTCCATGCGCTGCTCTGGTTCACCAGAAGCGGCTTAGTCATGCTGGCCACATGACCTGGAAGCTGTACGCCGCTCCCTCGGCCAATAAAGTGAGATGAGCGCCGCAACCCCAGAGTCGGCCACGACTGGACCTAATGGTCAGGGGTCCCTTTACCTTTACCTTTATATTTTGTTGCAGCTGGGGCAGAGGAAGGCATCCAGTTGTGCTGCTGCAGATGCAACAAGGCATTTCTTCTCTCTGCATTCTGCCCAGCAGTCAATCCCCCTCTGGTCACTGCTATGGACACAGGACCTGACTGTCTGTCTCCAGGAACTGCAGTCACTTGCAAGGGATTCCCACCATTATGAAGCCCATAACAGTGTAGTATCTTAGAAGGGGAGGACCGCGGTTTGGAGGATGCACAACACAAGATTCAAAAACTCTCATTGCTGCACTGTATGTTGGAGGTTTCAGGAGAGGGGAAAGATAAAGGATACTTCCCCCATTCTGTAGAACCTCTGTCTAAACAGCAGTAAAGAGCTCGGGTTCAGCACTAATAGCCATAAAGGTAAAGGTAAAGGGACCCCTGACCATTAGGTCCAGTCGTGGCCGACTCTGGGGTTGGGGTGCTCATCTTGCTTTATTGGCCAGGGGAGCCGGCGTACAGCCTCCGGGTCATGTGGCCAGCATGACTAAGCCGCTTCTGGCGAACCAGAGCAGCGCACGGAAACGCCATTTACCTTCCTGCCAGAGCGGTACCTATTTATCTACTTGCAATTTGACATGCTTTCAAACTGCTAGGTTGGCAGGAGCAGGGACCGAGCAACGGGAGCTCACCCCATTGCGGGGATTCGAACTGCCAACCTTCTGATCGGCAAGTCCTAGGCTCTGTGGTTTAACCCACAGCGCCACCTGTGCCCCTTTTATGATTCTTTACGGGAAGTCATATATTGCAAATATTTACTGAATGCATTTTAAATGGATGGTGTCCCATCCCGCGTCCCATACTAATAGCCATATCCAGCTTTAAATGGCACAGGAGGGGTAGGCTTAAGAAAAACCAATGTCATTTTTTCCCTTTTCCCTTTTCTGAAAACTCACCCCCCCACACACACCTGGATCAGCTGGCAGGGAGGGGAGGCAGAACTGACCTGGCCTCTTAGCACCGGGATTGCTGCAGCTTTCCAGGTGTGTTTGTGTGCTGAAACATGGGTGGATATGGGGTGTCCACACCATGCTGACCTCACCTCTCCTGATAAGCTGCAGTGATGCTAGTGCCAGGGGACCGATTATGTGCCACTGCCCCTCCTGTCAGCTGCTCCTGAACATGCAAACACTGCCCATGAGCTCCATTAAAGTGCTACAAAGCTTCTGCTGCAGGCTGGCAGGAATCCGGAACAGGGACATTCCTCTTAAGAGCAGTGGTTACAGCGTGACCTGCAACAAAATGCTGCAAGTTCTATTTTGAACCCATTTGAAAGATCTCCCACGGCGTTGACCTCCTTCAAACTGGGATGATTTTCCAGTCCGCCCTCCCAGTTTCTTATTTTTGCTTAGCTGAAATTATCTCTCTTGAGTCTGAAGCCATTCCCTCTGGTCTTATCATCAGCGGTGTTACGGAAGAATGTGTTGCCATCTTGTGGATTGCACAGATACAGGTTTGAAATCTGCTGGGCTGCGAAATCTGCCCCATCAATCTCTTCAAAGCTAAACTTCCTCCATTCCGTCAACTTGTCATCACAGATCTGTAGCAATTGCTTTCTGTTCTATTTGCACAACACCTACTTAGGCCACAAAGCATTTGCCATACATTTGAAGCAAGCACTAGCAAATTTCACATCTGGAGGGAATTTATGATAAACACAGAACTTCTTAATGTTCACATTTAACTGGCTTACTCCAGCAATGCAATTTTCCTAAGCTACATATGCCAGTTTGTGGACAATATTATCCCCTTTCCTTCCACCCCTCACCCCCCCCCACCCCGGTCCTTTCCTACCAATATTCTGCTCCACACAACATAATGCCTGTGATTATAGTATTCTTTCCAAAAGAAACATTTTATTGATGAACAGATGCACTACAGATCAAAGAGCTTCTGAAAAGCGGTACCTTCTGACTCGACTCCCCCTCATACTTCTGTGTCTGAAAAACTCAGATGTCAGTCTCAGATACGCCCCCATTGCTTACTTAAGCAGACATCTGGAAACAGACAGTATCCCACTGTGAAATGGAACAAATATATTAACTATGAGAGCAATGAGATTTCACAGGAGCAATAAAGTTGTACAGAAGTGGGCTCACAGACCTAAGGCATCAGTCCTGGAGGCAGGAGGACTTCTGTGCAGAGGTGCGGAAAAGGATGTGGGGAGCTTAGGCTCACTAATAACTGTGGGAAGATGAAATAAAGATGCCGTAATTGTTGGACAATTAATTCTTCATTCCCGTCCTCCCTGCAGTCATGACTGCCACTGACTTGGCACGGACACTAAAGGTTGATGATGACAGTGCAGCCACATCGATGAGTGGAGGGTTTACTCAGCTAGAGCCACAACGTAAGAAACTTATACACCATTGCTGGAAACACAGGCGTCTTTGCAGCCAAAGCCCCCTCTCCCAGGTACAACTTACCAACACCCAGAAAATCAGTTAGAAAGAACTTTAGTTTGTTCAGGGGACATTGTTCAGCCTCCTCTCAGTAATTCCACATGTTCACAATTACAAAACAGGGAATAGGTCACTTAGCAGTTTGCCTCTGGTGCCAAAATGTCTTGGTCCAGCCCTGATCGAGAGGCATAGGAGCCAACTCCTAGGGACTGTGGGGGCTTCGGCCCCCACAATAAAATATTTGAGGGGCCCAGGTTGATGGGCATTCCCATTCAAATGGTTTGCTTTCACTGTGCCTTGTGATCGATTATTGGGGGTGGGGCTTACCTGGGCCCCCACAGTTATGTACTGAAGTTCTCACCCTGGGCCAGCAGGGGGAATACTGTAGATAGTTTTCACTCAGGTCCACATATGCAAATAAGGGATTGAAAGTGACGTTCAGTGATTGGACAGTTACAGAAAGTGTTACTGTTGCGTTGTAGTGGAGCTCTATATAAGCAGGTTGGCTGAACCCTTCAGTTCAGTTCTGTTCTGGCCTGTGAATAAACAAGAGCTGTTTGAAGAATCGCTGTGTCGTCTGATATGTTCACCCACAACTTAACACCTACAATAGTTTATTCAAGTTGGCACCACTGTCGAGAGGACAACCTGCACAACACCACCTAGAACCACCATTTGATAAGACATGGGCATTGATTGGAACAGCTCAGACCAGATATGTAACCGTTAGCAAGGTCAGTGCTTTCACCAGGAAAGTGATAAGCAACAGTCCAGCATAGGAACATGCACCACTTTTGTGCAGTGAGCAATAGCCCATCTCAAGGCATAATAATAATAATAATAATAATAATAATAATAATAATGTCACTGTTTTGAACAGGGAACCATAGGCAATAGCAAAAGCTGAACAGCCATAAGGAATAAGCCCAAACATGCAACGCAGCTGCTGGAAAAAGCAGAAATATCCATGTAAAAAAAGCCAGAATGTTTCACACAAACTAAATATAATCCAACTCCCAACCCCCACCCTATTTTCCTTTACAAAACTGCTATATTTGTCATGCATAGAATGTCACTTTGGTTAACAAGGTCCTTCGGATTTATTAACTACGGACCCCTGTTTTTGTTTTTTTTAAAAAGAGTTCTACAACGCTTCTTTTTAACTTAGTCTGTACAGAATGTGTGGCCTTGAATGCCAAAAAAACTCCTTTTAATGTTTAAATGATCACAGTTTTAATAATAGCTTGTAAAGTGATTTGTCTTTAACGACATCCTTTACTTTTAAACGTCGTTAGCCAAACATGTCTGGCTTTGGTGGTTGCTGAAATGAATTGGATTGGTTATCTAGGGTAATACGTACATGCTAACAAATTACGTCCCTCCTGGGCCAATGTAGATGTGAATTGTGGGATTCTTGTCAAATTCACATTGTTTCCTGGCACTGTTGCAAGTCACTCAATTAGACACCTTCCAAGACCTTTCCTGGCCTAAAATGTAGCTAATTGCTCCTGTTCTGTGGACTATGATTCATCTCACAGATGTCTAAGAACTTCTAGCTACTATGCCGTAATAAAATCAATGCATGCACCACTCAGACATAATATTCTTTCCAACAGGATATCATTTACTCCCCACCCCCACCACTTTTATATGATTAATCCAAAGTAAGGAAGACCTCCTGAATCACTCGTGACGTGGCAGCCTCTGCTACTTGGCTTTTCGAACAAGAGCAAAATTGTATGAATACAGCCTTTTATCCTTCATCTCCAGGTGCAGTGGTATTCGCACTTGAGCCCAACAGCAAGAGGTTTTTCTTTTTAATTTTCTGCTCTTTGGGGTATTGTAATCTATTCCCCAGCTTTTGGTTTTGTCTGTTGACTAGCAGCAAGCAAAACTGGAACGTTAATACAGAGAAGCAGAAGGCAAGTCTCCACAGTACACGTCCATGGGAATATAGGGCACAATGTTGCTTTAACACAACCCACCTCTGAGACTGGTGTCAGTAAGCAACAGAGGATTAAGAGTGTTGCTATTAATTGTCAGTCCTCAGGTGAAAGCTCTATGCTGCGGTGGTTATGAGCCCTTGGTGAAATGAACCAAGTTTTTGTGGTTCTGCTAGTTGCTTAACCTCGAAACCTTGAGATCAAACAAACATCCTCAGGCAGCATCCCGTTCCAAGTTAATGAAGAATAGCAAAATGAATAGGGGACTGCAGTTATTCTGTGCAATAATTAAATACGAAAAAAAAGGTAAGGTAAATGATCCCTGGACGGTTAAGTCCAGTTGAAGGCGACTATGGGGTTGCAGCACTCATCTTACTTTCAGGCCGAGGGAGCCAGCGTTTGTCCACAGACAGCTTTCCGGGTCATGTGGCTAGCATGGCTAAACCACTTCTGGCACAACGGGACACCATGATGGATACCAGAGCGCATGGAAACACCGTTTAACTTCCCTCCACAGCGGTACCTATTTATCTAGTAGCACTGGTGTGCTTTCGAACTTCTAGGTTGGCAGGAGCTGGGACAGAGCAATGGGAGCTCACCCTGTCACAGGGATTCGAACTGCCGACCTTCTGATTGGCAAGCCCAAGAGGCTCGGTGGTTTAGACCACCGTGCCACCCGCATCCCTATTAAATGAGCACTGGTACTTCAGCACAAGATAACCCATGCAAGCTGCCTATATCAGAAAAACAGTTAAAATATATTCATGTCAAGGCCATTCCTTACCAGAAGCACTTGAGGGAACATCATGAAGTGCATAGAATATGGATGGACTATGGCAGCAAAAATAAGAGATCAGAAAGATGAGAACTTTGTCAAAGAAACTCAAAGTGTTTTGAAGAGTATCTTAGAGGGTATAACAGTCAATTCAACCTACAAGTAGGAATGAACATATGAGCAGCAGATAACATTAAATAAAGGAAGATTTGAGATGAAAATGGGTGGAATCATAGATTATACAGCCGACAAAAGACTACCTAGAATGCCATGGAGAGATGGACTGGGAAGTCTGAGGATAAGAGGTAATGAGGAATATTGTATGATTATATATAAATTGTAAAAATGCATAAACAAAATAAAGAGAGAGAACTCTGTCAAAGAGTGGAAGTTCTTTTCGGACTATTTGAGGGGGGAAAGTATAGCCAAATGAATTTGTGAGCAGGATTTGAATAATACAGAAGGGAAGAAGAATAAATAAATGGTAGTTATGGCA
This sequence comes from Podarcis gaigeae, assembly GCF_964106915.1. Lineage (NCBI taxonomy): Eukaryota > Metazoa > Chordata > Lepidosauria > Squamata > Lacertidae > Podarcis > Podarcis gaigeae. Next base: position 8,942,657 of record NC_139680.1, on the reverse strand, counting down.
GGAGATAAAGGGATACAACAGAAACATCACAGACATAAGGATGGGAAGTCGAAATGCAAGAAATTATTATATTGAAAGTGAATTTAGTCATTTCAAATTTTGTGTAAAAAACTAACAATATTTTTTTTATAAAAAAAGAGTGCAGAGAATATGCAGAGATAGCTAAACTGATGGCACTGATGAGACAAGTGTAAGATTCTTTCAGTGAGGACTGGAAACCTTTTCTAGTTTATTTTAAAAGTAACTCTTTATATATGAAGTCCACAGTGGGGTTTGAAGTTTAAGGGGGGGAAATAATAGATTATATTAAGTAACTTGTTAAAGAGGATGAAAGTCGATGTGACAGAACTTTAAAATGCAATTATATGTAATTACAGTTATAAACACTGATGATGGCTGAGCAGGAAGTCATTAGTATTGTAGAACAGGATTATAATTATTGAGCGTTAAAATGTAATTTTGAATCTTGAAACCAAATAAAATATTTATATCCAAAAAAAGACTGCAGAGAAAGAGGCTTACTCTGGTGGGTCCACCTAGTTGAGTTCATCTAGTACAGTGACTAATCAGATCCTTCAAGGAAATCTGTAAGATCCATGGAACTATAATATAAAATAGGCCCTGCAGGATCAGACTAAGGGCCCATCCAGTCCAGCATCTGTTCTCACTGTCGCAAAGCAGATGACCATGGGAAGTCCCCAAGCAAAACCCAAGTGCAGTACCACATATGAAAGTACAATGGTACCTCTCGTTACGAACGTAATTCGTTCCAGAGGTCTGTTCTTAATCTGAAACTGTTCTTAACTAGAGGCATGCTTTCGCTAATGGGGCTTCTTGCTGCCGCTGCGCTGCCGGCACACGATTTCCGTTCTCATCCTGGGGCAAAGTTCTCAACTCAAGGTTGAGTTCTTAACCCGAAGTACTATTTCTGGGTTAGCGGAGTTTGTCACTTGAAGCATTTGTAACCTGAGGTGTTTGTAACTTGAGGTACCACTGTAGAAGAAAGAAAAGCCCCACTTGAACCGAGAAGCTTTACTCGGGGAGTAAGCCTTAGGCAGTGATGCAACCCATATCCATGTACAGTGGTACCTCAGGTTACATATGCCTCAGGTTACATACACGTCAGGTTACAGACTCCGCTAACCCAGAAATAGTACTTCGGGTTAAGAACTCTGCTTCAGGATGAGAACAGAAATCGTGCTCCGGCAGCGCTGCAGCAGCAGGAGGCCCCACCAGCTAAAGGGGTGCTTCAGGTTAAGAACAGTTTCAGGTTAAGAACGGGCCTCCAGAACGAATTAAGTATTTAACCCAAGGTACCACTGTACTTAATGGGGGGATATACCAAGGGGATCCCCCACAATCACTGATCCTCTGGACCTGCTACTCGGTGTGCAAAAGGACCACAATGAGCTCAATAACAGCTCTTGAAGTGGCCAGGTTATTTATTTATTTATTTATTTATTAATAAAGTTTATTGATACAAGAAAAAAAGAAAAAGAACACAAATACCAAATTACACACAAGAATAAACATAAACACATAATTTTCTTAGCAAATAGTAATACATCTATTGGTCTTAACACTAAAGACCCAACCTGCCATCTATTCCATATTTCAAATTCATATTACTTTTTGCCAATACACACTTTTGTCATAATTAAACTTATTCTTAATAAATCTAATTTCTTATATCTACCTTGCAACTATTACTGAAGTTCCTCGAATGCTGCAACAGAATTTAAACTACTACATTTATTTTTCAGATATTCTTTGAAAACCACCCATTTTGAAACAAATTCCTGTTTTGATTTATTCTTTATTTTTTCTGATAAACCATCTAATTCGGCATATACTGTCAGCTTTTGGATCCAATCTTGTATGGAGGGGATTTCATTACTCTTCCATTTTGCTGTGATCAAAACTCTTGCTGCCGCCGTCGCATATAAAAAGATACCCTTCCTCTTTTGTGGAATATCCAAATCTGTTATTCCCAGGAGGTAGGCCTCTGGTTTTTTTATTGAAAGAGATCTTTAGCATTTTTTGCAGTTCTGCATGGATACTCTCCCAGAATACCTGTATTTTCCTACATATCCACCACATATGGTAGAATGTTCCTGAGTGAAGTGGCCAAGTTAGGATGACTCATTGCAGATGGAGCAGTAACAGGTAAATTTATATTCCCCCTCCCAACACACAGAAACATTTTTAAAAAATGAAAGCTGGTCCCATAGACCCAGACCATTTCTGCCCATCTCTTGGCAGCCCTGAGGTGGGAATCTTGACCACCAGCAAAAACACAGTTGTTATGTACTGAGTTGAATAGGATCCAAACTGCAGCAGTCTGATTGGTCCTAGAATAATAGGATCCAAAAGGCAGCAGTCTGATTGATCCTAGAACAATAGGATTCAGAATGCAGCAGTCTGATTGGTCCTAGAACAATGCAGCAGTATGATTGGTTGGCAGGAACCACCCAATCATGCTCCAGATAGAAGTGAATCCACAACCTGATTGGCTTACAGTAGAATTCCGGAATTAGCCAATCATGTGCAGCCCATTGTGTAAACAATGTATATAAAGCAGATACTTTGAGGGGACTTTCATTCATTCCTCCTCACCACTATGAGCTGAATAAAGAGCATGAAATCACTTTGCGACTCTGAGTATATTTCAACAGTGAATAATATTGAGAGGGGGAGTGTTGTCTTCAGAAATAGACATTTTCCATAAAGGAATGAAAAGAAAAATTCAGATATTTTCTCAGGGGGGAAAAAGTCTTCTGAGAAATTTCAGGTCCATTCTACATCCAGATGTCCCATTACTTTGAATGGAAACTGCAGATGCAGAATCATGTGCAGAACAGTCTTAGGAAACGTAGCCAAATTTCTTCATTTGTCTCCCATCAGCCTAGCATCTAGCCAGAATAAGGAGCATGCGAAAGCCATTCTGCGGACTAATGCTTTTCCCAATAGCAATGATTTAGGAAACTTAACAGTAGCATTGGCCTGGAAGTTAGAGCTTTTCTAAGGGATTTCTCTTGTTTCAATCAGCTAACTGATTTGCCTTTCCCTAGTGAACTACTCTTCAAGTTACCAGCAGCAGTTTCTGGATTTACTATACCTCGGTACTACAGGTGCAGAACCAAAAGGGGGGAGGGGGGAATGGGTGTAGTTTCTACAGCCAATACTTCTATTTTCTGCACGTCTGCTATAAACCTAATAGAGAATGAGTTCCACAGAACTAGAGAGACAGCTTGTCCACATTTGAGCACTATTTAGCTGTTAATCCAATCAGACCAGAGTAGTCCACACCCACATGTATTTGAATAGTTACTGTATTTTTCACTCTATAACACGTGCCCGAACATAACACACACATAGTTTTTAGAGGAGGAAAACAAGAAAAAAAAATTCTAAACGAAACAGTGGGTGTATGATTTTTGTACAGTGAGTTTGTAGTAGCCCAATGCAAAAATCCTGAGGATCCATGTGGATCCATGCTTTGTAACCACATTTTAAGTGGGGAGGGAAGGGAAAGCACTCAAGGGACAAGGAGCACGCATGGGGTGGGTGGAGAAGGATGCTGCTAATAATGAAGAAGAGGGGTTTAAGGGGAGGAGGCTCCTCTCCTCTCCCACTTTGCTACTTTAAAGCAAGCAGGCTCTGCTTTTCTTCCTCCTCCCCGCTCATCCCTGGCTTAGCGAGCTGAAAAATTTTGCTGCTATGTAGCGAGCTGAGTGGGGAGGAGAGGGGGACAGAGAGCCTGCTTGCTTTAAAGGAACCAACCGGACAGGAGCTGCTTACACTCGTGTAAGCGGCTCTTCTCCTCTCCTGCTTTGCTCCTTTAAAGAAGCAGGCTCTCTGTCCCTCTCTCCTCCCCACTCAGCGGCTCTTCTCCCGCTTTGCTGTTTCAAAGCGAGCCACGGAGGAGGGAAGGAAGGGGAACCATGGATCCTCTGTTCATGACTGCAGTAGATCCCCCCCCCCCCCGCCACCCATAGGCATTCCCTCCATAACATGCACAGACATTCTCCCTTACTTTCTAGGAGGAAAAAAGTGAGTGTCGTGGTGCAAAAAATACGGTATTTCCCGCTAGGACTACCATAATGTGCTCTACGCGGGGCTATCTTTGAAGGTGACCCGGAAACTACAACTAATCCAGAATGTGGCAGCTAGTCTGGTAACTGGGAACAGCCGCTGGGACCATATAACACCGGTCCTGAAAGATATACATTGGCTTCCAGTACATTTCCGAGCACAATTCAAAGTGTTGGTCTCACTGTGAAAGCCCTAAATGGCCTCAGCACAGTATACCTGAAGGAGCGTCTCCACCCCCATCATTCAGCCCAGACATCGAGGTCCAGCTCCAAGGGCTTTCTGGTGGTTCCCTCACTGCAAGAAGTGAGGTTAGAGGGAACCAGGCAGAGGGCCTTCTCGGTGGTGGCACCCACCCTGTGGAAAGCCCTTCCATCAGATGTCAAGGAAATAAACAACTAGAAGACATCTGAAGGCAGCCCTGTTTAGGGAAGTTTTTAATATTTGATATTTTCTTCTGCTTTTAATCTGTTGGGAGCAGCCCAGAGTGGCTGGGGAAACCCAGCTGGATGGGTGGGGTATAAATAAATTATTATTATTATTATTATTATTATTATTATTATTATTATTATTATTTTGTATATGAGGAACAACTTTGGTCTTTCCTGTTCCTATCATTAGGCATTCCCTTTTGTGTTTGTGTGTGGAATCTATTCTGCCAGTTGAGAGAGGTGAGGGGCAGATGGGGTTTGCCAACCCAGGAAGGTAGCCCACCAAGGAGAAGGAAAACCTCCGCTGTTTGCAGGACATCTTTGAGAGAAGAAAAAGGCTAAGGAGCAAACCCTACAGAAATCTGGAGTGGAGTCCCTAAGACAGTTTGATGGCATCTTATACGCCTCCTTCTGGCAACTCCTGCAGCCAAGCTGGTACCAAACGTCTTGCTCTGCTTTCCTCTGGACCACATTGGTGAGGCCAAGAGGGGCAGATTGTCATCTGGGCAGCCCAGGACCTCCATATACACTGCCCAGGCTTGTGCCCCGGGGAGGTCACTTTGGTGCTGCTAACACAGTGGTTTGACTACACCCCCAGAGGCGCACTCCATTGTCTTTCAAGGCAGATGGATGCCAACAAGCTAAGTATTGACAGGGGATGTGTGTAGATTGATGTGCAGATACCTTAACAACAACAAAAAACAACAACAACCCTGCAGAGGAAGTGTGCTATATTGTCGATTTGTTTATGTAGTTTTATGATTTTGTGCAAATCTGAGGGATCAAAACTATCTATCTGTCTACCTACCTACCTACCTACCTACCTATCTACCTATCATCTATCTATCTATCTATCTATCTATCTATCTATCTATCTATCTATCATCTATGGGGTGGGGGATAAGTGCTTGATAGGCACTTAACAGCCATGCCGGGAAAGAAATGAAAGCAACTGAAAATTCTCAGCATACACTTTTCAGATTGCTTAATATATCTAGTGCAGAAATGTTTAATGTGGTTTGCTTTTGCGAAAATTTGTGGCCTCAAAAAGAAAAGAAAGAAACCCTCCATTCAGGAGTCTACTAGAAATATTTACGAGCATAGCCAGAAAAGAAACAAAAGCATTAAGGAAGTGGATGGTCTCATTCGTTGAAGGGTGTAATCCTGCTCTGGATTGGGTTGCATTCCCCTTAAGGATCAGGTTCATAAGCTTGGCAACTGGGTAAAAAGTTATGCATTTTTAGGATCTATGTCACGTGTAAGCAATAGTTACACCAGTATGTTGGACTACACAACATATTGATGATATCATGTTGGCTACCCCTGGTCTAACTATTCCTTACACTTGACATAGTTCCTAAAAATGTGTAATTTTTACCCAGCCCCTTTGGAATCTGCAATAGTTGTTGGTTTCTGCATAAGATTTTAATGGCTACTTGTTGTTTTAATTGATGGTGGTTTTGTAGCTCGCTGATTTCATGCATTGTAACCTGCCCTAGATGACTCTCACGGTCCCTTCAATCCCTACAATTCTATGAATCTGTGAAATAATAAAAGTGCATTTCTGTAACTTATATACAAAAGCAAACCATTCTTCTTCGACTCCAAGGGAATGGGTCCTGTTCTGCAAGGGGATAAGCAGAGATTCTACTAGCCCTTGAAGACAAAGACCAAAGCATTTTCCAAACTAGACAAAGGCAGATTGTATGGGGAGGGGGGAGTTTTTTTTACCACGGCCAGATTCATTGGATAGGCAAAAAGGTTACCCCACTTCAGATAATCTTCCCTAATACGGAACAGCTTTAATTTACACCCTACATAATAAGTCTAAGAAAGGTATAACCACATAGTCAAAGGGATGAATGACAATGCCATCTCTATTGGCATAAAATCTGAGTGAACAGTTTACCTACACTCCAGGTTGGTACTGTCTCCTGTCCTCTGTTTTGATTTATAAATCATCTAAAAAAAGGTTTCTCGAGTTATATGAAGACAAAGATGTTCACATCACCAAATGCAGCAATGTGTGTGTGTGTGTGTGTGTGTGTGTGTGAAGGTGAGTCTCTTCTATAGAAGAGCCAGTGTGGTGTAGTGGTTAAGAGCAGTAGTCTCGTAATCTGGGGAACTGGGTTCGTGTCTCCGCTCCTCCACATGCAGCTGCTGGGTGACCTTGGGCCAGTCACACTTCTCTGAAGTCTCTCAGCCCCACTCACCTCACAGAGTGTTTGTTGTGGGGGAGGAAGGGAAAGGAGAATGTTAGCTGCTTTCAGACTCCTTAAGGTAGTGATAAAGTGGGATATCAAATCCAAACTCTTCTATCTTTGCATGATGAAATACTTTTGAGATTTGGAGGGGCTGGGAGAGGATGATGACACTGGACAACGTTTTCACATTAAAACAACATTTTCTTCCTTATTTTAATTACTTTTCCACAAGCGTCATGTCTGCAGAAAGAACTTGCCAAAAGACCATTAGAGTATTTCATGTCTTCTTATGCCAGATCCAGTAGGTAAGAAGTTACTAAATACCTGCCCTGTCTCAGCACAATCCACCTCTGGCCTAAACAAAAGTAAATATGCTCATGTTCACACTGTCCTACCTACTAAGAAGGATGGCTGGGGGAAAGCCATCTTAATTGTTAGTAAAAGTCACAGATCTTTGTAAAACTAAAACTTTTTTCCCCCTTTCAAAGCAGATTACTCAGTTCTATAGAAGGCTTCATAAACGCAAGGTACATAAATTATATCCTATGGAATAAAAATTATTTCCATTCCTGGATTCCTCTGTAACAAATTTGGCAGTCTGCTTTGATTTTCATAGCACCATGATTTTACTGTCTCTAACCACCTGCCATACCAAAGCAAGCCAACAGAAGTCAGAGTGTTAGGGTGGTCTGTCATAAAGTAAATGTTATTCTTCAATAACGTTCTAAAAAAGCATCATTATAAATCAGGAAGGTGTCCACTAATGAGTCCTGGGGTGTTCATTAGCCCCATATATATTTGGTCAGCTTATGGAAAGAAAGAAAAAAAATCACATGCAAGCAGACTGTAGCGCTGCACATTTCAGAGGCAACTGAAAGCTAATCTCATTACATTATGTTAAATGTAAAGCAGACATTAACATCACACATGCCTGCAGTACACACACACAAAATGTGCACTGCATTGCTTTCCTCCCCAAAATAGAACAATTGCCCAGGAAGTTCCTCAGTTTCCCCAAAACCAGAGCTGAAATTTCACCCGCAGACTTATTTTTATGCTACCTCTCTTTAAGGAGTTCTGTGGTGAAGGACTGAAACACTGAACATATGAATCATTCTGATACGTGTGATTTTCCCATGCTTAGGAAGCTTTCCCCCGGGAAACACATTCTTTATAATAATAATAATAATATTTTATAATTTATACCCCACCCATCTGTCTGGGTTTCCCCAGCCACTCTGGGCGGCTCCCAGCAGAATATTAAAAACAGGATAAAACATCAGAATGTCTTCTAAAAGTCTGATAATTGTTTATTTCTTTGACATCTGATGGGAGGGCATTCCACAAGGCATGTACCACCACCGAGAAGGCCCTCTGCCTGGTTCCCTGTAACCTCACTTCTCACAGTGAGGGAACCGCCAGAAGGCCCTCGGAGCTAGACCTCAGTGTCTGGGCTGAATGCTGGAGGTGGAGATGCTCCTTCAGGTACACTGTGCCAAGGCCATTTGGGGCTTTGAAGGTCAGCACCAACACATTGAATTGTGCTTGGAAATGTACTGGGAGCAAATGTAGGTCTTTCAGAACCGGTGTTATATGGTCTTGGCGGCCACTCCCCACTCCAATAAATTGGAGCAAATAACAATTGGGAGAAATCTTGGTTGTTTGCTACAATTGAGTGGAAAAAAATCATGTTTCTCCAGGGAAAAGTGGTGGAGCAAGAGCAGGTCTGGATGAGCCCTGAGTCAGACTATTACTCCATCTATCCAGTGTTGTCTGCCCTGACCAGAGGCAGCTTTCTGGGGTTCAGGCAGGGATCTGCCGGCACAGATCCTTTTAACAGGAAGTCCTTCCTGGGGTTCGAACCTGGGGCATTCTGCATGAGGGGCACTTGTCCTACCACTGAGCTATCCCCCATCCTAGAGCAGGATTTCCCAAACTTGGGTCTCCAGCTGTTTTTGGACTACAGCTCCCATCATCTCTAGCTAGCAGGACCAGTGGTCAGGGATGATGGGAACTGTAGTCCCAAAACAGCTGGAGACGCACATTTGGGAAGCTCTGCCCTAGAGTGAATATGAAAGGAATGGAGTGAAAGGAGTGTCTTCTACATGACACATTAAGATATGGCCTTTCCTTGCATGCTTAGGATTTCAAAGCAAAATTCCCAGGTAATTGTATCACACAGTGGCCATACTCACATCACAACAAGCAATGGATGCTGGTTTATCATAGTTTTTTATGAACAAGTTGTGTGCCAGCACAGCCTGCCCCACAACAAGAGGAAGAAACAAATCCTGAAGTCATATGGATTCACCGGTGGGATCCTGGCTTGTGTCTCCCTAACAAGACAGCCTCAAACCACCATTTGTTGTCGATTTATGAATCCTAGCATGTTTGGAAGCAAGGAACCAGTGTCCTGAGTTCAGATATCACAACCAACTAGGCTTAACTTCAATTTCCTTGATTGTTTCTCCTACTCTTTCCAGGCAAGGAGCAAAGTGAGAATGACAGAGCTGTGTGCAACCAACAAATTGCAAAATAATCCAAGATAATTCAAAATAACTGAGAAAACCTGGCTCATAATTACTACCAAACACAGCCACAACATCAATCAGTAGTTGTGTGAACCAGGATACGGTTGCTTCAGTACTGTGGTACCTTTGGATATGAAGGGGATCCGTTCCGGCGCCCTCTTCACATCCTGAAGTAAATGTAACATGCGTTTGTGCATCTGCGCATGCACGGGTCACATTTTGTCACTTCCGCGCATGCGCGTGATGTCATTTTTAGTGTTTGCGCATGTGCGAGCAGCGAAACCAGGAAGTAATGTGCTCCGTTACTTCCGGGTCGCCGTGGAGCACAACCCGAAAATACTTAACTTGAAGCTAATTTAAACCGAGGTATGACTGTATACTTGTTCCTCAGAAAACAGCTTGATAAAGTACCTTTTGGATTTTAAATGGAGATGCAGAAAACATCAGCAGAGAACAGCAAAGAGAGTGCTGTTGTTTGACTCATGTCCCGCTTACAGGCATCTATGTGAGAACAGGAAGGTGGACTCAATGGGCCTTTGAGCTGATCCAGCAAGGATCTCTTTGTGGCAAATTATTAATACAAATTAAAGAGGTGAACTGCAACCTTTCCTTGACCACTTTGGTCGCTCTTTTCAGAACCCTTTCCAACACTACAATAGCATTTTTGAGGCAAGGTGATCAGAACTGAAAACAGTATTCTAAGTGCAGTTATAGTGTTACACCATAGATTTGTAGTTTTCAAGTCCCCACTCATTTTTAAAATGGGATTCCTCCGCTGCAAGTTTAAACTGTTTAAAACAGAATTATCTGCCTCCTCTTAAAAGATATATATTCATTGCAACTTTTGCTGAAATACACAGCAAGGAAAAGACAGATTGCTATTGAAAATATTCACCAGCATCACTGAGGAAACTCCGACGAAAGAAGTATGGCAAGAGAATCGGATGGACTATGCAGAATTGGCAAAATTGACACATAAACTACGGGACAAGGATAACTATGACTTTAAAGATGAACGGGAACCTTTTGCAAACTACTTAAAGACGCAACAAAGTGAATTGGAGTCCTTGGCGGGTTTTGAATAAACAATCACAAACTTTTTATTGATAACAAACAGCTAGACAAATTAAGGATCTATACAAATCTGTAACATTCAGAGAATAGCATTCACAGAGAAACCAGAGATTGGAACTGAGGGAGGTCAGGGGATGTGGGGAGGGTGGGTTGTTTTATGGGAGGGAGGCAGGAGGTGGAAATGGGGGGGAATTAAGGATGATATATTTTAAGATAATACGTTTTGTTTTAATTTTTAATAAATAATATATTTTAAAAAGAAAATATTCACCAGCATCAAATCTCAAGTTGCTCACCCCTCTTGTTCAAATTGCACACTTGGTGCCAAATATAAGAAAAATTGAATGCCTGGAGCATTATCAAATATAGCAAAACATTCATAGATGTTCCTACAATATGCATGATGGTCTTGAGAGCACCATTAGTTGAAGCTCTCTCAAGTTCTTCCTGGTGTGCCTAAAAAAGTTCGCTCAGTCTTGGTTTAGGACTAAAAGGCCTTGACATGTAGTGAAAACAAATGTCTGTCCCCTTACAGGGCCTGTTGTATGAGCTTAGCACCCATTTGCTGAGGAGCTCCATTGATGTTGTGAATTGTTCCATGAAATGTGCCTTTGGAATGGTGGAAGCCACCCTGAAAGAGAACTACTGTGAAAGATACAGAACATTCTTTGTGCTGCAAGAGCCCGGGTTTCCTCATCAGCCCTCCTTTTCAAAGGGAGGTTTCTCAACCAAGAAGAAACAAAGCACGATCAAATGCTGCTGCCCTGGCTTTTCTGTGCAAAGTGTTAGCAGACACGGCAACGATTCTCACAAATCTCTGGGGTTTGTGCAGGCACAGAACAACATCAAGGCTGGCCAAACAAGTCAACAGCAACAAGAGAAAACGAGATCAAATATAGCTTTCGGTGCAGCGCAAGTTTCTAGTTCTCATGATTAGGGATGAGAGGCACGCTGGAGGGCATCTGTGAGGACACCCTGCAGGGCCAGCCCATGATATTTTGCTGCCTGAGGCCAAAGGGAAAGTTGGCCCACACTCCCAATCCATGTATAGAGCGTTGGCTAGACTGGCAGCTAAATCTTATTGCAACACTGGTGATGGGACAGCATTGACCAACATACCCAACAGCTGGAGGCTAGCTTAGAGGGTGCAGAATAGGTTGCATAGCAGACTCAAGGTATATCCTCCCTCACCATCACAGCTCCCATTCCACCCCTGGCCCAGCTTCTGCCTAATGATAGAGCCGGACCTGACAGCTTGCATTTTAAGAGAGTGAAGGTAAGGGAATCATCATGATTCTCTGTCATTGATCCCTGGGATGAAAGGCTAAAGTGTTGAGGTTTCTAAGCTAGGTGAGGACACTGTGTGTGTGTGTGTGTGTGTGTGTGTGAGAGAGAGAGAGAGAGAGAGAGAGAGAGAGAGAGAGAGAAGGTTCAGAAACTGCAAATCGTGCCAAATGCAGCTACAAATTGTAAACCGAGGTTAGGCATTGAGAGCATATTTGACTTTGTGAAATATGCTCTAGCACCCAGTTCGTTAGTTAGTCAGTTTAATTTTATAAAGATAGACGCTTGCCATTGCTTGAATTAACTGATTCAGCCACAGCAGTGCCCTGCATGGAAGGCAAAGCTCTGATCCCTCCAGAACCCTCTGCCCTGCCCTCTCTCCTCCCCATCGCAACCTGAGGCAGATTATCCCATCATGCCCACAACAGGGCACACAACAGGGGTGGGAAACTGATAGCCCTGTGGATACTGCTGGGGTACAACTCCAACCTTCCTGGATCATTGTCCAGGCTGGCTAGTGCTGATGGGCACTCCCGGTTCTTTTCAGGACTCAGTTCAAAATGACCATTAAAGCCCTTCATGCCTTGGGACCAGGATATGGGACCAGGGACCGTTTGCCTCCACATGGGCCTGCCCATAAATTAAGAGGTCCTACTTTGGATTCCCCTGTTATCTCAGGTTCAGCAGGTGGCTACAGTGAAAAGGGACTACTTGGTGGTGGCATCCCAGTGGCAGAATGTTCTCTACATGGAGACCTGACTTGCGCTGTAGTTGCATTTGTTGCTCTCCTCTCTGATATGGCAGCCAAGCCTAGCAATATATAAGCTGTTGTTGGATGTGGGACTCTTTCTCTCACTTTATTCTAGAACATTTCACACATTTTGATGCCATATTTTGCAAAGTAATCTCTGCAAACATGAAGGTTAGAAACTTTTAAAAAAACCCACACCATTACTGTCAGATAGCTTAGGTGGTTGCTCACGAGTAACCAGGCAGGACTCCAACCTGTCTTTTACAGGTTTTATTTAGGTGCAAAACTATTTACAGTGCAGAACCCCAAAGTCCATGTCTGCCTCAATCGCTAGCAGAATCCGGGAGTGCTTGTTTCCTGGACCTCCCCCAACATAAAAGTCTCGTTACGCCCAGCCTTTTCCTTCCCTCTTTGTGCTTTAGACTTCGGCGCAGGGTGGGCGACGGAAGGGGCGTGCTTCCTTCCTGGCCGATGTGATGGCCTGGGAATCTGATTCAGAAGCTGAATCTGAGGAGTCCCAGCCTGCACAGGAGTCCCCGCCTCCAGGGCCGGCTGAGCCGGGGCAGGGGCTTGGATCTGAAGGGCCTGCACCTGTGCCGGGTCCTCAGGAGCAGACACCAGATGTATCCACTCTGGCTCCGGAGGTGATTGAGGACCCGTTGCCTGCAGGTGCGCCTCTCCCAGCCCTGTCAGGGGAAGGTGAAGCTGCTCCTCGGTCCAGTAACCCTCCAGCCTCTCCTGAGCTGCAGACGCTCAGGGCAGAGAGGCAGAGGGAACTGGGTTCTCTCAGGAGGAGTGCTCGCCTTACGGCCAGGAGAGGCGGGTCACCTGTGGGCCGGGACCGCCCCGGCCTCAGAGGAGATAAAGGCCAGTCAGCCCAGTCCCAGGTTGCGGGAGCAACGACGTTGGAAACCTGTTTCTGCCAGCACCCAGACCTGTTTTTCTGGAGTTCCCGACCACGCCCGACTTCTTGCTTTGGACCCCGCTTCCCCCTTGGTGGACAGTCTCCAGACCCTCGAGCCAGGACCGGACTTTGACTATGCCTCACGGTAACCACCCCCCCCCCCGGGACCAGCACAGCCGACTTGGCTGAGGCGCCCACCAGCATCCTCTGGTCCTTTCACCTCTTCCCCACTGGAGGTGGGGCTTTCCTCATCACCAGAGGAGGAACTGCTTCGCAAGATTTTCGGAGGCTCCCTGTATCATAACACCCCCTCTGATTCCCGCCCCTGTTCTGATGGCAGTTCCCTGACAATTACCCTCCAACATTTATACCGCGCACATCTGAGTGGATTGCCCCAGCCACTGGGGGTGGCTTCCAACATATATAAAAACATAATAAAACATTAAACTTAAAAAAAACCAAAAAACCTTCCCTCTACAGGGCTGCCTTCAGATGTCTTCTAAAGGTTCTCTAATTACTTATCTCCTTGGCTCGGAGGTCGCATAACTCAATACTCTCCAACATTCTCCAATGAAAATAGAGACGTCCTAAGGAAAAGTGGAACTTTCCGGGATCTAATCAGAAACCAGGACGGCTTCCATACATCAGGGACTGTCCCTGGAAAATAGGGACACTTGGAGGTTCTGTTTGACATGCTGTATTTCATAGGCTAAAATATCTGGTATATCTGGTGTAGATATTGAGACTTGCCTCATCATCAAAATTTGCAGACGCTATGTAAAACGGACATGAAAAGATATTTGCCTTATGCTGAAGTCGAAAGAGAGTAATGGCCGGGGGGTGGTGGTCTTCAGTAGCAACTTATCTAAGGCCTCCTTTAACTTGCTCCAACACAAGAAGCTACTAGAACATAAGGGAAACATGGTCTGGCGAAGCTTTTTGGAAACAGTGAGTTATTCACCTTACCTTTAGCACAGCAATATTGCTGAACTTTCTAGTAAAAAAACGGTTTCAATATGAAGTACTGCTTCAAAAAAAGAAAGAAGGGGGGGGGAATGTGGTCTCAAATGGAATTAAACTGGCAAAATAAAAGAGGTAATGTAAGAACTGTTTAAGGTAGCTACTGGGCTTTACCCGCTAAGTTGCCCATATGACATCACCGACAGCCAATGAGAAGCCTCTGCTGGTCTCCTGCATTCCACAGGCATCTCATAATCCAAGCACGACACCCAGTTCCCCAAAGCAAACATTGACCTTAGGTAGAGTTGCTTGAAAGTGTGTTAGGAAAACATTTGGAGTTCGTGACTGTCCATCAGGATCTGAACCTCGCGTTTTCAGCCAGAAATTTCATTTGGAAAAGGTTGACTTGGATTAACATGGCAATGCTTTTAGGCATCGTTAAGTGGCCCATCCAAATTCAGCCTTGGCCATTCGTCACAACGGCTGAAATGGCATCGGCTTCCTTCCATTCTTGCTAGAGTGGGGAAAAATAAAGGAATGCAAGCTGTTCTTCACAGAAGATGAGAAAACAACATTCTTTTCTTCACCCTATGACCAACCATTAGCTCAATCAGTAGAGCATGAGACTCAGAATCTCAAGGTCGTGGGTTCGAGCCACATGTTGGGCAAAATATTCCTGCATTGCAGGGGGTTGGACTAGATCACTGTTTAGCAAACTTGGGTCCCCAGCTGCTTTTGGACTACAAATCCCAGCATCCCTAACTAGCAGAACCAGTGATCAGGGATGATGAGAGCCCAAAACATCTGGTGACCCAAACACTGGACTAGATGACTGCCATGGTCTCTTCCAACTTTACATTTCTATATTTTATGAATTAATATTCATTTCAAATATCACATTCATTGAATTTAACATTCGTTCAAGTCTCATTGCCAAAAAAGCATCTCTGTGTATTGTTCTTTGTTTCTAAAATGTTTCTTTAGGTTTATTTCTCCCTTTGCACTGCCCCTTATGAGTTTCTTTCTGAAACACATTCCAGTCCACTCTTCTTTATCAATAACTGATGACTGGTGGATGTGCTTTATAGTTTAGTTGATCAGTTAGGCAGTAAATTCAACTGGTTTAAGTTATGCGAAGAAATCATATGTAGATGGACATCTGAAATGTCAATCTCTCATGACAGTAGAAAGTTATATTTATGAACAAATGTCTCAGAGAATATTCACACCATCCATTTAAAATGCATTCAGTAAATATTTGCAATATATGACTTCCCCTAAAGAATCATAAAAGGGGCACAGGTGGCCCTGTGGGTTAAACCACAGAGCCTAGGACTTGCTGATCAGAAGGTCGGCGGTTCATATCCCCGCGACGGGGTGAGCTCCCGTTGCTCGGTCCCTGCTCCTGCCAACCTAGCAGTTTGAAAGCACGTCAAAGTGCAAGTAGATAAATAGGTACCACTCCAGCAGGAAGGTAAATGGTGTTTGCGTGCGCTGCTCTGGTTCGCCAGAAGCGGCTTAGTCATGCTGGCCACATGACCCAGAAGCTGTACGCCGGCTCCCTCGGCCAATAAAGCAAGATGAGCGCCGCAACCCCAGAGTCGGCCAAAACTGGACCTAATGGTCAGGGGTCCCTTTACCTTTAAAGAATCATGAGAACTTCAATTTTCCCCTCACAGGGCTGCAGCTTCCAGCGTCCTTAAGAAACTGTGTTTTCAATGTGTGCTGAGTGTCATTTAAATGTATGGTCTGGATCTGCCCAAAGAAGAGCCTTACATAGAATTGTAGAGTTGGAAAGCACCACAAAGGTCATCTAGGCCCACCCCCTGCAATGCAGGATTTTTTTTGCCCAACGTGAGTCTCAAACCCATGACCCTGAGATTAAGAGCCTCGTGCTCTACTGACTGAGCTACTTTGTCCTGCTCACTATTAGGGTAGTTCATTTATCATACTCCAGAAATACCTCTTTAAAAAACAACACGGCTCTAAGATTAACATGCAAGTTTCAACATGTGCTGAAACAGAGCATTTCTAAGAAACGCCCAATAACAGAAAGGGAACTTTAATGTTTGATGCTATTCTTTTGTATTCTACATCAGTCTGTAACATTGTCCCAGCAGGGGGCCCTACTCTGGTGCAAAAATCTAACAGCTTCCATAGCACACTTCTTATGCTTTATCACAGCCAACAGCTGATAACATAGCAACTTATAACACTTAAACTCTGGCAAAGAGAAAACTCAGAGGCCATTCATATATGTATACCAAGGCGATGCACTGTATTTGCACTGTATTTTTGTTCTGCTGGAGAAAGCTGTCTTTGATGCAGCTTAAGAAAGCAGTTTTGCATACATGGTAAGTGGCAAGATGTCCAGCAGCCTCGCAACTTTTTTTGAAAAATAATAAACGTGGCAGCGACTGATTTGATGTTACAAATCTTGGTTTTTTTTCTTAATTTTTTTTTATTGGTTTTCCAAAAAAATTTAAACACACAAACAAACATATATCTTAACTGTACTTGATCCAATCTTAGTAACCTTGTTATGTGACTTCCTCAAATCTCCCTGGCTGAATTTCAGTGTATATCATTGTAACAGTTTTCCAAAACCAATTTTCTCATGAAACTAACTAATCACTTAACTTCTTTCTTTGTTTTCATTTTGACTTTAAACATATTATTCTCTAACATCACATATTTAAATCCCAAGCCTATCTGATATTTGCAAGTTTTACAAATCTAGGGTCCTTTCAGCCAAAGGCTGAGAGTCTTTCTAAACAGTAAACTGAATGTGGAGGATGCAACATACAAAAATAAATGGGGGGGGGGGAGGTCCTAAATGGAAATTCCTCCAGAATTAAACTTGGAATTAATGGTAGCTGGCAGGCATTCTACAGAAACAAAAAAAAAGAAAAGAAAAGAGAGTAGGTTTCAATAATACCGTATTTTTCACTCTATAAGACGCACCAGACCACAAGACACACCTAGTTTTTGGAGGAGGAAAACAAGGAAAAA
Organism: Podarcis gaigeae; assembly: GCF_964106915.1. Taxonomy (NCBI): domain Eukaryota; kingdom Metazoa; phylum Chordata; class Lepidosauria; order Squamata; family Lacertidae; genus Podarcis; species Podarcis gaigeae. The sequence goes on along the minus strand of NC_139680.1, from coordinate 8,925,414 downwards.
AATATTATGGATCCTCAGAAGCCAGAACAGCAAGAGGGATGCTGCTTGCAC